>NC_048569.1:17226140-17964890 GCF_013265735.2 Oncorhynchus mykiss | reverse complement strand
CAGGTGGGCTTCCCCTCTGAGGTCAATTTCATTATGGAAACATAGACACACTCTATCATGATGAGAACCCTGCAGCCAAGTCAGTTAAATTCTTATTTTCAATGACGGCCTAGGAACAGTGGGTTAACTGCATGTTTAGCAGGTATGTGTGTGTTTGTATGTGTGAGCGAGTGCGTGGGTGTTTTAGAGGCGCGCGAGGAGGGATCAACATGACCTCTGTGTTGCTTTTATTTTCAAATGCAATCCCAATATGATTAATGTGTAATATGGAGTAAAGTAAAGTAGGTAGAATGTGTGGTTTGGGGTAAAGTAGGTAGAATGTGTGGTTTGGGGTAAAGTAGGTAGAATGTGTGGTTTGGGGTAAAGTAGGTAGAATGTGTGGTTTGGGGTAAAGTAGGTAGAATGTGTGGTTTGGGGTAAAGTAGGTAGAATGTGAGGTTTGGGGTAAAGTAGATAGAATGTGTGGTTTGGGGGTGTGGTTTGGGGTAAAGTAGGTAGAATGTGTGGTTTGGGGTAAAGTAGGTAGAATGTGTGCTCTGGGGTAAAGTAGGTAGAATGTGTGCTCTGGGGTAAAGTAGCTAGAATGTGTGGTTTGGGGTAAAGTAGATAGAATGTGTGGTTTGGGGGTGTGGTTTGGGGTAAAGTAGGTAGAATGTGTGGTCTGGGGTAAAGTAGGTAGAATGTGTGGTCTGGGGTAAAGTAGGTAAAATGTGTGCTCTGGGGTAAAGTAGGTATAATGTGTGCTCTGGGGTAAAGTAGGTAGAATGTGTGCTCTGGGGTAAAGTAGGTAGAATGTGTGCTCTGGGGTAAAGTAGGTAGAATGTGTGCTCTGGGGTAAAGTAGATAGAATGTGTGGTTTGTAATTATGTTTTTTCCACCATTTGTATCACTTTCACCCCCAGTGGAAAATAATTATTATCAGCAGAGTGAAGAGGACTACAATCATTCACACCGTTTCTCAAGTTTGCAAATCGCCTTGAAAATTGGGCAGGCCTGCAGAGTGTAGACAACAGCAGTAGACTTTAGGGTGAAATGCTTACTTACGAGCTCATTCCCAAAAATACAGAGTTAAAAAGTAAGAACAATTCATACAAAATTAAAAGGAAATAGTAACACAATAAAATAGCAATATCGAGGCTATATACAAGGAGTACCGGTACCGAGTCAATGTGCCGGGGTACGAGGTAATTGAGATAATATGTACATTTAGGTAGGTAAAAAAGTGGAAAGGCAATCAGGATAGATAATAAACAGAGCAACGGCAGCCTATGTGAAGAGTGTGAGTTTGTGTGTGGCGTCAATATGCATGCGTGTGTGTTTTGTGTTTGTGAACCTATGTAGTGTGTGTGTGTTTGAGTGTCAGTGTAGAATGTGTGAGTGTGTGCTTCCAATGAGTGTGCATAGAGCCGGTGCAAGAGAGTCAATGCAAATATTCTGGGTAGCCATTTGATGAAGTGTTCTGCAGTCTTATGGCTTGGGAGTAGAAGCTGTTCAGGAGTCTTTTGGTCTCCGCTTGCTGTGTGGTGGCAGAGAGAACAGTCTATGACTTAGGTGACTGAAGTCTTTGACAATTTTTAGGGATTTCTTCTGTCATCGCCTGGTATAGAGGTCCCTGGATGGCAGAGAGGACAGCCCAAGTGATGGGCCATACGCATTACCCTAGCGCCTTACGGTTGGATGCCCATGAGGGCCCATGCCAAATCTTGAGGGAAGAGACTTCTTTTTTTATTTTTAAATTTGACCCCCTTTTCTCCCCAATTTGGTGGTATCCAATTGTTTTAGTAGCTACTATCTTGTCTCATCGCTACAACTCCCGTACGGGCTCGGGAGAGACGAAGGTTGAAAGTCATGCGTCCTCCGATACACAACCCAACCAAGCCGCACTGCTTCTTAACACAGCGCCATCCAACCCGGAAGCCAGCCGCACCAATGTGTTGGAGGAAACACCGTGCACCTGGCAACCTTGGTTAGTGCGCACTGCGCCCGGCCCGCCACAGAGTCTCTGGTGGCACAGCTGGTGCTGCAGTACAGCGCCCTTAACCACTGCGCCACCCGGGAGGCCCTGGGAAGAGACTTCTTCACGACTGTGTTGGTGTGTTTGGACCATGATAGTTCTTACTGATGTTCTTAGTGATGTTCTTAGTGATGTGGACACAGAGGAACTTGAAGCTCTCGACCCGCTCCACTACAGCCTCGTCGATGTGAGTGGGGGCTGGCTCGGCCCTCCTTTTCCTTTGTGTTGCTGATGTTGAGGGAGAGGTTGTTGTCCTGGCAGCAGAACAGGGAGTAAAGTTGTATTTGGAAACTTTTGGCATCGTACCCTTCTACTGTAGATTGAAACCAGGAAAATACATGTCTTGAAAATGGGGGATAAGAGGTCATGCTAAACAGTGAAAGAGGGTGTCAGTCCATAAAAGGAGAGGTCACCCTAAACAAGCCTATTGTTGACAATTCATAAAATGAACAAAGAACAGAGAAGTTTTGCCTTGCTGTGATCAAACATAGATCAAGGAATAGCAGTGTTCCCTGACCATATACAACCCAGATGGTTTCCTCTTTCACTTGTTTTTTTCTCCTTCTGTCCTACTTCCTGAAAGCATCCGATGCGGTAATGTTTTCACGTCTTGTCGGTAATGTTTTCACGTCTTGAATACCGAAAAGAAAAGCTGTCGGAATTTCGCTGGACCGCATCTTGTTTCCAGGAGTTCTGTACTGTATCCCGGGACAGGGTGAATGTGGATTTCTTAAACATACTGTACACATGCTAGCTTTTAGTGGGTACTTACCCATTCTCCTTTCTATCTACACTGAGTGTACAAAACATTAGGAACACCTGCTCTTTCCATGACATAGACGGACCAGGTGAATCCAGGTCAAAACCATGATCCCTTATTAATGTCACTTTTTAAATCCTGTTCAATCAGTGTAGATCAGCGTTTCCCAAACTCAGTCCCAAGGGGTGCACATTTTGTTTTTTGTCCAAACATTACACAGCTGATTCAAATGATCAAAGCTTGATGATCAGTTGATTATTTGAATCAGCTGTGTAGTGTTAGGGTAAAAGCCAAAACCTGCACCCCTTGGTGTCCCAGGGACTGAGTTTGGGAGACCCTGGTGTAGATGAAAGGGGGGAGACTGGTTAAAGAATGATTTTTAAGCCTTGAGACAATTGTGACATGTATGTGTGTGTGCCATTCAGAGGGTGACTGAGCAAGACCAAATATTTAAGTGCCTTTGAACGGGGTATGGTAGTAGGTGCCAGGCGCACCGGTTTGAGTGTGTCACGCTCAACCGTTTCCAGTGTGTATCAATAATGGTCCACCACCCAAAGGACATCCAGCCAACTGGACACAACTGTGGAAAGCATTGGGCCAGCATCCGACACCGCGTAGCCAGCTTGTAGCCACCACCGGTTAGCCACCATGGGTCAGCTTTCGACACTGTGTAGAATCAATGTCCCGAATAATTGAGGCAAAAGGGGGTGCAAGTTATACCCCTTTTTGCCCTCAGAACAGCCTCAACTCATCGGGGCATGGACTCTACAAGGTGTCGAAAGTGTGACACTGTGCAACCCAATATTAGGAATGTGTTCCTAATGATTTGAACACTCAGTGTATTTTCCAGAATGTGTCTATAACCCATATATAACCCATACTGGTTACCAGGTAACCAGCGGCTAATTAGACAATCTTAGCTCTTCTGTCCTCTCGGACCAGGCCTCAGCTGGCTTCTCTAGATGTGGAGGGTGTCTGAATGAAAACTGAAGTATAATGTCTGAATAAAGCCTATACAAACCTATAATATGTATTTTCTATATTGATTCATGTTTTTGTTCTTTAATTTCCCAAGGTATGAAAGTACTTGCCATTGTTTCCTGTGTGTGTGTGTGTGTGTGTGTGTGTGTGCTTGCGTGTGTGTATGTATGTGTGAAGTGCATGAGGCTCCAGGAGTGAGTATGTGTGTGTGTGTGTGTGGGTGGGTGTGTGTGTGTATGTCTTTAGAAAGCGCAGGTGTCAGTGTGTGTGGTCCCCACAGTGGTGGTGACGGTTGAGGGTTCGGAGGCCTCATTAAAGAACCGTCACTCGCGGGGTTAATATCTGTTTCCCATCTTTACCAAGTGGCTCTCGAGGGTCTGTGGGTTTCTCCCATTTCATTTAGTAAAAAAAAGAAATGCAGAAAAAAAAGCCCTCACTTATGAAATGACAAGTACTTGAAAAGATCTAATATGGTGTTAATTGTCTAGCTGCCTTGACAAGGGGTGTGGATGGAAGGAATGGAGTGGGGCAGGGTGGAGTGGTGTGGTGGAGGGGCGCTCAAGCATGTTTCGCATTACAATAGGAAATGAACGCATTCTCTTCTGCAAACAGGGTGTGTTGTGTAGCCCTGTTGATATGAAGAGGGTGGAGAGGAGCAGTACGGCTGGAGTGGAGTGGGACACACACACAGGCACACTTAGAAAAGTCTTGAAGGACTCTTGGTCTCTCTAGTTTCTCAGTCTTGATTTTATACTCTGCAGCAGGCTCACAAAGAGATGCTCTAGTGCACAACACAGCATGAAAACAGCCCATCTAATAAGGCTCCTGAGTTAGGCACTATAACTTTCAATAGATCCACTTCAGCCACTGCAAAGGATCTGAGGACTGCACCGCACCCAGCAACCCACTTCCCCTCTGAAGGAAACTGGTTTCACAAATGCTATCTCATATTAGGGGTATGTGCTCATGACAGAAAGCTATCACATAAACTCAGTAAGAGAGATAAAACCCTGCCTAATGATAGGATTTGTAAGGACTGTAGACCCTATAATCACGCCAGAAATGCAAGTACAATTGATTAATAACCACAGGCCAATTAAACTGTAGTATTCTTCAGTAGTTGACAGGGTAGCCTATACAACAGGTTCCTATTCACCTTGGCGACCTCTTTGAGCTTGTGTTTCCTCTAGAGAACCTGTGGGATTCATACTGTAAAATGGATCATCAATATATTATGGATGGACTTTTACTTAGTGACTGGTGACACTGACTACATTTGTTTTGTCCTGGCTTACAATTTCTCTGATTACTTTGGCACGCTCTCTTTGGGACAGGTCAAGGACGCACCAAAACTAAAGCATGGGAGGAGCAACCTAACGTGAACATTTAGGCCTATTCTCCTACCAGGAGCAAGCTTGCCTGCTCTACCCTTACCCGTCGATTCCCTTCGCCAACCGCCACAGCGTAATTAGCGAGCTCAAGATTTACTCTGCCAGAAAAATGTGTTTTTAACTTGTATGCGAATTTCCTGCGGTGGATCCTCCCAGTTCCAATCATCCATACCATGCGGAAAACAACAGACTTCCCGCCCTCCCTACGCCATCGGAGCAACGTATGGTGCACAGGCATTGTTGTTGGTACAGGCTAACATCTGTAGCCTAAAAAGGAATGATATGGAACACACAGGATGGGAGCTCGTCTGCTGCTCTCTGTTTCACTGAAACTTTTGTGGGAAATGTGGTGGAGAAGAAAATAGCATTTTCCAGGGTGAGGAGTTGGCTGGGCAGGAGAGACTTACATTTCTTAGTGTGATGGTGTCAGCTGGACAGATTTCTCTCTCATATTTCCCATTATCGTTCTAGTATAGAAATATTAGATTATCCTTATTAAATTGAGATGTGTAGCCTATTAAATCATACTTGTCAGTTATTCTTGTCTATTTGAAGAACTGAAAATCTCCTACCACACACATTGTATTGGCCTCCCTGGTGTAATGGCCTCTCTGGTGTTTTGGCCTCTCTGGTGTAATGGCCTCTCTGGTGTATTGGCCTCTCTGGTGTAATGGCCTCTCTGGTGTTTTGGCCTCTCTGGTGTAATGGCCTCTCTGGTGTAATGGCCTCTCTGGTGTAATGGCCTCTCTGGTGTATTGGCCTCTCTGGTGTTTTGGCCTCTCTGGTGTTTTGGCCTCTCTGGTGTAATGGCCTCTCTGGTGTAATGGCCTCTCTGGTGTAATGGCCTCTCTGGTGTTTTGGCCTCTCTGGTGTAATGGCCTCTCTGGTGTTTTGGCCTCTCTGGTGTATTGGCCTCTCTGGTGTTTTGGCCTCTCTGGTGTTTTGGCCTCTCTGGTGTATTGGCCTCTCTGGTGTATTGGCCTCTCTGGTGTTTTGGCCTCTCTGGTGTAATGGCCTCTCTGGTGTAATGGCCTCTCTGGTGTATTGGCCTCTCTGGTGTTTTGGCCTCTCTGGTGTAATGGCCTCTCTGGTGTAATGGCCTCTCTGGTGTAATGGCCTCTCTGGTGTTTTGGCCTCTCTGGTGTTTTGTCCACTCTGGTGTAATGGCCTCTCTGGTGTAATGGCCTCTCTGGTGTTTTGGCCTCTCTGGTGTAATGGCCTCTCTGGTGTATTGGCCTCTCTGGTGTTTTGGCCTCTCTGGTGTTTTGGCCTCTCTGGTGTAATGGCCTCTCTGGTGTAATGGCCTCTCTGGTGTAATGGCCTCTCTGGTGTTTTGGCCTCTCTGGTGTAATGGCCTCTCTGGTGTTTTGGCCTCTCTGGTGTTTTGTCCTCTCTGGTGTAATGGCCTCTCTGGTGTAATGGCCTCTCTGGTGTTTTGGCCTCTCTGGTGTAATGGCCTCTCTGGTGTATTGGCCTCTCAGGTGTTTTGGCCTCTCTGGTGTTTTGTCCTCTCTGGTGTAATGGCCTCTCTGGTGTAATGGTCTCTCTGGTGTTTTGGCCTCTCTGGTGTTTTGGCCTCTCTGGTGTATTGGCCTCTCTGGTGTTTTGGCCTCTCTGGTGTAATGGCCTCTCTGGTGTTTTGGCCTCTCTGGTGTTTTGGCCTCTCTGGTGTAATGGCCTCTCTGGTGTTTTGGCCTCTCTGGTGTTTTGGCCTCTCTGGTGTAATGGCCTCTCTGGTGTTTTGGCCTCTCTGGTGTAATGGCCTCTCTGGTGTAATGGCCTCTCTGGTGTAATGGCCTCTCTGGTGTATTGGCCTCTCTGGTGTTTTGGCCTCTCTGGTGTAATGGCCTCTCTGGTGTAATGGCCTCTCTGGTGTAATGGCCTCTCTGGTGTATTGGCCTCTCTGGTGTAATGGCCTCTCTGGTGTATTGGCCTCTCTGGTGTAATGGCCTCTCTGGTGTTTTGAACTCTCAGGTGTTTTGGCCTCTCTGGTGTAATGGCCTCTCTGGTGTAATGGCCTCTCTGGTGTTTTGAACTCTCAGGTGTTTTGGCCTCTCTGGTGTAATGGCCTCTCTGGTGTTTTGGCCTCTCTGGTGTTTTGGCCTCTCTGGTGTAATGGCCTCTCTGGTGTAATGGCCTCTCTGGTGTATTGGCCTCTCTGGTGTATTGGCCTCTCTGGTGTTTTGAACTCTCTGGTGTAATGGCCTCTCTGGTGTTTTGGCCTCTCTGGTGTAATGGCCTCTCTGGTGTTTTGGCCTCTCTGGTGTAATGGCCTCTCTGGTGTATTGGCCTCTCTGGTGTTTTGAACTCTCTGGTGTAATGGCCTCTCTGGTGTAATGGCCTCTCTGGTGTAATGGCCTCTCTGGTGTAATGGCCTCTCTGGTGTAATGGCCTCTCTGGTGTATTGGCCTCTCTGGTGTTTTGGCCTCTCTGGTGTAATGGCCTCTCTGGTGTTTTGGCCTCTCTGGTGTAATGGCCTCTCTGGTGTAATGGCCTCTCTGGTGTAATGGCCTCTCTGGTGTAATGGCCTCTCTGGTGTATTGGCCTCTCTGGTGTTTTGGCCTCTCTGGTGTATTGGCCTCTCTGGTGTTTTGGCCTCTCTGGTGTTTTGAACTCTCTGGTGTAATGGCCTCTCTGGTGTAATGGCCTCTCTGGTGTAATGGCCTCTCTGGTGTAATGGCCTCTCTGGTGTAATGGCCTCTCTGGTGTAATGGCCTCTCTGGTGTAATGGCCTCTCTGGTGTATTGGCCTCTCTGGTGTTTTGGCCTCTCTGGTGTAATGGCCTCTCTGGTGTAATGGCCTCTCTGGTGTAATGGCCTCTCTGGTGTTTTGGCCTCTCTGGTGTAATGGCCTCTCTGGTGTATTGGCCTCTCTGGGGTATTGGCCTCTCTGGTGTAATGGCCTCTCTGGTGTAATGGCCTCTCTGGTGTTTTGGCCTCTCTGGTGTAATGGCCTCTCTGGTGTATTGGCCTCTCTGGTGTATTGGCCTCTCTGGTGTATTGGCCTCTCTGGTGTATTGGCCTCTCTGGTGTAATGGCCTCTCTGGTGTAATGGCCTCTCTGGTGTATTGGCCTCTCTGGTGTTTTGGCCTCTCTGGTGTTTTGGCCTCTCTGGTGTTTTGGCCTCTCTGGTGTTTTGTCCTCTCTGGTGTAATGGCCTCTCTGGTGTTTTGGCCTCTCTGGTGTAATGGCCTCTCTGGTGTAATGGCCTCTCTGGTGTATTGGCCTCTCTGGTGTAATGGCCTCTCTGGTGTTTTGGCCTCTCTGGTGTTTTGGCCTCTCTGGTGTAATGGCCTCTCTGGTGTATTGGCCTCTCTGGTGTAATGGCCTCTTTGGTGTTTTGGCCTCTCTGGTGTAATGGCCTCTCTGGTGTATTGGCCTCTCTGGTGTATTGGCCTCTCTGGTGTATTGGCCTCTCTGGTGTATTGGCCTCTCTGGTGTAATGGCCTCTCTGGTGTAATGGCCTCTCTGGTGTATTGGCCTCTCTGGTGTTTTGGCCTCTCTGGTGTAATGGCCTCTCTGGTGTTTTGGCCTCTCTGGTGTATTGGCCTCTCTGGTGTAATGGCCTCTCTGGTGTAATGGCCTCTCTGGTGTATTGGCCTCTCTGGTGTTTTGGCCTCTCTGGTGTATTGGCCTCTCTGGTGTAATGGCCTCTCTGGTGTTTTGGCCTCTCTGGTGTATTGGCCTCTCTGGTGTTTTGAACTCTCAGGTGTTTTGGCCTCTCTGGTGTAATGGCCTCTCTGGTGTTTTGGCCTCTCTGGTGTTTTGGCCTCTCTGGTGTAATGGCCTCTCTGGTGTTTTGGCCTCTCTGGTGTATTGGCCTCTCTGGTGTAATGGCCTCTCTGGTGTATTGGCCTCTCTGGTGTAATGGCCTCTCTGGTGTAATGGCCTCTCTGGTGTTTTGGCCTCTCTGGTGTTTTGGCCTCTCTGGTGTTTTGGCCTCTCTGGTGTTTTGGCCTCTCTGGTGTAATGGCCTCTCTGGTGTAATGGCCTCTCTGGTGTAATGGCCTCTCTGGTGTTTTGGCCTCTCTGGTGTTTTGGCCTCTCTGGTGTAATGGCCTCTCTGGTGTAATGGCCTCTCTGGTGTAATGGCCTCTCTGGTGTTTTGGCCTCTCTGGTGTTTTGGCCTCTCTGGTGTTTTGGCCTCTCTGGTGTTTTGGCCTCTCTGGTGTAATGGCCTCTCTGGTGTTTTGGCCTCTCTGGTGTAATGGCCTCTCTGGTGTTTTGGCCTCTCTGGTGTTTTGGCCTCTCTGGTGTTTTGGCCTCTCTGGTGTATTGGCCTCTCTGGTGTTTTGGCCTCTCTGGTGTAATGGCCTCTCTGGTGTTTTGGCCTCTCTGGTGTAATGGCCTCTCTGGTGTTTTGGCCTCTCTGGTGTTTTGGCCTCTCTGGTGTAATGGCCTCTCTGGTGTTTTGGCCTCTCTGGTGTTTTGAACTATCTGGTGTTTTGAACTATCTGGTGTTTTGAACTATCTGGTGTTTTGAACTATCTGGTGTTTTGAACTCTCTGGTGTTTTGAACTATCTGGTGTTTTGAACTATCTGGTGTTTTGAACTATCTGGTGTTTTGAACTATCTGGTGTTTTGAACTATCTGGTGTTTTGAACTATCTGGTGTTTTGAACTCTCTGGTGTTTTGAACTATCTGGTGTTTTGAACTCTCTGGTGTTTTGAACTATCTGGTGTTTTGAACTATCTGGTGTTTTGAACTATCTGGTGTTTTGGCCTCTCTGGTGTTTTGAACTATCTGGTGTTTTGAACTATCTGGTGTTTTGAACTATCTGGTGTTTTGAACTATCTGGTGTTTTGAACTCTCTGGTGTTTTGGCCTCTCTGGTGTTTTGGCCTGTTGTCAACCTAGAGCCAACTATTAAAAGGCAACCTGTTGTCCTCAAGCATTCCTTTGTCCCAACACAAGCACACACACACACACACACAAACCCACACACACACACACACCCACACACACACACACACACACACACACACACACACACACACACACACACACACACACACACACACACACACACACACACACACACACACACACACACACACACACACACACACACACACACCCACACACACACACACACACACACACACCCACACACACACACACACACACACACACACACACACACACACACACACACACACACACACACACACACACACACACACACACACACACACACAGTCCAATAGTCCAATAGACCATGGCAGTGCTTGTGGCAAGTGCATTGACCGTGCAAGCCCTGTGTTGTGATTAAGTAGGGATTTGAATGACCAGTGACCAATGATGATCAGAGCCCTGCCCACTGGCACTTGTCAGAGCAGGATTATCCTCCCATCTAAAGCCTGGTAAGAGACCCTGTTCTAACAGCCTATGAGCCCTGTCACTCTCTGGATCTGGTGAAGGGGGGAAACCAGACCACCATCCCTCCTTTAGTCCGGGTGCAGAGGGCCGCGTTGGCTCAGAGCAGCCATGTCTCTAACCCCGCCACACCATAACCCTCTCATTAGGAGAGAGAGAGCAAAAGAGAGAGCAAAAGAGAGAGAGAGAGAGAGAGAGAGAGAGAAAGAGAGAGAGAGAGAACACTAAACAGGGTGGGACCCCAAACAAGACCCCTGTCTTAATGTGAGGTCTTCATGGATAGAGGCCTCCTATAGAGTCAGAGCAAATAACTCCTGCCAGTATATTACATGGTGGAGGTGGGTGGGATACAGGATAAGGGCTTCCCCACTCTTCCGCTCTCTACGTCTCTCTCTCGCTTCCACATACATGATCATTAGGGGCTTTGGGGGGGAACAGCTCCAAAAGCCCAGAAAATCTGGTTCTGGTTTAATTTATACAAGCGTTCGACATTATGTGGGTTTAAGAACAATTTAGAAAAATTATACCCCACTGATAGGGGTCCTAAGTTGTGGTTTTTCCCATTACATATGGTACAGCATGTGAGTGAGGAGGGAGAGAGAGATCTCAGTCTCAGCTGGAATGATATCAACACAGATAATACCTTAGGAAAGTCCTTGGAAGGAAGTTGGTTTTATATCCAGGATTGGAACCCACCCCCATATATTCCCAAGGCGGATGCTCAAAACATATTTTATTTGGTTGTACACTGAGTATACCAAACAAAAGGAACAACTTCCTAATATTGAGTTGCACCCCCACACAGCAAACTGTTTAGCGTGAAAAACCTAGCAGTGTTGCAGTTCTTGACTCAAACTGGTGTGCCTACAGTAGTCACATTCAATTACATTATTATTATCTTTTTAATTCATATACATATTTTTTTACCCCTTTTTCTCCCCAATTTCGTGGTATCCAATTGGTAGTTACAGTCTTGTCTCATTGCTGCAACTCCCGTACTGACTCGGGAGAGGCGAAGGTCGAGAGCCGTGCGTCCTCTGCAACACAACCCAACCAAGCCGCACTGCTTCTTGACACAATGCCCACTTAACCCGGAATCCAGCCACACTAATGTGTCAGAGCAAACATTGTGCACCTGGTAATCGCGTCAGCATGCAGTGCGCCCAGCCCACCATCACTAGCGTACGATGAGACAAGAACATCCCTGCCGGCCAAACCCTCCCCTAACCCGGACGACAGTGGGCCATTTGTGCGCCGCCCCATGGGTCTCCTGGTCAAGTCCGTCTGCGATAGAGCCTGGACTCGAACCAGGATCTCTAGTGGCACAGCTAGTACTGCTAAGTAGTGCCTTAGACCCCTGTGTTATTCGGGAGGCCCCCTAGTCACATACATTTTTTGTCTTTCCCTTTCACTCGCTGAATGGCACGCATACACAATACATGTCTCAATTGTCTCAAGGTTTAAAATTCCTTCTTTAACCTGTCTCCTCCTCTTCATCTACACTGATTGAGGTGGATTTCACAAGTGACATCAATATGTCATGGAAAGAGCACGTTTTGTAAACTCAGTGTAGATTCTATGTATTTCTGACATTGTTTTACGTTTCCTTACACCAGAACCGGAATTCAATAGAGCTGAATTGAAAAGAGTCATAGTCTAGGAAGGAGGGAGAGGTCAGGAGGGAGGAGGAAGGAGGGAGAGGTCAGGAGGGAGGAGGAAGGAGGGAGAGGTCAGGAGGGAGGAGGAAGGAGGGAGGGAAGAGGAAGGAGGAAGGGAGGGGTGAGGAGGGAGGGAAGGGTGAGGAGGGAGGGAAGAGCAACGAGGAAGGAGGGAGGTAAGGGTGAGGAGGGAGGGAAGAGGAAGGAGGAAGGCACTGCACTGAGAACTGCATTCATGTTCACCACACAAGTTGATACTATAAAAACTAATCAAAAGTAATGAAATGTAGGCAGCCTGGGACAGACAGTCTTTCTGAGCATGCTTTGAGTTTGGAAGCATTACATAGCACATTGAGAGAGAGAGAGAGAGAGAGAGAGAGAGAGATAGAGAGAGAGAGAGAGAGAGAGAGAGAGAGAGAGAGAGAGAGAGAGAGTAAAGCTCATTGGTTAGTGTCCAACATCCAACAGGAAACTTCCAGTGGAGTCTCTGGAAACAAAGACCCAATGCATTCCATCATCACTACTAGTTCTATCTGCAAGTCTTCCAGAGGCCTAGGGTTTATGTTGGCCTATTCAGAGCTCTGAGTTTGTGGAGTATATAGTCACTGCTAGTGTGAAGGGAGTTTATAGAGTATGTAGTCACTGCTAGTGTGAAGGTAGTTTATAGAGTATGTAGTCACTGCTAGTGTGAAGGTAGTTTATAGAGTATGTAGTCACTGCTAGTGTGAAGGTAGTTTATAGAGTATGTAGTCACTGCTAGTGTGAAGGTAGTTTATAGAGTATGTAGTCACTGCTAGTGTGAAGGTAGTTTATAGAGTATGTAGTCACTGCTAGTGTGAAGGTAGTTTATAGAGTATGTAGTCACTGCTAGTGTGAAGGTAGTTTATAGAGTATGTAGTCACTGCTAGTGTGAAGGTAGTTTATAGAGTATGTAGTCACTGCTAGTGTGAAGGTAGTTTATAGAGTATATAGTCACTGCTAGTGTGAAGGTAGTTTATAGAGTATGTAGTCACTGCTAGTGTGAAGGTAGTTTATAGAGTATGTAGTCACTGCTAGTGTGAAGGTAGTTTATAGAGTATGTAGTCACTGCTAGTGTGAAGGTAGTTTATAGAGTATGTAGTCACTGCTAGTGTGAAGGTAGTTTATAGAGTATATAGTCACTGCTAGTGTGAAGGTAGTTTATAGAGTATGTAGTCACTGCTAGTGTGAAGGTAGTTTATAGAGTATGTAGTCACTGTTAGTGTGAAGGTAGTTTATAGAGTATGTAGTCACTGCTAGTGTGAAGGTAGTTTATAGAGTATGTAGTCACTGCTAGTGTGAAGGTAGTTTATAGAGTATGTAGTCACTGCTAGTGTGAAGGTAGTTTATAGAGTATATAGTCACTGCTAGTGTGAAGGTAGTTTATAGAGTATGTAGTCACTGCTAGTGTGAAGGTAGTTTATAGAGTATGTAGTCACTGCTAGTGTGAAGGTAGTTTATAGAGTATGTAGTCACTGCTAGTGTGAAGGTAGTTTATAGAGTATGTAGTCACTGCTAGTGTGAAGGTAGTTTATAGAGTATGTAGTCACTGCTAGTGTGAAGGTAGTTTATAGAGTATGTAGTCACTGCTAGTGTGAAGGTAGTTTATAGAGTATGTAGTCACTGCTAGTGTGAAGGTAGTTTATAGAGTATGTAGTCACTGCTAGTGTGAAGGTAGTTTATAGAGTATGTAGTCACTGCTAGTGTGAAGGTAGTTTATAGAGTATGTAGTCACTGCTAGTGTGAAGGTAGTTTATAGAGTATGTAGTCACTGCTAGTGTGAAGGTAGTTTATAGAGTATGTAGTCACTGCTAGTGTGAAGGTAGTTTATAGAGTATGTAGTCACTGCTAGTGTGAAGGGAGTTTATAGAGTATGTAGTCACTGCTAGTGTGAAGGTAGTTTATAGAGTATGTAGTCACTGCTAGTGTGAAGGTAGTTTATAGAGTATGTAGTCACTGCTAGTGTGAAGGTAGTTTATAGAGTATGTAGTCACTGCTAGTGTGAAGGTAGTTTATAGAGTATGTAGTCACTGCTAGTGTGAAGGTAGTTTATAGAGTATGTAGTCACTGCTAGTGTGAAGGTAGTTTATAGAGTATGTAGTCACTGCTAGTGTGAAGGTAGTTTATAGAGTATGTAGTCACTGCTAGTGTGAAGGTAGTTTATAGAGTATGTAGTCACTGCTAGTGTGAAGGTAGTTTATAGAGTATGTAGTCACTGCTAGTGTGAAGGTAGTTTATAGAGTATGTAGTCACTGCTAGTGTGAAGGTAGTTTATAGAGTATGTAGTCACTGCTAGTGTGAAGGTAGTTTATAGAGTATGTAGTCACTGCTAGTGTGAAGGTAGTTTATAGAGTATATAGTCACTGCTAGTGTGAAGGTAGTTTATAGAGTATGTAGTCACTGCTAGTGTGAAGGTAGTTTATAGAGTATGTAGTCACTGCTAGTGTGAAAGTCAGGCTACTTTTGCTGTTTAATTTTGTTTTTTAGAGTTGTAAGTCAGAAGTTTACATACACCTTACCCAAATACATTTAAACTCAGTTTTTCACAATTCCTGACATCTAATCCTAGTAAAAACATCCTGTTTTAGGTCAGTTAAGATCACCACTTTATTTTAAGAATTTTGAAATGTCAGAATAATAGTAGAGGGAATGATTTATTTCAGCTTTTATTTCTTTCATCACATTCCCAGTGGGTCAGAAGTTTACATACACTCAATTAGTATTTGGTAGCGTTGCCTTTACATTGTTTAATTTGGGTCAAACGTTTCGGGTAGCCTTCCACAAGCTTCCCACAATAAGTTGGGGGAATTTTGGCCCATTCCTACTGACAGAGCTGGTGTTATTGAGTCAGGTTTGTAGGCCTCCTTGCTCGCACACGCTTTTTCAGTTCTGCCCACAAATTTGCTTCAATATATCCACATAATTTTCTCTCCTCATGATGCCATGTTTTTGGTGAAGTGCACCGGCCCCTCCTGTAGCAAAGCACCCCACAACATGATGTTGCCACCCCCGTGCTTCATGGTTCGGATGGTGTTCATCGGCTTGCAAGCCTACCCCTTCTTCCTCCTGGTCATTATGGCCAAACAGTTCTGTTTCATCAGACCAGAGGACATTTCTCCAAAAAGTACGATCTTTGTCCCCATGTGCAGTTGCAAACCGTAGTCTGGCTTTTTAATAGCGGTTTTGGAGCAGTGGCTTCTTCCTTGCTGAGAGGCCTTTCAGGTTATGTCGATATAGGACTCGTTTTACTGTGGATATAGATACTTTTGTACCTGTTTCCTCCAGCATCTTCACAAGGTCCTTTGCTGTTGTTCTGGGGTTGATTTGCACTTTTCGCACCAAAGAACACGTCTCCTTCCTGAGCGGTATGATGGCTGTGTGGTCCCATGGTGTTTATACTTGCGTACCAGATGAACATGGTCCCTTCAGGCGTTTGGAAATTGCTCCCAAAGGATGAACCAAACTTGTGGAGGTCTAAAGAAAAAATTCAGAGGTCTTGGCTGATTTATTTAGATTTTCCCATGATGTCAAGCAAAGAGTCACTGAGTTTGAAGGTAGGCCTTGAAATACATCCACAGGTACACCTCCAATTGACTCAAATGATGTCAATTAGCCTATCAGAAGCTTTTCTGGTATTTTCCAAGCTGTTTAAAGGCACAGTCAACTTAGTATATGTAAACTTCTGACTTACTGGAATTGAGATACAGTTAATTATAAGTGAAATAATCTGTTTGTAAACAATTGTTGGAAAAATTACTTGTGTCATGCACAAAGTAGACTTGCCAAAACTATAATTTGTTAACAAGAAATTTGTGGAGTGGTTGAAAATTAGTTTTAATGACTCCAACCTAAGTGAATGTAAACTTTCGACTTCAACTGTAGATCCATGGTACTCTGAATGTAAGGAGAAAAGACAGTTAGACATGGTGTGAGTGAAAGAAAGAGAAAGAAAGTTTGAGGTCAGTTCAGGAGGAGGCGGTTGTTTATGGACGGTTCAGCATTGTTGCATATCTACAGAAGTTATCCAGTGAAACACTGCAGTGAAACCATAGATTGTATGTATAAATGGACAAAGCCATCGATGACGTCACACCATTCATTCTTATTCAGTACAAGTCAAAGGTTTGGACACACCTACTCATTCAAGGGTTTTTCTTTATTTTTTACTATTTTCTACATTGTAGAATAATAGTGACGGCATCAAAACTATGAAATAACACATATGGAGTCATGTAGTAACCCAAAAGGTGTCAAACAAATCCAAATATAATATGTGTGTGTGTGATGGAATGACAGACAGACACCCCCCTCTGTGATGATGAACATGTGTGTGTGTGTGTGTGTGTGTAAGTGCCACAATTGATTTAGGACCGAGCAACATGTGATGTTCATAGACATCACATGAAGAAGGATAGAATGGAAGCTTTTAGGATGGCACACATAGCACACAAACATTGTAAATACTTTATTTGAATCCATAGATCTCACACACACACACACACACACACACACACACACGCACACGCACACACACGCACACACGCACGCACGCACACACGCGCACACACAGGATCCAAGAGGATGGACCAACTGTCAGTATGGACGGGTGGCAACATTTGTATTAATTTTTAGTGTGTCGTAAAATGTTCTAATGAATATCCCACACACCCTGAAGTGACTGTGTCAGAAAGTCTGTCTCTAAAGAAAGGATCAACAGTAGGATGGTGTACAGTTTACCGTATCATAAATCTCACATTAACACTCTCATCCACACATACTACTGTAAACAAAAACAGGTTTCCATGTAAAGTTGCTCATATGTATTTTTAAATATAAAATAAATAAATAATTGAATGAGTTAATATTTAATTGGCCATCTATACTATAGGTGCAAAATGCCAGGATATCTTTTAAATAAAAATAGAATTTGTTTCCTACGTCAGTGTCCATGTGTTGACAACAATAGGCTGCATCATTGGTCTGCTGCCTGTATCCAACCACACAGAGGACCACACACAGCAGAAAAACCACACCGAACCACACAGTCTGTCTGTCTGCTGCCGTCACATTTACACCCGTCCACACCAGCATGTACGGTAACTCCCATAGTCACAGAAAACAAACACACACAGACACACACACAGTCACACAAGACAGCACCATTATTTATGTTGTGGCCCAGCTGTGCTGTGCTGGCTCTTCCCATGTGAGGTGACTGTGATCCAGAGTAGTGTCTGTGACACAGAATGGAATAGAACACAGTATTAGATTGTATCTCTATGGTCTTTGGCAGGAAAGCATCTGTATATGACTAGACCATCACAGAGGGGGGTGTCTGTCTGTCATTCCATCACTATAACAGTATGAGGATGTGAGCAATGCAGTATGTCACCATCCCTCTGCGATGGTCTAGTCACATACAGATGCTTTCCTGCCAGGGAGTTTTCTAGCCTTGTATTTTGTTGTTTTAATCAATGTATTTAAAATGGTAAAACTATAAGGTATAGCCTATTTTCTGTTATTACTTAATAAATATTTATAAAATGCACATGTATAGTTAATAGTATATAAACTACTTATAAACCCTTTATACAGAAGTATATCTTAATGTAAAGTGAAACCCTAGTATTTGAGTAGGCTCCTTCCCTGGTTTCTTACTACATACAGTGCCTTCAGAAAGTATTCATACCCCTTAACTTATTCCACGTTTTGATGTGTTGCAACCTGAATTCAAAATGGAATAAATACTTAGTTTTCTCTCATCCATCTACACACCATAATAACAAAGTGAAAACAAGACATTCTTACAAATGTATTTAAAATTAAATACATAAATATCCAATTCATATAAGTAATCACACCTCTGAGTCAATACTTCTTAGAAGCACCTTTGTCAGCGATTACATCTATGAGTCTTTTTGGGTCTCTAAGAGCTTTGCGCACCTGGATTGTACAAAGCTCTGTCAAGTTGATTGTTGATCATTGCTACACAGCCATTTTCAAGCCTTGCCATAGATTTTCAAGCTGATTTAAGTCAGAACTGTAAGTAGGCCACTCAGGAACATTCACTGTCTTCTTGGTTAGCAACTCCAGTGTAGATTTGGCCTTGTGTTTTAGGTTATTGTCCTGCTGAAAGGTGACTTCGTCACCTAGTGTCTGTTGGAAAGCAGACTGAACCAAATTTTTCTCTAGGATTTTGCCTGTGCTTACAGCTGTATACCGTGTCTTATTATCTTAAGAAAGCTCCTAGTCCACCACAAGACACTACTAGGAACAAGAGAACCAGTAGACACCACAAGACACTACTAGGAACAAGAGAACCAGTAGACACCACAAGACACTACTAGGAACAAGATAACCAGTAGACACCACAAGACACTACTAGGAACAAGAGAACCAGTAGACACCACAAGACACTACTAGGAACAAGAGAACCAGTAGACACCACAAGACACTACTAGGAACAAGATAACCAGTAGACACCACAAGACACTACCAGGAACAAGAGAACCAGTAGACACCACAAGACACTACTAGGAACAAGATAACCAGTAGACACCACAAGACACTACTAGGAACAAGAGAACCAGTAGACACCACAAGACACTAGCAGCAACAAGAGAACCAGTAGACACCACAAGACACTACTAGGAACAATAGAACCAGTAGACACTACTAGGAACAAGATAACCAGTAGACACTACTAGGAACAAGAGAACCAGTAGACACCACAAGACACTACTAGGAACAAGAGAACCAGTAGACACCACAAGACACTACCAGCAACAAGAGAACCAGTAGACACCACAAGACACTACTAGGAACAAGATAACCAGTAGACACCACAAGACACTACTAGGAACAAGATAACCAGTAGACACCACAAGACACTACTAGGAACAAGAGAACCAGTAGACACCACAAGACACTACTAGGAACAAGAGAACCAGTAGACACCACAAGACACTACTAGGAACAAGAGAACCAGTAGACACCACAAGACACTACTAGGAACAAGAGAATCAGTAGACACCACAAGACACTTGCCGATGACAAGCATACATTTCAGGCTGTAACACAACAAAATGCAGAAAAAGTCAAGGGGTGTGAATACTTTTCAAAGGCACTATAGTTATACTGCATATAGTCCTGGTAGTATTCTGGGAAGGGTGAAACACAGTTGAAACGATCAAACTAATGTGTGCTCAACTCCTAAGGATTGTGAGAGTGATGGTTTGATATCTTCATTACACACTTTCCCTTTTGTTAAAACGTTGTTCCAATCCACAGATTGCAATAACCCTGATGAAACAGAGCAAAAATATTATGACCAAGCCTGGTCTAAACTACAGTATGTACCAAAGCCCACACATTAAACTAGGACAATTTTGAAGGGAAAATATAAAGACCTTTTCATTGTGACATTTCAGTAATTCCAACTGAAAACTCGTTCTTTCCAAACCACCCACTACTATAATTTCTCAACGGGTAATACTTTACATATGTGATCCATAGAAATACATACATAATACCAATATGTTTTCTCCAGTGTTGGCCAAATAAAAGCTTCATTCACATTAGGCTTAATGGGACAAAGACGTATTCATTACTGTGTGCCAGGACTGCCTGTGTGGCACTAGTGTTTGTGTGCGTGTGTGTAGGTGTGTGTGCATGTATGAATATGTGTGTGTGTGTGTGGGGGGGGGGGCATGTTTGACTGTGTGTGGCACTAGGCTGTGCAACCAGCTCTCACAGATTCACGTCAGAATTAGACATTCATCCATGTTTCTCAAAAGTCAAATTTGTTCCAAACATTAAATCAAAGTTGTTCCAAACATTAAATCAAATTTGTTCCAAACATTAAATCAAAGTTGTTCCAAACATTAAATCAAAGTTGTTCCAAACATTAAATCAAAGTTGTTCCAAACATTAAATCTATAATTGTTTAAGATTAAGTGTAGGCATGAACTCTGAATGGTTAAGGTTTGGGATAGACTTAAAACTAAAATCTCAAAACCAACTTTCTATTGCTCGATTCAAACATGCAACACTTGCCACCAGAGGCAGATACTTACGCCAAGCTGCTGTCCCCGTCCACAACACCTGAACAAAAGCCCACCTACTTGAAGGTAACAGCGCTCACTGTTGCTCCTAGTGGCCGGTTTCCACATCATATCCCAATGTCACACATGGAGGGACATCAAATACTGACTTGTATCGCAGGTGACCTGGCTGAGGCTGTGTGTGTGTGTGGGGTTCTCTGTGTTTTCCTCCATGAAATTCTCTTGCCAAAAGCGTTGGCTGTTTTACTGTTGCTCCCCAGGCAAACTCCCCTTCTCCCCACAGAATCATTCTAAATGAGATGTATGGAAAGTGTGTGACCTCAAATGAGAGCCAGCACTTACTCATAAAAATGAAAAAATGTCAGTTTCAGTAAAAATAGTTATTTCATTTCAAATGTTAGAAAAACTATATTTTCAGTGTTTATAATTTATTATATCCTTTCTAATAGATTGTTGCTTTTCTATCCATTTAATGAGTCAAAATGAATACTATAATAAGGTGAAGTCCTAAGATTTTTAAATAGTTGAGTGAACAGACTCCTGTCAGTTTTAGATGCATTGATACTATTCTGAAATGACTTCACTTACTCGTGGACGGTAAAACAATCCACATGAAGATTTTAAATGCCTTAAAAGAGCCAAAATTATTAACATAATTAGAATTATGAATGGTGACAAATGTGCTCGCATCGGGGGCCAATATAAGGCTTCCTGTGAACTCCAGATGACTCCTCAGGCAAGGAATAATTCGGGAAGATGTTTCAGTGACAGAGAGAAAAGGAAGAAGGGGAGAGAGAGAGAGAGACTGAGAGAAAAAAATCAAGAGATTGTACGTATCCCCAGTGGATAATGTAAATGATAGATGAATATGAAAACAATGTCTTCTCCTATTGGACTCGTTCTACCCAATTCAGTCATAGATTCTCCATAAAACTGTGAAAACCCACAGGGTCCCCAGAGCCGTTTTGAGGGGAGCACCGAGCGCCCTGTCAGCCCGCACGGGAAAGCAAACAGTATCAATCCTCCCAAAAGTTCAAAATATCTTCCTGTCATAACAAGAGATCGGGCCCTTGTTCCTCTCTAAGTCTACAACATCATATTAACCACAGATGTGAGGTAGGATGGAGGCATAAACACAGCGGTCCCGTCATTTCTAAATGTTTAAAACGGAGCCTTAATGCAGAAGGGCTTTGGGTATTTGCCCAGTTGTTGAGTAAATAAGCACAGATGAGACTTAGGCTGTCCCAAATGGCACCGTATTCCCTATGGGCCCGGTCAAAATTAGTGCACTATGTAGGGGATAGGGTGCAAGTTGGGAGCAGGCTTAGATTTAGAGGATGGCTAGCTAACCTACATCAGTGCTGCCCATCAACCCAAACACATCAGATACCTTTGTTATCTGATCTGTTCTAAAGTGGGACGGCACTGACTTCAATTAGCTATAGCCTCGAAATCACTGGGGTAAGGTAGGCTTAGTTTCCCTACCAGGCGACGGGGGCAGGTGGAGAAAGCCCTGTTCCATACAGGAAGACTGCCTTCACGTGTTAAAGTTTTGACACTATCTTTCAAATACTGTTCAACGACATCCTTCTATAGTAATAAAGCTGGTTAGGCCAAATAACTGTGCTTGGGTGTATGCTTTCAGACAGCCATGGAAATGCTTTTAAACAATCTAGCCTTTGAAGGCAGAATGAACAATGACAGTCACATACTGTATGTCACTAAGCGACTGAGTAAGTTTTATCATATGGGGTTGTGAAATCTCATTGAGCAGAAGTCCAATAAATGTCCCCCAGAAAGTGTGTTGATACTGGTTCTTCAGTCCCGCAATTTATAGACACAACTGTAGTAGCAGGCAGCACTGGACTTCTGATCCAGAGCCATGTAGTTCAGTACACAATGATCTATTTCTCTCTGTAATAAAAGCAGGAGTGTTAAAAACGTCTTATGGCTGCAGGGGCAGTATTGAGTAGCTTGGATGAAAAGGTGCCCAGAATAAACTGCCTGCTCCTCAGTCCCAGTTGCTAATATATGCATATTATTATTAGTATTGGACGGAAAACACTGAAGTTTCTAAAACTGTTTGAATGATGTCTGTGAGTATAACAGAACTCATATGGCAGGCAAAAACCTGAGAAGAAATCCAAACAGGAAGTGGGAAATCTGAGGTTGGTCGATTTTCAACTCAGCCCCTATTGAATACACAGTGGGATATTGGTTATGTTGCACTTCCTAAGGCTTCCACTAGATGTCAACCGTCTTTAGAAACTTGTTTGAGGATTCTACTGTGAAGGGGGAGAGAATGAGAGAAGATTGAGTCAGAGGTCTGCCAGCAGTCACGAGCTGGTCACGCGCATTTCACATGAGAGGTAGCTCGCGCTCCTTTGCTTTTCTGAAGACAAAGGAATTCTCCGGTTGGAATATTATTGAAGATTTATGTTAAAAACATCCTAAAGATTGATTCCATACATCGTTTGACATGTTTCTACGGACAGTAACGGAACTTTTTGACATTTCGTCTGCAACTAGTGAACGCGCTTCGTGAATTTGGATTTGTTTACTAAACGCGCTAACAAAAGTGGCTATTTGGATATAAATGATGGACATTATCGAACAAATCAAATATTTAATGTGCATTCTGATGAAGATCATCAAAGGTAAGTGAATATTTATAATGTTATTTCTGATTTCTGTTGACTCCAACATGGCGGATATATCTATTTGTTTTCTGAGCGCCGTTCTCAGATTATTGCATGGTTTGCTTTTTCCGTAAAGCTTTTTTGAAATCTGATACAGCGGTTGCATTAAGGAGAAGTTTATCTATATTTCCATGTCTAACACTTGTATTTTCATCAACATTTATAATGAGTATTTCTGTAAACTGATGTGGCTCTCTGCAATATCACCGGATATTTTTGGAACTAGTGAACATAACGCACCACTGTATACTGAGAATTTTTTATATAAATGTGCACTTTATCGAACAAAACATACATGTATTGTGTAACATGAATTCCTATGAGTATCATCTGATGAAGATCATCAAAGGTTAGTGATTCATTATATCTCTATTTGTGCTTTTTGTGACTCCTCTCTTTGGCTGGAAAAATTGATGAATTTTTCTGTGACTTGGCGGTGACCTAACATAACCGTTTGTGGTGCTTTCGCTGTAAAGCCTATTTGAAATCGGACACTGTGGTGGGATTAACAACAAGATTACCTTTAAAATGGTATAAGATACATGTATGTTTGAGGAATTTTAATTATGAGATTTCTGTTTGAATTTGGCGCTCTGCACTTTCACTGGCTGTTGTCATATTAATCCTGTTAACGGGATTTCAGCCCTTAATCAAAGCAGGAGTGTTTTTCTCTATAAACAATGATGTCAGATCTGTGTCTTTCAGTCATACGCTGCTGCACCTTATTATTGCGTAACAGCACCAGTACCAGCAACAGCACCGGTACCAGAGCTGCATCCTGTATTGTGGCTCATGATACTACAGCTTGGCAGCGCTTCAGGGAGTTAGCTAGATGAATGGCCTCTTCATTGTACTCTGTTACATTTGAGTGAAAATGCCCGGGCATCGGCTGCAGGATCCTTCTGGACATTTATGGACATTTCTGCCAACAGCTAGGACCTCGACCAACCAACCAACCAGAAACTAGGACTGGGAGAAATGTTTCCCCTGATATGGAACGGAGGAGCTCATTGGCTTACTTCTGTTAGAAGGTTGGAGTGGATGGATGAAGATATGGAGGGATGGAGGGAGGTGAGAGGAGGAGTTCAGTTCACAAAGTGTTAATTAAAATGAGGTGTAATATGTGAGCTGCCGTTCATCAAGGCAGAGAGAGAGAGAGAGAGAGAGAGAGAGAGAGAGAGAGAGAGAGAGAGAGAGGGAGGGAGGGAGGGAAAGGCGATGGCAAAAACTGTGCCAAAAGCAGCAGTCTAATTATTCATACAAAGCTATTTGCTCAAGCCGGGCTGTGCATTCTCTCTCTCTCTCTCTCTCTCTCTCTCTCTCTCTCTCGTTCCCTCCTCTGATTTGTTTTGTTAAGGTATGACCAATTCTTTAACCTACTCTCATACTTCCTTGTTTAATCCAGAACCATTTATTGTTCAAATACAATTTCAAAGTTATTATGTAATTAAAGACGTATTTCGCTGCTGGAAACTTCAAAGCTGAGGGCCGTATCCTAAGACATCACTTGCTGCTGATGTAATAATTTCCCTTGGATATTTAAAATAAACACATTAGGCTCGAAAGAATTCAGAACTTATCTCCGACTATAACGCCCACGGCCTTTGATTGGCGTGAGGCGTGGAACGCCACTTTTCAGTGGAAACCTATGGGCCGCTCCCCTAATAGCCGACGTCTCCATGCTCCCATGCAGTGTCAATTATAGGATAATAGGGTGCAGGCGATTGCAGACTCTGTTTATTCAATTCATTTCTTCACACAAGTTCCCATTGGCTTGTTCCTTCCCTCTGCCTGTGTGTGTGTGGTGGTCCTCTGATCCGGCTGACCCTGCCCATGTGTTTTCACTTTCTGCTCTGATCTCGGCTCCACGACCAGCAGGGAACCAAATACAAATTGAATAGTAACTATTCACAGGCCACCCTTTTCATAGCACTGTTAGGCCAGCTTTGTCTTCCCCAGGAGCGTCTGAAAGATAGATAGATGTTTAGTGTTTCGCCCGGCCTGCCTGGCCGCTGAGCTGCAGATCCCAAAACTCTTTTCTCATGTCCTTGAGTGTGTTCCCAGGGTTATTGTTGGAGTTTGGAGGCCTACGCTGGATTCCTGAGAGGTGCTGTTTATTGCAGGCCATACAGTAGAATTCCATATCCTTTCAATCCATTTCCTACTGTTGATCCCTTCAAAGAATAGCAGGGCTGCAAAACATTGGGACTACTAATGAAAATGCTTTAGTTTTCAATTCACTTTTAGGTGTTTTTTGAAAGCAAGGGATCTACAGAGAGTGAAAGTGATCAACCAACCTCAGCCCCAGAGAAAACAACCAATGGTAGAGCTGGATGAGCCATCCCAGTGTTTGGGTGGTGTGCATTTTATTATTTCAGTTAAGGTGTAGTTTTCATTAGGCCCATAAGCCTCCCTTTTGAAAGCAAGGCCTTTTTCTGTGAAACTCACCGGACAGCAGCCGTTCTGCTTGCAAGTGGCAGGGTATGTTTGTTCAGCTTTTATTGGAAGATTTGGGTTTGAAGAAGTTTAAAAGAAACCATTTTGTTGTTTTTGGGCTTCGTGTTTTCACTGGAGTGTGTCCACGTGCAAGCGTTGGTTCTTTCCACACTGAACATGAGAAGGGGAGAAATACACATCTAATAACTCACCTAAAAAGAAGACAACATTTCAATTGACCCCATGAATAATCTCCCTAAGATAGATAAGATGAACATGAAGGAGAAAACAATAGCTACATTTTTCAAGGTGGTACATGTTGATTGGCCATAGAACAATTGGTCTCACAGATATTTTAAATGTAAGTGTATGATGTGATTTTTAAACTCTTTTATTTGCCATGAATTCTTCTTGGAACCTCTTCATTGGTAGAAAAACACATCCCTCACCTGTTTCGGATTAAACTTTCACGGATTTTCCCCCTTTAAATTATTCTTGTAAACTCTACTTCGTTTACTTAGCCTGGCTTTCATTGCGGCCATTTTGCACGGTTTACCTTTGTTTAGTTTATTAACCCAGGGGATTACTTAACCTAAACATCCCAGTCGAATACTTTGGCTTTGGGTTTCAACGTTTTTAACAAAACTATTTTTCTTATGTCGTTGAAAGCGACAGGGTGAGGGTGTCAGAGTTTATGGTCTGCATTTACAAACCGTTACGGTTGTCAACCGAGAATAACAAATGGAATAAGTGGCATGTTAATCAAAGAAACATTTGCGAAACATTCTGATTATTTGAAACATTCAATCACAACAAATATTCAATCACGGCTTTATGTGGTACTGGGATACCACACATAGCACTCATATCTGGATCTATTATCTTAAAGCCAAATCTAATAGTGGTTTACAAAATAAGAATGTTACACAATTAATTCAGACCTTGTACAATTTGATAAATAATGTTATAATATTTACAACAAAAACATGTAAGAAATAACAACAATTAAACCCTAAACATGTCTTTCCCATTTTTCGTTGTTCAATAATTATTGTCTCAAATGTTTGATTCACTTCTTCCTCCCACTTCTTCCTCCCATATCACTACGGACCAACATACATTCCGACAGCACATGGCTGAAACCCCTCAGTGACTCTCAGTGGAAGAACATGTTATCTTTGCCTAGACCTGGTGCCTTCTCTGTAATGTGGCTTTAAGCCTTTACTTGTTTAAGTCTATTCCGCGTCTAGGCAAAGATAACATGTTCTTGCACTGAGTCACTGAGAGTCAAGTGAGACTGTCCTCATTTACACCCCCCCCCCCCCCCCCCCCCCCCCCCCCCCCCCCCCACCACCACCCCCAATGCTCCTACACCATTGTTTCTGCTGCATCTCCAACGACAGGCAGGCAGGCAGGCAGGCAGGCAGGCAGGCAGGCAATGAGAGGCATGGGGAGGTAGGCAGGGAGGCAGGGGAGGCATTCAGGGAGGCACGCAGGGAGAGGCAGGGGGAGGTAGGCAGGGAGAGGCAGGGGGAGGCAGGCAGGGAGAGGCAGGGGGAGGCAGGCAAGGAGACAGGGGGAGGCAGGCAGGTAGGCAGGTAGGCAGGGAGAGGCAGGGGGAGACAGGCAGGGAGAGGCAGGGTGAGGCAGGCAGGGAGACAGGCAGGGAGAGGCAGGGTGAGGCAGGCAGGGAGGCAGGCAGGGAGAGGCAGGGGGAGGTAGGCAGGGAGAGGCTGGGTGAGGCAGGCAGGGAGACAGGGGGAGGCAGGCAGGTAGGCAGGGGGAGGCAGGCAGGGAGGCACTCATAGGTGGTCCGCCTTGCCATGACCCACATGGTCCTCACTTCTCCTAGCGTTCTGTGGTTTGTACCCTTACATCTGATAGCAGTGGCTTTCAGCAGGGACTAGCTGGCTGTGAGTGCATTCATTTTGGGCCATGAATGATGACAAAACCATCCAACACCTGAAGGTTTAAGTCGACAGTAGCTGGAGCTGTTTCCTTGTACTTTCACCTGGCCTCGTGTTCACAGATAGTGGTCAAGTTTCTAATTGTGGCTCAGGTGGTAGAGCATGGAGAATGTTTTCCATACCAGATCCCTAATCATTTCAAAATTTTTCAAAATTGACTCACCAATCGTCATGGCAGTATGAGAAGAAAGGATTGTCTCTGGTGGATCATTTAAGTTCAAATCAAATCATCCCGGTTGCCCACAAATGCACACTTAAATTCAAGATGTTACCTTAAGACCTAAGTAACCACAGTTTATGGAGTCTCATACACTCACAGCCTAATCTGCAGAAGCTCCCAACACAATTAGCTTCCTAATAAGATGTTATGGGAATCGTGTAGAAAGCGCAGACAGATATTAGGGTTGGGGCTGTAGAGCCTTCGAGTGTGGTCCTCTACTTCTAACTACAGACACTAGGTCTTTCATCCTCCACACAGTTCTCTTTAGCAGAGAAGCCCAGAGCAATCATCCCTTTTAGCCCACCACACACGTACAAAGACGAGGTCAGTTGTAATGTCAGTGCAAATTGTTCTTCATTTTGGCAGAGAGAAGGGGACTTAACAAGTGAAATGAACTGAGTTGAAAACACTAAATCATGCATACTAGGGAGAACATCCATTCGGGGAAAAAATCCTAATGGTATTATGATCTCTGTACCAAAAGTACGGTATTACCCTGCAGAGATGAACTTGATGAGATGAATACACACTGAGTGTACAAAACATTAGGAACACCTTCCTAATATTAGTTGTACCCCCTTTTGCCCTCAGAACAACCGCAATTGGTCAGGGCATGGACTCTACTAGGTGTTGAAAGCGTTCCACAGGGATGCTGGCCAATGTTGACTCCAATGTTTCCCACAGTTGTGTCAAGTTGGCTGGATGTCCTTTGGGTGGTTGGCCCATTCTTGATACATACGGAAAACGGTTGAGCGTGAAACACCCAGCAGCGTTGCAGTTCTTGACACAAACCAGTGCGCCTGGCACCTGCTACCATACCCCGTTTAAAAGACACTTAAATATTTGGTCTTGCCCAGTCACCCTCTGAATGGCACACACACAATACATGTCTCAATTGTCTCAAGGCATAAAAATCCTTCTTTAACCCGTCTCCTCACCTTCATGTACACCGATTGAAGTGGATTTAACAGGTGACATCAATAAGGAATCAGCGCTTTCACCTGGATTCACCTGGTCCGTCTATGTCATGTTCCTAATATTTTGTACACGTTCTTAAATTGAACTCACACAAATGGGCTCGCACACACATGCACACTTACACACACACACAGCAGACCATGCATAACAACCATGTATACACCAGTTACGTTAGATCAATCAAATCAATGTATTAGTTAAACTGCTCACAGGCTGTTATTCCAACTCCCTCTCACCACAATACAGTATGCCCCTACTGTTACTACTACTGCTACTGATATTACTACTGCTGCTGCTGATACTACTACTGCTACTACTACTACTACTACTACTACTACTACTGATACTAATACTACTGATACGACTACTACTGCTACTAGTACTGCTACTACTACTACTACTGCTGCTACTGCTACTGCTACTACTACTACTACTACTACTGATACTACTACTACTGATACGACTACTACTGCTACTAGTACTGCTACTACTACTACTACTGCTGCTACTGCTACTGCTACTACTACTACTACTGCTGGTACTGTTACTACTACTGCTACTGCTATTACTACTACTGCTACTACTACTACTGATACTACTACTACTGATACTACTATTACTGCTACTAGTACTGCTACTACTACTACTACTGCTGCTACTGCTACTGTTACTACTACTACTGTTACTACTACTACAACTACTGCTACTACTACTACTACTACTACTACTACTACTACTGATACTACTACTACTGATACGACTACTACTGCTACTAGTACTGCTACTACTACTACTACTGCTGCTACTGCTACTGCTACTACTACTGCTGGTACTGTTACTACTACTACTACTACTACTACTACTACTGATACTACTACTGCTACTACTACTACTACTACTACTACTACTACTACTACTACTACTACTACTGATACTACTACTACTACTGATACGACTACTACTGCTACTAGTACTGCTACTACTACTACTACTACTGCTGCTACTGCTACTGCTACTACTACTACTACTGCTGGTACTGTTACTACTACTGCTACTGCTATTACTACTACTGCTACTACTACTACTGATACTACTACTACTGATACTACTATTACTGCTACTAGTACTGCTACTACTACTACTACTGCTGCTACTGCTACTGCTACTGTTACTACTACTACTGTTACTACTACTGTTACTACTACTACTTTTACTACTACTACTACTACTGCTACTGCTACTACTACTACTACTACTGTTACTAGTACTGTTATTACTACTGTTACTACTACTACTTTTACTACTACTACTACTGCTACTGCTACTGTTACTACTAGTACTAATGCTACTGTTACTACTAGTACTGATACTACTACTAATATTACTACTACTACTGCAACTGCTACTACTACAACCACTACTGTTACTACTATTGTTACTACTACTTTTGCTACTACTACTACTACTACTACTGCTACTACTACTACTGCTACTACTACTGCTACTACTACTACTGTTACTAGTACTGTTATTACTACTGTTACTACTACTACTTTTACTACTACTACTGCTGCTACTGCTACTGCTACTACTACTACTACTGCTGGTACTGTTACTACTACTGCTACTGCTATTACTACTACTGCTACTACTACTATTGATACTACTACTACTACTGATACTACTATTACTGCTACTAGTACTGCTACTACTACTACTACTGCTGCTACTGCTACTGTTACTACTACTACTGTTACTACTACTGTTACTACTACTACTTTTACTACTACTACTACTACTGCTACTTTTACTACTACTACTACTGCTACTGCTACTGTTACTACTAGTACTAATGCTACTGTTACTACTAGTACTGATACTACTACTAATATTACTACTACTACTGCAACTGCTACTACTACAACCACTACTGTTACTACTATTGTTACTACTACTTTTGCTACTACTACTACTACTACTACTACTGCTACTGCTACTGCTACTACTGCTACTGTTACTAAGAGTACTGCTACCACTACTAATACTACTACTGCTGCTACTGCTACTACTACTGTTACTACAACCTTTGCTACTACGACTACTACTACTGCTACTGTTACCACTACTACTACTATTACTACTACTGCTACTGCTACTGCTACTACTGTTACTGCTAGTGTTACTACTACTTTTGATGCTTCTACTACTACTACTGCTACTGCTACTACTACTATTGCCACTGTTACTACTAGTACTACTACTGCTACTGTTACTACTACTGTTACTACTACTACTACTACTACTACTCCTGTTACTACTAGTACTGCTACTACTGCTACTACTACTGTTACTACTAGTACTTTTGCTACTACTACTGCTACTACTACTATTACTGCTACTACAACTACTTCTACTACTAGTGTTACTACTACTGTTACTACTACTTTTGCTACTACTTTTGCTACTACTACTGTTGTTACCACTGTTAGTACTACTAATACTACTACTACTGTTACTACTACTTTTGCTACTACAACTACTACTAGTACTGCTACTACTACCACTACTACTACTGATACTACTACTGCTCCAACACATGCCAATACTACTGCTACTACTACAGTTATTACTACTTTTGCTACTACTGCTACTACTACCGTTACTACTACTGTTACTACTACTGCTACTACTACCACTGCTACTATTAGTATTACTGCTACTGCTTCTGCTACTACTACTGTTACTACTACTTCTGCTACTACTGCTACTACTACTGTTACTACTACTACTACTACTGCTACTACTATTGTTACTACTACTTTTGTTACTGCTACTACTACTGTTACTACTACTGTTACTACTACTTTTGCTACTACTTTTGCTACTACTACTGTTGTTACCACTGTTAGTACTACTAATACTACTACTACTGTTACTACTACTTTTGCTACTACTAGTACTGCTACTACTACCACTACTACTACTGTTACTACTACTGCTAATACTACTGCTACTACTACTGTTATTACTACTTTTGCTACTACTGCTACTACTACCGTTACTACTACTACTACTACTGTTACTACTACTGTTACTACTACTACTGATACTACTACTACTATTACTACTGCTACTGATACTGCTACTACTACCACTGCTACTATTAGTATTACTGCTACTACTGCTACTACTACTGTTACTACTGCTACTACTACTGTTACTACTACTGCTACTACTACTGCTGCTACTGCTGTTGCTATTACGTTTGCTACTGCTACTACTACTGTTACTATTACTGCTACTACTACTGCTGCTACTGTTACTACTACTGCTACTACTGTTACTATTACTGCTACTACTGCTGCTGCTACTGCTGTTGCTATTACTTTTGCTACTACTGCTACTACTACTGTTACTACTACTGTTACTCCCAGTGTTACTACTACAACTGTCACTACTGCTGCTACTACTACTACTACTACTGTTACTACTACTTTTGCTACTACTACTACTGCTACTATTACTACTGCTACTACTGCTACTACTCCTACTACTACTGTTACTACTGCTACTACTACTGTTACTACTACAACTACTACTACTACTGCTACTGCTGCTGCTACTGCTACTATTACTGCTACTACTACTACTGCTGCTACTACTACTGTTACTACTGTTATTACTGCTACTACTACGTCTACTGCTACTATTACTGCTACTACTGCTGTTACTACTGCTACTGCTACTACTACTACTGCTACTACTACTACTACTGCTACTACTACTACTACTGCTACTACTACTACTACTGCTACTGCTACTACTGTAGCCATCCACAAGAAACACTGCACTTCAAAGAATGTCCCTTAATTAAAAGGACATGTTTCTTTAAAGGTTTCTTTAGCACATGAAAAATGAAAAAGCAGCAGAAAACCGACAGAAAATTGAGCCTTACACTTGCTGACAGGTTAATTTATATTGTCATCCTTGAATGATGCATTGCTAGCCTGAGTGTGGCATATTCACCCATGCGTCCATACTGTTTGGATTAAGCCTCCGTCCTGGGATTCTTTTTTACAAGTTGACTTTGGCTGTTTCCCTGGCTCAGAACGGCTCCTTCCCTGGCTCAGGATGGCTGTTTCCTCTGCACCTCAGACTCCTGGAGTGGACCAGCCACCACCGGCCTGAGGAAAGACACATGGAACGAGGGGTTAATACGATAATCGGGGGGAATCTGTAACCTGTAACATACCTCGTCTCCCCAGGACTTTGAATGGTCCCACAAACCGCGGGCCCAGCGTCCGGCAGGGCAGGCGGAGGGGCAGGTTTCGGGTTGAGAGCCAGACCTGGTCCGTCATAGTTTCGCTCCGCTGGGCTGAGCTTCTTCGAAAAGAAGGCACAGAGGCGGAGCTTTGATGGCGTATCTGAGCGCTGAGAGAGCACAGCTCCTATCCCAGCCTCGGACGAGTCCACCTCCACCATGAACGCCAAAGAGGGATCCGGATGAGCCAACACGGGAGCCGAAGTAAACAGACCCCTCAGCTGACCACTGCCCTGTCCACCTCTGCTGACCACTGCAAACGCACCCTTCAGCAGTGAGGAAGCTGCTACCTGACCAAAGCCCCGGATAAATCTCTGGTAGTAGTTGGCAAACCCTAGAAACCGTTGCACTTCCTTTACCGTGGTGGGAGTCGGCCAATTACGCACGGCTGAAATGCGGTCACTCTCCATCTCCACCCCTGAAGTGGAAATGCGGTACCCTAGGAAGGAGACGGACTGTTGGAAAAACAGACATTTCTTAGCCTTGACGTACAGGTCATGCTCCAACAGTCGACCAAGCACCCTGCGCACCAGGGACACATGCTCGGCGCGTGTAGTGGAGTATATCCGAATTTCTTCGATATACACCACTACACCCTGCCCGTGCAGGTCCCGGAAAATCTCATCTACAAAGGCCTGGAAGAGTGATGGAGCATTCATCAACCCGTACGGCATGACGAGGTACTCATAGTGCTCTGCGGTGGTACTAAATGCCGTCTTCCACTCGTCCCCCTCCCGGATACGCACCAGTTTGTAAGAGCTCCTGAAATCCAATTTTGTGAAGAAGCGCGCCCCGTGCATTGACTCAATCGCACTGGCTATGAGAGGTAGGGGGTAACTGTACCTCACCGTGATCTGGTTGATGCCTCGATAGTCAATACACTGGCGCAGATCTCCATCCTTCTTCTTCTGCCCAGTGGAGCGGTGGCCTCCCTAATTAGCCCAGACCCCAATGGTCGACTATCTAGGGAGTGAACTGGGAAGGGCATACCCACTGGAACAGTAGGGATCCCTAAACTATGGGCTTGCCATCCGATCTGTCAATAAAGTTCCCAGCTGTGCCTGAATCTACGAGCGCCTTATGCTGGGAATGCGGGGAAAACTCAGGAAAATTAATATACACAAACATATGTGCAACAGAGGGCTCTGGGTGAGCCTGGTGCCGACTCACCTGGGCTGACACAAGAGTGCCCTGCCTGCTGCCTTGACTCCCAGAGGAACCTCTCCTGCACCGACCAGCAGTGTGCCCCCTGCGGCCACAGATGGTGCATGGACCGGCCCCTCCTCCAATCGCCCTAAGTGCAGCACCTCCCAGATCCATGGGCGTAGGAGCTGTGGTGCTGGGGGATGAAATCGACAGACCCTGATCTGGACGTCCGCGTGTAGCCAGCAGGTTATCCAACCGGATGGACATGTCCACCAGCTGGTCAAAGGTGAGAGTAGTGTCCCTGCAGGCCAACTCTTGTCGGACGTCCTCGCTCAAACTACAACGGTAGTGATCGATCAGGGCCCTGTCGTTCCATCCAGCGCTGGTGGCCAGGGTCCAAATGTCCAGAGAGAACTCCTGTGCGCTCCTCGTCCCCTGCCTAAGTTGGACGAGCCGTTCACCCGCCGCTCTACCCTTAGGCGGGTGGTCGAAATCTGCCCGGAAGCGGGTGAAATCTTCGAATTGATTTCCTCCTTCCTCCCATAAGGCGTTGGCCCACTCCAGGGCTTTCCCTGAGAGACAGGAGACGAGGACGGACACACTCTCATGGCCCCAAGGAGCCGGGTGGACGGTTGCTAGGTAGAGCTCCAGCTGGAGTAGGAACCCCTGACATCCCGCAGCAGTCCCATCATCAGTCCCATCAGCTGAATCCCACTGGGACCGGGTGAAGGAGGGGTGAAGTAGTGGTGTCCTTGTTGGTGATGGTGGAGGCACTGGAGGAACTCCTCTTCTCTCCCCGCGGTCCAGATTCTGCAGGACGCGATACATGGTGACGCCGAGATGTTGTAACATGGCCGCATGCTGCTGGACGCGCTCCTCGACCCCTAATCCGGAGTTGTCTGCTCCTGCTGACCCCATATGGTTTGGGTGCGTGATTCTGTCACAAGGTGAGTGTAGCTGGTGCATGAAGTCAGGCGCAGGAGAGAAAAATGAGTGAGCAACGTACTTTAATCAAAAACTAAAGGCACAAGGTAAACAAATACACTTGACCAAAATATCAACGGTAAATATAACGCACGGGTGAACACAGCCATCATAAACCGAACTGAACATAGAAATATTCACGCACAACAAACAGTGGGGAAACAGAGGGTTAAATACATGAACATGTAATTGGATAATGAAAACCAGTTGTGTAGAAAATAAAGACAAAACCAATGGAAAATGAAAGATGGATCAGCGATGGCGAGAAGACCGGTGAAGTCGACCGCCGAACGCCGCCCGTACAAGGAGAGGGACCGACCTCGGCGGAAGTCGTGACAGTTTCCCTGGCGATGGCCAGAAGACCAGTGACGTCGACCGCCGAACGCCGCCCGTACAAGGAGAGGGACTGACCTCGGCGGAAGTCGAAACGGCTGTTTCCCTGGCTCAGGATGGCTGTTTCCCTGGCTCAGGATGGCTGTTTCCCTGGCTCAGGATGGGTGTTTCCCTTGTTTCCCTGGCTCAGGATGGCTGTGTCCCTGGCTCAGGATGGCTGTTTCCCTGGTTCAGGATGGCTGTTTCCCTGGTTCAGGATGGCTGTTTCCCTGGCTCAGGATGGCTGTTTCCCTGGTTAGGGTTGGCTGTTTCCCTGGCTCAGGATGGCTGTTTCCCATCCTGGTTATACTGTCGGCACTCTGCACTTAGCTGAATATACAATATAGCGGGTGCCTTTTGTGAATATGCTTTCACTATTCCAGTTATTTTGAATGAAGAATGGACTAATGAAATTGAAAAGAGGAAAGGTAGTTGCTTTAGACTTTTAGACTAATGAGATGCATCCCTTATGTCAAGATTATTCAGTCATTTATGTTACAGGACGGTGGACGATGGCCCCTTGTTTTACAAGTGGGCTCTGATAGAGATTGACTCTCTGGTCACTGTGGGTAGTTCTGAAGGGACACAGTTGACTTCTCAGATTCTCTGCTTTAGCCACTGCAAGCTCTACTTCATGTTAAATGTCTTAGCGGTGAGTTTCATTGGGGAAAATAAAATGTGTATGGATATGAATGGTGTGTGTGGGAGACAATTTAGAGCACCTATTAATTCTAGATTTGTCTGTTTCCAACGCAGGGAGAGAGAGAGCTGGAGTGAAAGGCAGGGACAGAGAGAGCTGGAGTGAAAGGCAGGGACAGAGAGAGCTGGAGTGAACGGCAGGGACAGAGAGAGCTGGAGTGAAAGGCAGGGACAGAGAGAGCTGGAGCGAACGGCAGGGACAGAGAGAGCTGGAGTGAACGGCAGGGACAGAGAGAGCTGGAGCGAACGGCAGGGACAGAGAGAGCTGGAGCGAACGGCAGGGACAGAGAGAGCTGGAGTGAAAGGCAGGGACAGAGAGAGCTGGAGTGAACGGCAGGGACAGAGAGAGCTGGAGTGAACGGCAGGGACAGAGAGAGCTGGAGCGAACGGCAGGGACAGAGAGAGCTGGAGCGAACGGCAGGGACAGAGAGAGCTGGAGCGAACGGCAGGGACAGAGAGAGCTGGAGTGAAAGGCAGGGACAGAGAGAGCTGGAGTGAAAGGCAGGGACAGAGAGAGCTGGAGCGAAAGGGAAACTGGTGAGTAGCCTATTATGTGTGTGGTTGTTTGTGAGAGAAGCATTGTGGGTATGTGTGTGTGAGCTCACAAACGTGTGTGCCTGATTTCAAAGAACAAAGGAAGCTAAATGAAACCTAAGCCTTGAGGAGCAAAGCTGACAAAACACACCAGGCCCAGGTGGTTAATGGGCCAGAGGAAGGGCCTGTTGACCAGCCAGAAGCACCATAGAGGACCCCATTCTGGGGCCTGCAACCCAATTGGCACCCTATTCCCTATATAGAGCACTACTTTTGATCAGGGCCCGTAGGGCACACACAAATCTGCCCTCCCTCGCCCTCTCCCCTCCTCTCCCCTGCAGACCTGGCCCATCTGCTAGATATTACACCCCATCACAAGATCTTGAGTTTGTCCAACACGTGTTATGGATGGGTGATCCTGAGATTATACACAAGGCCCACGGTGTAACTCAATTACTTATTTTTCATTCTTTTATTTCTCTGCTCTGCTGAAGAACATTCCCCCACTACCCATCTAACCAGTGATACTGTCTCGTCCATAATATCACGAGTAGACGTATGAAGTCAGAAGTCTGCCCATAATCGCACTTTCCTTACCCAATATGTACATGAATTAAGGATGTGGTTAGTAGAGCTGTGTGGAGGGCCAGCAAGTCTTCATAAAAAAAACACTTTGTAATACCATTTCGGTTCATTTCAGCTCAAATTGGTTCACACTAGTTCACAATGTCAAGCCAATTCTCCCATGTCAAGCCCCTATCACACAATGCAGGCTCCCTCAACAACAGAAACGAAACATGAATACATACTTCTTTTATGATTCTTTTGTGTGTTATTTTGCAAACCAAGTGCAAAATCCATGTAAAAAATGTGCTGACCAATACAGGAAGTCATTCATGACAGATGTTTGCCTGACTCGTCTGTTCCATTGTGTTTCTCTGGTTAACCAGACTGTTTGGTCTTTAGCGGCGTCCAACAAAGTTATGTTCATATGGCATCACATTTGAGTTATTCTAGAATTACTCTGCAATATCCCAAAATTGCAATCCCACAGCTAAATAAACATATATACAGCAGAAAGGTCTCCTTCAGATCCGTGAGTCCATTACAACATGGCTGTATAAAACAGCCATAGAAGAACTGCCTTCAGGCATCTACTGGATTAATGTTGGGTGACTCTCGTTGTTTCTTGTAAAAACACATTGACAATGTGTCACGCCCGGACCTGAGTATTCTTTGTTTTCTTTATATATTTTGGTTAGGTCAGGGTGTGACGAGGGTGGTATGTGTGTTTCTGTCTCATCTAGGGTGATGTCTAGGTGTGTGTGTCTAGTCTAGGCATATTGTAAGTCTATGGTGGCCTGGATTGGTTCCCAATCAGAGGCAGCTGTTTATCGTTGTCTCTGATTGGGGAACCTATTTAGGTTGCCATTTTCCAGTTTGGGTTCGTGGGTTATTGTCTATGTTATGTTGCATGTTAGCACAGTGGTTAGTTAGTTAGTTAGTTAGTTAGTTAGTTAGTTAGTTAGTTAGTTAGTTAGTTAGTTAGTTAGTTAGTTAGTTAGTTAGTTAGTTAGTTAGTTAGTTAGTTAGTTAGTTAGTTAGTTAGTTAGTTAGTTAGTTAGTTAGTTAGTTAGTTAGTTAGTTAGTTCGTTAGTTAGTTAGTTAGTTAACTTCGTGTTTTTTCGTCTTTCATTAAAATCATGCATTCACACCACGCTGCGCTTTGGTCTACACAATACGACGATCGTGACACAATGACGTGGATTTAGAGACCACAACCATCTTGTTACTGGTGTAATCCTTGTGTAATACAATGTCAGGAGCCAGACCTGTGTTGATGGAGTTGGAGGTTGAGGGTCGGAGGCTGTGGTGTGGGTGGTGGTGCTTGTGAGGAAGCTGGAGAGTGGTTGGATGGGCTGGGACAGACAGACACACAGATCATCCCTGGTAATTTACTGAGGCTAATCGCAGTAGATTCTCTTTGACAAGCGAGATTACACACACAGATTGGGGCTGGACAATGGGGATTTGGCTGCCATGCAATGTCTCCACTGTGGAGGGAGGACAAAGGGTTGTATCAGACAAGGGGATTGAGTGAGGGGTGGTATGTGCGTGTGTGTGCGTGCGTGTGTGTGTGTGTGTGTGTGTGTGTGTGCGTCAAGGTTATTATAGTTTTGTGATTTTCTATTCGTTTTTATTTCTATTAGTTTGAAATTCAGTTTAGTTTCAGTTCGTTTTCAGATTTGCTGTTAAGGTGGGATAAGGGGATCTCTGACAGTGCAGGACAAGCCAGAGACTTTTTCTAGGGTCCATCAGCAACACTCAAGACGATGGTACTGCTGGGAGTTTATCATTATGCCTTAAAGGTATGTCCTTCTCCTAGATGGCTAGGTTTGTCATTGTGAATAGGCTACTTCAGACTTGACACTTTTCTGCTGGAATAAGCATGGCAGTTTGTCTTTAATCCTTTACTGTACCTGCATGTTGTCTGAAAATAACACACATTTTTGAGAGGAGATATTTTCTTTCTGGAGATCAGACCTATTTTCAGAGTTGTCTTCAGTCCTCTTAATGAATGCCATGTCAGAAGTGACCACACAACGAAGGAGGCTGAGAGAGAGAAAGAGAGACAGCGAGAGAGAGAAAGAGAGAGGGAGAAAGACAGTGAGAGAGAGGTAGATGCAGGGAGAGAGACAGCGAGAGAGAGAGAGATGCAGGGAGAGGAGAGAGAGAGAGAGATGCAGGGAGAGGAGAGAGAGAGATGCAGGAAGAGAATAGAGAGAGAGATGCAGGGAGAAGAGAGAGAGAGATATACAGGGAGAGAGAGAGAGAGAGGGAGATACAGGGAGAGGAGAGAGAGAGAGAGGGAGAGGTGAGAAAATGAGGGAGAGGAAAGAGAGAGAGAGGGAGGGAGAGAAGAGAGAGAGGGAGGGAGATGGAGATGGAGGGAGAGAAGAGAGAGAGGGAGGGAGATGGAGATGCAGGGAGAGGAGAGAGGAGAGAGAGAGGGAGATGCAGGGAGAAAGGAGAGAGAGAGGGAGATGCAGGGAGAGGAGAGAGAGCGAGAGAGAGTGAGATGCAGGGAGAGAGAGAGAGGGAGAGAGGGAGATGCAGGGAGAGGAGAGAGAGAGAGGGAGAGGAAAGAGAGAGAGAGAGGGAGGGAGGGAGAGAAGAGAGAGAGAGGGAGGGAGATGGAGATGCAGGGAGAGGAGAGAGGAGAGAGAGAGGGAGATGCAGGGAGAGAGGAGAGAGAGGGAGATGCAGGGAGAGGAGAGAGAGCGAGAGAGAGGGAGATGCAGGGAGAGGAGAGAGAGAGAGATGCAGGGAGAGGAGAGAGAGAGAGATGCAGGGAGAGGAGAGAGAGAGGGAGATGCAGGGAGAGGAGAGAGAGAGATGTTGGGAGACGAGAGAGAGAGATGCAGGGAGAGGAGAGAGAGAGAGATGCAGGGAGAGGAGAGAGAGAGATGCAGGGAGAGGAGAGAGAGAGGGAGATGCAGGGAGAGGAGAGAGAGAGGGAGATGCAGGGAGAGGAGAGAGAGAGGGAGATGCAGGGAGAGGAGAGAGAGAAGGAGATGCAGGGAGAGGAGAGAGAGAGGGAGATGCAGGGAGAGGAGAGAGAGAAGGAGAGGAGAGAGAGAGATGCAGGGAGAGGAGAGAGAGAGGGAGATGCAGGGAGAGGAGAGAGAGAGAGAGATGCAGGGAGAGGAGAGAGAGGGAGATGCAGGGAGAGGAGAGAGAGAGAGATGCAGGGAGAGGAGAGAGAGAGATATGCAGGGAGAGGAGAGAGAGAGAGATGCAGGGAGAGGAGAGAGAGGGAGATGCAGGGAGAGGAGAGAGAGAGAGATGCAGGGAGAGGAGAGAGAGCGAGAGATGAGAGGAATTAGGTCTTAATCCATCAACCCCATGGAAAGCTCATAACTCAATGAAACCAGCCATAGTGGTTTCTATCATATAGATGACTTTCACAGAGACAAAATGATCACATGCCAAATGAAGCATATATAGTGGTCATACATGTGTGAATATTCTATATTGAATGAGGGGAAGGCTCCAGAGGGCTTGCCTTGGTGGTCTAATTAATGCTACATTACATTTACAGACCTCATATAATAAGACCCAGTTATGATTCTGAGGTTGTCAGACGCAGACCTCCTCACAAAGCCAACATCCCCCTGGCCAACTCATATTGAATGGTTTTTAGTCCTTTTTTAAAGCCACAGTCGGTGAGGTGTCCATTCATTTCAATTAATTAAATAAAATACCCCAATTGATTTGGAAGAATATGGCTTGTAAATACCTTAATGAGGTATTTACACAACCTATTATTCCTTTGTTTATGTTTTGGTTGGTGGCCCACGCTTTCATGGTATGTATAGAAATTACTTGGATAAACGATGTGCAATCAACCTGAATCGCCATGCAGCAGAGCAGAATTAAGAGGTATGATCAGACGCTACAGGGAGCAGTTCTTCGATGGTGAGGGGCCAGAGAGGGAGGAACATTTCTTCCTAATCACATAACCTAATAGAATTACTGTACTTCTTGATTGGAGCACAAGTGTTAGGCAGACCAATAGAGAACGGGCTGGGATGGCCACCATGTTGACTGATAATTCTGCAACACTGTGATAATGGTGGCATAGGGCCGGATGTGTTTTATCCCTCATTTCATTAACTGATGGATTCTGTGTCTAGAGTGAGTCTCAGGGTTCTATATTTCATTCATCCACTATTCATTTGTTTTCTCCTCCTTTCTTCTCCTCTCATCCCTCTCTTTCATATCGACTGACTGTGGGCCGTACGAGACGTTTGATGCCATAGCTTTTTGTTGTGCCAAAATATCTCTTCGTTTCCATGCAACATCTTGAACAAGTCTGTGAGAACTGAACTGCCGGCTTGGTGTTTTCCTCTCCATGCTTTAGAGGCAGTTTTCCCCGCCCGGGACCACCAAAGATGAAAAAGTCCCTCAAATCAATTACAATCTCTCACCCAGTCTCAATGAATATCCCTGTACTCATCAGCAATGACTTTCTCTCACTGTCTGACATCCACTAATGGAAAGTACCAAAGAGACTTAACATGTGGTGTGTGTGTGTGTGTGTGTGTGTGTGTGTGTGTGTGTGTGTGTGTGTGTGTGTGTGTGTGTGTGTGTGTGTGTGTGTGTGTGTGTGCGTGTGTGCGTGCGTGTGTGCGTGTGTGTAGCTGTGTGTGTGTGTGTGCGTGTGTGTGTGTGTGTGTGTGCGTGTGTGTGTGTGTGTGTGTAGTTCAACACATGAAACCATCCACACATCTCTTCAGTCCTGTCTAGCATCATCACATTGACGAAGGGAACAAATTAACTTTACAAAATGACTAAATGTAATGTGACTGAACATAACCTCTGGTTGAATACAGGTCAGAACCTCTCACGGTAATTTGGAGCATTCACATTTTTAGGATAACTCAATAGTCAGTGAAACTTCTGGGACTGGGACGGCCCATATGAGCCCCATAAGGAAGTTCTCAGCTCAAACATAGATCCATCACATCTAATACTTTCCTTCTGACAGTGCAGAGAAAAAGATGGGAGTCTAGAAAAACACAAAGCTAGTAGAAGGTCACAAGAAATGGAAGATGTAGAGGAGGTGGAGGGTCACGACTGTGGTGCCTTGAATTAACAGCTGAAGTTTCTTTTGAAAGCCCAGTGCATATAAAAGCCTGCCATCAACACGTATAATCTCTTAGCTGAGCCCATTGAAAGCTGGGTCTTGGGGGTTAATTCACCCATCGCGCCGCATTTGAATCAACTCTAGACTCACATTGAGATGAAAGGCCATGGAGTCCCAGGACCGAGGGCTGCAGCTCTGGGGCCCGCTGAGCCTGGACGACTGGGGCGGATTATTGCATGTTCGTTTGGTCGGACCTCCATCGGGACAGGGAAACTGAAAAGAAAAACAATAATTAGAGATAATTGCTTGTGTCCAAACACGAGTGTTGAAGCCCTCCTCTCCCTCCCTTCATCCCCCCTCCTCCCTCCATCCCCCTTCTTCTCCCTTCTTCTCTTTTGGTAATATGTGAGGTGGAATGAAAAGGACACCCCCCTGTTTGGACAGCTGGGCAGGCGAACATAATTCATGACAGCTGAACTGGAATGTCTTTAACCACGAAGGAAGAGTAAAGAAAAAGAGAGCAAGAAAGAGAGAGAGGGTGAGGGTGAGGGAGGGAAGAAGAGAAGCTCAAGAGAAAAAGAGAGAGGTAAGGAAGTGAGAAAGAGAGAGAGGGTGAGGGAGGGAAGAAGAGAAGCTCAAGAGAAAAAGAGAGAGGTAAGGAAGTGAGAAAGAGAGAGAGGGTGAGGGTGAGGGAGGGAAGAAGAGAAGCTCAAGAGAAAAAGAGAGAGGTAAGGAAGTGAGAAAGAGAGAGAGGGTGAGGGTGAGGGAGGGAAGAAGAGAAGCTCAAGAGAAAAAGAGAGAGGTAAGGAAGTGAGAAAGAGAGAGAGGGTGAGGGTGAGGGAGGGAAGAAGAGAAGCTCAAGAGAAAAAGAGAGAGGTAAGGAAGTGAGAAAGAGAGAGAGGGTGAGGGTGAGGGAGGGAAGAAGAGAAGCTCAAGAGAAAAAGAGAGAGGTAAGGAAGTGAGAAAGAGAGAGAGGATGAGGGAGGGAAGAAGAGAAGCTCAAGAGAAAAAGAGAGAGGTAAGGAAGTGAGAAAGAGAGAGAGGGTGAGGGAGGGAAGAAGAGAAGCTCAAGAGAAAAAGAGAGAGGTAAGGAAGTGAGAAAGAGAGAGAGGGTGAGGGTGAGGGAGGGAAGAAGAGAAGCTCAAGAGAAAAAGAGAGAAGTAAGGAAGTAAGAAAGAGAGAGAGGGTGAGGGAGGGAAGAAGAGAAGCTCAAGAGAAAAAGAGAGAGGTAAGGAAGTGAGAAAGAGAGAGAGTGTGAGGGTGAGGGAGGGAAGAAGAGAAGCTCAAGAGAAAAAGAGAGAGGTAAGGAAGTGAGAAAGAGAGAGAGGGTGAGGGAGGGAAGAAGAGAAGCTCAAGAGAAAAAGAGAGAGGTAAGGAAGTGAGAAAGAGAGAGAGGGTGAGGGTGAGGGAGGGAAGAAGAGAAGCTCAAGAGAAAAAGAGAGAGGTAAGGAAGTGAGAAAGAGAGAGAGGGTGAGGGAGGGAAGAAGAGAAGCTCAAGAGAAAAAGATAGAGGTAAGGAAGTGAGAAAGAGAGAGAGGGTGAGGGTGAGGGAGGGAAGAAGAGAAGCTCAAGAGAAAAAGAGAGAGGGTGAGGGTGAGGGAGGGAAGAAGAGAAGCTCAAGAGAAAAAGAGAGAAGTAAGGAAGTGAGAAAGAGAGAGAGGGTGAGGGAGGGAAGAAAAGAAGCTCAAGAGAAAAAGAGAGAGGTAAGAAAGTGAGAAAAAGAGAGAGGTAAGGAAGTGAGAAAAAGAGAGAGGTAAGGAAGTGAGAAAGAAATTATACGGAGAGCGTTTTACAAAGGGGAGAGATTTCAGCAGAGAGAAGCAGTTCCCCACTGCTTCTCTCTGCTGAAATCTCTGTGGTGGAGGGGAGGTTGAGGAGGGGAGAGATTTTAGCAGAGAGAAGTAGTGGGGAGGTTGAGGAGGGGAGAGATTTCAGCAGAGAGAAGCAGTGGGGAGGTTGAGGAGGGGAGAGATTTCAGCAGAGAGAAGTAGTGGGGAGGTTGAGGAGGGGAGAGATTTCAGCAGAGAGAAGTAGTGGGGAGGTGGAGGGGAGGTAGAGGAGGGGAGAGATTTCAGCAGAGAGAAGCAGTGGGGAGGTTGAGGAGGGGAGAGATTTCAGCAGAGAGAAGTAGTGGGGAGGTGGAGGGGAGGTAGAGGAGGGGAGAGATTTCAGCAGAGAGAAGTAGTGGGGAGGTGGAGGGGAGGTAGAGGAGGGGAGAGATTTCAGCAGAGAGAAGTAGTGGGGAGGTGGAGGGGAGGTAGAGGAGGGGAGAGATTTCAGCAGAGAGAAGTAGTGGGGAGGTGGAGGGGAGGTAGAGGAGGGGAAAGATTTCAGCAGAGAGAAGTAGTGGGGAGGTGGAGGGGAGGTAGAGGAGGGGAGGTAGAGGAGGGGAGAGATTTCAGCAGAGAGAAGCAGTGGGGAGGTTGAGGAGGGGAGAGATTTCAGCAGAGAGAAGTAGTGGGGAGGTGGAGGGGAGGTAGAGGAGGGGAGAGATTTCAGCAGAGAGAAGTAGTGGGGAGGTGGAGGGGAGGTAGAGGAGGGGAGAGATTTCAGCAGAGAGAAGTAGTGGGGAGGTGGAGGGGAGGTAGAGGAGGGGAGAGATTTCAGCAGAGAGAAGTAGTGGGGAGGTGGAGGGGAGGTAGAGGAGGGGAGAGATTTCAGCAGAGAGAAGTAGTGGGGAGGTGGAGGGGAGGTAGAGGAGGGGAGAGATTTCAGCAGAGAGAAGCAGTGGGGAGGTGGAGGGGAGGTAGAGGAGGGGAGGTAGAGGAGGGGAGAGATTTCAGCAGAGAGAAGTAGTGGGGAGGTGGAGGGGAGGTAGAGGAGGGGAGGTAGAGGAGGGGAGAGATTTCAGCAGAGAGAAGTAGTGGGGAGGTGGAGGGGAGGTTGAGGAGGGGAGAGATTTCAGCAGAGAGAAGCAGTGGGGAGGTGGAGGGGAGGTAGAGGAGGGGAGGTTGAGGAGGGGAGAGATTTCAGCAGAGAGAAGTAGTGGGGAGGTGGAGGGGAGGTAGAGGAGGGGAGAGATTTCAGCAGAGAGAAGCAGTGGGGAGGTGGAGGGGAGGTTGAGGAGGGGAGAGATTTCAGCAGAGAGAAGCAGTGGGGAGGTGGAGGGAGGTTGAGGAGGGGAGGTTGAGGAGGGGAGAGATTTCAGCAGAGAGAAGCAGTTGGGAGGTGGAGGGGAGGTTGAGGAGGGGAGGTTGAGGAGGGGAGAGATTTCAGCAGAGAGAAGCAGTGGGGAGGTGGAGGGAGGTTGAGGAGGGGAGGTTGAGGAGGGGAGAGATTTCAGCAGAGAGAAGTAGTGGGGAGGTTGAGGGGAGAGATTTCAGCAGAGAGAAGTAGTGGGGAGGTTGAGGAGGGGAGAGATTTCAGCAGAGAGAAGTAGTGGGGAGGTGGAGGGGAGGTTGAGGAGGGGGAAGGTTGGATACGCATCATAAACTAGCAGGAGAGTGGGGATTTGAAACCATCCGCAAAAACGGAATGATAGAGAGCTGCTGAACATGGTGTCATGCCAGGGTTGACGCATTGGGTTAATTTGCTGCTCCTTGGCGGTGACCCTTCAGCTCCTGGGGGTCGGTGGGTCAAACTGAACTCAGAATGAGGCAGCCAAAATCATGTCGCTCTGGGGAGGCAGGTTAGGGGTCACTGCTGAGAGTTCCAGTATATAGGCCAAAACAAGGACCATATGTGAACAGATACACATTTGAAACAAAAATAACTCCGGATTTTCCGCCCCTCCCCGCGGCCCTCCACCCCCCACATGTCGACCCACCACTGATATTCTGCTCTAATTCAATAAAGTCATAAATACCTCTAGAACGGTAAATTGACATAATATTGGCAGCATGCCCTAGCAAATTGACAATGACAGAAATTTTCCCAGAGGGAAAATATTAATGCAAACACAGGATTACTTTTCCAAAATAAGCCTGCTCCCAAAATCTCCCATGTTTACTTTTCTCCTCAATCCCAATTTCTGTGAGCGTGAAAAGTAATACTTACTGTTGTATTTACCTACAGGGAGGGGAGGAAACGGCATGGGGACTGATGACTGATGCTGTTGGACGTCGCAAGGCTAGAAAAGTAGGACTCTCTCAAAGCTTTTAAACTACTGTGAAACCTAATTGTCACTACATCCCAATAGTGATTTCATGATCTGTTAACTGATTATTCCAGTTTTCACAAGTCTAATAAAGTATCTCTAAATGGTCTTTTAAAAACAGTTTCTTGAGTACATCGTTTTTTTTAAAGATAGTGTTACTGATTGCCTTATGCCCATTGATTTGACTAAGCAGTGTTCATGATTAAAGGTCTAAGAGTGACTCTTTAAGGTCTAAGAGGGCATACAGGTGTTAGGATGTCACCTCAACTTACATCCCAATTATCCCATCAGTGATTAGTGTGCAGGTGGCCTAAGATAGCTACACACAACCAGCTATAAAAGTTTTATGTTCTATGTGTTCCACACTCATCTCATTGATTCAGTCTGGCTTTAAGTTAAATTCATTTGGAATGTGACTTAAAAGTGCAGTTCATGAAAGGGTCATAATTTGATGGTTGGGAGTTTGAGACCAGTCTTACACCATGCTGTTTGGACCATGCTGTGTGTGTGTGTGTGTGTGTGTGCGTGCGTGCGAGAGAGAGAGAGAGAGAGAGAGACAGAGAGAGAGAGACAGAGAGAGAGAGAGAGAGAGACAGAGAGAGAGAGAGAGAGAGAGGGGGGGGGTGAGGGAGGGGAGGTAGAGGAGGGGAGGTAGAGGAGGGGGGCTAGAGAATGGGAGGTAGAGGAGGGGAGGTAGAGGAGGGGGGCTAGAGAATGGGAGGTAGAGGAGGGGAAGTAGAGGAGGGGAGGTAGAGGAGGGGGGCTAGAGAATGGGAGGTAGAGGAGGGGAGGTAGAGGAGGGGAGGTAGAGGAGGGGGGCTAGAGAATGGGAGGTAGAGGAGGGGAGGTAGAGGAGGGGAGGTAGAGGAGGGGGGCTAGAGAATGGGAGGTAGAGGAGGGGAAGTAGAGGAGGGGAGGTAGAGGAGGGGAGAGATTTCAGCAGTGGGGAGGTGGAGTGGAGGGGAGGTAGAGGAGGGGAGGTAGAGGAGGGGATGGGGAGACATTTCAGCAGAGAGAAGCAGTGGGGAGGTAGAGGAGGGGAAGTAGAGGAGGGGAAGTAGAGGAGGGGAAGTAGAGGAGGGGAGGTAGAGGAGGGGATGGGGAGAGATTTCAGCAGAGAGAAGCAGTGGGGAGGTGGAGGGGAGGTAGAGAATGGGAGGTAGAGGAGGGGAGGTAGAGGAGGGGAGGTAGAGGAGGGGAGGTAGAGGAGGGGAAGTAGAGGAGGGGAAGTAGAGGAGGGGAGGTAGAGGAGGGGATGGGGAGAGATTTCAGCAGAGAGAAGCAGTGGGGAGGTGGTGGGGAGAACTTCAAAACTCGTGTTTGGACACAAGAACGCCAAGGTAACCTGTCTAAATGACTAACGCCCTTAGCACTTACATTTGTAGCCATGAAATGCTTTGAAAAGCTGGTCATAGCTCACATCAACACCATCATCCCAGACACTCTGGGCCAACTCCAATTCACATACTGTCCAAACAGATCCACAAATGAAACAATCTCTATTGCACTCCACACAGACCTTTCCCACCTGGACAAAAGGAACACCTACATGAGTATGCTGTTCAATGACTACAGTTCAGCGTTCAACACCGTAGTTCCCTCCAAGCTCATCACTAAGCTAAGGACCGTGGAACAGAACACCTCCCTCTGCAACTGGATCCTGGACTTCCTGACAGGACGCCCCGAGGTGGTGAGGGTAGGCAACAACACATCCACCACGCTGACCCTCAACACGGGGGCCCCTCAGGGGTGCATTCTTAGTCCCCTCCTGTACTCCCTGTTCACACACGACTGCATGGCCGCGCACGACTCCAAAACCACCATTAAGTTTACCGACGACACAACAGTGGTAGGTCTGATCACCGATTATGATGAGACGGCCTATAGGGAGGAGGTCAGTGACCTGGCAGTGTGGTGCCAGGACAAAAACCTCTCCATCAACGTCAGCAAGCCAAGCACGCCCCCATTCACATCAACGGGGCTGTAGTGGAGCGGATCGAGAGCTTCAAGTTCCTCGGTGTCCACATCACTAAGGATCTATCACGGTCCACACACACCAACACAGTCATGAAGAGAGCACGACAACACTTCGTACCCCTGCACATTGACTCTGTACTGGTACCCCGTGTATATAGTCAAGTTTTCATTGCTCATTGTATATATATTTTTTAAAATTATTATTACGTTTTATTTTTCGATTATTTCTCCTTCTTCTCTCTCTGCATTGTTGAGAAAGCCCGTAAGTAGGCATTTCACTATTAGTCTACACCTGTTGTTTACAAAGCATGTGATAAATACAATTTGATTTGAGCGAGAGAGAGAGAGATTTTAATCATCTGAATTCTCAGTCAGATATATTCTGATGAGACCATAGTCCTGCCAGAAGATTTACATCCCCATTGAGAAACTCACTAATACCCTACAACTAGCCCCCTCTATACCTTACAGCAGGGATCATCAACTAGATTCAGCTGCAAGGCTATTTTTTCTTGAGCGGATTGTGGAGGGGCCATAACATAATTACAAATCGTAGATATAATGTTTTTGAAACCTTGCTTACCTTTGTATACGATCACGTCTCTTTATATGTGTGAGAATACTTGGGTCACAGATTTCTTAAATTAAAATCACTTGGAGCTGATTTCTTGGTGTTTTTATCGTCTTTTAGTTCCAATAATAAATAAATAAATACTTTTTTTTTTTTCAATCTCAGAAAGCATGGGGGGCCAAATAAACCACCTGCGGGCCTTCAGTGGGGATCCCTGCCTTACAGCCACACAGATCAATCAAGTTAGTTCAGCCTATTGTATGCACTTTTGATACATGATCATTTTGGGTAATTCTTGCACTGGGAAAATCTGTCATATATGGCATAGAGTATGTAAAACATACTGCATGAACAGACATCTCATCAAACGTAGCTACTTTTCCATTTCATTTCATCTACAGTGCATCTGGCATTGATCTAACCAGAGAAAAGGGTAATACACTTACTGAAATAACAGTAATGCCAAATAAAATCCCACAAAAATACATAGGTACAACAACATAATAATGTACATATATTTACCACACATCACATGCAAATAAAAGTGGAAACCCCTAACAACAAACTCCGAATAACAAAGAAAACAGTGAATACACAAACCATAGACATACAGTACATCACATGTTATACATGGGAACAAATGACATGGACTCCTACACAGCCATATACAGTATGGAACACATATAGGCCTACTCATTACCATATCAGTCTACACCAGTCTCTACTCTGTGGATGAGACTGAGCTAGGGACAAATGACACTCTATTACCTTATAGTGCACTCCTTTTGACCAGAACCCTATGGAAAACATATTGCACTAAATAGGGAATAGGGTGCCATTTGGGACACATGTTGAGTCTGGCCCAATCCTCATCCTCAGGCAGTAAAAGATGTGAAGAGGAGCACTGTAATATGCTCCAGAGAGAACTCCTGCCTCCTGCCTTCTGACTCTCTCCCAGGCAATGGTTTTCTCAGGGCTCACTGCCTGAGTGAATGGGAGAGCAAAATGATCTGACTACTGCTGATGGGTTTGCCATGGATAACCATACATTCATCTCAACAGTCCCATTCTACTGTCATACTAGCCCCCATCAGCTAGCCCTCAAGTGATGTGAAATTCCCTATGTCATCAACCAGCTCTCACAGTCTCACGCCAGAATTAGACATTCATCCATGTTTATCAAACGTCAAATGTTAAAGTGTTTAAGATTAAGTTTAGGCATGAACTCTGAATGTTTAAGGTAGGGGTTAAGGTTTGGGATTAACTCTGAATGTTTAAGGTAAGGGTTAAAGTTTGGGATTAACTCTGAATGTTTAAGGTAAGGGTTAAGGTTTGGGATGAACTCTGAATGTTTAAGGTAGGGGTTAAGGTTTGGGATGAACTCTGAATGTTTAAGGTAAGGGTTAAGGTTTGGGATTAACTCTGAATGTTTAAGGTAAGGGTTAAGGTTTGGGATGAACTCTGAATGTTTAAGGTAGGGGTTAAGGTTTGGGATGAACTCTGAATGTTTAAGGTAAGGGTTAAGGTTTGGGATTAACTCTGAATGTTTAAGGTAAGGGTTAAGGTTTGGGATGAACTCTGAATGTTTAAGGTAAGGGTTAAGGTTTGGGATGAACTCTGAATGTTTAAGGTAAGGGTTAAGGTTTGGGATGAACTCTGAATGTTTAAGGTAGGGGTTAAGGTTTGGGATGAACTCTGAATGTTTAAGGTAAGGGTTAAGGTTTGGGATTAACTCTGAATGTTTAAGGTAGGGGTTAAGGTTTGGGATTAACTCTGAATGTTTAAAGTAGGGGTTAAGGTTTGGGATTAACTCTGAATGTTTAAGGTAAGGGTTAAGGTTTGGATAGGCTTAAAACAAACATCTCAAAAACAACTTTCTATCGCTGGATTTCAGCTTGCATCCTTTGGAATCAGAGGCAGATGCTTCCACCCATCCACTATCCATGTCCACAACACAAAACCAAAACCTACTTGAAGGTTACAGCGCTCACTGTTGCCCCTAGTGGCCAGTTTCCACATCATCTCCTGATGTCCTCAGACATGAATGGACTTCGAGTACTGACTTGTATCACAGCAGACCTGCCTGATGTGATGATTAGGTAAATGAGTGTTTGTACTATAGGTCTTCACGGGTCAAAAAAGTTGACCCGGACCTGAACGGACCGGAGAACAATCAGACACGAACCCGAATGGATCCAAGGAGAACTAGACCTAGACCCGACCCGTACACTAACAGGTCCGGACCCATAAAGTGGTCTAGATTGTATGTGTGTGTGCGTGTTTGTACGTGTTTGAGTGTGTACATGTGGTCCGAGAGTATCTGTAGTGTGTGTGAGAGAGAGATATGTTACGCAAGCAGTCTTGGCATCTGTGTGTGTGTGTGTGTGTGTGTGTGTGTGCGTGCGTGCGTGCGTGTGTGTGTGTGTGTGTGTGTATGGTCTGTATGGTCTGTAGCCCAGCACCATATGAGAAAGCGTATGTAAATAGCTTATTATGCTGAGCAGGCCTGCAAATCATTTCCTGTGGGCTGACTATTTATCAGATCCCCTTGAGCTTTACTGTCGGATGCTCCTCGTACAAACAGTTTGGGAAGTGTGTGTGTGTGTGTGTGTGTGTGTGTGTGTGTGTGTGTGTGTGTGTGTGTGTGTGTGTGTGTGTGTGTGTGTGTGTGTGTGTGTGTGTGTGTGTGTGTGTGTGTGTGTGTGTGTGTGTGTGTGTGTCTGTGTGTCTGTGTGTGTCTGTGTCTCTGTGTGTAACCTATGTGTTTGTTTTGCACGTGTCTTTGTGAGTGCGTACGTGTGTGAGTTTTTGTTTGTGCGTAGGTCTGTGTGCATGTCTACCGGTATGTGTGTACAATACTCTCTCCATCCATACACAGACCCAGATCTGCTTGCTGGGTGGCGACACTCCTGGCAAACGGACTGAAAACTACAAACGACAAAAGCTGGAACAACAGGAAGATAATTCACATTTGATTGGTTTCACGTGTTCTTCATAAACAACAAAGTTTTCCTGTGCCTCCAGCGTGTTTTCCTGCAAACATGGAATCCATTTGTCCCCCGTCCCCATGCCCTGTAGTTACGTTGAGTTACGTAGCACCTCACACACAGAGCTGGCCCTAGCCCACCACTAGGACTGTGGTCGTGGTTAACTTTGATATAGCATCAGGAACTTTCAGCAGCTAAAAATAGTCCAGAGGGACCAAGAGACTGAAATATAACTGTCAAATGTCAGATCTGCCTTAGCCTGTGACAAATCAAACACAAGTAATTACTAACAATGGCATGATGGCAACTCTGTGCTCTCTGCAATGTGATTTTAATGAAATGGTGTCTGTGTGTGCATGTGCTTGTGTGCATTTACATAAAAACACATTTCGCACATACATAATGTATACATACACACACAAACATTCAATAATCCTGTCCATATATCCACACACACACACACACACACACACACACACACACACACACACACACACACACACACACGCACACACGCACACACACACACTTTTATACTTGGTGGATCTAATGTCCTTAGATACACCTAGGATAAAAGTATAACTGTGTGACTTTTAAATGGGGCCCTACGGTAACTCAGATAGGTCTTTACTCCCATTTATATGTACCAGTTATGCTGTCCATGTGCTTCAGTGAAGATGCCAATCTCTGGCCTAAGGTATTCAGGCAACATGTCAAGCCTACATTAGTCAGACTGGGTTGTTATAAGTTTAACTCATGCTAACTCATGCATGTGTTAAATACTTTACTGATTTAAAACTTTTGCAATACACTTAATAAATTACAAACCTATCTGTAGAAAATAAGAAAGAAGTCACTCCTTCCATCTGAAACTATTATCTAATAATCAAATACAAGTATTATTATTATTAATAATAAGAATCATATTATTATCAATGGTGGTGGTAATAGCTGATAGGAGCAGTTTACCAGCTACAGCAGGCCTACTTATATTCCCGTTGAAAGTGATATCACAACTGCAATTGAGCAGGTCTTGGATATTACAATCAGATGTTTATGATTTAAAAGTTGTCTGCTTTGAGTTAGTCACTTGTGCCCCATGTAGCTCACCCTATATGCTTAGAACATACCTAACCATTACCTTCTCATTCCTCGCCTGTCGATACGGAAGTCCTCAGGAGATTTGTGGTGAACGGTTCTGTGCACTTTTCTTGCCCTCTTTCATTTCAGAGTTGTTTAAACGATTGACGTGTTCCGTAATGCTTTCATAAAACAGCGCAAATGCTACGAAGCTGTAAAATAATGAGCCTTGTCGGCCACCCGCATTTTACTGTGCAGTAAAATTAATGGAAGTCACATTGAGCTGGGGTTAATACATCTACAAAGACAAAAATCACCACTTTGCACACAGTTTTAAACTGTTTTCGAAATAAAGAATTTGCACTTGTCAACTCTTATTTTTGTGGGAACCATATAGGGCTATCTCAATTTGGGGGATTTTGTGGTTCAACGCTTTAAGGTTCAAAAGCAGTCAGAAAGTGCTATTTGTGCAGTCATTATAACACACAAAGCTAAAGCCAACTGAATTAGGGGTGCATGCTTGCCAAAACGAGTATAGCCTGACTCACTTGTCTTCTCAATCCTCTGGTCTTTAAATAACAGCCTGGAGTGTGAATAAAACTCATTTTAATTTGACAGGCCACATGAGGTTTCCACGCACAGATCCACACCTGTGCGTATTAACAGTAGGGGTAAATCGTCTTTAGTGTAACGCGATGTGTAGTTGCCAGTAGCCTATTCCGAACGCATTAGTAAATAGGTCCTGAGCCAAATAGAAGGCTGTGGATAGGCCTATATACAGTATACTGCATGAGCGCCATTGTTGTCATGGCATAGCTGGCATTACATGCAACCAACATGGCATTTCCCGTGTTAGAATGAAAGGTTCCTATTGGCAACAGAATGCAGTTGGGGCTATTATAGATTTATTTAATGATGGGTGCTGCTCACTTATATTTGGATTAAGCCTACAATTTGTGATGTTTTTTTACAACAATAGACTAGTACACCTACAGAGCTTATATTAAACCCCCAAACTTTCTTTAAACTAATACATTGTTCGACCGCATAGATTTATGTTTTTTTTTAAATTTTTTAATCAAAGTAGGGACGTAATTACCAAATGTACGTCTACACTTGGAGACACATTTAATTTTGAGTAATTCCCAATAAATTGCACTTCAAATAAGATAAACTACATTTCCAAACTGGACGCACGAGAAAAGTGCCGATTCATCATAATGGAATAAAAGATAAATGTTTTTTGAGAGAGTGAGATTGAGTTGTCAGACTATAATCTTTTTCAGGATTTTTATTATTCATGATTTTTATTTATTTTCGTGTTAAAGTTTTAATGGGGCACGCTATGGCTGGAGTTGCCTAATATTATTCAACGTGAGCGTAGCGGGCTATTTTGTATGAAACACATGTTGGTACGTAAAATGTACTCGTCGAAATGTGTTGATGAGAATTAGAGTAATTACTTATTTGGGCAATGTTCCAAAACACCTCAGTGGCATGATCTTTATTTCTCATTTAAATTATTAACAATATGATTAACTGAACATACTGGACATAATTGAACTTTCAGCCTAAATGTATTTGTTATTCAGATGTAACAGGGGTGCAATTTACATGTGGTAGCCTACAAACAAAAATATCATAAAGACACAGATGAACAGCTGACGTTGGTGAAATCTATCGTTGATGTCTCAGATGAGGACTATATTTCTTTCTATGGAAACAATGCATGTATTTTATTTAGCTGATATTTTGGTTGCATTTTTCTAATTGTTTGACTTGATATTTCTTTAGAAGGCTAAAAGTTTAATGTAACTAAATGTTAAATGTATTATTATTTGTAGTAGTAGTAGTAGTAGCAGCAGCAGTATTTCCACCAGCCAGCCAGTAGTCAGAGTTGCCCTGCCGTCTGATACCAGACTTGTCTGACCTGACCTAGAGACAGACAGACAGACAGACAGACAGACAGACAGACAGACAGACAGAGGCTATATTGATTCCCTCAGTGTTTTCCGCCCCCATGTGGTTAAGCAACACTTGCATTTAACCGGCTACGCCCTGATCTCATATGAGGGCACTGACTCACCCGAGGCTCAAGGCTCGGGGCTCGAGACAAACGCTCGCGTCTGACAGTGGGCACGTTCAAATTAGTTATCCCTCTAAAGAGAAGGTTACAGATCCTAGACTAGAGGAACATAGCCAACAACGTGGAGTTTGTGTTCCACTCAGGCCCTCAAGTAAAATAAACAGCCACCGGGCGCCAGACCACTTTCAAAAAGCTACTGGATGGGATCAGTTACCTATACTACTCTAAGGAGGGAGAGCTGGGACCTGGGCGAAATAGAAAGCGCTTGGAAAATGTGTGTATTGGTGAATTTTATTGAATCCCAGGGTCTTCTTTTTTTGTTGCAGGTTGACGTTTATTGTCATTTATTGAACAATTTCCGCTAGATGGGCCAGCTACAAATCAAAATGGCATATATCGTAAATATTCATACAAAAAGATTTTTGGTCTTAATTTAAGGTCAGGGTTAAGGTTAGGGTTAGGTTTAAAATAGTTTGACTTTGTGGCTGTGCCAGCTAGTGACCACTCTGCAGAGCTGCTTCCATGGCAAGATTCATGAAAATAGATACTAAACTGTTTTTTTATTGAGTTTTATTAAATAATTATATTATCAGTTCCAACTAGTTTTTGTCCCACTGTTGGCTGCGGGAATTTCATACAGGGGTGCAACTTCCACTGGGGACGGGGGACATGTCCCCCCCACATTTACATTGGAATGTGATACAAAACGAGTCAACGGTGTGCTTAAGGACCATGCGGACGCTTCCGAGTGGTTGGGTAGGCTGTTTGGAGTGTTTATCCGACTGGAGAAAAAAAAAAGTCCCCTCCACTTCCAAAACCAAAGTTGTGCCCCTGATTTAATATGCCATCAAAGACATATACCATCAGAAGATACACAGCCTCAAACAGTCTACACGACTCTTTTTTGCATTTTGCTGCTCCCGGCCTATAGACTGAAACTTAAACAGGAAGCACCCGTGCTCAGGTCTGTTCAACGCTGGTCCAACCAATCGGATTCCACGCTTCAAGATTGCTTCGATCACGTGGACTGGGATATGTTCCGCATCGCGTCGAATAACAATATTGATGAATACGTTGATTCGGTGAGGGAGTTTATTAGAAAGTGCATCGGTGATATTGTACCCACAGCGTCTATTAAAACATTCTCCAACCAGAAACCGTGAATTGATGGCAGCATTCGCTCAAAACTAAAAGCTCAAACCACTGCTTTTAATCAGGGCAATTGTGACCGGAAACATGGCCGAATACAAACAGTGTATCTATTCCCTCCGCAAGGCAATCAAACAAGCTAAGCGTCAGTATAGAGACAAAGTAGAGACGCAATTCAACGGCTCAGACACGAGAGGTATGTGGCAGGGTCTACAGTCAATCACGGACTACAAAAGGAAAACCAGCCCCGTCGCGGACCAGGATGTCTTGCTCCCAGACAAACGAAACAACTTCTTGCTCGCTTTGAGGACAATACAGTGCCACTGACACAGCCTGCTACCAAAACCTGCGGGCTCTCCTTCACTGCAGCCAACATAAGTAAAACATTTAAACGTGTTAACCCTCGCAAGGCTGCAGGCCCAGACGGCATCGCCGGCCGCGTCCTCAGAGCATGCGCAGACCAGCTGGCTGGTGTGTTTACGGACATATTCAATCAATCCTTATCCAAGTCTGCTATTCCCACATGCTTCAAGAGGGCCACCATCGTTCCTGTTCTCAAGAAAGGTAAGGCATGCCCCATTCAAAAAATTTAGAACTAAGAATAGATATAGTCCTTGGTTCACTCCCTGCCTTTGACCAGCACAAAAACATCCTGTGGCGTTCTGCATTAGTATCGAATAGCCCCCGTGATACGCAACTTTTCAGGGAAGTTAGGAACAAATATACACAGGCAGTTAGGAAAGCTAAGGCTAGCTTTTTCAAACAGAAGTTTGCATCCTGTAGTACTAACTCAAAAAAGTTCTGGGACACTGGAGAATAAGAGAGAATCCATGGAGAATAAGAGCACCTCCTCCCAGCTGCCTACTGCTCTGAGGCTAGGGAACACTGTCACCACTGATAAATCCACTATAATTGAGAATTTCAAATAAGCATTTCTCTACAGCTGGCCATGCATTCCACCTGGCTACCCCTACCCCGGTCAACTGCCCGGCACCCTCCAAAGCAACCCGCCAAAGCCCCCACCATTTCTCCTTTACCCAAATCCAGATAGCTGATGTTCTGAAAGAGCTGCAAAATCTGGACCCAGACATATCAGCCGGGCCAGACAATCTGGACCCTGTCTTTCTAAAATGAGCTGCCAAAATTGTTGCAACCCCTATTACTAGCCTGTTCAATCTCTCTTTTGTATCGTCTGAGATTCCAGGAACAGTTCAGGGGCAGAACGACAGGTTGTCAACTCCGGGGTTTGAACTTGCAACCTAGTCCACTAGGCTACCCTGCCACCCCTATATCTAGTCTACCCTGTCATTCTAAGGTCTTCGAAAGCCAAGTTAACAAACAGATTACCGACCATTTCGAATCCCACCGTACCTTCTCCACTATGCAATCTGGTTTCAGAGCTGGTCATGGGTGCACCTCAGCCATGCTCAAAGTCCTAAACGACATCATAACCGCCATCGATAAAAGACATTACTGTGCAGCCGTATTCATTGACCTGGCCAAGGCTTTCGACTCTGTCAATCACCACATTCTTATTGGCAGACTCGACAGCCTTGGTTTCTCAAATTATTGCCTCGCCTGGTTTACCAACTACTTCTCTGATAGAGTTCAGTGTGTCAAATCGGAGGGCCTGTTGTTCGGACCTCTGGCAGTCTCTATGGGGGTGCCACAGGGTTCAATCCTCGGGCTGACTCTCTTCTCTGTATACATCAATGACGTTGCTCTTGCTGCTGGTGATTCTCTGGTACACTTCTACGCAGACAACACCATTCTGTATACTTCTGGCCCCTCTTTGGAGACTGTGTTAACTAAACCCCAGACGAGCTTCAGTGCCATACAACTCTCTTTCCGTGGCCTCCAACTGCTCTTAAACGCAGGGAAAACTAAATGCATGCTATTCAACCGATCCCTGCCCGTACCTGCTAACCCGTCCAGCATCACTACTCTGGACGGCTCTGACTTAGAATACGTGGACATCTACAAATACCAAGGTGTCTGGTTAGACTGTAAACTCTCCTTCCAGACTCACATTAAGCATCTCCAATCCCAAATTAAATCTAGAATCGGTTTCCTATATCGCAACAAAGCATCCTTCACTCATGCTGCCAAACATACCCTCGTAAAACTGACCATCCTACCGATCCTCGACTTTGGTGATGTTATCTATAAAATAGCCTCCAACACTTTACTCAACAAACTGGATGCAATCTATCACAGTGCCATCCGTTTTGTCACCAAAGCCCCATACACTACCCACCATTGCGACCTGTACGCTCTTGTTGGTTGGCCCTCGCTTCATACTCATCGCCAATCCTACTGGCTACAGGTTATCTACAAGTCTCTGCTAGGTAAAGCCCCGCCTTATCTCGGCTCACTGGTCACTATAGCAGCACCCACTCGTAGCATGCGCTCCAGCAGGTATATCTCACTGGTCACCCCCAAAGCCAATTCCTCCTTTGGTCATCTTTCCTTCCAGTTCTCTGCTGCCAATGACTGGAACGAACTGCAAAAATCTCTGAAGCTGGAGACTCATATCTCCCTCACTAGCTTTAAGCACCAGCTGTCAGAGCAGCTCACAGATTACTGCACATGTACATAGCCCATCTGTAAACAGCCCATCTATCTACCTACCTCATCCCCATAGAGTATTTATTTATTTATCTTGCTCCTTTGCACCCCAGTATCTCAGTACTTGCACATTCATCTTCTGCACATCTACCATTCCAGTGTTTAAATTGCTGTATTGTAATTACTTCGCCACCATGGCCTATTTATTGCCTTAACTCCCTAATCTTACCTTACCTCATTTGCACTCACTGTATGTAGACTTTTGTTTTCTTTTGTTCTGCTGTATTATTGACTATGTTTTGTTTATTCCATGTGTAACTCTGTGTTGTTGTATGTGTCAAACTGCTTTGCTTTATCTTGGCCAGGTCGCAGTTGCAAGTGAGAACTTGTTCTCAACTCGCCTACCTGGTTAAATAAAGGTGAAATAAATAAATAAAAATAGAAATGAGCTAAATGACAACCGCCTCGTCGCACTCACTTCCGCCATCATGAATTGCTTTGAGAGACTCGTCAAGGACCATATCACCTCCACTCTACCTGACACCCTAGACCCACTCCAATCTGCTTACTTAATAGGTCCACAGACGACGCAATCACACTGCACACTGCCCTAACCCATCTGGACAAGAGGAATACCTACAGTGCCTTGCGAAAGTATTCGGCCCCCTTGAACTTTGCGACCTTTTGCCACATTTCAGGCTTCAAACATAAAGATATAAAACTATTTTTTTGTGAAGAATCAACAACAAGTGGGACACAATCATGAAGTGGAAAGACATTTATTGGATATTTCAAACTTTTTTAACAAATCAAAAACTGAAAAATTGGGCGTGCAAAATTATTCAGCCCCTTAAGTTAATACTTTGTAGCGCCACCTTTTGCTGCGATTACAGCTGTAAGTCGCTTGGGGTATGTCTCTATCAGTTTTGCACATCGAGAGACTGACATTTTTTCCCATTCCTCCTTGCAAAACAGCTCGAGCTCAGTGAGGTTGGATGGAGAGCATTTGTGAACAGCAGTTTTCAGTTCTTTCCACAGATTCTCGATTGGATTCTCGATTGGATTCAGGTCTGGACTTGGCCATTCTAACACCTGGATATGTTTATTTTTGAACCATTCCATTGTAGATTTTGCTTTATGTTTTGGATCATTGTCTTGTTGGAAGACAAATCTCCGTCCCAGTCTCAGGTCTTTTGCAGACTCCATCAGGTTTTCTTCCAGAATGGTCCTGTATTTGGCTCCATCCATCTTCCCATCAATTTTAACCATCTTCCCTGTCCCTGCTGAAGAAAAGCAGGCCCAAACCATGATGCTGCCACCACCATGTTTGACAGTGGGGATGGTGTGTTAAGCTGTGTTGCTTTTACGCCAAACATAACGTTTTGCATTGTTGCCAAAAAGTTCAATTTTGGTTTCATCTGACCAGAGCACCTTCTTCCACATGTTTGGTGTGTCTCCCAGGTGGCTTGTGGCAAACTTTAAACAACACTTTTTATGGATATCTTTAAGAAATGGCTTTCTTCTTGCCACTCTTCCATAAAGGCCAGATTTATGCAATATACAACTGATTGTTGTCCTATGGACAGAGTCTCCCACCTCAGCTGTAGATCTCTGCAGTTCATCCAGAGTGATCATGGGCCTCTTGGCTGCATCTCTGATCAGTCTTCTCCTTGTATGAGCTGAAAGTTTAGAGGGACGGCCAGGTCTTAGTAGATTTGCAGTGGTCTGATACTCCTTCCATTTCAATATTATCGCTTGCACAGTGCTCCTTGGGATGTTTAAAGCTTGGGAAATCTTTTTGTATCCAAATCCGGCTTTAAACTTCTTCACAACAGTATCTCGGACCTGCCTGGTGTGTTCCTTGTTCTTCATGATGCTCTCTGCGCTTTTGATGGACCTCTGAGACTATCACAGTGCAGGTGCATTTATACGGAGACTTGATTACACACAGGTGGATTGTATTTATCATCATTAGTCATTTAGGTCAACATTGGATCATTCAGAGATCCTCACTGAACTTCTGGAGAGAGTTTGCTGCACTGAAAGTAAAGGGGCTGAATAATTTTGCATGCCCAATTTTTCAGTTTTTGATTTGTTAAAAAAGTTTGAAATATCCAATAAATGTCGTTCCACTTCATGATTGTGTCCCACTTGTTGTTGATTCTTCACAAAAAAATACAGTTTTATATCTTTATGTTTGAAGCCTGAAATGTGGCAAAAGGTCGCAAAGTTCAAGGGGGCCGAATACTTTCGCAAGGCACTGTATTCTTATTCATTCTTTTACACTTTTGTGTATAAGGTAGTTGTTGTGAAATTGTTAGGATAGATTACTTGTTAGATATTACTGCATTCTCCGAACTAGAAGCACAAGCATTTCGCTACACTCACATTAACATCTGCTAACCATGTGTATGTGACAAATAAAATTTGATTTGATTTGCTTTGGATTCATATTATTTTATTCAAATGGCCATAGTCAAGCAAGACCGCGTCAACTCAGGTGGATGCGCATCAACTCAAATGTATGTGCACGCGGCATGTAGGCCTACCAATCAGAATTTACTCAACTATATGCCCAGATTTTTCATAGTAAAAGCGTCTCATGAAACTCCAAAGCAGTAGCCGGCATTATGGGGGAAACTGTTTCTGTTGTTGTTTTACGGTAGTGGTAGGAAGCATCAGGTTGAGCTGTCATACTGTTACCCTAAAATGTCAGTTAGAGAGGGGTAAATGGTTCTGTGGGCTGAGGGAGGTGATCAAGGCTCGGTAGAACTGTTTTCCTCCTCAGATCCTTTTCCATCGTTTGGGTGCTCCATCCTCACTACTAGCCTGTCAAAAATGTTAAAGGACATATGTTATAGGAAACAGGAGGGGTTATAGGAAAAGTTTTTGTTCTACTGTGAAGTAAACCCAAATGAATTTTCCACTTTTGTGAACCTGACTTCATTGATATAATGCAGAGTAAGTGTTAGACCATATACACTGAACAAAAATATAAACGCAACATGTAGCAAAGATGTTACTGAGTTACTGTTCATATTAGGAAATCTGTCAGTTGAAATGAATTCATTAGGCCCTAATCTATGGATTTCACATGATTGGGGAAAGAGATGTGCATCTGTTGGTTACAGATATCTTTAAATAAAAGAGGGGACATTGATCAGAAAACCATACAGTATCTGGTGTGACCACCATTTGCCTCATGCAGCGCAACTCATCTCCTTCACATAGAGTTTATCTGGCTGTTGAATGTGGCCTGTGGCCCACTCCTCTTCAATGGCTGTGTGAAGTTGCTGGATACTGGTGGGAACTGGAACACACTGTCATAGGCGCTGATCCAGAGCATCCCTAACATGCTCAATGGGTGACATGTCTGGTGAGTATGCAGGTCTATAAAAGGATGTTGGAGGTGGCTTATAGTTTAGAAATTAACATTAAATTCTCTGGCAACAGTTCTGATGGATATTCCTGCAGTGGCCATTCCAGAGTGGTGCAGTGGTCTAATGGACTGCATCTCAGTGCAAGAGGTGTCACTACAGTCCCAGGTTCAAATCCAGGCTGTATCACATCCAACCGTGATTGGTAGTCCCATTGGGCTCCCATTGGGCGGTGCAGAATTGGCCCAGCGGCGTCTAGGTTTGACTGGGGTAGGTCGTCATTGTAAATAAGAATTTGTTCTTAACTGACTTGCCTAGTTAAATTGGGACATCTGTGTTGTGTGACAAAACCGCACATTTTAGAGTGCCCTTTTATTGTCCTCAGCAAAAGATGCACCTGCGTAATGATCATGCTATTCAATCCGCTTCTTGATATGCCACACCTGTCAGATGGATGGATTTACTTGGCAATGGAGAAATGCTCACTAACATGGATGAAAATGTGTGTGCAAAATTCAGGAGAAATACGCTTTTTGTGTGTATGGAACATTTCTGGGATCTTTTATTTCAGCTCATGAAACATGGGACCAACATTAAATGTTGTTTCTATTTTTGTTCAGTATAGCTAGATAATGGCATATAACACACTCACTTTAGAGTAATGGGATCCATGTGATCTTCCTCTATTGACTGTAGTTCAATACAATAGGACCCTATCCTCAAAGGACAGTATAGTAAGGAGAGAACAGGTGAGAGTCAATTGGTTCAAGCTTGACAACCAAACCATTATTCCACAGTATATTCCACTGTCAACAGGCTGTGAACTATTCCATATCGTTCTGTTCTCTAGGACTCCCAACAAACATTAACTTGTTATCTATGCATTATCATCCACCTAAGTGCCTTGTGCAGTCTTGCAGGTTAAAGAGTCACACAGACAAATATTCCAAACACTGTGATTGCCTGGTGCGATGGAACCAGTGGAATAGTCCCATTCATGCCAACAAACCCTGCCCATGTGGCACTCTAGACAGGCCCAATCAAGCACTCAAAGTATTGAAAAGACATAACCTTAACCCTTTAACCTAACTCCAAAACCTAACCTAACACTAACCTTAAGCCTAACCTTAATACCTAGCCTAGCTAGCGTTAGCCACTTAGCTGACGTTAGCCACAAAAACAGGTATTCGAAATATACCATACATATTGCAAATTCATAACATATTTTATAAATTGCAATTCATAAAATATCATACGAATTGTATTTCGTAACGTATCATACATATTTTTATTCGGAACATATCATACCAAATGGATGCTAGATATCCACAAATGAATACATGCCATACCAAACGTAACCTATCGTATTAATTTGACTGTCCCGAATTTCAGTTTACTATGTTACGTCTACCCCTGAGTCCAGGTTGAAAAAGAAAACAAATACACTTTGAAACAGGCCTACCCTGGTCTGTACTTTCATTCATATCTGCCTACCTGCTATGTCTGGGGTGTTTTCTGCAGTATTGAGGTGGCAAGTTTCTGGAAACCCCATTGGCTGTAACCCATTGGCTAGATTCACTTCCTGTCACTGATCCGTACGGCGCCGGGATATCCTGCCCCACCGTAGCTCCGTGGAACATGATTGGCTGATTGATCCCGTTGAACACAAATGATTGGCCAGACCCTGGGATCTTCAGCGACTCAGACAGGTCTTTGTCATAATCGCTCTGCTTACATGCCCGGCAGGAGAGCATCCTGAACTTACAGATGCTGATTAGGATGAAGGTGCCTCCTACAGAGAGCAGAATGGGGCTGAGCAGCTGGGTCCACTTGAAGCTGCAGCTGACACTATACTTGAGCCAGCCCATGTCTGTGAAAGTCATGCCCACCAGACCCAGGAATATCCCCGAGAACATTAGGGTAGCCCCGGACCGACATGTGGCTGTCTGGCTGGCTCAGAGGAGGGATGGGTCTGAGAGGGATAGGTACCACATTCTGAGATGGTCGTAAAGGTGGTCGTAACGTTAGTGCCAGTTACCACCATGTCTCCACCACAGGTTCTGTGGCAGGTTGTTGGTTAATATACACTCTTGGATTTTGTTTCTCAAGTGTATGTTTTCTCGCATTATTGTTGGTTTGTGTGTCTGTTCACAAGTTTAACCCCTCAAAACCATGTGAGTTTGGACCTGTACAGTACAGAGCAGACAGAAGTGTTATCTCCTGACCATTCATGACTCAACATTTTAATATACTGCCAGCCTATTTGGACAGCTTCAGTGATCTGAATGATTAATTAAGTCCTCCTAACCCATCAAGAGTTATTACACAAGGTCAAACAATAATAACAACCTGCAGACACAGTAGGCTATAATGGAGGTTCAGAAAGCACGATCACAACTTGGCTTCTTTAAGTTCATGACCTCACATAGCTCCCGCTGTGCTTGTTATGGAAGTTGCTGTGTTAGTTCAACCATTCTAATTGGACTACAACTCATATTTCATTGACAGAGATAAAAGCAAACCCAATCGACGGGTTTGGAATGAATATTTGAGTCGGTTGTTAGCCACATCTCAATACCCAAGAGAGAACGACAAGGCACGGAGATTTCGAGAGAGGAGTGTTGCGTTTGACCACACAGGAGTGTTCAAGGTTTAAGATAAAGGGAGGGAGAGAAGGAGACAGGGAGGGAGAGAAAGAGAGAGGGAGGGAGAAGAAGGAGGAGAGGGAGAGAAGGAGAGAAGGAGGTAGGAGAAGGAGAGAGGGAGGGAGGGAGAGAAGGAGAAAGGGAAGGAGAGGAGAGAGTGAGGGAGAGAGAGAGAGAAGGGGAGAGGGAGGGAGAAGAAGTAGAAGTAGAAAGGGAGGTATCCTCCTGCACGCACAGACCATGGAACGCGAGCCGCAATCCACCTTGTCAAGTATAATTTCACACGGTCGTGTCTGGAACCGCACTGTTATACATAACTTATCACTGTCAGCCCCATACTGCAATAGTTGAACAATCAGTGTAGCATGTGAAGTGGAGGGGCTTTAAAAACACAGGCATCACGCAATACGTGTCCCCGGGAAATGGGTAACGAGCTGAGAGCTGGGTAAAAACCAGCATTAAACACGCAGGCTGCCTGCTACAGCCCTACAGCTCCTAACTCTTAACAGACAGCCTCCTAACCACTTAACCCAAGGTGCCAGAGGAGAGGCGGCTCACCAAGGCAAGATGACGGCTCTGTTCTGGAACTGTGAGAAATGGAATCACACAGTGAAAAGTGTGACGGAAAAGTACAGAGAAAACACTCTACTGTGTTACATGAATGGAAATGACTTATTGTGATTTTCATGTTTGTAAAAAGGGAAGTTTATTTATTGAATGTACTGTTTCATTAACAAAAATCTAGGGATGAAAAAGATACCAAACCCATACCCAAGTAATACTCTAGCAAAGCCCTACTAAATAACCAAGGCCTTGCTACTGCATCATACCGACAACACAAACACACATACACACGCGCATACCGACACAACATAAACACACATACACAAACATGCGCATACCGACAACACAAACACACATACACAAACATGCGCATACCGACACAACATAAACACACATACACAAACATGCGCATACCGACAACACAAACACACATACACAAACATGCGCATACCGACACAACACAAACACAAACACACACACACTTTTACACTCACCATCTGCTGCTGCTGCTACTCTCTTCTTTATTTGACTCTATCTATCCTGATGCCTGGTCACTTCACCCTGCCTTAATGTACATACAATATATATACACAAGTATGTGGACACCCATTCAAATGAGAGGATTCGGCTATTTAAGCAACACCCGTTGCTGACAGGTGTATAAAATCGAGCACACAGCCATGCAATCTCCATTGACAAACATTGGCAGTAGAATGGCCTTACTGAAAAGCTCAGTGACTTTCAACGTGGCACCGTCATAGGATGTCTAACAAGTCAGTTCGTCAAATTTCAGCCCTGCTAGAGCTGCCCTGGTCAACTGTAAGTGCTGTTATGGTGAAGTGGAAACGTCTAGGAACAACAATGGCTCAGCCACGAAGTGTTAGCCACACAAGCTCACCGAATGGGACCGCCGAGTGCTGAAGTGATGTAAAGCTCGCCGCCATTGGACTCTGGAGCAGTGGAAACCCTTTCACCATCTGGCAGTCTGACGGATGATCTGGGTTTGGCGAATGCCAGGAGAATGCTACCTGCCCCAATCCGCCAACTGTAGTTTGGTGGAGGAGGAATAATAGTCTGGGGCTGTTTTTCATGGTTCGGGCCCTTTAGTTCCAGTGAAGGGAAATATTAATGCTACAGCATACAATGACATTCTAGACGATTCTGTGCTTCTTGCTTTGTGGCAACAGTTTGGGGAAGACACTTTCCTGTCCCCGCAGAAATTTTCCAACATCTAGTGGAAAACCTCCCTAGAAGGGCTGTTATAATAGCAAAGAGGGGACCAACTCCATGATTGTGGAATTAGATTTTCGACAAGCAGGTGTCCACATACTTTTGGTCATGTAGTGTATCTACCTCAAGCACCTCCTACTTCTGCACATTGATCTGGTACTGGAATATATAGCTCCATTCATATGGATTTTATCCCTTGTGCTACTATTTTTATTTGTATTATTATTTTTAACTCTGCATCACTGGGAAGGGCTTGTAAGCAAGCATTTCATGGTTAAGTCTATACCCGTTGTATTCGGCGCATGTGAAAAAATTACAAATGATTTGATTTGATCAGACTACTAAACCAGAGTGTCTCTTTCTCCATAGGCTCCAGCAGAGAGAGCAGTACGTCTGCATCTGCAGATCAGTCAGTCATGTGTCTGCACCGTGGTAAAAACACCTATCCTCCTGGATTATTCATACCCAATGCAAACACATTGACATGCAAACATGTTTTTCAGTTGAATTTCTGAGCAGTCTGCTCCCCTCCCCGGGGATCGTAAAAGCGCATTAGGCTCAGACAGTGTGTAACTGGCCAGGCGACTGATCGAAGCGCGAAGAGCAGCCTCATCATCACTCACACAGGCCAGGCGTGACTTATGGCCCAACAAAACAAAAGGACCTTATAGAGAAAACACCAACTCTAAACCACTCAACATTGTCAACAGTCAAGGACGGTGGATCACCTCTCTGTGTGTGTTATCATTCATGTCTGTGTGTGTGTGTGTGCGTGTGTGTGTGTGTGTGTGTGTGTGTGTGTGTGTGTGTGTGTGTGTGTGTGTGTGTGTGTGTGTGTGTGTGTGTGTGTGTGTGTGTGTGTGTGTGTGTGTGTGTGTGTGTGTGTGTGTGTGTGTGTATTCTGCCCTGCAGTAAATTGAATGTGGTTGGGTTTTTACAACTGCAGACACTAATGAATGCAGGGGCTGATGACTATAGAAACAATCCAGATGAACACAGAGTGTTTAAAAGAACCCCTCAGAATAGGAGTTCTGCACATTCTTTCAATTAAGAAAAAGTCCAAATATTTATAATCAGAACATTTCCTCTCCTCTCTGGAGCCAGTGAGTTCAAATCGATTCACTGTGTTCTTGCTTCACTTCCCACTTTCCCTAAATCTGCACCATCTGTGAAAAAAATAATAGAGTAAAGGCATACTAGACTAGTATTACAATCTGTAATTAAATAGAGACAAATATTCTGGAGGTTTATAACTCTCTATCTCCACTATACCCCCCCCCCCCCCCCCCTCTCCTATATCCCTCTCCTTCTTTCTCATGTTCAGCAGCACACAGTATGTATCTGCACGCTAGGCTAGACTGACAAATGGACGGAGGGGGAGTGGTGTCTGACCATGGAGCACTGTTCTGATTCACCAACACACCCTGCTTTTACCATCCACTTCCTATATTAACCGCACCCACTAAACACCTCCCTACTATAATACCCAATGTACAGTATAATACCTTGAATGTTCCCAACCCACAATTCTAATGACTGAGTCAGTCCTTGTTTTATTTTTACATTAAAGTCTCCCTTCAGACCCCTGTAAGCACACAAGGAGGGGCTAGACTAGAGGAACAGGTCAGTCGTTGCTGTGCTGTTTGTCTGTGAGGTCAGAGGGTGCTAGGGCGTACAAAGGAGTGCAGAGAGCCTAGACCTGACCCATGGGGAGGAGACCCACAAGCACTATGAGACTTAAGATGTGATTGTTTCTCTGTCAAACCACCCCTTCCCCCGACACACACACACATATGCACACACGCACGTACACACACGCTCACACACATGCACACAGACTCATGACAAATAATCTGTGACGTGCCTCTGTTAACCAGGCATGGAAGGTCCACTCACTCATTCTCTCTCTAGAGCTGATCAGGGGGAGTTTAGCCTGCCTTTAGAGAGGACAGAGTTTAGCCTGCCTTTAGAGAGGACAGAGTTTAGCCTGCCTTTAGAGAGGACAGAGTTTAGCCTGTCTTTAGGGATGGATTGACATTTACATAATGGCTACCTGGCGGGAAATGGGCGAGGGTCATGTTGTTCCAATTTCAGTCAAGGGGAGGGGTTAGTATTTTGTTTATCTAGTCCAGGGGAGGGTCATGTCATTTGTAATTGAGAACATTTCTATATTTCTCAGAGTTTTAGAATGAGTTGATTATTAGGCTACATATCGATGTGTGCCGATGCATCCCCTCATCTCTAATTCTCTGCTGGGTGCGCAATATAAGCTATTTAGTGTGGTCTCAATCAAATGATCCATAGCCTATAGGCTATGAAGTGCATGCTCGGAGAAGCATAGAGCAAAGTTATATTTCTAAGATAGCTGCTGGGATGGTGTAAATTTAACTAGCCTACATTACACACTGCAATGGATATTCCAACCCTGAGCCCCGGCCTGCTCTGCACTTGCTCATCCAAAACGGTTCTATGTGCTGCTTAACCAATGGCTGTACAATTCCTCCACCCACCATGCACTCTTTATATAGCCTACCTCCATGTCAGTGAAGGACTGTTACATTAAAACCAAGACTCAAATTGAGGGGGTGTAAAAGGGTATGTGATAGGCCTACTTTTTATTAAAGAAAATGGCAAAAAGCACAGGCCTACCCCTTGCTAGCTTAAAATAAAACAGATCCAATTCAATAAAGTGATTTATAACAGTGCTTTGGTCTGCAATGCTTTATGCTAGAAACAAGCTGTTAAATATCCATTAAAGGCGGGATTCTGATGCGTATAGGATATCATTGTTTAATTTCTTTGACATTCAGAGGTTGAGCTACAACTTTCTGTAGCAGAGGAGACAAAACATTTACTTTGCTTGGGAAGTAATCTAATTCTGTCATTATCAATTGATTAAGCTACTCACTTTCTGTACAGTAGAAGAAGTTTAACCCAGACAGCTTTAAGGGTGAACACGTGTGACCTTCTCTCATTAGATTAAGACATGGAAGAACAGTAGCCAGCAGTTAAAGTATACTGTACATTTTTCTGTGTCAGTGGGCTTACTCTGTCTGGGGTGGAAAGGTGTACCTAACTTTTCATAGTACCATGCTCAGATTCCTGCAAACAGGGACAGTTTTGTTGCAAACAAAACACGATGATTTGGAATTGGAGAAATATGATAAGACTAACCTGTAATTTCAGTAAAAATAATATTCTGCTAATATGTACAATTATGTAGAATTGCATGAAATGCTTATAAAATAAGAATATAGAATACGATGATAGATTCATGCAATGCTTTTACTATAAAGGACATCTTTCCACCCCTACTCTTGCTCACGTTGGTCTGCAAACCCACAACCTTCTGGCCCGCAGCCCTGCGTTGCCATGTAATGTTTTTTTCAAGGGCTTAGGTAAAATATATTTTCAATTCAGAGAGTCCTGATGTTCTCCATGTAACTCTTATTATAAATAACGTTCACTCCCTTAGAGTGGAGCGCCGTCCTTGAACACAGAACTCTACAGGTCTGCTCACTGCATCTCAACACACCAGTGTTTCCCTTAACACACTGCATCTCATCACACTGCATCTCAACACACCAGTGTTTCCCCTAACACACAGCATCTCATCACACTGCATCTCAACACACCAGTGTGTCCCCTAACACACTACATCTCAACACACCAGTGTTTCCCCTAACACACTAGATCTCAACACGCCGGTGTTTCCCCTAACACACTGCATCTCAACACACCAGTGTTTCCCCTAACACACTGCATCTCAACACACCAGTGTTTCCCCTAACACACTGCATCACAACACACTGCATCTCAACACACCAGTGTTTCCCCTAACACACTACATCTCAACACACCGGTGTTTCCCCTAACACACTACATCTCAACACACCAGTGTTTCCCCTAACACACTGCATCTCAACACACCAGTGTTTCTCCTAACACACTGCATCTCAACACACCAGTGTTTCCCCTAACACACTGCATCTCAACACACCAGTGTTTCCCCTAACACACTGCATCTCAACACACCAGTGTTTCCCCTAACACACTGCATCTCATCACACCAGTGTTTCCCCTAACACACTGCATCTCAACACACTGCATCTCAACACACCAGTGTTTCCCCTAACACACTGCATCTCAACACACCAGTGTTTCCCCTAACACACTGCATCTCAACACACCAGTGTTTCTCCTAACACACTGCATCTCAATACACCAGTGTTTCCCCTAACACACTGCATCTCAACACACCAGTGTTTCTCCTAACACACTGCATCTCAACACACCAGTGTTTCCCCTAACACACTGCATCTCAACACACCAGTGTTTCCCCTAACACACTGCATCTCAACACACCAGTGTTTCCCCTAACACACTGCATCACAACACACTGCATCTCAACACACCAGTGTTTCCCCTAACACACTACATCTCAACACACCAGTGTTTCCCCTAACACACTACATCTCAACACACCAGTGTTTCCCCAAACACACTGCATCTCAACACACCAGTGTTTCCCCTAACACACTGCATCTCAACACACCAGTGTTTCCCCTAACACACTGCATCTCAACACACCAGTGTTTCCCCTAACACACTGCATCACAACACACTGCATCTCAACACACCAGTGTTTCCCCTAACACACTACATCTCAACACACCAGTGTTTCCCCTAACACACTACATCTCAACACACCGGTGTTTCCCCAAACACACTACATCTCAACACACCAGTGTTTCCCCTAACACACTACATCTCAACACACCGGTGTTTCCCCAAACACACTACATCTCAACACACCAGTGTTTCCCCTAACACACTACATCTCAACACACCGGTGATTCCCCTAACACACTGCATCTCAACACACTGCATCTCAACACACCAGTGTTTCCCCTAACACACTGCATTTCATCACACTGCATCTCAACACACCAGTGTTTCCCCTAACACACTGCATCTCAACACACTGCATCTCAACACACCGGTGTTTCCCCTAACACAGTACATCTCAACACACCGGTGTTTCCCCTAACACACTGCATCTCAACACACCAGTGTTTCCCCTAACACAATGCATCTCAACACACCGGTGTTTCCCCTAACAAACTGCATCTCAACACACCAGTGTTTCCCCTAACACACTGCATCTCAACACACCGGTGTTTCCCCTAACACACTGCATCTCAACACACTACATCTCAACACACCAGTGTTTCCCCTAACACACTGCATCTCAACACACCGGTGTTACCCCTAACACACTGTATCTCAACACACCAGTGTTTCCCCTAACACACTACATCTCAACACACCAGTGTTTCCCCTAACACACTACATATCAACACACCAGTGTTTCCCCTAACACACTACATCTCAACACACCGGTGTTTCCCCTAACACACTGCATCTCAACACACTACATCTCAACACACCGGTGTTTCCCCTAACACACTGCATCTCAACACACTGCATCTCAACACACCGGTGTTTCCCCTAACACACTGCATCTCAACACACCAGTGTTTCCCCTAACACACTGCATCTCAACACACCGGTGTTTCCCCTAACACACTGCATCTCAACACACCAGTGTTTCCCCTAACACACTGCATCTCAACACACCAGTGTTTCCCCTAACACACTACATCTCAACACACCGGTGTTTCCCCTAACACACTACATCTCAACACACCGGTGTTTCCCCTAACGCACTACATCTCAACACACCAGTGTTTCCCCTAACACACTGCATCTCAACCCACCGGTGTTTCCCCTAACACACTGCATCTCAACACACCAGTGTTTCCCCTAACACACTGCATCTCAACACACCAGTGTTTCCCCTAACACACTGCATCTCAACACACTACATCTCAACACACCAGTGTTTCCCCTAACACACTACATCTCAACACACCGGTGTTTCCCCTAACACACTACATCTCAACACACCAGTGTTTCCCCTAACACACTACATCTCAACACACCGGTGTTTCCCCTAACACACTGCATCTCAACACACTACATCTCAACACACCAGTGTTTCCCCTAACACACTACATCTCAACACACCGGTGTTTCCCCTAACACACTACATCTCAACACACTACATCTCAACACACCAGTGTTTCCCCTAACACACTACATCTCAACACACCAGTGTTTCCCCTAACACACTACATCTCAACACACTACATCTCAACACACCAGTGTTTCCCCTAACACACTACATCTCAACACACTACATCTCAACACACCGGTGTTTCCCCTAACACACTACATCTCAACACACCGGTGTTTCCCCTAACACACTACATCTCAACACACTACATCTCAACACACCGGTGTTTCCCCTAACACACTACATCTCAACACACCAGTGTTTCCCTAACACACTACATCTCAACACACCGGTGTTTCCCCTAACACACTACATCTCAACACACCAGTGTTTCCCCTAACACACTACATCTCAACACACCAGTGTTTCCCCTAACACACTGCATCTCAACACACCAGTGTTTCCCCTAACACACTGCATCTCAACACACCAGTGTTTCCCCTAACACACTACATCTCAACACACCAGTGTTTCCCCTAACACACTACATCTCAACACACCAGTGTTTCCCCTAACCCACTACATCTCAACACACCGGTGTTTCCCCTAACACACTACATCTCAACACACCAGTGTTTCCCCTAACACACTACATCTCAACACACCGGTGTTTCCCCTAACACACTACATCTCAACACACCGGTGTTTCCCCTAACACACTACATCTCAACACACCGGTGTTTCCCCTAACACACTACATCTCAACACACCGGTGTTTCCCCTAACACACTGCATCTCAACACACTACATCTCAACACACCGGTGTTTCCCCTAACACACTACATCTCAACACACCAGTGTTTCCCTTAACACACTACATCTCAACACACTACATCTCAACACATCAGTGTTTCCCTTAACAGCAAGGATGGCAATAGGTGACAATGTTGAAGACAGTTATTAGATCTGTTACATAATGCAGAAGTCCTGGTTTGTTTAATATGATTTGAAGAGTACCCCCCTACCCCCCACCCAAATAAAAGAAAGAAGGAAATAATAGACATAACTGTCTCAATCCACTGTTTGACCTCAAGCCCGACCTTATCTACAGCCCTTAAAGGGATAGTTCACCCTGTAAGAAGTCTATGGACGAGGTATGACAGCAATCCATGCGTTGGTTTAGTTTCCATGCTTTGGCCCAGCGTTGTCCGGGTTAGTGCAGGGTTTGGCCGGTGTAGGCCGTCATTGTAAATAAGAATTTGTTCTTAACTAACTTGTCTAGTTAAATAAAGGTTAAAGAAAACATGTAATTAAATTAAATTCACTGGCTAACATTTTAGCCTTTGTGGCACGAATCCCATTCAAGTCATGGGATGGATATTATCATCCAAAAGTATCTCAAATCTATTGTGAAGCTCACCAAAATGCTAACATGGGTCTCGTGACTTAAATAAGATTTGGAAACAGTGCTAGCCACTTCTAGCCAGGGAAGCTAAACCAAAACATGGATTGCAGTCATATCTTGTACAGACTGCTTACAGGGTAAGAAAACCAATGTGTCATTTTGTAGTTTGGGTGAATTATCTCTTCCAGCCTAAAAATACAAGGGGAGAGGAGGAAGGGGAGAGGAGAAGAGGAGTGGAGGAGAGAACGAGAGATACAAACAGAAGTGGGGTTGTTCGGGGGGTTGTTGGATGGAGAGAGAGGCTTCTGCCTCTACAGCTGCCGGCTTCGAAAGCAAGCCAATCAGAGAGCCCAGATTAATTCCCCTTGGCAGATGGCCAATTGTATCACTTCCAGCCTCTAAATGGATTGGGCCAGCCTTCATGCACAGAATCGAAGCAAGACCGGGGGAACGAACCCTTCAGTCTACTGGTTTGTTTGAGCGGCACACACACACACGAACGCATGCGCGCGCGCACACACACACACACACACACACACACACACACACACACACACACACACACACACACACACACACACACACACACACACACACACACACACTCAGGGCCAGAGGGGAGACCCTCTAATTAAATCTGATTATGCAGTCATTACCAGAGGAAGTGACAAATGACACTGTGACATCACAATGAAAGCTCAGAAGCCAAAGATTAAGGGAGGGTATGTGTGTGCGTACATATGTGTGTGTCTATTGTGGAATACACAAATGCAGAATAGAATACCAATTGAGAAGACACAACTGGTTATGAAATTCTTTCTTCATGCGCCAAAGTATTTGAGTCAGTGACTGCATCGTGAAATTGAAATTGCCACTGAATAGTAGCTAGAGAGATAAATGTTCTATGTCTCATTGGAAAGAAAGGTCCTGAAACCTGTTCATATGTTCCTATTATCATGAAGGGGGATGAATAGTTCAGACTATGTGTCTCAAATGGCATCCTATTCCCTATTATAGTGCACTACCTTTGACCAGAAACTTTTAGGCTCTGGTCTAAAGTAGTGCACTACATGGGGAATAGGATGCCATTTGAGATGTACATAAGGCTTGTGCTACTCTTCCAAAGGAAAATATGATGCAAGATCATTCCCCTGGATGTAAAGCTGACTGCTTCAGGCTCTGAGTTGAGGTCTTCTGGGCTTTAGAGCTGAGCGAAGGAGGAGAGGAATCCATATTAATGTAATAAACTTACACCATCCCTGTTTGTTCAGATGGTTTTCCTCGTGTTCGACTGAGAGATCAAAAAAGCACATCAATTACAAACTGCCCATAAATGTTACTGATGTGGCTCTCGTCCCATGGCTTGTAAAATAAAGCATGTCTATGGCTCCTCAGGGCCTCCGGACAAACATGACTTTGTCTGTGTGTGTGTGTGTATGTGTGTGTGTGTGTGTATGTGTGTGTGTGCCTATGTGTGTGTGTGTGAGAGAGACGGCAGCCAGCAAAGGCCAACTGCTCCATCTGAGGCCCAGACCCTCTCAATCTACACCAGAAACACAGAAGTTAATTGTTGTTGTTGGTTTTCAAAGTATCACATTTCCTAAATAATATGTTCTTAAATTATAGAATTATAGAAAGGTGAAACAAAGATATGTAAATAAAAATGTTATCTTTAGGACTAAAATAATAAATCAAATAAACATGATGGGTCAGAGTTTGAGGACAATGTGGTGATGAGATTGGACAGTGGATATATACAGTGCATTCGGAAAGTATTCAGACCCCTTGACTATTTCCACATTTTGTTACGTTACAGCCTTGCTCAAAAAAGGATTAAATTGTTTTTCCCCCTCATCAATCTACACACAATAGCGCACAATGTCAAAGTAAAAACCGGTTTTTGGAGAAAAAAAAGAAGAAAAAATAATCAATTACAAAACAGAGATATCACATTTGCATATAGTCCCAGTCAAAGGTTTGGACACACCTACTCATTCAAGGGTTTTTCTTAATTGTTACTATTTTCTTCCTTGTAGGATAATAGTGAAGACATCAAAACTATGAAATTACACATCATGTAGTAACCAAAAAATTGTTACACAAATCGAAATATATTTTATATTTGAGATTCTTCAAAATAGCCTCCCTTTGCCTTGATGATAGCTTTGCACACTCTTGGCATTCTCTCAACCAGCTTCATGAGGAATGCTTTTCCAACTGTCTTGAAGGAGTTCCCACATATGCTGAGCACTTGTTGGCTGCTTTTCCTTCACTCTGCGGTCCAACTCATCCCAAACCATATCAATTGGGTGGAGGTCGGGTGATTGTGGAGGACAGGTCATCTGATGCAGCACTCCATCACTCTTCTTGGTCAAATAGCCCTTACACAACCTGGAAGTGTGTTTTGGGTCATTGTCCTGTTGAAAAACAAATGATAATCCCACAAAGAGCAAACCAGATGCAATGGCGTATTGCTGCAGAATGCTGTGGTAGCCATGCTGGTTAAGTGTGCCTTGAATTCTAAATCACAGACAGTGTCACCAGCAAAGCCATCACCATCACACCTCTTCTTCCATGCTTCACAGTGGGAACCACACATGTGGAGAACATCCATTCAACTACTCTGCGTCTCAAAGACACTGCGGTTGGAAGCAAAAATCTGAAATTTGAACTCATCAGACCAAAGGAAAGATTGCCACCAATCCACTGCTCGTGTTTCTTGGGCCAAGCAAGTCTCTTCTTATTATTGGTGTCCTTTGGTGGTGCTTTCTTTGCAGAAATTTGACCATGAAGGCCTGATTCACACAGTCTCCTCTGAACAGTTGATGTTGAGATGTGTCTGTTACTTGAACTCTGTGAAGCATTTATTTGGCCTGCAATTTCTGAGGTTGATAACCCATTTTTTTTGTTTGTTAACCTTTATTTAACTAAGCAAGTCAGTTATGAACAAATTCTTATTTACAATGACGGCCTACCTCAGCCAAACCCTAACCCAGACGACGCTGGGCCAATTGTGTGCCGCCCTATGGGACTCCCAATCAGTGCCGGTTGTGATACAGCCTAGAATCGAACCAGGGTCTGTAGTGATGCCTCTAGCACTGAGATGGAGTGGCTTAGACCGCTGTGCCCCTCGGGAGCCCCTAATGAACTTATCCTCTGCCCCAGAGGTAATTTTGGGTCTTAATTTCTTGTGGCGGTCCTCAGGAGAGCCAGTTCCATCATAAAGCATGATGGCTGCAATTTCCGGATTGACTGACCTTCATGTCTTCAAGTAATGATGGACTGTCGATTCTCTTTGCTTATTTGAGCTGTTCTTGTCATAATATGGACTTGGTCTTTTACCAAATAGGGCTATCTTCTGTATACCACCTCTACCTTGTCACAACACAACTGATTGGCTCAAACACATGAAGAAAGAAAGATATCCAACAAATGAACTTTTAGCAAGGCACATCTGTTATTTGAAATGCATTCCTCATGAAGCTGGTTGAGAGAATGCCAAGAGTGTGCAAAGATGTCATCAAGGCAAAGGGTGGCTACTTTGAAGAATCTCAAAAACAAAATATTTTAATCCATTTTAGAATAAGGCCGTAACGTAGCAATATGTGGAAAAGGGGAAGAGGTCTGAATACTTTCCGAATGCACTGTATTTCGATGGAGTCATTAAAACTAGTTTTTCAACCACTCTACAAATGTCTTGTTAACAAACTAAAGTTCTGGCAAGTCGGTTAGGACATCTACTTTGTGAATGACACAAGTCATTTTTCCAACAATTGTTTACAGACATATTATTTCACTTTCACTTACTGTATCACAATTCCAGTGGATCAGAAGTTTACATACACTAAGTTGACTGTGTCTTTAAACAGCTTGGAAAATACCAGAAAATGATGTAAACGCTTTAGAAGCTTCCGATAGGCTAATTGACATAATTTGAGTCAATTGGAGGTGTACCTGTGGATGTATTTCAAGGCCTACGTTCAAACTCAGTGCCACTTTGCTTGACATCATGGGAAAATCAAAAGAAATCAGCCAAGACCTCAGAAAAAAAAGTGTGGACTTCAACAAGTCTGGTTCATCCTTCATCCTTGGGGACAATTTCCAAATGCCTGAAGGTACCACGTTCATCTGTGCAAACAATAGTACGCAAGTATAAACACCATGAGACCACGCGGGCCTTCATACCACTCAGGATGAACATCATTTGGTGAGAAAAGTGCAAATCAAACCCAGAACAACAGCAAAGGACCTTGTGAAGATGCTGGAGGAAACAGGCCTTGAAATACATCCACAGGTACACCTCCAATTGACTAAAATTATGTCAATTAGCCTATCGGAAGCTTCTAAAGCGTTTACATCATTTAAAACAGTAAAACGAGTCCTATATCGACATAACCTGAAAGGCCTCTCAGCAAGGAAGAAGCCACTGCTCCAAAACCGCCATTAAAAAGCCAGACTACGGTTTTAACTACACATGGGGACAAACATCGTACTTTTTGGAGAAATGTCCATCGTCATTTTTTTAGGAAAAAGGGGTAGGCTTGCAAGCCAAAGTACACCATCCCAACTGTGAAGCACGGGAGTGGCAGCTTCATGTTGTGGGGGTGCTTTGCTGCAGGTGGGACTGGTGCACTTCACAAAATAGATGGCATCATGAGAAAATTAAATTATGTGGATATATTGAAGCAACATCTCAAGACATCAGTCAGGAAGTTAAAGCTTGGTCGCAAATGGGTCTTCCAAATTAACAATGACCCCAAGCATACTTCCAAAGTTGTAGCAAAATGGCTTAAGGAACACAAAGTCAAGGTATTGGAGTGGCCATCACAAAGCCCTGACCTCAATCCTAAAGAAAATTTGTGTGCAGAACTGAAAAAGCGTGTGTGAGCAAGGAGGCCTACAAACCTGACTCAGTTACACCAGCTCTGTCAGGAGGAATGGGCCAAAATTCACTCAGCTTATTGTGGGAAGCTTGTTGAAGGCTACCCGAAATGTTTGACCCAAATTAAACAATTTAAAGGCAATGCTACCAAATACTAATTGAGTGTATGTAAACTTCTGACCCACTGGGAATGTGATGAAATAAATAAATGCTGAAATAAATCATTCTCTCTACTATTATTCTGACATTTCACATTCTTAAAATAAAGTGGTGATCCTAATTGACCTAAAACAGGATATTTTTACTCTGATTAAATGTCAGGTATTGTGAAAAACTGAGTTTAAATGTATTTGGCTGAGGTGTATGTAAACTTCCGGCTTCAACTGTATACAGTGCCTTTGGAAAGTATTCAGACCCCTTGACTTTTTCCACTTTGTTACGTTACAGCCTTATTCTAAAATGGATTTAATTGTTTTTTCCCCCTCATCAATCTACACACAATAGCCCATAATGACAAAGAAAAAAAGTTATTTATATACTTATGCTAATGTAATCCGTTACAGTTAACTGTCCAAAATTGTAATCAGTAACGTAACCTTTGGATTACCCAAAGTCAGTAACGTAATCTGATTACATTCAGTTACTTTTTTGGAATTTCCTAAAAATTTCCTAAATAATATGTTCTTAAATTATAGAATTATAGAAAGGTGAAACAAAGATATGTAAATAAAAATGTTATCTTTAGGACTAAAATAATAAATCAAATAAACATGATGGGTCAGAGTTTGAGGACAATGTGGTGATGAGATTGGACAGTGGATATATACAGTGCATTCGGAAAGTATTCAGACCCCTTGACTATTTCCACATTTTGTTACGTTACAGCCTTGCTCAAAAAAGGATAAAATTGTTTTTCCCCCTCATCAATCTACACACAATAGCGCACAATGTCAAAGTAAAAACCGGTTTTTGGAGAAAAAAAAGAAGAAAAAATAATCAATTACAAAACAGAGATATCACATTTGCATATAGTCCCAGTCAAAGGTTTGGACACACCTACTCATTCAAGGGTTTTTCTTAATTGTTACTATTTTCTTCCTTGTAGGATAATAGTGAAGACATCAAAACTATGAAATTACACATCATGTAGTAACCAAAAAATTGTTAAACAAATCGAAATATATTTTATATTTGAGATTCTTCAAAATAGCCTCCCTTTGCCTTGATGATAGCTTTGCACACTCTTGGCATTCTCTCAACCAGCTTCATGAGGAATGCTTTTCCAACTGTCTTGAAGGAGTTCCCACATATGCTGAGCACTTGTTGGCTGCTTTTCCTTCACTCTGCGGTCCAACTCATCCCAAACCATATCAATTGGGTGGAGGTCGGGTGATTGTGGAGGACAGGTCATCTGATGCAGCACTCCATCACTCTTCTTGGTCAAATAGCCCTTACACAACCTGGAAGTGTGTTTTGGGTCATTGTCCTGTTGAAAAACAAATGATAATCCCACAAAGAGCAAACCAGATGCAATGGCGTATTGCTGCAGAATGCTGTGGTAGCCATGCTGGTTAAGTGTGCCTTGAATTCTAAATCACAGACAGTGTCACCAGCAAAGCCATCACCATCACACCTCTTCTTCCATGCTTCACAGTGGGAACCACACATGTGGAGAACATCCATTCAACTACTCTGCGTCTCAAAGACACTGCGGTTGGAAGCAAAAATCTGAAATTTGAACTCATCAGACCAAAGGAAAGATTGCCACCAATCCACTGCTCGTGTTTCTTGGGCCAAGCAAGTCTCTTCTTATTATTGGTGTCCTTTGGTGGTGCTTTCTTTGCAGAAATTTGACCATGAAGGCCTGATTCACACAGTCTCCTCTGAACAGTTGATGTTGAGATGTGTCTGTTACTTGAACTCTGTGAAGCATTTATTTGGCCTGCAATTTCTGAGGTTGATAACCCATTTTTTTTGTTTGTTAACCTTTATTTAACTAAGCAAGTCAGTTATGAACAAATTCTTATTTACAATGACGGCCTACCTCAGCCAAACCCTAACCCAGACGACGCTGGGCCAATTGTGTGCCGCCCTATGGGACTCCCAATCAGTGCCGGTTGTGATACAGCCTAGAATCGAACCAGGGTCTGTAGTGATGCCTCTAGCACTGAGATGGAGTGGCTTAGACCGCTGTGCCCCTCGGGAGCCCCTAATGAACTTATCCTCTGCCCCAGAGGTAATTTTGGGTCTTAATTTCTTGTGGCGGTCCTCAGGAGAGCCAGTTCCATCATAAAGCATGATGGCTGCAATTTCCGGATTGACTGACCTTCATGTCTTCAAGTAATGATGGACTGTCGATTCTCTTTGCTTATTTGAGCTGTTCTTGTCATAATATGGACTTGGTCTTTTACCAAATAGGGCTATCTTCTGTATACCACCTCTACCTTGTCACAACACAACTGATTGGCTCAAACACATGAAGAAAGAAAGATATCCAACAAATGAACTTTTAGCAAGGCACATCTGTTATTTGAAATGCATTCCTCATGAAGCTGGTTGAGAGAATGCCAAGAGTGTGCAAAGATGTCATCAAGGCAAAGGGTGGCTACTTTGAAGAATCTCAAAAACAAAATATTTTAATCCATTTTAGAATAAGGCCGTAACGTAGCAATATGTGGAAAAGGGGAAGAGGTCTGAATACTTTCCGAATGCACTGTATTTCGATGGAGTCATTAAAACTAGTTTTTCAACCACTCTACAAATGTCTTGTTAACAAACTAAAGTTCTGGCAAGTCGGTTAGGACATCTACTTTGTGAATGACACAAGTCATTTTTCCAACAATTGTTTACAGACATATTATTTCACTTTCACTTACTGTATCACAATTCCAGTGGATCAGAAGTTTACATACACTAAGTTGACTGTGTCTTTAAACAGCTTGGAAAATACCAGAAAATGATGTAAACGCTTTAGAAGCTTCCGATAGGCTAATTGACATAATTTGAGTCAATTGGAGGTGTACCTGTGGATGTATTTCAAGGCCTACGTTCAAACTCAGTGCCACTTTGCTTGACATCATGGGAAAATCAAAAGAAATCAGCCAAGACCTCAGAAAAAAAAGTGTGGACTTCAACAAGTCTGGTTCATCCTTCATCCTTGGGGACAATTTCCAAATGCCTGAAGGTACCACGTTCATCTGTGCAAACAATAGTACGCAAGTATAAACACCATGAGACCACGCGGGCCTTCATACCACTCAGGATGAACATCATTTGGTGAGAAAAGTGCAAATCAAACCCAGAACAACAGCAAAGGACCTTGTGAAGATGCTGGAGGAAACAGGCCTTGAAATACATCCACAGGTACACCTCCAATTGACTAAAATTATGTCAATTAGCCTATCGGAAGCTTCTAAAGCGTTTACATCATTTAAAACAGTAAAACGAGTCCTATATCGACATAACCTGAAAGGCCTCTCAGCAAGGAAGAAGCCACTGCTCCAAAACCGCCATTAAAAAGCCAGACTACGGTTTTAACTACACATGGGGACAAACATCGTACTTTTTGGAGAAATGTCCATCGTCATTTTTTTAGGAAAAAGGGGTAGGCTTGCAAGCCAAAGTACACCATCCCAACTGTGAAGCACGGGAGTGGCAGCTTCATGTTGTGGGGGTGCTTTGCTGCAGGTGGGACTGGTGCACTTCACAAAATAGATGGCATCATGAGAAAATTAAATTATGTGGATATATTGAAGCAACATCTCAAGACATCAGTCAGGAAGTTAAAGCTTGGTCGCAAATGGGTCTTCCAAATTAACAATGACCCCAAGCATACTTCCAAAGTTGTAGCAAAATGGCTTAAGGAACACAAAGTCAAGGTATTGGAGTGGCCATCACAAAGCCCTGACCTCAATCCTAAAGAAAATTTGTGTGCAGAACTGAAAAAGCGTGTGTGAGCAAGGAGGCCTACAAACCTGACTCAGTTACACCAGCTCTGTCAGGAGGAATGGGCCAAAATTCACTCAGCTTATTGTGGGAAGCTTGTTGAAGGCTACCCGAAATGTTTGACCCAAATTAAACAATTTAAAGGCAATGCTACCAAATACTAATTGAGTGTATGTAAACTTCTGACCCACTGGGAATGTGATGAAATAAATAAATGCTGAAATAAATCATTCTCTCTACTATTATTCTGACATTTCACATTCTTAAAATAAAGTGGTGATCCTAATTGACCTAAAACAGGATATTTTTACTCTGATTAAATGTCAGGTATTGTGAAAAACTGAGTTTAAATGTATTTGGCTGAGGTGTATGTAAACTTCCGGCTTCAACTGTATACAGTGCCTTTGGAAAGTATTCAGACCCCTTGACTTTTTCCACTTTGTTACGTTACAGCCTTATTCTAAAATGGATTTAATTGTTTTTTCCCCCTCATCAATCTACACACAATAGCCCATAATGACAAAGAAAAAAAGTTATTTATATACTTATGCTAATGTAATCCGTTACAGTTAACTGTCCAAAATTGTAATCAGTAACGTAACCTTTGGATTACCCAAAGTCAGTAACGTAATCTGATTACATTCAGTTACTTTTTAAGATTACTTTCCCCTTAAGAGGCATTAGAAGAAGACAAAAATGTATGTTACCAATTGAACTAACTATTGCAGAATAAATCAATGTTAAAGTTTACATAGCTGGCCATATATGGATGTTGAATTTAACTTTATGGGTTGGTTATGTAGGCTTCTTCTAACCCAACGCTTCCTACTAAATATAAGAGTACGATTAAATGTTATCCTTACATTAATACTTATAATTTATAAATCCAAAAATCTATGTAGCAACTACAGATTGCCCCTTTAAGTCTATCAAAAGTGTAGGAGTTTGAGCATGTCTCCATTAGGCCTATGGATAAAAAAAAATGTATCAGCATGAATTAGATTGAGCAATAAAAGCCCCACTTTTATTCCATAGGCTGGGATCCGCACTATGCAGCTGTTGCAAGAGCACATAATTCACTGGCTGTCCACTGGTTTGAAAAACAATGATTGATAGGCAACTTAAACTTCTTGAATTCAACCATTATTGGGTTCAAATACACATTTAGATGTGTGAACAGCCATCCACAACAACCACAATCCGTAAGGTGCAGATAGCTAAATGAGAGAGCAGCAGTGTGATTCACATCAATGCGCTATGTAGATCAATAATAAGTGATATCCATATCGCCGTAGACGACACCACTGCTGTCCTCCTCACCTCCAAGCGTTTATTCAAGATGGATCATCTTGAGACATAGCTTGGACTGTAGCCTACAAAAACTATTCATCAAACACATTTGGTGTGTCATCATAGTGGTCTCTGACTTGTGGTCAGACTCGCACAGGTGGAACAAACTTAAACGTGCACCATTTTTCAAAACGGATTTGAATGGCATTGAGAAAACAGACAAGTGTCAGAGAAGTGTCAAAGAAGCCAGTCCTGTATTGTCTTGGCTGTGTGCTTAGGGTCATTGTCCTGTTGGAAGGTGAACCTCCGCCCCAGTCTGAGGTCCTGAGTGCTCTGGAGCAGGACTTCATCAAGAATCTCTCTGTATTTTGCTCCGTTCATCTTTGCCTCGATCCTGACTAGTCTCCCAGTCCCTGACGCTGACAAACATCCACACAGCATGATGCTGCCACCACTATGCTTCACTGTAGGGATGGTCACAGGTTTCCTCCAGACGTGACACTTGGCATTCAGGCCAAAGAGTTCTATCTTGATTTCATCAAGTCAGAGTCTTTAGGTACCTTTTGGCAAACTCCAAGCGGGCTGTTTACTGAGGAGTGGCTTCCGTCTGGCCACTACCATAAAGGCCTGATTGGTGGAGTGCTGCAGAGATGGTTGTCCTTCTAGAAGTTTCTCCCATTTCCACAGAGGAACTCTAGAGCTCTTTCAGATTCACCATGGGGTTCTTGGCCACCTCCCTGACCAAGGCCATTCTACCCCAATTGCTCAGTTTGGCTGGGCAGCCAGCTCTAGGAAGAGTCTTGGTGGTTCCAAACTTATTCCATTTAAGAATGATGGAGGGGATTTGGGATTTTTCTTGGGGATTTGCAATGCTGCAGACATTTTTTGGTACCCTTCCCCAGATCTGTGCCTCGACACAATCCTGTCTCGAAGCACTACAGACAATTCCTTCAACCTCATGGCTTGGTTTTTGCTCTGACATGCACTGTCAACTGTGGGGCCTTTCCAAATCATGTTGAATTCCAATCAATTTAATTTACCAAAGGTGTACTCAAATCAAGAGGAAACATCTCAAGGATAATCAATGGAAACAGGATGCAACTGAGATCAATTTCGAGTCTCATAGCAAAGGGTCTGAATAGAGTATTTCTATTTTTTACTTTGAATAAATTAGCAAAAATATCTAAAAACCTGTTTTCACTTTGTCATGATGGGGTATTGTGTGTAGATTGCGTAGTTTAAATGTTTAAAAATCTATTTTAGAGGCTGTAACGTAACAAACATGTGGAAAACGTCAAGGGGTCTGAAGACTTTCCGAATGCACTTTATATTGGCAAAATGATACATGCCATTTCTTACAAAACATGGAGAGAATTGCTTTTGTGTCTTATTGCTTCAATTCTCTACTCATAGTTGACAGTAGCCTACATTGACTGAATTAATTGTTTCAATTGATGAAATGAAAAACATTCAGATTCTTGAGTTTCATTTATTGAAATCACACATAATACCGACAATAAATAAATAAATATGCTGAGATATGAGAAAGTTTGCTTGGAGAAATTGAGACCTTTCTCAAGAGAACAACACCAGATGTGAATAATCTATTGTTGATAGAATCCTACATTTATTTTCTAACATCTTCGTTAATACTGTAATACAGTCCTGAGTCACATGTCGATATTGGTCAGGAGATGGAGAGTCCCATAACTGATACAGTGAAACAACCCAGTAGTGGTATGTACCAGTACATTTACATATTGCCCCTTTTGGACTTTGATGGAAAATGACTAGGAGACCAAGTATAATCAGTCCGATTACTGGATCTTCTTGGTGAAGGAGTCCCAGAGAACAGCCAGTTGGGCCTTCAGGTCCTGGGCTAATGGGTCCAGCTTCGTCAGCTTCTCTCCATAGGGGGCCAGGTTCTGCTGGACCTCCTGGGTTCTCTGGGTCAGCTGGGTCTGGAAGCTTTGGGTCAGAGGAATCATGCTCCTCTGGAACTCCTCCAGGTTCTGGTCCATTTTCTGCTTCAGCTCCTCAGTGTAGGGGCCCAGCTGGGCCTGCAGCTGCTGCACACTCTTCTCCAGGCTTCCCTTCAGCTCCTCACTCTTCTGGAGCAGAGAGGCCTTCAGCGCGTCGGAGTCCAGGGCCTCTGCGTAGGTGGTCACGTCCCTCTTCATCTCCTCAAGCTGCCTCTGGAGGTCCGCGTTCAGCTCGTCAGAGTAGGGCTGCAGCTTGGCTGTCAAGGCGCTCAGGTCTTTCTCCAGACGAGCCTTCAGCTGCTCAGCCTCCTGGGAAAGCTTGGCCAGCAGGTCCTGAGTCAGAGGAGTCACCTGACCACGCATGGCCACAGTGTACTGGCTCACAGCATCAGCACTCTCTGTGATCATGGTGCTATGGAAACAGCGAGAGAAAGGTCAATACAGAAGCCAAGTCATTCAGGTGAACAAACAGGTAGTTGGTTGAGTAGGTTTCAAACTCTATTATATTGTGTTATTTTCTACATATTGAGACTTACTTGACTTCGTGTGCCACCTCTGACTGTCTGATCTTCTGCAGGGCATCGTCAGCCGTGAGTGTTGCCTTGGCAACATAGTCCCAGAATGCGTCTTTCACAATGTCCAGCTGTTGCTTAGACTGGTCCTGCCACAGAACATTGGCATCGCAGCCTGTAGGAGAGACCGTGGATCATTTTATTTACAGTCTAGACGGTGTTTGAGATGAAACGTTTGCACCTGTCATTAATATAACACTAGAGTGTATGTAACATGATTCATTTTCTACTTTAGTCCTGTAAAAATAAAAGACTATGTATTGAAAAACTTCTTCTCCACTCACCAGTGAAAACAGCAAGCGCAAGCACCACGAGGACCTTCATGACCAGGCTATATAGGCTGTTCATGGAGAAAATATTTAAGTCAGTTTATCATTCATGATATACTGTAGCCTATGTGACTAGAGTCAGCTAGTGACTTACCTGTTTAAGATAGCTTGTGTCTTGTCCTTGTGTCTGGTAGTGTGTGTGTACTGCAGGTGTCAGGGCTGGGAGTATATATAGGGGGCTGTGAGTTGGAGTGAAGAACAAAGTCCAGGACTGAGTGCCCTGTTGTATGTCCTCCTGTCACTCCTACTGCCACATCATAACCTCAGTACTCTGGGGACACGTTATGGGGACCAAGTGATCATGCTGACACCATATATTTTACATTTACATTTAAGTCATTTAGCAGATTCCTTTACTCAGAGTGACTTACAGTTAGTTAGTGCATTCATCTTAAGAGGTGGGATAAACATATCACAGTCATAGAACGTACATTTATCCTCAATGAAGTAGCCATCAGAAAAGGCCAGTATGGGCCATCATAGAGATGTCATGTAATGATAATGTTATTCTGCATAGACTTACTTCATCTAGAGTGATCAAATGGCTCAAGAATTAGTTGATGATTGGGGAAAGCTGATTATTATTCACTTATTTGTATTTCAAGTACGTAATGAGGGTTAGTAATGAAAGGACACCTGCTCTTTCCATGACATAGACTAACCAGGTGAATCAGGTGAAAGCTACAGAATGATCCCTTATTGATGTCACTTGATAGATCCACTTCCATCAGTGTAGATGAAGAGGAGAAGACAGGCTGAAGAAGGATTTGTAATCCTTTTTAATCCATTGAGACATGGATTGTGTATGTGTGCCATTCAGAAGGTGAATGGGCAAGACAAAAGATTTAAGTGCCTTTGAACGTGGTATAGTAGTAGGTGCCAGTTGGGTGCCAGTTGCACTGGTTTGAGTGTGTCAAGAACTGAAATACTGCTGGGTGTTTCACGCTCAACAGTTTCCCGTGTGTATCAAGAAGGATCCACCACCCAAAGGACATCCAGCCAACTTGAAACAACTGTGGGAAGCATGGGAGTCAACATGGGCCAGCATCCCTGTGGAACGCTTTCCACACAATGTAGATTCCATGCCCTGATAAATTGAGGTTATTCTGAGGGCAGAAAGGGGTGAAACTCAATATTAGTAAGGTGTTCCTAATGTTTTGTATACTCAGTATACGTATGGGTGACGCACTGATGACTCAGTAGACTCTGAACTTTCATATTGTTATATCATATAAGAGACAATATAAATCAGGTTAATTATGTATGTAGGGCCGACGTCCTCTTGTAGTCAGTGGTATGTCACATAAAGTTGCTTCATGTTTTAAAATGTACTCTAATCTCTAGACAAGGACATAATAAAGAGGTTTATTCCAAAATACATGTCCAATGTACAGTACCAGTCAAAGGTTTGGATACACCTACTCATTCAAGGGTTTTTCTTTATTTTTACTATTTTCCACAATGTAGAATAATAGTGAAGACATCAAAACTATGAAATAACACATACTGGAATCACTGGAATCACATAGTAACCAAAAAAGTGTTAAACATATAAACATATTTTATATTTACATGACAGCTTTGCACACTCTTGGCATTTACTCCACCAGCTTCATGAGGTAATGCATTTCAATTAACAGTTGTGCCTTGTTAAAATGCGTTTGAGCCAATCAGTTGTGTTTTGACAAGGTAGTGGTGGTATACAGAATATAGCCCTATTTGGTAAAAGACCAAGTCCATATTATGGCAAGAACAGCTCCAATAAGCAAAGAGAAATTACAGTCCATCATTACTTTAAGACATGAAGGTAAGTCAATGCGGAAAATTTCAAGAACTTTGAAAGTTTATTCAAGTGCAGTCGCAAAAAAACATCAAGCGCTATGATGAAACTGGCGCTCATGAGGACCACCACAGGAAAGGAAGACCCAGAGTTACCTCTGCTGCAGAGGATAAGTTCATTAGAGTTCCCAGCCTCAGAAATTTCAGCCCAAATAAATGCTTCACAGAGTTCAAGTTTACAGACACATCTCAACATCAACTGTTCAGAGGAGACTGTGAATCAGGCCTTCATGGTCAAATAGCTGCAAAGAAAGCACTACTAAAGGACACCAATAAGAAGAGACTTGCTTGGCCCAAGAAACACGAGCAATGGACATTAGACTGGTGGAAATCTGTCCTTTGGTCTGATGAATCCAAATTTCAGATTTTTGGTTCCAACCGCCGTGTCTTTGTGAGACACAGAGTAGGTGAACAGAGGATCTCTGCATGTGTGGTTCCCTTCGTGAGGCATGGAGGAGGAGGTATGATGATGTGGAGGTGATTAACTGGTGACACTGTCTGTGATTTATTTAGAATTCAAGGCACACTTAGCCAGCATGACTACCACAGCATTCTGCAGCGATACGCCATCCCATCTGGTTTGCGCTTAGTGGTACTATCATTTGTTTTTCAACAGGACAATGACCCACACACACCTCCATGCTGTGTAAGGGCTATTTTACTAAGAAGGAGAGTGATGGAGTGCTGCATCAGATGACCTGGCCTCCACAATCACCTGACCTCAACCCAATTGAGATGGTTTGGGATGAGTTGGACCACAGAGTGAAGAAAAAGCAGCCAGCAAGTGCTCGGCATACATTGGAACTCCTTCAAGACTGTTAGAAAAGCATTCCAGGTGAAGCTAGTTGAGAGAATGCCAAGAATGTGCAAAGCTGTGGGTGGCTACTTTGAAGTATATAAAATATATTTTGATTTGTTTAATACTTTTTTGGTTACTACATGATTCCATATGTGTCATTTCATAGTGTTGATGTCTCCACTATTATTCTACAATGTAGAACATAGTAAACATAAAGAAAACTTTGAATCAGTAGGTGTGTCCCAACTTTGACTGGTACAGTATGTTTACCCCAAATATGTACATTCATTTGAATGTCTCAGGCAATGAGACAAATATTGTTACTTTACCTTGTGGGTCAGTCTGACAAGAACTTAGACCCCCACTTGTCTTTGGATGACCCAGTAGAGATAATCTTGGGAGAAGGGATTGTATTTTCCTTACACAGCTACACTTAGGCCTAGTTGGATAAGGCTGAATTGTTGCACTCAGCCTTAATATTAAAAAGAATCCCTCCCCTATTGCCAAATGTAATTTATGGAACCAAATGATCAAATAAGTTGTCCCTGCATTTTTTCAGTTCAAGAGATTTTCCAACTCAATCAAATCAATTGATTCTTGATTCCTCTCAGCGGAGACAAAAATAAAAATAAACAAAGGCTCAGAGATATCATCCATAGAAATAGAATGTATGAGAAATCCAAATAAGTGGTTGCTTACTTTAATGGTGCCACACTATAATGTGGAATTCTACACAATCTATTTCTGTGCTCTCCCCTGAGAGTAGAGTTTATCTAAATGCCACAGGGCCGTTCCACTCCTAACAAGTGGGTGGAGTAACTCACAAATTAACACAATTCAGAATATAACCAACTCAGAAGCAAAAATTATGTTTGTGAGTGTTTTGTGGTCAGCTTGCGAATATGGCTATATTATGGAGTTGTGATATATTAGTTGTGGCTGTTGTATTTGTTTGTTTGTGTGATGCACAACCATGGGGACCATCATCACAGAAGCCCGCTGTGGCACGAGGTCAGCGATGCAATGTAGAGGTCAATGTCGTGTGGAAATAGTTTGTGGGCATACTGCCACCTGAACCCGAGGTGTAATCAGTAGTCCAAACAGTTGCGTTTTGCAATGAAAATTAAAGTTTCTATTGAACAAATTCAGGTAGGTCCCTCCCCGCTTTGTTCGGTTCTGTTTAAGACACATTTTTCAACATAATCTGCTGGGGGGGGGGGGATATACTTTTGAAAGTTCTGTTGATGCTCTGGTTGTTGACAGCTAACATCTCCTCCACCCTCTCCTGGGGCTGTACCAGGACCTCTTCCACTGGAGCTCTGACTGGCAAGTTGCCAACGTCTTGCAAAGGGATGTGAGGAGGGTAAAGTAATTCATGGTTGGCTAGTATTGCCTGATTTTGACAAAGTATTACCGTTTTAATTTCTCCTTTCTGATTTCTATAGGAGTGGAGGCATACAAGTCTTACTATATTGGGCTCGCTAAATGTACAGTAGCCCTTATCCAGTTAGATAAACATTCATTTAAATAATAATAATCTGTGAGAAGCATGGTGCCGTTTTGGAAGTTTACTTGAATCACAGTCTGAAACTGCAACAAACACAAAAGTACATGTTTTCAGTTACAGTAGTATAGAGCACAGAATGTCTTCCACTATAACTGCAATAAATGTACAAAATGAGCAATAAGAGTACTCAATCTAGAGTCAAAAATAAAATAAAGTTACTAGAATGCAACTGTATGCTTGATATTGCTAAGCTAGTTGTCCATAGGGAGAAATAGAAACATGTGTTAATAAACAAATGTACTTACACACATTGCACATTACTACTCTGTCACACCTGCAAATCTCACACATTACTTCTTCTGAAACGGCTTCCTGTCACATGACACAAACAGGTCAATTCTAGCTGCTGTACTTAAACTGCCTCTAGGGGGTGCTAAACAAGTCCAGAACACTTACTACACTGAACCTCAATCTATACCAGACACAGATCCTTAAATACTACAGACACAGACCCTCTTAATCCATACCAGATTCACAGACCTTCATGAGTATAGTCTAAGAATACACTATCATCTTTCAATCTATAACTGAAATATATTTTCTCAACCAACACCACCTTCTTAGACCCTCTCAATAGACTCCAGATCCTCTGATCATCCAGATCAATGCTGTCAGTGGATTAGCCACACAGCTCCACAAAAAAGTAGAGTTGAATGTGTGCACACACACACACAGAGCCCATGCCCAGATCACACACACGCCACAGCCAGAGGTCTGAGTGAGGTGGACAGGGAGAGAGGGAAGTGAACACACTGATGGTTCACATGTGCTTGTGGACTGACAGGGTGGCTCAGAGAAGCTTTATTTCAATTAGCAAGGTGGTCTGGAAGTGGAGTAGCTGTGACATAAGGCATGACCGGCTGTGTAAATACGCACAAGGAGATGTAGTGCCAGCACACACACGCCATTACCTCAGCCTCAAAGCCTGACGCTCTCGTCTAGTCTCCCGCGACACATCCTCTCCCTCACCACTGGTTATACACTACATCACGTGTGAAATAGCTTCGATGCCCTCGTTATGAAATGTTCAGAATGATATATCTTGAATAAAAGACAGTGCTGTACAGACAGTGGCCGTATGGAACATAATTCTACAAAATGGTCAGACATTGAGGAAAATGAAGCAATGCATACAGTACACACTGTACCAGTATATTGAATATTCAATCCCAATTATGTCTCAAGATTGAACACATTTTATCTGTATAAATGAGGCTAAAGGTGTACCAGTGTGTTCATATTAAATTATTGTGATGTGTCAGTCTCAGAAGGCCAACGCAGCCTCCCTGAAGAAAAACAACCTCAGCCAGGAACGTTCATATGAGCAGTGAGTCTACCAGGATCTCCTATTTACTCCACACCAAGTCCTTTCCCCCCATGCAAAAAATTACACAACTCAAGAGAATATAGTCATCCTAAGCATAACCTGTCATTTGTTGACTTAACTCTGAAGGAGTTCGCATAGACCTCTGTGGTGCTGAATGAAGCAGAGCCAGGAGAGTAGAGGCAAAAGCCAGTCAGTTGAATTTAATGAGATCTCTGGGAGGTCAATAGGTAAAACTCTCCACTTGGGTTTGTTATTGAAGCAAAACGGCACTGCTGTAACATAGGGTTCATAGTACTGTGACAAAGTCTCCTCAGCCTCGGCACGCACACTCGGGTTTCCCTTCAGAGCTTGAGCTTGTTGCAGTCCCCAAACAAAATCATGCCTAACTCGAGAATCCGACCCAGAAATTGACCTCTATCGTTTAAAATGCAACGCTATGCAAGTGTGTCCCTTACAGATCGTTCTTGTACATAGTGGCCTAAATATGGAGCCAAGAACTTTAGTTGACATAGGGTTCATGTCTGAAAATTATTAGACAAGACCATGATATCTGAATGATCTCCCCTTGACAATATTATATCATGATTTAATAGAAGCAATGATCCTAGAATCTAGGATCCAGAATCTAAATGATTCACACAGGTACACAGTAAGAAAAAACAAACTGGACAGAAAAACATACAGGAGACAATTTTAAGTAGTCATTTTTATATATAGGTATATAATCATATATTATACATTTAATACAGGCACATTGAGATGGATCATAAAGTGAACAGAAAAAACAAAGTGGCTGAGATATTTGTAAAAATGTACATTTGATGAGAAATTAAACTAAACTCTCCTTTTGACATAGACATATAAACAAACAAAAATCATAATGACAAGCTCCAAGAAAGAAAAAAAAAAGAATCACTGGATGCTATGCAGAGACAGCAAGAACCAGCTCGCTAAATATACTTTGCATATATATTCAGTTTCTGCGTGGGGGTTTCTCTGATCTTAGTGGGTGGATCGAGAGTAGCCGGCGCTGTTGATATGATATTTTAAGGAGAACTCCATAAAAATTAAAAAAAATCTGATTTTGATACGCTGTTCCTCTCTTTAAAACGTTCCTTACATGCTACGTTGGATTTCCATGATAACGCTTTAGTTTAGTAAACTCCAACTCCATTCGGATAGTCACACATTATTTGGTTGGGCCATATAAAAAGTGTTCTGGAAAATATTATTTGTGTATAATTTTACCCCTCATTCAAATAAAGTTAGTATTTGCCTCTACAATTCTACTGAAGGTGGAGTCTTAAACTGTATCTTCAACAAATATCATCCTTAAAAACCTTATACATACAAATAAAACAGGACCAATAATTCAAACCGTGATGATTAATCCATGCCTTACAAAACACAATTCTGACTTATTGTACTGTATACAAAATAAATCCTATTTTAGACATTGACTTCACAAATACATCTCGATCAACATTGTTAAACAATAATCACATTTCTCATAGTCGTAGAAGACTGGCCACATGGACTAGGTGCTTTCTCATAGTCGTAGAAGACTGGCCACATGGACTAGGTGCTTTCTCATAGTTCTAGAAGACTGGCCACATGGTCTAGGTGTTCTCTCATAGTTCTAGAAGACTGGCCACATGGTCTAGGTGCTTTCTCATAGTTCTAGAAGACTGGCCACATGGTCTAGGTGCTTTCTCATAGTTCTAGAAGACTGGCCACATGGTCTAGGTGTTCTCTCATAGTTCTAGAAGACTGGCCACATGGACTAGGTGCTTTCTCATAGTTCTAGAAGACTGGCCACATGGTCTAGGTGTTCTCTCATAGTTCTAGAAGACTGGCCACATGGACTAGGTGCTTTCTCATAGTTCTAGAAGACTGGCCACATGGTCTAGGTGCTTTCTCATAGTTCTAGAAGACTGGCCACATGGACTAGGTACTTTCTCATAGTTCTAGAAGACTGGTCACATGAACTAGGTGTTCTCTCATAGTTCTAGAAGACTGGCCACATGGACTAGGTGTTTTGTTGTGCTGAAAAGTTATATATTGAGGTTTGGTCAGATCACGTTTACTAGTAAGCGATGCGATTAACCATATCTACAAATAGTGCCTCTTTAAAGGCATCCTATTCCATAGTGCACTACTACTGATCAAAAGTATTGCGCTATATATTGTAGGGCATAGGGTGCCATTTCAGAAGCAGCGAGAACGTTAACAGTATCAACTGTACCAAATACCAGGGTCTGTTATCCACAAAGCGTCTCAGTGTAAGAGTGCCGATATAGGATCAGTTGTCTTTTAGTTCATAATTGATCGTATTATATGGCCAGATCCTAGATCAGCACTATTACTCGGAGACGCTTTGTGGATATGGGCCAGCAGTTTACAAGCATACAGTGTTCAGATGGCCACATACATGATGGAACACTAACAGTCCACAATCACAGTGTTACTGGTGTGCCCATATCAATGTTTGTAATGAAAATACAGTACAGTGATCATTATCTATACTATCAAAACTGTGGTTTTGGGGAGAAGGCATTGGAAAAGGTTGTCAAAAACACACGTTAGTGATATTGATAGAACTGCTACATAAGGTGTAGGCATCTCTCCATCTAGGATATGTAGCCCTTCTAGATACTGGTCCTCCATTGGTATACAAGGCAAGAATGAACCTCTCTGTATGAAATCGAGTCAGCACCAAAAACTGTTGTCTGTCTCTCTCCTCACAGGCAAACACGGCAGAAATGTAGCCTATCACAACTGGATAGCATCTTATTACCATTATCAAAAGATGACAAGGTATATATTCTTAAGGCATTTCTAGAATTGATTTGGCTAGATTGTGATAAAGATGCTCGGCTAGTAGGCTGTCCAGTGCTCTCAAATAGACCGAAGGCGGTTTGGGAACAAAAATCACTATCGGATCAAATATAGAAAAAATACCCCAGTAGAAAAGACAACATCATAGCAAAGACACAGAACTGAGACAGTGAGTCCACTGGATCAGCAGTTTCTGGAAGACAGATGCCTTTTGGATTGACTGGTGTAGAAACTGGACGCATTTTCCCTTCAACATCCAAAAACAAGATTATAAAACAACAACTTGCACAAGGTTGGTGTTTTTTCTTTTTGTTAGCGGTGCCTTTTGAACATACAAAAGGGCTTAGAGAAAAGTAGCTACGTTTTCAATCAATTTATCCACAGAAAGAAAGAGGCACTGAGGTCAGTTAAGTTGAGTTTTTTTGCTTTTGAAAGAGAGCTGACCTTTTGTTATTACCAGTTGTCAGAAGCGACAGGACAACCGATTAATGTTGTGCCATGATAACATTTTAGAGAATCTGTTTAGTAAAAAAAAAAAAAAAAAACACAGCTTATACCTTCATTTCTTCATTGCACATGATCAGAATAAAAATAACCCAGGAAATAAAGGTAAATCAGAAAAAAACACGACTTGAGTCTCACAAAGTAAAATACTCAGTGATCGTACTTGCAATTGAGAAGAGAAGGAGAGCGGGATGAGGGAGGATAGTGTGGCATTTCCTCTCCTCTTTCTTCTCTTTTCTCACTGTTTTACCCAGAATCTTTGTTACTACAAGAGCTTCAGTGGAATACATACACAATTTACAAAGGAGAGAACAAATATATTTTTAGATTGTTAGTGCAGATTGTTTTCATTTGTACATTTTTTTTTGTATATAATATGTATTTATATATAATCCATACATTGTTACATAACGAAACACTACGGTCCTGACTTTATAAAAGTCTGAATTGATCAGAAAGCATTACACTTCTCAACATCTATACATTTCCATTTCCTGACAGCTCAACTTAATTTTTTATTTCATGTATTCTTCTTCTTTTCAAACAGTGTTCAATACTCAGCGCTGCTTTACTGTACTGAGGAGATCTCTGCTCGAGACAGACAGGGTACATTGGGACATAATGCAAAGTGTTTGGATGCGTCACATAAAACCTGGTGTGTTTGCTGCACCTCTCCAGTCTCCACCTCCCCTTTAATAAATAAGACAAAAAGGACTCAAATATTGAAAATAAATGTTCTATAAAGTCGTTGTGCTTGGGGGTCCAGGACGGTATGCCCTCAACAGTCTGCCATGTAACGACCTAGGAGAAGGAACACAAACATGGACCACTCAGGTTAGACAACAATACAGACCACATCATTCACATTTGACTAACCAAAAGGGAAAAGTATTTTCACCTCAAGCCACAACATGAACATTGAAACAACAGGTGACAAGTTCATATGTATTATCTGTAGCTCATCACGTCTACCTAGGTAACAAAAGATTGTGTGGCGAGTAGGGAAAAAGAAACCCCATTCACAGTTTATACTGCTCTGCTTCATTCCTGCACCCATATGTTTCAGCTGCACAAGCCTTCATCAGTTGTCAGATTTTGTGTCTAGGTTTTGGTCCTATACGCACCTGTGGCAAACCTCTTCTTGTTGAGGGACAGTCTGTACCCGGTTCCCAACAGCTCTATGTCCACCCCAGACAGCGTGCTCCCCTCACTCATAAACTGCACAGCCAGGGTGGTTGGGGTGGACGGGCCGTCGGAGAGCTCAAACTTAGCCCTCAGAGACCCCGAGCCCTCATTATCAGACTTCTCAGAGATATCGTTCAGCTTCCAGAGAAACTTGTTCAGCTCTGAGTTCCTGGTGGAAAGAGACAAAAGAAGACTTGTGAATATGTAGCTTACACAAGTAGTTGTACTACCACTCTCTGTCGCATAGACATGTAAATCATAGATACACTATCACTACTTTTGTAATGGAAATATACATATCAATCAGTCAATACGAGTCAATCAATCATTCAAAGCATCAATAACTAAAAAGTACTGATGTCCACATGTTCTCTGGTTGTTTCTCTCACCAGATAGCATTAGGCAGGGACTGCATGTTGGTGACCCCTCCATCTACATGCACTAGGACCTGTACGTTGGAGAGAGTGCCGGGACAGAGCATGGACTCTGGGTTGTAGTGGTAGTCCAGCCTCAGGTCAGTGGTGGCGGGGTCACACTTCCAGTACACTGCCAGGTTCAGAGGGGTCGATGCGATTCCTTTAGAGGACACCTGCACACACAGGGACACAGCATGAGGTCAGAGGGTAAATGGCAAATATTATGTGTCACGGATCCCTCCGGAACTTTCATTACCACCTGGCCCCTATTCCCAGTGATTAGTAATTGTATAGTGTGACCTTGGTTTACCATTGTGCTGTCGATTATTGTTACAATGTCCGTTGGTTCATGTGAGTACTTGTGCTGTGGATTTCATGCCATTGTGGATTGCGCAGATAATTAGGGGTCTCGTCCCGTGTGTTAATCATTGTGCGCTTGTGTTATTTATTTGAGGTACTCCTCGCTCTTTTGTTTGGGTTTCTACCCTGTGTTTTGTACAGTGTTTGTTTGGGTTCCTACCCTGTGTTTTGTACAGTGTTTGTTTGGGTTCCTACCCTGTGTTTTGTACAGTGTTTGTTTGGGTTCCTACCCTGTGTTTTGTACAGTGTTTGTTTGGGTTCCTACCCTGTGTTTTGTACGGTGTTTGTTTGGGTTCTACCATGTGTTTTGTACGGTGTTTGTTTGGGTTTCTACCCTGTGTTTTGTACGGTGTTTGTTTGGGTTCCTACCCTGTGTTTTGTATGGTGTTTGTTTGGGTTCCTACCCTGTGTTTTGTATGGTGTTTGTTTGGGTCCTACCCTGTGTTTTGTACAGTGTTTGTTTGGGTTCCTACCCTGTGTTTTGTACAGTGTTTGTTTGGGTTTCAACCCTGTGTTTTGTACGGTGTTTGTTTGGGTTCCTACCCTGTGTTTTGTATGGTGTTTGTTTGTGTTCCTACCCTGTGTTTTGTACGGTGTTTGTTTGGGTTCCTACCCTGTGTTTTGTATGGTGTTTGTTTGGGTTCCTACCCTGTGTTTTGTACGGTGTTTGTTTGGGTTCTACCATGTGTTTTGTACGGTGTTTGTTTGGGTTTCTACCCTGTGTTTTGTATGGTGTTTGTTTGGGTTCCTACCCTGTGTTTTGTATGGTGTTTGTTAGGGTTCCTACCCTGTGTTTTGTATGGTGTTTGTTTGGGTTCTACCATGTGTTTTGTACGGTGTTTGTTTGGGTTCTACCATGTGTTTTGTACGGTGTTTGTTTGGGTTTCTACCCTGTGTTTTGTATGGTGTTTGTTTGGGTTCCTACCCTGTGTTTTGTATGGTGTTTGTTAGGGTTCCTACCCTGTGTTTTGTATGGTGTTTGTTTGGGTTCTACCATGTGTTTTGTACGGTGTTTGTTTGGGTTCTACCATGTGTTTTGTATGGTGTTTGTTTGGGTTCCTACCCTGTGTTTTGTACGGTGTTTGTTTGGGTTCTACCATGTGTTTTGTACGGTGTTTGTTTGGGTTTCTACCCTGTGTTTTGTATGGTGTTTGTTTGGGTTCCTACCCTGTGTTTTATATGGTGTTTGTTAGGGTTCCTACCCTGTGTTTTGTACGGTGTTTGTTTGGTCATCGTCCCCGTGCCTTTACACGGCACGCCGTAATTTGGGTAAGAAATAAAAAAAAAACTATTACACATTCCTGTGCCTGTCTCCCAAATCATTCATACCAACATGACAATATGATTGAAAGGAAGATGTGATACCAAAAACAATTAATACATTCACAATACATTAAATACATTCACAAATTCAAAATGATGGTAATAAGTGTGTCATATTTGGAGTCAAAAAACATTTTACTTTTGGACTTTTGCGTTATTACTACAAGAGTGAGTGTATGGTATAGGGGTCACAGTATACTAACGATGGTTTCGTTTAGTCTGGGACCAACCTGGTATTTGAGGATGTCAACGTTGTAGTAGGATGCAGCAGGGTTCTGCTCTGAGGCTTTCTTGAGGTACGATGTGAGAGCTTGCATGTTGAACCAAAAGTCCTTGGTATGAGCATCACTTTGCGAGGGATCACTGGATCACACACATGGGAAAACGATGACTCAATTATTCATTGCTCTGCTTGGTGGCTCTGTGTGTGTACAGAGCTCCAATAGTTCAGAAAGAATTGCCCTTTTATTGCCACCCAGCTATTAAATCATGAATTCAATTTGATTCAATTAGTCCAGCTATGTGGTTTCAGGGTTACCCAGAGAAAGCAGAACAAGAAGGAGAGAAAGAAAAGAGGGAAGAAAAGGAATCCATTCTTCAAAGAGAGTCTAACTTAGGTGGACGTCTCAAACTTTCACACTGACAATTCACTGCTAATACAGATGGATATGGCAAGATACATGCTGGATATCCCAGAGAAAACACAACAAGAAGCTTTAACTGAGAGATGATAGCGTGTGTGGAATGAGGTGATAGCGTGTGGGGAATGAGGTGATAGCGTGTGGGGAATGAGGTGATAGCGTGTGTGGAATGAGGTGATAGCGTGTGTGGAATGAGGTGATAGCGTGTGTGGAATGAGGTGATAGCGTGTGGGGAATGAGGTGATAGCGTGTGGGGAATGAGGTGATAGCGTGTGTGGAATGAGGTGATAGCGTGTGGGGAATGAGGTGATAGCGTGTGGGGAATGAGGTGATAGCGTGTGGGGAATGAGGTGATAGCGTGTGGGGAATGAGGTGATAGCTTGTTTAAAGTTGATGCAACACTCTTGTTATGAAACTAATGTCTGAGGAGGAATGGTGGAAAATAGTTCCCTGTCAGGAAAATGATAGCTTTATGACTGATGAAATCCCCCCCCACCCTCCGTTCTGTCCCTCTCATCCCATCTCTCCCTACTGGCTGGCTCCCTGATAGACTGACATGCTCCAGTTTGGTTTTCAAACAGTGTTTGACTTCCTTAGGTTCTACACACACACACACACACACACACACGGTCTTTACTGATATAGAATAAGTACTAATCATTGGCTGAATGTTTCTCTGTGGTCCTACACACCTGTATGGTAACTACACATCCATCAGGTTAATTCAAACATTGTCTGAGTGTTTAACCATTCAACTGTGAATAAAACATTATTTGAACATTTGAATTTCTCCACTCACCTGAACAGTAGTGTCTGGTTGGGGAGGATCTGCTCCAGCTTGGAGGTGTTCTTCAGTTTGAAGGTGAGCATAGCAGGGGAGGGGTTACTGGTGAACACCTTGATGATACCCATGGGGAAGGACAGGGTCATGTCACCTGTGATCTTCACTATGCACCTATAGAGTAAAGGAGTGACAGCACATTAAGGGTTAAACGTGACATTCCCTATGCCGGGGCACAGCAGCACCCAAAGGGTTTTTAAACCTCTGTCCACTAGTCCAGTCTACCACAGAGTGCTATAGCCTGAAGCAGTTCACACAGTCTCAGTTTTAGTTAGTCCAGTGATATAAATCCAGATAGAACTCAGTCCAAGTCTAAATTAGAGCCAGTTCAACTCAGTCCAAGAGCTCTATTAAATCATTATCGGCTCAAATCGGAAATGACCTTTACATCTATTAAATAGAGCCCAAAGTCTAAATTAGACCGAGTCCAAGGCTACCTTAGTCCAGATCTAAACAAGCCCAACTGGTCTAAGTCCATCCCAGTCTGCTGCAGTGTGGTCCATGTGCAAGCTGTAACCCTGCCCTGTGTGTCTGCTGCAGTGTGGTCCATGTGCAAGCTGTAACCCTGCCCTGTGTGTCCGCTGCAGTGTGGTCCATGGCAAGCTGTAACCCTGCCCTGTGTGTCTGCTGCAGTGTGGTCCATGTGCAAGCTGTAACCCTGCCCTGTGTGTCTGCTGCAGTGTGGTCCATGTGCAAGCTGTAACCCTGCCCTGTGTGTCTGCTGCAGTGTGGTCCATGTGCAAGCTGTAACCCTGCCCTGTGTGTCTGCTGCAGTGTGGTCCATGTGCAAGCTGTAACCCTGCCCTGTGTGTCTGCTGCAGTGTGGTCCATGTGCAAGCTGTAACCCTGCCCTGTGTGTCTGCTGCAGTGTGGTCCATGTGCAAGCTGTAACCCTGCCCTGTGTGTCTGCTGCAGTGTGGTCCATGTGCAAGCTGTAACCCTGCCCTGTGTGTCTGCTGCAGTGTGGTCCATGTGCAAGCTGTAACCCTGCCCTGTGTGTCTGCTGCAGTGTGGTCCATGTGCAAGCTGTAACCCTGCCCTGTGTGTCTGCTGCAATGCTTATGAAATGTTCCCTTCGCTAATCCCTGCAAAAATAAGCCTTTTGCACAGCAGCAATTTAACAGCAGTTAACCAATAAAGGGGTGTATGTTTTCTCTGCCCCAGACTATAATCTACCCCGTGTGGGTTATCCACTCTGAAAGAATGGTGTCGGCCTACCAAAATCTAAAACATTCCACACAGGCAGACACACACATGAACACACCAGGGTTTCCGCTAACCGCTAATAGATGGATTTTGACCCCCCAAATATAAAATGAAACAAATCAAATTGGCGCCAGCCAATTGTCAGGGAGAAAAGAAAAAAGGGGCATTTCAGCCTATTAATTGATTGAAATACGATGTAGCACGAGAGCTGCTACAGCTCATCAAACAGCTGTCTGTTGCTGCTGGAGTGAAACTTTTATAAGCCCAATAATTGAGTAGCAATTCTAAATGCAATTGCGTGTTAAAAACAATGGCCACGATTAAAAAGAGCTACTATTTTTTTTTTTTTCTGGTCATTTAAGTGTACTTCCCATTCAAGTGCATAGGCAACTAGGCAGGCTTCAGCGCATCACACACCACTTTTCAATGAGCTGGAGGTAGTATGCATTTTGAAAACATATGCTTTAATTACTTTAAACTTGAACATTTTACTACATATTACGTGGAATTTCTTACCTTGCTTCAAAATAGCCTAGCAAAAATCCCACCAAACACGCAGGCAATTCTTTTATAAAGACTTCCATGTGCCATTGAAACCAGTAGCCTATTTCTCTCACATTCTATTGCTTTTCAAATCAAATGTATTTAATTGGCCAGTAGCCAAAGGCACAATCCTAGTCATATTCGTAACCCATGCTAGTCTTTAGATCTCTCCCTCTCTCTAAATTTCTCAGATATTTTCATCTCATGAAACCGCTCACATGTGCGCGTAGTCTACTGCATTGTGCACATTGCTGCACTTATAAATATATATTTTCTCACACAGAATGGCAAGATGACCAATAGGATATGTCAACGTTTTTACTACGGGGGATAGTAGATTGACATAGGGCAGTGATTTTGCTGTTCGCTACTCATCTTGTTGGCTGAGGAAAAGTATATGTGGACAGTTATTCTTACATCTTCAAACTGCGCTTTGGAAATCAGTAAGGAGGACGCAAACCATTCCATCGTTGAGTTGCATGTTGTGTTAAGATGAAATACCATAAAGTAAATGTGATTTCTGTCATTCTGAGTCCTGTGGGGGGGACGTCCTAATCAGGTTACTCAGCCAATGCACATGGGTCCAGTACATTTCTTAAATGTCTGGTAAATTAAAATGCTGCCGGTTAAATGTCCAGCACCACATTTTCCTAACGGAAACCCTGACACACACACACACACACACAGAGAGACCGAGAGACAGAGAGGGCCAGCGGCTCGTCAGGCTTGGGTAAGATAAGTGTGAAATATGGAGCAAAGTTTAGCCTGTGTAATTATTTGTGAAACATATTATGTGTATGGACGAGTTGAATACCAGTATGCAGTATGAGTTTACAAAACATTAAGAACTGCTCTTTCCATGACAGACTGACCAGGTGAATACTATGATGCCTTATTGTTGTGATAGACCCCGGGATCGAACCCAGGTCTGTAATGACACCTTTGATCGCTGCGCCACTCGGGAGGCCTAAAGAAGGATTTTTAAGCCTTTTAATCCATTGAAACATGGATTGTATGTGTGTGCCATTCAGAGGGTGAATAGGCAAGACAAAAGATTTAGGTGCCTGAATGGGGTATAGTAGTAGGTGCCAGGCGAACCGGTTTGAGTGTGTCAATAACTGCAACACACTCAAGATTCCCGTATGTATCAAGAATGGTCCACCACCCAAAGGACATCCAGCCAACTTGACACAACTGTCAGAATTACTGGAGTCACATGGGCCAGCATCCCTGTGGAATGCTTGACAGGAATAGGAGACAGGAGTCCATGCCCTGACAAATTGAGGCTGTTCTGAGGGAAAAAGGGGGTGCAACTCAATATTAGGAAGGTGTTTCTAGTATATGCCCAGTGTATGCCCCAATGGCTGTTCACGGTGTGTGTGTAGTGGTATGTGTGTTTACAGTACCAGTCAAAGGTTTGGACACACCACCTCATTCCTGTGTTTTTCTTTATTTCTTACTATTTTCTACATTGTAGAATAATAGTGAAGACATCAACACTATGAAATAACACATATGAAATCATGTAGTAACCAAAAAAGTAATCAACCCTGCCTTGTTAAAAGTTAATTTGTGGAATTTAGCCCTATTTAGTAGAAGACCAAGTCCATATTATGGCAAGAACAGCTCAAATAAGAAAATCGAAATGCCAGTCCATTACTTTAAGACATGAAGGTCAGTCAATGCAGTCGCAACAACCATCAAGCGCTATGATGAAACTGGCTCTAATGAGGACCGCCACAGGTAAGGAAGACCCAGAGTTACCTCTGCTGCAGAGTATAAGTTCATTAGTTACCAGTCTCAGATTGCAGCCCAAATAAATGCTTCACAGAGTTCAAGTAACAGACACATCTCATCATCAACTGTTCAGAGGAGACTGCAGGAATCAGGCCTTCATGGTCGAATTGCTGCAAAGAAATCACGTGGTTCCAACCGCACGTGTGGTTCCCACCGTGAAGCATGGAGAAGGAGGTGTGATGGTGCATTGCTGGTGACACTGTCTGTGATTTATTTAGAATTCAAGGCACACTTAATCATCCCAAGGCACACATCATTCAAGGCACACACCATCCCATCTGGTTTGAGCTTAGTTAATTTGTTTTTCAACAGGACAATGACCAAACACACACCTCCAGGCTGTGTAAGGGCTATTTGACCAAGAAGGAGAGTGATAGAATGCTGCATCAGATGACCTGGCCTCCACAATCACCAACCTCAACCCAATTGATATGGTTTGGGATGAGTTGGAATGCAGAGTGAAGGAAAAGCAGCCAACAAGTGCTCAGCATATGTGGGAACTCCTTCAAGACTGTTAGAAAAACATTCCAGGTGAAGCTGGTTGAGAGAATGCCAAGAGTGTGCAAAGCTGTCATCAAGGCAAAAGGTGGCTACTCTGAAGAATCTCAAATATATTTTTATTAGTTTAACACTTTTTTGGCTACCACATGATACCATATGTGTTATTTAATGGTTTTGACATCTTCACTATTATTCTACAATGTATAAAACAGGAAGAAAAAAAGAAAAAAAACCTTGAATGAGTAGGTGTGTCCAAAATGTTGACTGGTACTGTACGTGTGAGGTGTATGTTGGCTTGCGTGCAGTGTGTCAGACCCAGGCTGGGGCCAGCTCTCTGAGCTGTACGTGGTCATGTGAGACTCACTTAGCGGGATCAGCTCCTTTGAAGTAGGCATTAACAGACTCTGTGAAGGCCACAGCAATGGGCAAGGCATCCTGGGACGCCAGGGTCACTGGGCTGGGACCGCGAGACGTCCCTGAGAGTGGGAGAGAATGAGGGGGGGGGGGGGGTGAAATGGAGTGAGGTAGAGAGAGAGGGAGGTAAAGAGGGAGCGGGACAGGTTGAGAGGAAGAGAGAGTAAGACCAAACGAGATGGAATGAGTGTACTGTTATTATTACTGAAGAGTACATAAATTCAACATCAAAAGCATCACACAGTTAAGTTACCAAATAAGGTCAGTCATTACGAAGAAAATTAGGAACAATTCCATTTCAAAATATCCAAGGCATTACATGCAAAAATAATCAAACCTGTCTAGGAATTACATTTTGTTTGAATAAAAGAGGAGGTATTACTAAGTCAGGTTACCATTCATCACTTGAATGAATAACTGTTAGGGATCTTTGAGTAAGAACGTTAAATACTGGAATGAACTTCCTACCTTCCAACTTGTTATTTGTTATTGAACAGAACACGACCATGCTGAACTCGTTATTATGTTGATTACGCTGACAGAGACACTTTAACAAGATATATTTTTCATGAGCAGGCAGACATTGGCGAGCACACAGCAAATCCGAGTGGCCGTTGTTAGTGTGTCACAAATAGGCGCGTGTCCGGGCTGATTGACCACACGCCCTACCTGCAGGCGTTTCACAGCACTTCTCAAAGGTGGGCAGCTTCCCGATGAAACCATCATCCTCTTTAAAAGGCCCAACGAAAGAAAAATAGGAAAGAAACCAAAAAGTCACAGAAAGCAGTGAGATTGATGGTACTGGGCAGGTGAGATGAGGTGAGATTGATGGTACTGGGCAGGTGAGATGAGGTGAGATTGATGGTACTGGGCAGGTGAGATGAGGTGAGATTGATGGTACTGGGCAGGTGAGATGGTACTGGGCAGGTGAGATGGTACTGGGCAGGTGAGATGGTACTGGGCAGGTGAGATGAGGTGAGATTGATGGTACTGGGCAGGTGAGATGAGGTGAGATTGATGGTACTGGGCAGGTGAGATGGTACTGGGCAGGTGAGATGAGGTGAGATTGATGGTACTGGGCAGGTGAGATGGTACTGGGCAGGTGAGATGGTACTGGGCAGGTGAGATGAGGTGAGATTGATGGTACTGGGCAGGTGAGATGGTACTGGGCAGGTGAGATGGTACTGGGCAGGTGAGATGGTACTGGGCAGGTGAGATGAGGTGAGATTGATGGTACTGGGCAGGTGAGATGGTACTGGGCAGGTGAGATGGTACTGGGCAGGTGAGATGGTACTGGGCAGGTGAGATGGTACTGGGCAGGTGAGATGGTACTGGGCAGGTGAGATGAGGTGAGATTGATGGTACTGGGCAGGTGAGATGGTACTGGGCAGGTGAGATGGTACTGGGCAGGTGAGATGAGGTGAGATTGATGGTACTGGGCAGGTGAGATGAGGTGAGATTGATGGTACTGGGCAGGTGAGATGGTACTGGGCAGGTGAGATGGTACTGGGCAGGTGAGATGAGGTGAGATTGATGGTACTGGGCAGGTGAGATGAGGTGAGATTGATGGTACTGGGCAGGTGAGATGGTACTGGGCAGGTGAGATGGTACTGGGCAGGTGAGATGAGGTGAGATTGATGGTACTGGGCAGGTGAGATGGTACTGGGCAGGTGAGATGGTACTGGGCAGGTGAGATGAGGTGAGATTGATGGTACTGGGCAGGTGAGATGGTACTGGGCAGGTGAGATGGTACTGGGCAGGTGAGATGAGGTGAGATTGATGGTACTGGGCAGGTGAGATGGTACTGGGCAGGTGAGATGAGGTGAGATTGATGGTACTGGGCAGGTGAGATGGTACTGGGCAGGTGAGATGGTACTGGGCAGGTGAGATGGTACTGGGCAGGTGAGATGAGGTGAGATTGATGGTACTGGGCAGGTGAGATGAGGTGAGATTGATGGTACTGGGCAGGTGAGATGGTACTGGGCAGGTGAGATGGTCCTATTACCCCTGTGGATAGACCTAGTACCCCCAGGTGTCCTAGTACCCATGTGGATAGACCTAGTACCCCGAGGGGTCCTATTACCCCTGTGGATAGCCCTAGTACCCCCAGGTGTCCTAGTACCCATGTGGATAGACCTAGTACCCCCAGGGGTCCTAGTACCCCTGTGGATAGACCAAGTACCCCCAGGTCCTAGTACCCCTGTGGATAGACCAAGTACCCCCAGGTCCTAGTACCCCTGGTTAGGAACCACTGCAGAAGAGGGAGAAGGAGGAAGAGAGGAGACTCACTTTGGCTGAGGAGAAACAGAGGACAGGGAGAAAGGAGGAACTCTGGTTCCGGAGAGGAGAGGGAGGGACGGAAGATACGCTCAGGCCCTGTGAGGAGGAGGGGAGTGAGAGAAGGAGAGAAACCCAATAAGGTTTAAAGACAAGAAGTGGGTTTAGGTTAGGTGAGAGGGGAGGAAATATATAAGGGAGGAGAGGAAAGGAAATACGAGAGGGAGGAGAGGGACTATATAAAAGAGGAAGGAGGAGAGGAAAGGGAATACAAGGGAGAAGAGGGATGAGAGGAAGTAGTAAAGAAATATGAATTGAGGGAGACGGGGTGAAAGGAGAAGAGGGGAATGGAGAGAAGAAGACTGTAAAAGAGGAGAAGTGAAGAGATGACCATAGAGAGAGGAGGTGATGGAGCTTGGTTATGTCCTTAATCCTTACCCACTGTGGGTGTGTTGGAGGCACTGAGAGAGGCGGTAGAGGACAGGGAGGAGGAGCTCTCTGCCCGGGCCAGGGGAGCAGCCGGAGGAGGACTGGCGTTGGACAACATCTTGGTCGGGCTGAACGGCTGCACCTGGTTGGTTGGACAGCACAAACCCAGAAATCAACCAATGGTAATGGATTCCACTAATTAACCCCATACAGTGTAAATAACAAGAGCAAAAAAATAAATGTAGTCCATTATCATGAATCAATAGAGAATGGTTCCACAAATCAATACTCTGATGCCCACAGTTTAGGTTCTCTAAGTCTAGTGAAGATACTGCAGATTCTCTATCAGATAGTTGGCAGGTACTCTCGGTGGAGATTGACGATGGGCAGGTAGGTACTCTCGTGGAGATTGACGATGGGCAGGTAGGTACTCTCGGTGGAGATTGACGATGGGCAGGTAGGTACTCTCGGTGGAGATTGACGATGGGCAGGTAGGTACTCTCGGTGGAGATTGACGATGGGCAGGTAGGTACTCTCGGTGGAGATTGACGCTGGGCAGGTAGGTACTCTCGGTGGAGATTGACGCTGGGCAGGTAGGTACTCTCGGTGGAGATTGACGATGGGCAGGTAGGTACTCTCGGTGGAGATTGACGCTGGGCAGGTACTCTCGGTGGAGATTGACGCTGGGCAGGTACTCTCGGTGGAGATTGACGATGGGCAGGTAGGTACTCTCGGTGGAGATTGACGATGGGCAGGTAGGTACTCTCGGTGGAGATTGACGATGGGCAGGTAGGTACTCTCGGTGGAGATTGACGATGGGCAGGTAGGTAATCTCGGTGGAGATTGACGATGGGCAGGTAGGTACTCTCGGTGGAGATTGACGATGGGCAGGTAGGTACTCTCGGTGGAGATTGACGATGGGCAGGTAGGTACTCTCGGTGGAGATTGACGATGGGCAGGTAGGTACTCTCGGTGGAGATTGACGATGGGCAGGTAGGTACTCTCGGTGGAGATTGACGATGGGCAGGTAGGTACTCTCGGTGGAGATTGACGATGGGCAGGTAGGTACTCTCGGTGGAGATTGACGATGGGCAGGTAGGTACTCTCGGTGGAGATTGACGATGGGCAGGTAGGTACTCTCGGTGGAGATTGACGATGGGCAGGTAGGTAATCTCGGTGGAGATTGACGATGGGCAGGTAGGTACTCTCGGTGGAGATTGACGATGGGCAGGTAGGTACTCTCGGTGGAGATTGACGATGGGCAGGTAGGTACTCTCGGTGGAGATTGACGATGGGCAGGTAGGTACTCTCGGTGGAGATTGACGATGGGCAGGTAGGTACTCTCGGTGGAGATTGACGATGGGCAGGTAGGTACTCTCGGTGGAGATTGACGATGGGCAGGTAGGTACTCTCGGTGGAGATTGACGATGGGCAGGTAGGTACTCTCGGTGGAGATTGACGATGGGCAGGTAGGTACTCTCGGTGGAGATTGACGATGGTCAGGTACTCTCGGTGGAGATTGACGCTGGGCAGGTACTCTCGGTGGAGATTGACGCTGGGCAGGTACTCTCGGTGGAGATTGACGCTGGGCAGGTACTCTCGGTGGAGATTGACGATGGGCAGGTAGGTACTCTCGGTGGAGATTGACGATGGGCAGGTAGGTACTCTCGGTGGAGATTGACGATGGGCAGGTAGGTACTCTCGGTGGAGATTGACGATGGTCAGGTACTCTCGGTGGAGATTGACGCTGGGCAGGTACTCTCGGTGGAGATTGACGCTGGGCAGGTACTCTCGGTGGAGATTGACGCTGGGCAGGTACTCTCGGTGGAGATTGACGCTGGGCAGGTACTCTGAATTGAGATTGACGCTGGGCAGGTACTCTGAATTGAGATTGACGCTGGGCAGGTACTCTGAATTGAGATTGACGCTGGGCAGGTACTCTGAATTGAGATTGATACTGGGAGGGTACTCACAATTTCATTGATTCCTGTGAGTTTTCCTGTGGGTAGTTTGGGTCTGGAAGAGGGTCGTGGAGGAGCCACCATGGCCCCAGTTTGAGGGGTAGTGGGTCTGGCCAGGGCAGGCACTGCAGGGAGGAGGGGAGACAAAAAGGAAAGGACTAAGAATCCAGGGTATGATGAGGTAAAACATGCTGCACTATATGTAATATACTTCTGATACAATTCTTAACAGGTTCCGTGCATTTTTTACTTTTTAAACATCACTCATCAACACAGAAGTCAAGACATGCACAAATTCTGAAACATAAAATACAGAACAAAATTCCGATCACTCACAAAACTGTGTTAACAATTCTCTAAAGGCAGACAAGCATATGCCCCTCAAAACAAAAACACACATTAAATAAAAAATACATTATACAACCAAACATATTGTAAATAAGGTTGAAATAAAATAATAGTTATAAAAGCTGGAAACTGAAAAAAATGGTTTTAAAAAGTAGTACAAAAGAGAAAAATGGCAAAGGCAGAACTTGACACTACTAGTTTATGCCATGCTAGAGGTTACCATTGTGTGCTTGGCTAGCTGCTGCTGCCACCCCCACTGTCAGTGCTGAAAAGACCTCAGGGACAGAGGAGGTGCTGACCTCCACAACCCCACTGCTCAGCACCATCTTATTATAGGGATCAGCGGGGTCATCAGAGAAGAAACAGATGGACCGGCAAGACTGAGGCCTGCCGGTAGGAGGGTTAGACTGGGTCCGGTCGCGGTTGACCGGACCTGTACCCGGACAGCAGCTCTGCTGGCGTCGGACTGGCACAAAGTCGTGGTTGACGTCGATCCACTGGCTCTGGGACCTGGTAAAGGCAGACTGGTTCTCTCCCTGAGGCACGCTGGTTGGGTCTGGGCCTGGGGTTGGTTCTATGGGCTCATCCTGCCGGGTGATGGGGGTCCTCTGGGCCCGGGCTGGGATGGGCTTCAGGGCCAGAAAGGGGTCAGCTGGTGAGTTCCATGGAGAGAAGGTGGTGGTGGTAGTAGTGGTGGTGGAGGAAGGTAGAGGGGCGACCTCTCCTTTGGCCTGCTGCAGGCCGTCTGCCAGTGGGGGAGAGGAGAACTCCTGCTGTAACACCCCCTCATCTGTTGATGGCACATGATAGTCCAGGGCAGGGCAGAGTGATGAACCTATACCACAGAGTAAGGAGGAACCATACTAGCTAACATTTACAAAGATACTCATGCAAACATCTTTACATTCCTACGTCATATAATGATTTTTGTTGCATTATACTGAACAAACTAGTATTTTTTTTTTCTTCACTCAAAGAACAAGGCTTGGGGATGCCCATCTACTATAATGAAACTATAGTTTCCATCTATAGAACAGCCAGGTGTAGGCATAGTTCACTGTGAACTGCAATCCTATGCAATCTCTGAGCAACATTAGGCAATGCGAGTGTCGGGCTGTGACAGGAATGAATGCCTGGCATGTTTCAGTCTTAACTGGTAATAAATAGTGTTAGAGGATTACAGCTGGTTGAGAGGATATCAGCTACTCTGACTTGGAGTGTTAGGTCCTCACACCACGCAGACACGCAGAGCCACACAGCGCTCTCAGCTTATCTAGGCAGGGCTCTCAATCCAACACTAATTCAGTTATCCATCTTCCTCATTGGATTGGTTGAACAAAGTATACACAACTACAACTAACAGTCCATCACTGAAATCCTACAATAAAAGAGTGGATTGGAGTAAAATAATCACCAAACACCAACAAGCAACTGAATAAGACATTGGATGCAATGTTAAGGCTTTTTGTAACGGAGGTTAGATAGTTGGACACTGATTCAGTACAGCGCAACCGCACAGAAAACACTGGTGTAAATGGGTGCAGCTAGGGCAAACATTTTTACCTGCCTCCCCTGGCAGAAACACAGGGGACTCATTAATGTGTAGAGGACATAGAGGAATGGAGAGGAAAAGAGAGTCGATGTCTGGAGGAGGAGGCGGGGGGAAAGGGGGAGAAAGGAGGGTTAACACACAGAGATAGGCTAAAATAACTACCTGCAAAAGAACAAAGTCAGAAAGCCCTACATAATCACATAAAACTAGAGCCTAATCATCTCTTTCAGGCTTGCCAAATGACTGACTCCAAAGCAGATGCATGTTTGCAGTTCAGTCAGGGCCAGATGAATGTGTTGTATGTGTGTATTAATGGCTGGTAATGCCTGTATTTTACAGAGAGCTTAAACAGGTCTTTAAAGGACTTAAGAGTCATCACAGTATCCTAACCAGAGGACTTTACACTGATTTTTTGGCTTTTAAGGAGGAACTTTTGACAATAACGAGATAGTGTTTGACAACATACATGCCAATAGGCCTTATCGCCAACCCTCTGACCCAAACTAGGTGCCAATTAACTGTGGATTACGATTAACCCAGGCAATGGGTCAGTGCTAACGTAACTATTTCAACACACAGTCAGTCAGTCAGTCACACACAGAGACTCCACACTACATAACCCTTGGCACTGAAACCATCTTCTCACATATCTGTACTGGAGTGAGAGGCAGGACAGTGTGAACGAGAGAAAGAGGGATGTAAAGGAAATGAAAATAAACTAAACACACGTGTACTTACAAATGCAAATAAAGCCCCCCCCCCACACACACAGCCAAATGCAAATAAAGCCCCCCCCCCCCCACACACACACACAGCCAAATGCAAATAAAGCCCCCCCCCCCACACACACACACAGCCAAATGCAAATAAAGCCCCCCCCCCCCACACACACAGCCAAATGCAAATAAAGCCCCCCCCCACACACACACAGCCAAATGCAAATAAAGCCCCCCCCCACACACACACAGCCAAATGCAAATAAAGCCCCCCCCCACACACACACAGCCAAATGCAAATAAAGCCCCCCCCCCCACACACAGCCAAATGCAAATAAAGCCCCCCCCCCTCACACACACAGCCAAATGCAAATAAAGCCCCCCCCCCACATACACACACAGCCAAATGCAAATAAAGCCCCCCCCCCACACACACACACAGCCAAATGCAAATAAAGCCCCCCCCCCCACACACACAGCCAAATGCAAATAAAGCCCCCCCCCCACACACACACAGCCAAATGCAAATAAAGCCCCCCCCCCACACACACACAGCCAAATGCAAATAAAGCCCCCCCCCACACACACACAGCCAAATGCAAATAAAGCCCCCCCCCCCACACACAGCCAAATGCAAATAAAGCCCCCCCCCTCACACACACACAGCCAAATGCAAATAAAGCCCCCCCCCCCCACATACACACACAGCCAAATGCAAATAAAGCCCCCCCCACACACACAGCCAAATGCAAATAAACCCCCCCCCCCCCCACACACAGCCAAATGCAAATAAAGCCCCCCCCCACACACACACACAGCCAAATGCATACTAATCAAACTGTAACAATAATTCTTCATCAAATAAAAGAACAAAGCTTAAAAGACATAAATAACAAATAACAAAACTGTAAATAAAATAAACTGTAAATAAAATAAAGTAAATGGGCAAAACCCACACGACACTTGATGTCAAACTTGCAAAAAAATAAGCAAAAAGGTTACAGGTTACATGACCTATTAGAAAGTCATATCAACAATAAACACACAAACAAAACATGTTCAGTGACACAGACACACACGTTCCGTTTAGGTTGGGAGTGAGCATCCAAAACCAGCCCGCAAAAATAAAGTAAACAGTAAAATTACCATGAATTCTGCAAAAAATGGGTTTGATTTAGGAAATCTGTTCCAAAATATTCCCACAGATAAAATAGACATTAGTGAGTGTCTCAATGTAATAAAATACCATTTATTTTCTTGTCAATGTGTACAGTATGAGCTTACTACTGTTGTTGAGCTGTGCAGGGGACTACCTGGCCTACAAGTGGAGCTTTTTACAATTTGAATATAATTTAACCTTTATTTAACTATGTGGGGTCATGTCTGTATCAGTAGTAGTTTGTGGTAATAGCGAAAACCAAAGCCATTTATAAAGAGAGTTCATTATCCAGACAGAACCCCATCATGGTCGGCACCGACCTCACCCAGCCACCCATAGGAATACATTGAAACACTCTGTTACGCTTGAAGGGCGGGGCTTACCTGTTGATGAGGACACTGAGGAGGAGGAGCCTCTTAGGGTGGGGGCGGGACAGAACGGATCCAGTGAGAGAAGGTCATTATTGAGAGCAGGTCTACTGCTGAGAGAGCGAGAGAGAGAGGAGGGATGGATAGAGAAAGGGGGAGAAAGTGATGTGGAAATGAGAGCAATTACTAAACAGTGAGAGTAGGGCAATCAAGTGTGTGTATCAAGTGTTTCTGAGCCAATTTGTATCTGTAATAGTTAGGAGAATCTTTATCCTGTACTTACTCATTGAAATATGTTGACATCCTGGCCTTTCCCAACTCATCACCTGGTTGAGAAGAGAACATACAAATAACAACCTTAACCTCAGCAAGGTTACATAGGTGGAGGGAACATCCTGTCCCATACCCCCCCACCACCCAGACAGGCGTTTAAACACACACTGTAGGGAGCAAGAGAGCACATGCTACAGGATAGGGCTGCAGTGCTCTCTGTGTGGCTCACACTAGTGTGTTAATGTGTTATTTGTACAGTAGCAGAGGTTCCCCACCCAGCAAGACATTCCTCGATTGGTCCCAAATATAACCCATTTTATTTTCAGATCTACATTAAACTACGTAGCTCCTTGCGACTGTGGCAAACAGATAGTGTTAGAAAAGCTTTGTTAAATGCTGAAGATCATTGTTTTTAAGCACTGCTTTATTAGCTAGCATGTTCGTTTGTGTTAGCTTTAGCTGTAGAGTACAGTATTAACCACAGGGAGCTGAGGTGGGGGTGTGGAGGTCTACTTGGCATGGCATGTTTGGTGGGTGTGGTGGTGGTTTGGGGGGGGGGCAGACTGACTAGAGAGGTACGTATAGTACTCACCTAGCACCTGAGAGCCTATCGCTGAGTGGGAATGCATTCCTGACAGCCCTGAGCATGTTTAAAACACATGGCTATGAATCTCTTAACTCTACCAAATATACATAGTATCAGCCTTAAACTCTATCAAAAAGTTGCATTATCAGTATTAGCTCTATCAAATTGATAAAATACTTTAAAACTATAACTTGATATGATGGTAATATGAATATCAAAGGATAATAAAGTGATGTTATTTAAACTGTGTATAATGCTACTTAATATATTTGTGATATATTTATTTCTTCATGGTTTACTTGCTAACATCCACTAGTAGTTCACAGTTTGAGACAGTTCCGTGACTTGTTGCATTCCTTTATAGACAACTAATTCATTTGTTCGAGCAGAAAATCAAACACAGCAAAATATACAAATTGTAGCCAAAAACTCAGGAGGAAAAATATAATTTCTGACATGCAAAATAAAAACAAGCAATTAAGCAATCAATCTTACTCATAGCTTAGAGGAGGAACAGGAGTCCCCTCTCAAATACACACATATAAAAAACTAACTAAGTTTACTTTAGCTGGGGATATGTTGGTTTTGGCGAGGTTGCTAAGATTTTTTATTTTCTTTAAGAATGACCTGAGGCAAGAAAAATTAAGTTAAAAAGTCAGAAATGGTCGCAGCCATCAAACAGAGGAGGAGGAGAGGTGGGGGAGGGGGTGTCAAATAAAATACTCACTGGATTGGTTCCTTCGCATCTGACCCTGAGAATATAAACACACATTAATTAACTACAAATAGGATAAGACACACAGAACTTCAGCCCTCATCCTCCACAATCCCAAAACATACTTTACTGTACAAAGACAAAATGAATATCAGAGAAAAGTACATTTGAAGTAAATGTATGTAAAACATGGTTGTATCTGGAATGTTCTTGTCAGTACTTGGATGCCTTTATTATAACAGACAGTAGGTGATTTGGCATAGGTCCTAGATGGAACCAATCTTCAGTAGTGTAGGGTCAATTCACTTCTGCCTGTACACAGTATCTCGAACTACACCTATTTAAGATGACAGCTCAACATTCCTCAATGTGTTACTCTTTCAGAATCAACACTTGTGTAATAACTTACTTCCTGAATAACACTTTCTAAAAACAGAGATATGCACAATACAGGCGATATTTATCAGGTGAGGTACGGTACTCACAATACAGGCAATATTTATCAGGTGGGGTACGGTACTCACAATACAGGCAATATTTATCAGGTGGGGTACGGTACTCACAATACAGACGATATTTATCAGGTGGGGTACGGTACTCACAATACAGGCGATATTTATCAGGTGGGGTACGGTACTCTCAATATAGGCGATATTTATCAGGTGGGGTACGGTACTCACAATACAGGCGATATTTATCAGGTGGGGTACGGTACTCACAATACAGGCGATATTTATCAGGTGGGGTACGGAACTCACAATACAGGCTATATTTATCAGGTGGGGTACGGTACTCACAATACAGGCTATATTTATCAGGTGGGGTACGGTACTCACAATACAGGCTATATTTATCAGGTGGGGTACGGTACTCACAATACAGGCTACATTTATCAGGTGGGGTACGGTACTCACAATACAGGCTACATTTATCAGGTGGGGTACGGTACTCACAATACAGGCTACATTTATCAGGTGGGGTACGGTACTCACAATACAGGCTACATTTATCAGGTGGGGTACGGAACTCACGATTCCAAAAAACTGTCCCGAACTAAAATAGAATTGATACATGGAAATGTTGAAAAGCGTATTATTAACTATTCCCTGAGGAGAGGCTTTTTCCACATCAATTTTAAAGAGACAGTAAATCACAGGATTAAGCTTCTCAGACACATACCAGACATTAAACCTAGGGTGAAAAATGCAGCTGCACAGAACAGACAGGACACAGTATCTAACCCCGCACTGCCATCAATCAGGTATGAGCGAGAGAGGAGAGAGGAGAGGGAGAGAGATATTCAAACACTAACAGAGGCAACCAACAGAAGATCTGATGTACTTCTGTGTGACCCAATGGAAACTAAGACCATCAATTCCAATAAAGCCTTTATTGACACACTGAAAAAGGAGAGGGAGAAAGAAGGAGGAGAGGAACAGAAGGGGTTTAGAGGGAGGCAGCTGAAGCGTCAAAGCGCCGTGGTGCTGTGAGGCCTGGGTTTAGTCCCACAGGCACTAAGCAACAAATGGGTTCAATTACGGCTGTAACCCGCCACACACACAGTCACACTACAGATCTCCACACACACACACTACAGATTGCCACACACACACACACACACACACTACAGATCTCCACACACACACACACACACACACACTACAGATCGCCACACACAGTCACACATAAACCATTCCGGCTTCCACTGCTGTTTCAATAAAGGAACAAACAGCACAGGAGGGAACTGATAAGGAGAAAGACAAAATGGCAAGAAATTGATGCAACGTTCATTATCGCCTAGATTTTTTAACTAGAGAACATTTAGCGCAGAACATTTCTGTCAATATTAAGGTGGAAATAAAATACTTAAGATTTGAAGGAGGGAGCAATAAACTAAAACGGAGGGAATATTCCGGTACTTAGGTGAAAGTCCAAACAGAAGAAACAGTAGAGGTTGCTGCTGTTTGTCGTTGGACTGAGAAAATATTTGAAATGTTAAGTCCTGCTGTCGAGAAAAAACTCATTTGTAATGAACCAAATCCGAATTTCAGGCCTTGGAAAAGCCAGAGAATGTTTTTCCTCAAGAAACTTCTTAATCCTTCAAAAATAACAAAGAAATTCTCCATAATGTAATGGTCGACTAACCCCATAAAGAATCACATACAAGTAATGTCCAAACCCAGCAGCAAAATGCCCTAATAAAACAAGAGTAAATACCAATAGAGAGATAGAGAGAGCATGGTAGACCGAGGGGGAGAGCAGGTCAATGAGAAAAAGATAAAGAAAGAGATTCCGTGACAGTCCTTTAGAGTGGTAGGACTCCTCTAGCTGAAATGGGGGAGCTCACACAACCACCTCCTGAAGCAGCACACGGACTGTTCACACACACTACTGTTTTAAAGTTTAACGGCAGGCGCTATTTCCACCCTGAGCAGGCAGACAGAGAGCGCGGCTCAGAGATTTTAGAGATGATACGGCCAGTCAGTCAGTCAAAGTTGAATGGAGAGGTCAACTCCAGGCCTAAAGGTCAGGCCAGGCTCTGCGTGCTGGAGCTCTGACAGGCTCTGCATGCCATCTCATCCCATTACGTGACAGCAGGGTGAACTGGGGTGTGACTACTGACTCTACTGTAACACCATGCAACTAGTTGTACAGCAGACGGTTCAGAACCTAGAGACAAGGCCATTCCACCTGCGCCAACCGTTGTGTTCAAGTACAGCAAGAGAGAAAACAAGTGACCAAAACCGAAGACTATTTGTGATACATTTTTACCCTACCGGTCAAACACAGAAAAACAAATACAAAATGATGTTTGAATTATGACTCATGCATGGAGATTTCAATCTTTAAAGAAAAACTCCCAACTGAACCTTCTGAATGAGCTCACTCACTCCTACTGTCCACAGTGACTCATCTTAGACAGTTGAGACAATGGTTCAAACAGGCAAAAGAACAGAATAAGGCAAAAATGACGTTCAAATATGTATGATACCGTCTAATGATTCTGGTAGAGGGCTTTATGACCAAGTACCCATTCCCAGACCTTACAGTGGAAATTCAATGTACTATTGCCCTCTAGTGTTAGAGAGGAGAAGGGACAGACAGACTGACGGGGAACTGCCGCTCAGACAAACAGAGAGAGAGAGAGTAGACTAAGGTTAGTGAATGGGTGTAGCTGAAGTGTACGGAGGAAACATCTTTAGAGACAGAATACATCAGAACGTTGATCTCTTTCTACATGCTTACAGATGTATTTCTGTGGTAGTGATGTTTATGCAACTTTCTATATTAATGTTGTAGGATACAGGATTTGAACCTTATCCAAGTGTGTATCCAATATACAAGTGTGAAGGACTCCTCCACCAAGGTGGGAGGTGAGGAAGTATTGATTGTTATATTGATCAGATAGTTTGTGTGTCTGGTCTACTCTCCAATGTGTGCTTGGAATCTCTGGCAATCTGACAGAATTGTGGAGCAACAGGTTTCTATCAAATTAAGTCGTACGGAGTTGAAGTACCGAGGTTGGTGGCGATAGGCTGATGTTTCCAATGGAGGCCTTGAGTTGGTCGATGGTGGCTCGGCTTTGTTGCGTCCTGTTGTTGGGCGCCACCGGCTTGATTTCCACACGGAACTTCCTGGGTTCATCCTCGTCCTCCGAGTCACTCGACGAATAGAACGAGTTCTCTTTGGCATGTGGATCACGGATTAAGGAAGCAGAACTGATTATAACACCATGCCAGATTAGTGGCTATACAGTATGGCAATATGGTAACAAGGCCAACAGAGGACATCACAACCCCAGCAGATGAAGGAATGATAAGAAGAGTTTGAAGACAGTGTTGGAAGGTTAACAGTGTTAAAGTGTGAGTATTGAGGAAGGATATCATTTTGGTTGCGGTCTTCCGGTCTGATGCAGAAGCCATCTTCATCAACCGTGGGGACATTCTAGAACAAACACAACAACAGTAATGCATCACTTAGTAATGCACTTAAGCATTTCCTGCTGTGTGTGTGAGACTCACAGCGTTTTGGAAGTCTATGGTGCCATAGTATCCAGGAGGAACTCCATTGGTATTGTTCTACAGCCCAGAGGAGACACAGAGAGACACAGAGAGAGAGACACAGAGAGAGAGTAGAGACACACAGAGAGACACACACAGAGAGAGAGTAGAGACACAGAGAGACAGACAGACACACAGAGAGACAGACAGACACACAGAGAGACAGACAGACACACAGAGAGACAGACAGACACACAGAGAGACAGACAGACACACAGAGAGACAGACAGACACACAGAGAGACAGAGACAGACACACAGAGAGACCGAGACAGACACACAAAGAGACCGAGACAGACACACAAAGAGACCGAGACAGACACACAGAGAGACCGAGACAGACACACAGAGAGACCGAGACAGACACACAGAGAGACCGAGACAGACACACAGAGACCGAGACAGACACACAGAGACCGAGACAGACACACAGAGAGACCGAGACAGACAGAAAGACACAGAGAGACCGAGACAGACAGAAAGACACAGAGAGACCGAGACAGACAGAAAGACACAGAGAGACCGAGACAGACAGAAAGACACAGAGAGACCGAGACACACCGAGACAGACAGAGACCGAGACAGACAGACAGAGACCGAGACAGACAGACAGAGACCGAGACAGACAGACAGAGACCGAGACAGACAGACAGACAGAGAAACAGACAGAGAAACAGACAGAGAAACAGACAGAGAAACAGACAGAGAAACAGACAGAGAAACAGACAGAGAAACAGACAGAGAAACAGACAGAGAAACAGACAGAGAAACAGACAGAGAAACAGACAGAGAAACAGACAGAGAAACAGACAGAGAAACAGACAGAGAAACAGACAGAGAAACAGACAGAGAAACAGACGGAGAAACAGACAGAGAGAGAAACAGAGAGAGAGAGAGATAGAGAGAGAGAAACAGACAGAGAAACAGAGAGAGAGAGAAACAGACAGAGAAACAGACAGAGAAACAGACAGAGAAACAGACAGAGAAACAGACAGAGAAACAGACAGAGAAACAGACAGAGAAACAGACAGAGAAACAGACAGAGAAACAGACAGAGAAACAGAGACAGAGAAACAGACAGAGAAACAGAGACAGAGAGAGAGAAAAACAGAGAGAGAGAGAGAGAGAAAGGAAACATGGCAGTTTAGCTATCATACTGTTTTACTTGTACTTGAGAATAATAATTGCAATACTATTGCATAATATTACAAAGTAATTCCCAATAAAATTGGGATTCACATTATAGTATTAAATTAATATGATTCAAATAAATGTAACTGGAAATATACTCACAGCAGGTTCAACTTCTGTCGACTCCCTGAGACCCACCAAAAGAAACAACGTTTCATTTCAGACTAATTTAATATTCTCTGAATTCAGGCCAATGATGCAGAATTAATATTTATCATCAAGACAACCCTAATAAAACTAAACATGATTTATACTAATCTTAGATGATTTGAAACAGAATTTAGAGACTGTTCATTAAGCCATCTTAAATGAGTTCCAGGCAGTGGAAAGTAAATCATTAAAATGGACAGTTTATAAACTACTTATACGTCCTTTATAAATCAAGTTTAAAAGTAGAAGCTACTAACGTCGAGTCTGTGTCCTTGTTGTCTTTCCGGCGGATGGCAAATGTTTTCCTCTTTCTGGGTTTGGCTCCTAGTAACACACCAGAGAAGTATGTGAGAAATGTCTGATAGATTTCTTCAATTTTATTAGACAAATATGACAACTCCAAACCAAAAAGAAAATCGGATAAATCAAATCCCTTTATGAAACACTTTTACTTCTTTAGATGTTCTGCAGCAGAGCTGGAGAAGTGGCCAGACAACTTAAAACATTTAGACTTCTTTAGATGTTCTGCAGCAGAGCTGGAGAAGTGGCCAGACAACTTAAAACGTTTAGACTTCTTTAGATCTTCTGCAGCAGAGCTGGAGAAGTGGCCAGACAACTTAAAACATTTAGACTTCTTTAGATGTTCTGCAGCAGAGCTGGAGAAGTGGCCAGACAACTTAAAACATTTAGACTTCTTTAGATGTTCTGCAGCAGAGCTGGAGAAGTGGCCAGACAACTTAAAACGTTTAGACTTCTTTAGATCTTCTGCAGCAGAGCTGGAGAAGTGGCCAGACAACTTAAAACATTTAGACTTCTTTAGATCTTCTGCAGCAGAGCTGGAGAAGTGGCCAGACAACTTAAAACATTTAGACTTCTTTAGATGTTCTGCAGCAGAGCTGGAGAAGTGGACAGACAACTTAAAACATTTAGACTTCTTTAGATGTTCTGCAGCAGAGATGGAGAAGTGGCCAGACAACTTAAAACATTTAGACTTCTTTAGATGTTCTGCAGCAGAGCTGGAGAAGTGGCCAGACAACTTAAAACATTTAGACTTCTTTAGATGTTCTGCAGCAGAGCTGGAGAAGTGGACAGACAACTTAAAACATTTAGACTTCTTTAGATGTTCTGCAGCAGAGCTGGAGAAGTGGCCAGACAACTTAAAACGTTTAGACTTCTTTAGATGTTCTGCAGCAGAGCTGGAGAAGTGGCCAGACAACTTAAAACGTTTAGACTTCTTTAGATGTTCTGCAGCAGAGCTGGAGAAGTGGCCAGACAACTTAAAACGTTTAGACTTCTTTAGATGTTCTGCAGCAGAGCTGGAGAAGTGGCCAGACAACTTAAAACATTTAGACTTCTTTAGATGTTCTGCAGCAGAGCTGGAGAAGTGGCCAGACAACTTAAAACGTTTAGACTTAAAATGTTCCCACACATTTAGGTGTGAAAAATATCAAGTCCGACTTTTATGAAATTTCACACTGTTTTCTGTTGGTCTGTTTTTTTCCATTGAGGAGAGAATAAACTATAGAAAATAAGTGCACAAGCGCGGTGTGTGTGTGTGTGTGTGTGACTTACCTTCAGTGGCGATGGCAGTGTTGCATTCTTCAAACTCAATAGGACCTGATAATACAGAAAACCTAATTTAGGTTCATTTGCTGGCAGTGCCCTAAACGCATCGCACACACACAACCTATCACACACACACGACTTGGCAGGAACAGAGGGTCCAGCTTGGCACACACACATGTTAAACTAAGTGGTCTCTGCTGAACCCAGAGGGCAGACATGGTCAATGGCAGAGTCAACACAGTGTCTGGTAGCCATCAGCAAGATGTGACTCTATCCTGAACCAGGGGAAAATACTACAGCACACAAGATACACTGTAGTGTAGTGTAGCACACACACACAACAGCATGTTCCACACACACACTACAGCATGTTCCTCACACAAACTATTCCTCATTCACTTCCTCTCTCTCTCTCTCACACACACACACTACAGCATGTTCCACACACAAACTATTCCTCAGTCACTTCCTTTCTCACACACAGACACTACAGCATGTTCCACACACAAACTATTCCTCAGTCACTTCCTCACACACACACACACTACAGCATGTTCCACACACAAACTATTCCTCAGTCACTTCCTCTCTCTCTCACTCACACACACACACACTACAGCATGTTCCACACACAAACTATTCCTCTCTCTCACATACACTTTCTCATGGACGGACACAGATCTCAGAGACAGAATTTAAGTTCTACATAGGCCTACTGTAAACCTGCACAACAGAGACCAAACCGCTCTAAAACAACCAATCAACTAAGGTGGACAGACAGAACCCACTGACCTGACCTGCCCTTCAGTACACACAGAATGGCTCATAAGGCCACACACACACTAGGCTACACTACACTGAGTAAACACACACTGAGTAAAAACACACACACACTAGGCTACACTAAACCCATACACTAGGCTATGTTTTAAAAACAAGAAATTGCCAAATCTGCTGGGAGGAATGCCCTTGGTCTAATCTGGAGCCGAACCAGACGCTGATTTTCACAAGAACAACAGCAATTATTTATATAGAAATTGAGAAAGAACCTAAAGAAAAACAACAAAGATCATGCTTAATTTAATGTTCATCAATTCTACATATTTACCTCCGAGCTCTTGCACTTGGAATGCCTCGCTTCGAGAGCGTCTGGAGAACACATTAACGAGGGGTTTTCACAAGGTCGGATATGCATTATCACACACACGCAAACACACACACACACACGCAAACACACACACACACATATACAAACACGCTACTGAAAAAGCACCGGAAAATATACGTGTCAATCAATGGACCCCATATGATTTTAGAGTCAACGGTTAGAAAAGAGATAGTAAGACGATGAGTGGGAAATTAGGACTTTTACTTTGTTTTAAGTGAAAACATAAAAATAGATGAATAATCAATGAGTAATAAATACATTCCTCTGAATACACGGTTAGAGTGGTATCGTCTATAATACATGGAATTAATATTATTTTGTTAACTACGTTATTTATTCTGTCTGTTGATATAGAAAGCTAGGGGTTCTGTGAATACACAGCCTCTTCATCACAACACAGATCTGTTCCAAGTTCCCTTTTGAGCGTTTATCTTCTTAAAAGCTAATGCACGACCAGGACATGACCAGGGCACGACCAGGGCACGACACGACCAGGACACGACCAGGACACGACACGACCAGGACACGACCAGGGCACGACCAGGACACGACCAGGGCACGACGTCTCCCTCCATGGCAGACCATGGAGGGAGAGAAGAGAGTGTAGGCCAGCCTCGGGCAAGATTTTATTTCCTTGGCACTAAAATGTCTTGACCTGAAAAAACAAAGCTAATGATATATTAGTGCAGTGTATATGGCAACAGCAGTTCGATGCAGTCTTCCCCAGAGAATGTCAGTTGTGGGCAAAATGCATCGTTTGACATGCGCAGCGCTTGGAGAAGCTCAGGGAAGCGATAAGTCACGAGAGGCACGCATCACGCCAAGTGACGTCGAAAAAGTACACAAAGTGACGTCGATAAAGTACACCAATCTACTCTACTGTGCAATATCAGGCCCTCTCTGGTTAGCTTTTCACCGCCGGCGAACACACACTGATGTGACTGCTGTTTGTGTGTGCGTGTTCCGTTCCAATTAAAAAAGAATTCCACGCTCATCAAATAACTAGTTCACGAGAGAGAAAGAGATCGAGCGAGAGAGAGACCTGCCCACTGCGCCATCCCTAATCCACACAGCATTGACAACAAGCAGGTATAGTTAACTAAGTGAAGAGGGAACCATAACCTCCTACAGTAGTCAGCAGTTGCTGGTGTTGCTAAATCCCCATAATCACCAATTCTAAAACAATAATAATAAACATATTTGAGTAATAATGTCTGAAGACCATACTTAGGCTCCTCCACATGAAGACTGACCAAAACGGGCAACAAAAATGTAAGCACAGGGCAGGAACCTTTCGCTGACAGCATCCTACATCTGACAATATTTACACACACTGACTACAGCAGAAAACCTACACCAGACATGCCAATCTTACCTAAACCTGCACAGTTGGCATTAGGATCTGTTTAAACATTTCATAAACAGACAGATGACTGTTTATGTAGAGGTTATTTTATCTCATTCTTCTCTCTGTGAGGGAAGCATGCAGTCACGCATGAGCGGAGGATGGCTTTTTAAATTGCATATGCTTCACATGGAGCTCAGAGCGGGAAAGAGGGAGGAAGAGGAACGAAGGGGTTTGCGTGTCTGGCTCGCTGCCAGTTGACAGCTCAGCTGGATATCAGTGAACACTACGAACCCCCCTGCCTAGCAGCGTGTCACTTTGAGACTGTTTCTGTGGTAGAAAGTTTATTCAACCTCTCTCTCTCTAAAGGCACAGGATCGGCCATCCGTTCAGCTATTTCATCAAGGGACAGGCAGGTTATTGTTATGACATGGCCTAGGCCGCGGTGAGATCTCTAATGAACAGCTTGATACGGGGAGGAATTCTACAACTGCTTTCAGCCCTCAATTAATTCTGCTGTCAAAACAAATGAAGGCCGGCGCTGTTCAGACGCCCCATCTGGACACAGGGGTCAGGGGTCACCGTTTGTATACACACAAACACACCCCTTTGTGTCGCCTACCTGATGTGATGGGGTGCGAGCCCCAGGGAAAGCCACAATGGAAAACACTATATATATTGTAAGATTTCCCTTGCTTACCGTAGCATGTCATAGTTTACACAGTCACTGTTGAGCTCTTCATCCCCAAAAGAGCTCGCTTCTGGCTGCTTAGTTCAGTCTGTAGCCTAAACACAGCAAAGAGTGTGTTTGTGTGTGTATGCGTGTGTGTGTATGCACGTGAGTGTGTATGCGTGTGTATGCATGCGCGTGTGTGTGTGTATGCATGCGCGGGAGTGTGTATGCGTGTGTGTGTATGCATGCGCGTGTGTGTGTATGCATGTGCGTGCGTATAGCAAAGCCACCCTGACCCTGTACTGGCCTGCATGGTGTCACATGCTAACTGGAATGTCCGGCCTGACCTGCCTACCTTTACAGCAGATTACAGCTACTGAGTCTGATGGCCTTCTACCACCTTTTGTTACTGCTCTCTCATTGGCTAAATCTCTCTTATAGGCCTGTCCCCATCTTAAAGACAAGAAGTCACTTTAAAGAAAGTTACCCTAAGTAACCACTGATACAGGGTCAGATTCAGGCATATTGAGGGAGTAGGTACAGTGGGGCAAAAAAGTATTTAGTCAGCCACCAATTGTGCAAGTTCTCCCACTTAACAAGATGAGAGAGGCCTGTACTTTTCATCATTGGTACACTTCAACTATGACAGACAAAATTACCAAAAAATCTAGAAAATCACATTGTAGTATTTTTTATACATTTATTTGCAAATTATGGTGGAAAATAAGTATTTGGTCACCTACAAACAAGCAAGACTTCTGGCTCTCACAGACCTGTAACTTACCTGTCCACAACCTCAGTCACACTCCAAACTCCACTATGGCCAAGACCAAAGAGCTGTCAAAGCACACCAGAAACAAAATTGTAGACCTGCACCAGGCTGGGAAGACTGAATCTGCAATAGGTAAGCAGCTTGGTTTGAAGAAATCAACTGTGGGAGCAATTATTAGGAAATGAAAGACATATAAGACCACTGATAATCTCCCTCGATCTGGGGCTCCACGCAAAATGATCACAAGAACGGTGAGCAAAAATCCCAGAACCACACAGGGGGACCTAGTGAATGACCTGCAGAGAGCTGGGACCAAAGTAACAAAGCCTACCATCAGTAACACACTACGCCGCCAGGGACTCAAATCCTGCAGTGCCAGACGTGTCCCCCTGCTTAAGCCAGTACATGTCCAGGCCCGTCTGAAGTTTGCTAGAGAGCATCTGGATCATCCAGAAGAAGATTGGGAGAATGTCATATGGTCAGATGAAACCAAAATATAACTTTTTGGTAAAAACGCAACTCGTCATGTTTGGAGGACAAAGAATGCTGAGTTGCATCCAAAGAACACCATACCTACTGTGAAGCATGGCGGTGGAAACATCATGCTTTGGGGCTGTTTTTCTGCAAAGGGACCAGGACGACTGATCCGTGTAAAGGAAAGAATGAATGGGGCCATGTATCGTGAGATTTTGAAAACCTCCTTCCATCAGCAAGGGCATTGAAGATGAAACGTGGCTGGGTCTTTCGGCATGACAATGATCCCAAACACACCGCCCAGGCAACAAAGGAGTGGCTTTGTAAGAAGCATTTCAAGGTCCTGGAGTGGCCTAGCTAGTCTCCAGATCTCAACCCCATAGAAAATCTTTGGAGGGAGTTGAAAGTCCGTGTTGCCCAGCAACTGCTCCAAAACATCACTGCTCTAGAGGAGATCTGCATGGAGGAATGGGCCAAAATACCAGCAACAGTGTGTGAAAACCTTGTGAAGACTGAAAACGTTTGACCTCTGTCATTGCCAACAAAGGGTATATAACAAAGTATTGAGATAAACTTTTGTTATTGACCAAATACTTATTGCAAAAAAATTCATAAAAAATCCTACAATGTGATTTACAATTACATAAGTTGCCACTAACCACTGAAGTGCTTCACCAGTCATACACACTAGCATATGTGTAATACATTGATCTGTAGACGTGATTTGCCTATCATGGCAGGTGTGTCTGCGTATGGGGAATCTTACCTGGTCTCTCTTTGCCCGTTCCTTTACTGTCAGACAGTTTCTGTATCAAGCCCTCAACAGAGGTGTTCTCCATGTTCCTCTCAAACTCTATACGGACCTGCAGAGGGACAACAAACTCACAGGGTCATGAGGTGCGCTTCGTTTAACTTGGGGTTGCACTTTTGGGACGATTCCATTGGTTCCATTGTACAGGGCAAACTGCTGTAAATCAAGTGCAGCTCAAGCATTCTGACGTATTTGACCCAGGTCTGGCATCAGTACAGTGAGGCATCAGAATGGATTAGCCTACATTAAAGAAAGAAGAACTGATGGCAGAGTGGCAGACACTTGGATTCAGACACACTTTAACTGGTGCGCCTAGGGCCCTCTCCCTTCTCTCTGGTGCTGTGGGCTGGTCTGACAGTCACTGGGCTGGGCTGAGCTGCTGGGCTGAGCTGAGCTGCTGGACAGTCATTGAGTCCATTGAGGAATCACAATGTGGTAGGACCACTGGGAGGTACTTCTGTGATTAAAACATGGCGCAGTGTGTGTGTGTGGGTGTGTGTGTGTCTGCTGTGTGTGTGATAGCTTGTGAGAGTGACAGCTCATGTCCTTGGGGACTGCTCTCTGGGTGCCTCGTTTTTAGAATACTCAGGAGGACTGACAAATGCAATATGGCTTTGTGCTTTTCACTTAAGAACAAATTCTTATTTACAATGACGGCCTACCCCGGCCAAACCCGGACGACGCTGGGCCAATTGTGCGCCACCCTATGGGACTCCCAATCACAGCCGGTTGTGATACTGCCTGGAATCAAACCAGGGTCTGTAGTGATGCCTCTAGCACTGAGATGCAGTGCCTTAGACCACTGCGCCACTCAGGAGCCCCTAAAGGACTAGACTACTTTACTACAATTCTCCCTCTAAAGGACTGGACTACCCAACAGTTAATTATCTCTCGTTTAAAACTATTCTCTGTACAATGTGTCTCTAAGGCCTGTGGAGACTGGCTTACATAATGGTATGGTTTTATTGTTGTGGACAGAGCGGTCTCCTGATGCCCTCTGGGTGCTATCATGGGAAGGATGGTGTTTGTTTACTTTGGATGTTAGTGGCGTGTGTGTCAGAGTGTGAGTGTGTGTCTGTCGGGGGAGAGGGTCCAGATAGATGACAAACAGGGACCGACTGGCTGTGCCATCTCGCCAAACGATTCAGATGTGCGTGATACGCTGTTGTGTTTACAGTATGTCCACTCACTATCATAAAAACACACTGTGGCAGCTCCCCCGACCCCTCCAGCAAGGCAAGGTGCATTAGCCCCCTACGCCTCGCGGGGGGATGGGGGTGGGGGGTTGGGCGTGGGCTGCCGTGGCAAGGTAGAATGCTCACTCCAGCACACGCAATCTGTCAGTGGCTGCAGCCAGCCAGCCGCTTGCTGCATCCTGCTGCCATGAGGGAACGTGCTGTGATGTCATCACCTGCCTGCATGTCTCACACACACCCAGACAGACACACCTGCCTGCGTGTCTCACACACACCCAGACAGACACACCTGCCTGCGTGTCTCACGCACACCCAGACACACACAACTGCTCCAACCCGCAGTGATTTTTTACAGATGCACAAACACACACACACACACAACCTGCAGTGACTCTGCACAGCATGCAGGCATATTGTCGTAAAGATTTTAAACCAGAATAATAATAATAATAATATTACTTTCAGTTAATAAATTATATACATTCTAATATAAATTAATATAATATAATAATATATGTCATTTAGAAGATGTTTTGATCCACATTCTGCACTAAGGGTGGTCCCAGGAATCAAACCCACTATCCTGGCGTTGCAAGTACCATGCCTCACCAGCTGAGCTAAAGACAACCACATACTCCTCTCAGAGGAGAATGCATTTAGATAACCTCTCTTGGCTACATGCAGTCTCTTTACTTTCCCTCTCTCCACCACCTGCTCCTCTTCCCCCCCACCTCTTTCCCCCCTCTCCTGTTCCTCCTCCTCCCCCACCTCTTTCCCCCCTCTCCTGTTCCTCCTCCTCCCCCACCTCTTTCCCCCCTCTCCTGTTCCTCCTCCTCCCCCACCTCTTTCCCCCCTCTCCTGTTCCTCCTCCTCCCCCACCTCTTTCCCCCCTCTCCTGTTCTTCCTCCCTCTCCTGTTCCTCCCCCACCTCTTCCCCCCCTCTCCTGTTCCTCCCCCTCCCCCACCTCTTTCCCCCCTCTCCTGTTCCTCCCCCACCTCTACCCCCCCACCTCTTTCCCTACCTCGCTCATCCCTCGCTCATCCCCCTCTCCACCACCTCTCATACCTCTCCCCACCCCTCTCATACCTCTCGCCACCCCTTTCATACCTCCTCCCTCCTGTTCCTCCTCTTTCCCCCCTCTCCACCCCCTGCTCCCGTCTTCCCCCTCCCCTCTGCCTCCCGTCATCCCCCTCCCGTCATCCCCCTCTGCCTCACGTCATCCCCCTCCCCTCTGCCTCCCGTCATCCCCCTCCCCTCTGCCTCCCGTCATCCCCCTCCCCTCTGCCTCCCGTCATCCCCCTCCCCTCTTCCTCCCGTCATCCCCCTCCCCTCTTCCTCCCGTCATCCCCCTCCCCTCTTCCTCCCGTCATCCCCCTCCCCTCTTCCTCCCGTCATCCCCCTCCCCTCTTCCTCCCGTCATCCCCCTCTCCTCTTCCTCCCGTCATCCCCCTCCCGTCATCCCCCTCTCCTCTTCCTCCCGTCACCCCCCTCTCCTCTTCCTCCCGTCACCCCCCTCTCCTCTTCCTCCCGTCACCCCCCTCTCCTCTTCCTCCCCTCTCTCCCCCCCAGTCTTCCCTCATCTTTCTCCCTTCGCTCTCTTTTCCCGCCTTCCTCCCGTCTCCCAACGCAGTCTCTCTATACCTCCTGTTCTCTTCCCTCACTCCCACGCAGGTCTCTCTCCCTAAATGTCCTCTCCTCCCTCATGCTGTGGTCTTTAGTGGTTTCCATTCATGTCCAGACTAGAGCAGAAAGAACACAAGAGAGAAGAGAGCTAGGCTAACTAGATAACGGCAGAGCCATGCAGACTGCCAAGCCACTGTTTAGACCCAGACCTAAACCCAGCCCCAGGCCCATCCTCAGTCCCAGCTTAACATAAAACTACACTTCAATGCCCAATAGCCAAACAGTGTGTTTGCCTGGCCGGATAATGTATCTATGTGTGTGTGTGTGTGTGTTTGAATAGACAGTTTGACGGTTTTGCTCGCAGGAGGTAGAGTATCTCATGATAAGCTGTAGACCACACTATCTACCTAGAGAGTTTTCATCTGTATTTTTCGTAGCTGTCTACATACCACCACAGTCAGATGCTGGCACTAAGACCACACTCAATGAGCTGTATTCCGCCATAAGCAAACATTGTATATACTATATATAGTATCATTGTATATAGACTTGTTTATACTGTATTATTGACTGTATGTTTGTTTTACTCCATGTGTAACTCTGTGTCGTTGTATGTGTCGAACTGCTTTGCTTTATCTTGGCCAGGTCGCAATTGTAAATGAGAACTTGTTCTCAACTTGCCTACCTGGTTAAATAAAGGTGAAATAAAAAAATAATTAAAAAAAACAGGAAAACGCTCATCCAGAGGTGTCGCTCCTAGTGGCTGAGGACTTTAATGCAGGGAAACTTAAATCAGTTTTACCTAATTTCTATCAGCATGTTAATGTGCAACCAGAGGGAAAACAATTCTAGACCACCTTTACTGCACACAGAGACATGTACAAAGCTCTTCCTCGCCCTCCATTTGGCAAATCTGACCATAATTCTCTCCTCCTGATTCCTGCTTACAAGCAACAATTAAAGCAGGAAGTATCAGTGACTCGGGCTATAAAAAAGTGGTCAGACGAAGCAGATGCTAAACTACAGGACTGTTTTTCTATCACAGACTGGAACATGGTCCGGGATTCTTCCGATGGCATTGACGAGTACGCCACATCAGTCACTGGCTTCATCAATAAGTGCATCGATGACGTCTTCCCCACAGTGACTGTACGTACATACCCAAACCAGAAGCCATGGATTACAGGCAACATTCGCACTGAGCTAAAGGGTAGAACTGCCGCTTTCAAGGAGCAGGACTAACCCAGAAGCTTATAAGAAATCCTGGTATGTCCCCCGATGAAACAAACAGGCAGTGTCAATACAGGACTAAGATCGAATCGTACTACACGGCTTCGACGCTCGTCGGATGTGGCAGGGTGTGCAAACTATTACAGACTACAAAGGGAAGCACAGCCGAGAGATGCCCAGTGACACGAGCCTACCAGACGAGCTAAATTACAGATGATGCAATCTCTATTGCACTCAACACTGCCCTTTCCCACCTGAACAAAAGGAACACCTATGTGAGAATGCTATTCATTGACTACAGCTCAGCGTTCAACACCACAGTACCCTCCAAGCTCATCATTAAGCTAAGGACCCTGGGACAACACCTCAGGTGGTAAGGGTAGCTAACAACACATCCTTCACGCTGATCCTCAACACTGGGGCCCCTCAGAGGTGAGTGCTCAGTCCCCTCTGTACCCCCTGTACTTCCTGTTGACTCATGACTGCACGGCCAGGCACAACTCCAACGCCATCATTAAGTTTGCTGATGACCCAACAGTGGTAGGCCTGATCACCGACAGCGATGAAACAGCCTATAAGTTGGAGGTCAGAGACATGACAGTATGGTGCAAGAACAACCTCTCCCTCAACGTGATCAAGACAAAGGAGATGATTGCGGACTACAGGAAAAGGAGGACCGAGCACGCATCCATTCTCATCGACGAGGCTGTAGTGGAGCAGGTTGAGAGCTTTAAGTTCCTTGGCGTCCACATCACCAACAAACTAACATGGTCCAAGCACACCAAGACAGTCGTGAAGAGGGCATGACAAAACCTATTCTCCCTCAGGAGACTGAAAAGATTTGGCATGGGTCCTCAGATCCTCAAAAGGTTTTACAGCTGCACCATCGAGAGCATCCTGACGGGTTGCATCACTGCCTGGTATGGGAACTGCTCGGCCTCTGACCGCAAGGAACTACAGAGGGTAGTGCGTACGGCCCAGTACATCACTGGGTCCAAGCTTCCTGCCATTCAGGACCTCTATACCAGGAGGTGTCAGATGAAGGCCCTAAAAATTGTCAAAGACTCCAACCATCCTAGCCATAGATTGTTCTCTCTGCTAACGCACGGTAAGCGGTACCAGAGTGCCAAGTCTAGATCCAAGAGGCTTCTAAACAGCTTCTACCCCCAACTTATAAGACTCCTGAACAGCTAATCATATGGCTACCCAGACTATTTGTATTGTAAGGTCTACCTGTTGTATTCAGTACATGTGACAAATCAAATTTGATTTGATATGGATAGACAGATGTAAGTGTGTTGATGTGCTTGGACAATATGGATTATTTTAAGTGACAGTGTGTGTACAGTGCAATGTCGGAGTGTGTACAGTACATTGACAGTGTGTATATTTGTTAGTCTATAGTGCTGGTACATTAGGTGTACGGTGTGTGTGCATGGGCCGAGTTTGCGTGTCTGTGGTCTAACTGATGAAGCAGTGTAACCCCTCCCTCCCTACTACTTGGCATGGTGCTCGCTTGCTCACACAGCCTGGTTTAAAAGGGTATTCATCACTACGTGGGCTTCCTGCGCACACTTTGCCAGCTGTTTGGGAGAGCACTCACCCACCTTTAGGCTCTATTTTACTAAAGCCCAGCCAGGCTAACACTAAACCATAGGATGCGTCCCAAATGGAACCCTATTCCCTATAGAGAGCCCTATGGGTCCTGGTCAAAACCAGGGCATATTGTAGGAAATAGGGTACCATTTGAGACAGAGACAGGCAGTGAGGTCTTTCTCCTGTTCAGATGCATGGTAACACTGGAGCTTTAGAGCAGAGAGTGGGGCTGTGGCTCCCCCTGTGGACACTGCTGGGACTGCAGCAGCAACTACACACAGTGGAGCAGAGTTTCTTTTTCATTGTCTATTCTGTCATGTAGTAAAACATCTAGAACATCTAGAATATTTGTAACAGAACAATATCTATGAGAGAACAATATCTATATATACTGAAGATGTAAAAAAAAAAAAAAAAAGTGATAATATAATGATGGAAGTGGGAAGATGAACATTGTAATGATCAGTGAGTTATGTACAGCAGAACATAGTAAAGTCCAGTAACATATCCACACAGAGCGAGATGCCTAGTCAGTTGGCATGCTGTGCCTCTGATTGTATGTTGAAGGTGTTTTCGATTGGTCGAGAGGGAGTTTTGATCAGTTTTTAATTGGTTGCTATAAACGGCTGAATGGAAGGCTTCCTGGTTCTCAGTGAAACTATTAGAGTGATCAAAGACTACACTAATTCATCTGACACACAGTGAACCCACTGAGCACTGGGACAGGACACACGCCCCACCCCATGTGTGTGTGTGTGTGCGTGCGCGTGTGAGCGTCTGCGTGTGCATTCGTGCAGTGTGTGAGCGTCTGTGTGTGCATTCGTGCAGTGTGTGTGTGTGTGTGTGTGTGTGTGTGTGTGTGTGTGTGTGTGTGTGTGTGTGTGTGTGCGCGTCTGCGTGTGCATTCGTGCAGTGTGTGTGTGCGTGTGTGAGCGTCTGCGTGTGCATTCGTGCAGTGTGTGTGTGCGCGTGTGTGAGCGTCTGCGTGTGCATTCGTGCAGTGTGTGTGTGCCGACTCACCTCTCCGATCTGAACGTGCGTCTCGTCAACAGACTGTGTGTATGACTGAATTATATCCTTCATGTGGACGATGTGGCTCTCCTCGATGTCCTGAAACTTCTGGAACACAGAGAGAAAACATACAGGAGTACATATGCAGCACATAATCCATTTCCCCTGAGGAGACATTAACCAGAGCAAAACAAATATGCCAGTAGTAGACTTAGGACCTGGAGTTTTCCCTGAGCTGATCAGGAACAACTCTGGACATAAGCTGTCATCTATTGAACCAGGACAAAGAGTTTCTGGTCAGGCCAGGAAACCTCTGGGCTCTATCATGGGGAAGGATTTCAGAGAGTCCAATGTGTACAACAGAACATGTGCACCGTGTCCGATGTAGGAGAAACACTGGGCGGAAAGATCCGTCTTGGATTGATAAAAACACATGTATACATTTCCCTAAAAGAGAAAAACTTCTCCTTTGTGCCCTAACCACTTCCTTCCTGTGTGTCGTCTCTATTTGGGTGGTCTAGAAACGAAGGCACACCAGCACACAGATCCCACTGCAGCACAAGGTGCTAATTATCCAGGGTGGGCCAGCCATGAGATACACAGAACAGGGCTCATCTCTGGGCTCTGGAGCGGTCTGTGTGTGTGTGTCTGGGCTCTAAACGATGATGTTTACTCCCATCCAAGGCTGGCCTTGGCTGGGGAGAGTTTTGGGTAAACCAAGGAGAAGGACTATAAATAATCACAAGCTGGAAAATCACAGCGTGGATAGAGAGGAAGAGGAGTGTGACTGACTGCATAAACACACACACACACACGGATATAGGCAATCTCTTACACACAAACATCCATGATTGCTCCAACAAACACTACCACAGCTAGTGTACACACTCAAACACGAGACACACAGAGTACATTCACAGGCGAGCACACTTGCGTAAACCCCAACATTCACATCAGCCAACCGCCAGGCCAACCGCCAGGCCAACCGCCCGGCCAACCGCCAGGCCAACCGCCAGGCCAACCGCCAGGCCAATACACAAACTTGAAACACACACAAGTGATTTCACAGAAGACACGTGCACCCGTGCCATGTTTAAAACTCATGTTCACATATGCTGAATTTGAGAGGAGCCATAGACTGCTGTTGTCTCTGGGGGAAAACAGAAAATCCTAACTCAAACCAGTTTGTCCGTGTGGCTCGCTACAGTGCAGGATACGAACGGTCAAATTCTGTTGTCTGATTTGCATTTAGAGTTTATCTAATCAGTCGTTCAGATGGTTCCAATCAGAGTTTTCCACAATGATTCCGTTGGTGAGGAAATAACACAAGCTGAGACGATGCCGAGCACAGAACACACACAGCATGGAATACTGAGCAGTAAACACGCACACACAAGAGCCTTAAAACATGCACACAAAGCTAGAAACACATTGTCCTGTGGTACTAGAAAGTGGATGGAATACCAACACAGAAACACATTGTCCTGTGGTACTAGAAAGTGGATGGAATACCAACACAGAAACACATTGTCCTGTGGTACTAGAAAGTGGATGGAATACCAACACAGAAACACATTGTCCTGTGGTACTAGAAAGTGGATGGAATACCAACACAGAAACACATTGTCCTGTGGTACTAGAAAGTGGATGGAATACCAACACAGAAACACATTGTCCTGTGGTACTAGAAAGTGGATGGAATACCAACACAGAAACACATTGTCCTGTGGTACTAGAAAGTGGATGGAATACCAACACACAAACCCACACCTGTGCAGTTTCAGCCATCTTCTGTTCAAACTCGGACTTGGCTGTGGCATATTTTTCCACAAAGCCCTTGTAGGTTTCCGTGGCTTTCTTGGCCTTCACTCCAGCCTGCAGAGATCAGAGACAGACAGACAACAGGAAAATGGCCATCTGTTTTCACGTGTCACCATCAGCCTCAGTCACACAGTCCTCTATGGAGCACCAGATCTCACCCGAGCAGACACCCATGTGATTCAGAAACAGATTGAGGAAAAAATATACATTTATTCTGGCATGAAGTACTACTACTCATCTACGTAATGACAGACAGGTGATATGGGTGGTAAGATATGGAGATAGAGAACGGGATAGTGATAGGTCATCTACAGCTGTACCTGTGATCTCCCACCTCACATCTCTCTGTGTTGCTCTCTCCTAGTGTAGTTTAGTCTAGTGTACAGTACCTTGTCCACATCTCTCTGTGTTGCTCTCTCCTAGTGTAGTTTAGTCTAGTGTACAGTACCTTGTCCACATCTCTGTGTTGCTCTCTCCTAGTGTAGTTTAGTCTAGTGTACAGTACCTTGTCCACATCTCTGTGTTGCTCTCTCCTAGTGTAGTTTAGTGTACAGTACCTTGTCCACATCTCTCTGTGTTGCTCTCTCCTAGTGTAGTTTAGTCTAGTGTACAGTACCTTGTCCACATCTCTCTGTGTTGCTCTCTCCTAGTGTAGTTTAGTCTAGTGTACAGTACCTTGTCCACATCTCTCTGTGTTGCTCTCTCCTAGTGTAGTTTAGTCTAGTGTACAGTACCTTGTCCACATCTCTCTGTGTTGCTCTCTCCTAGTGTAGTTTAGTCTAGTGTACAGTACCTTGTCCACATCTCTCTGTGTTGCTCCCTCCTTGCGGAGTCTCTCCTGCTCCACAGTTTTGGCGTTGTAATTCTCCTTGGACTTCTGTAAGGCTACTCCGGTGGTCTGTATGGTCTGGACTGATTCCAGTGTGGACGCCACCTCCTCCTTGGTCTGAGTAGGACAGAGGAAGACAGCAACCATTGAAACAAACACATTCATTTTACTGTCCTTGTATGAAAAGCCCATGATTTAAAACCACTAAATGGAAGCAAAGATCATTATAATGGTAGAAAGTAGCTTAGCTGTGTGTAGGTGTGTGTGTGTGTGTGTGTAAGTGTGAGTGAGTGAGACAGTGTTGTGTGGAAGCGTTTTTTGTTATGCTGAAAGCTCAAACCCAACTCTAATTCCCAGGTAGTGTTTGGTTAGTTAGACCTGCTGACACATACATGCCATAGGAGGTGAGGCTCCGCTGGTTACTGCAGGCAGGATAGAGAACACACACATTCTCGCCAGAATCCATCAGTAGAATCACTCTACAGAAACTCTTCCCCATAGCAGTGACTGAAAGAAGTCTACTTTATTGAGCTCCAGAGGGTATATATATAGGTTATCACTAGCAGCAGCCTACACAGGCAGAGCACAGACACCAGCAAGGACAGACTAGTTGATGCAGCAGGTAACCTAGTGGTTAAGAGTGTTTGGCCAGTAACCAAAATGACGCTGGTTGGAATCCCCGAGCTGACGGTGAAAAATCTGTCGATGTGCCATTGAGCGAGGTACTTAACCCTAATGGCTCTTGTAAGTCGCTCTGGATAAGAGGATCTGCTAAATAACTCAAATGTCAAATGTAATGCCTACAGGAACAAAGTGGCGTGTTGTGTTGTGTGATTCTGCCTGCCGGGCTGTTTGTGGGGCTTGTTATAAGGAAACAATGTGATGTGTGGTGTCTGGTTCTCCGTCCCGCACCTTTTTGTGGGCCTTGGCCTGGTCATCCACGTACTTCTGCACGTCTTTGATAAGCTCCTGTAGCTTCCTCACCAGCTCCAGGTGGCAGCTGGCCAGCTTCTCTGTGGACGTCTTAAACACATCCCACACCGGGGCAAACGTCCTGCAGCACAGACTTTATTAACTGGAGATCAGTAGATCATTCATTCTGTGAAGACTGGTCTTATCATTAAATAGGGAGGGTTGATATGGGACACAAACTTCTCTTTTCACCTGACGCACGAGCGTGTGTGTGTGTGTGTGTGTGTGTGTGTCTTACCCGAGCTGAGAGAAGTTGCCAGCTGACTTGGCAAGTTTGGTCATTGACCTGGCATAGACCTCTTCTATGGTAGCCCTAGAGGGTCAAAGCACAGAACGTCATTACCTTAATAATTTTTACCTATTGAATCAGTAACCTCATTCATTATGCATTCCAAATGACACCCTATTCTCTATATAGCACACTACTTTTGACGAGGGACATTTGTGATTCAACTTTCCTCTAGTGAATCAGGTCAACCATAATAAATCCATCAACACAGCACTAAAACCCTCAAATCATCTACCGGTTGGAAGGGGTTCCATTGAGTGTTTACAACAAGTACTATACATGTAAGTCAAGGCCCAAGACAACTCCACACCCACTGAACACTCACAAACACTTGGAACATAAACGTTTGAGTATTAGTCAAAGCAAAGCCCAACCAAGTGGAGAGCTCTGTTCATCAAGGTCTCCCATTTAGTGTAATGTCGAAGCACAGAGAAGAGATTCCTTCCCATCCCTTGTCATCCCATCCCTCGTCATCCCATCCCTCGTCATCCCATCCCTCGTCATCCCATCCCTCGTCATCCCATCCCCCGTCATCCCATCACTCGTCATCCCATCACTCGTCATCCCATCACTCGTCATCCCTCGTCATCCCATCACTCGTCATCCCTCGCCATCCCATCACTCGTCATCCCTCGCCATCCCATCACTCGTCATCCCTCGCCATCCCATCCCTCGTCATCCCCACATTCTCCTGCATGGAAGTGACAGAAGTAAAATCTTAAAACACTGTTTTAGTGGAGGCCTGAATAATGCATATGATTTACTTAACCTCCCACTGCAGTCAGTCAGGTCACCACAGGAGGGTCAGGCAGGGACAACCAGGGGCAAGCACACACACTCACGCATTCACAGGGAGGCACAAGCACAATCAAATACAGAATGAACGCACAATCTCACTTTACTAACTGATATCAGTGTAACTTACATGTACACATGGGTTCTATCAGTGTAACTTACATGTACACATGGGTTCTATCAGTGTAACTTACATGTACACATGGGTTCTATCAGTGTAACTTACATGTACACATGGGTTCTATCAGTGTAACTTACATGTACACATGGGTTCTATCAGTGTAACTTACATGTACACATGGGTTCTATCAGTGTAACTTACATGTACACATGGGTTCTATCTCACTTTACTAACTGATATCAGTGTAACTTACATGTACACATGGGTTCTATCTCACTTTACTAACTGATATCAGTGTAACTTACATGTACACATGGGTTCTATCAGTGTAACTTACATGTACACATGGGTTCTATCAGTGTAACTTACATGTACACATGGGTTCTATCAGTGTAACTTACATGTACACATGGGTTCTATCAGTGTAACTTACATGTACACATGGGTTCTAGCTCACTTTACTAACTGATATCAGTGTAGATGCAGCGGAACTCTACCAAAGGTTTGTATAAGTTCTTCTTGACAGGTTACCATGGCAAGTTACCATGGTTTGTCATCATCATTTGTAACACCCTCATCACAGGAAAATTACATCGTCCAGTTCCCAAAACCACAACTAAAGGCAAATAAGGATTCGCATTGGTATATGCACATTTATGAACAGGTGACGTGGTTCATTCGGCCAATAGGCTTCTCCCCCTGAACACACACACACACACACACACACACACACACAGCCATAACTCCAGAGAGTAAAAGCTCTCCAAGTGTGTAAATACACTCTGGGCCGAGACAGCTCTCCTCTCCTAACTAACACAGACCTGCCTGCTCCGCTTCACACTCAAAACACTCACAGATTCAACGTTACAGACGAAACGCAGCTCAAATCTATTTCTATTTGACTTATATAGATGCTAGTGAACAACTGCCTGCAGGACGAATATTGGCTGTGTGTTACATTAGGCCTATATAAAACACATGGTACAGTACTGTAGGTGCATGGTCCGTTTCTGGCCACCAGAGGGAGCCACAATGCAACGTTTCTGCGGTATGAGAGACTTCCTCAAAAGGGACACAGAAAACCATGGGAACAGAGATTCAGATTTTTTACATTTTATTGAACATTTATTTAACTTGGCAAGTTAGTTAAGAACAAATTATTAATTACAATGATGGCCAACCCCGGCAACCGCTAGGCCAATGGTGCACTGCCCTATGGGACTCCCAATCACGGCCTGTTGTGATACAGCCTGGAATCGAACCAGGTCTGTAGTGACGCCTCTAGCACTGAGATGCAGTGCGTTAGACCGCTGCGCCTCTGATGGGTAGGTAGGTGTGCAAGTTGAGTGTCAGTTACAGCGAACAGTAACGATATAGGCCTAACCCTGAGATGTAAGCTAGTAAGCTACCTGTGACCCATCTACACCACAGACTGGAAAAAAATACGCTATAGGACAAGTCTACGCCTCCACTAACAGGAGCTTCCTTACCCACAGTGTCAAAGCAAACTGCAAGCTGTGGAAACGTTACTGTTTGTGTGGTAGCCTAATATTTACAGTCTGTGGCAAAGCATAGTGTGGTAAATGCAGTGTCTGTTTGAGTGATGAGCACATTTTTGTGTGGGCCAGCCCATCCTGAATTCCAACAGGAGACCTTGAGCAGACGAGGTTACAAAAATAGACCTCAAACACAATGAAAGACATCAAGGCGTGAGAGGAATTCTAAAGGAGGTATGATTAAGCTCCTTATTATGGCTGAGAGGCTACAGGTATGCAGTCTACTGCCAAGGAGTTTTACAGTCTATGGAGTGTTCAGGTGTGCTAATCAGGCCTAAGCCTGGGAGAGTAGGCTACACCACATGCTCGTTCCACAGTTAATTCTCTCTGTTAAGAAGGGCTGAAAGAGGACAGGATTTCCTTAGGTTGGATTAATCAAACTGTTGGCTCCTGGTATAATAATTGCGGCGAAGGAGATGGCTGCCGTTTTACGATCCCATAATCAATTGTGCATGTTTTTTTGTGTTATTTGTAACTTATTTTGTATATAATGTCTCTCTCTGGTCTTATGACCAAACATTGCTTCTTGATATCAGGGCAGCGATAACTCACCCCGTACTGGAGGAATTCTTCTTCAACGAGTCTGACGGGAAAGATTTGCTCCAGACACCTGACAAGGCCCTCAACCCCATCATTTGCAGGAGGAAAAGACAGCGATATCGTGGACGAGGGTCCAGGTGCCTTGTAAGGATCCATCGCCGAGTGGGTAATCTACTCTTACCATCGGTCCTATTAGACAACGTACAATCACTCGATAATAAAATAGATGAACTACGAGCATGTATATCCTACCAACGGGACATTAAAAAACTGTATCTTATGTTTCTATGAGTCGTGGCTGAACAACGACATGATTAACATACAGCTGGCTGGTTTTAAGATTTTTCGGCAGGATAGAACAGTGGCCTCTGGTAAGACAAGGGGCGGTGGCATATGCATATTTGTAAACAGCAGGTGCACGAAATCTTAGGAAATCTCAAGGTTTTACCTCACCTGAGGTAGTGTCTCTCATAATAAGCTGTAGACCGCACTATTGACCAAGAGAGTTTACATCTATATTTTTTCTACCACCGCAGACCGCACTCAATGAGCTTTATTCCGCCATAAGCAAACAGGAAAACGCTCATCCAGAGGGGGCGCTCCTAGTGGCCGGGGACTTTAATGCAGGGAAACTCATCAGTTTTACCTAATTTCTATCAGCATGTTAAATGTGCAATATTATAATGATCTCTGATTGACACGCTCATAATTGCCCCGTCACATACTCCTGTGTTTACTTGTAGGCCGTTCAGCATGAACCTGATTCCCGGTCTATGGCTGGAGAGCCCCCGTCCCCGCAGGAGGTCTTTTGCCTTTTGGTAGGCCGTCATTGTAAATACGAATTTGTTCTTAACTGACTTGCCTAGTTAAATAAAGGTTAAAAAAGAAATCATAAAAAAAAAAAAAAGAGATCGACAAATGTATCAAATTTAACATCATGATTCAGAATTTTAACACTCAATTACCATAGTGAATTATTGTAATGTTTGTTATGTGTTAATTAATCCCATAAGGGATGGGTTGCCAACTGGTGATTTGATAAGCACATACTATGTCTGGATGTAGCCTTCCTGTCTTCAAATCTGGGTGTGCTGGGAGTGCTAGTTAGCTTAGCTATCTTCAATTCTAGCTGTGAGTGCTACTGTAACTAGCTTGCTAAGTTATACAGCTGAGAAGAGCAAAACAGATCAATCAATCAGTTACAGACCAGATACTGTATCCTCAAAACACAGAGAGATATATAGCATTTTCGCCCCCTCATCCGCCTTACACCCCTCGACTTGTGCTTCTCTGCCTGTGTGTGCGCCGTTGCTGTGACTTCTCCCACTCCCACTCTCATTTGCAGCAGAATTGAGTGGGAAAAGTTGCTAAATGCTATTAAAATCACAGAAACTTTAGGTGGCAAAACTCCCCAAAGGCAGCCTGAAAAGTAGAATTTGTCACTAAACAATAAAAGTAACTGGAGCGGTCTGAAAACGTTCTTAATATAGCGACAAGGTGACTAAATTGGCAACACTTATCGGCATGGAAGACAGTGAGCCAACCCCTATGCCGTGGGAGACCATTGATTGGTAGGCAAATAAGGATTCCCTTTATACTGTGGAGTGAATTTGGAAAGTATTCAGACCTTCACATTAGCTACATTACAACCTTACTCTAAAATTGTGAAATAACATTTTAAAAAATGCCTCAATCTACATTCAAAACCCCATAAAGACAAAGCAACAAAAAGTGTAGAAAATAAACAGAAATACCTTACTAACATAAGTATTCACACCCTTTGCTATGAGACTAGACATTGAGCTCAGGTGCATCCTGTTTCCATTGATCATCCTTGAGATGTTTCTACAACTTCATTGGAGTCTACCTGTGGTAAAATTCAATTGATTGGACATGATTTGGAAAGCAACACACCTGTCTATATAAGGTCCCACAGTTGACAATGCATGTCACGGCAAAAACCAAGCCATGAGATCAAAGGAATTCTCCATAGAGCTCCATAGACAGGATTGTGTCAAAAGGTTACCAAAACACTTATGCAGCATTGAAGTCCCCAAGGACAAAGTGACCTCCATCATTCCTAAATGGAAGTCTGGAACCACCAAGACTCTTCCTAGCACTGGCCACTCGGGCCACACTGAGCAATCGGGTGAGAAGGGCCTTGATCAGGGAGGTGACCAACAACCCGACAGTCACTCGGACAGAGGTCCAGAGTTCCTCTGTGTAGATGGGAGAATCTTCCAGAAGACAACCATCTCTGCAGCACTCTACCAATCAGACCTTTATGGTAGAGTGGCCAGACGGAAGCCACTCCACAGTAAAAGGCACATGACAGCCCGCTTGGAGTTTGCCAAAAGGCACCTAAAGTACTCTCAGACCATGAGAAACAAGATTCTCTGGTCTGATGAAACCAAGATTGAACTCTTTGGCCTGAATGTCAAGGGTCACGACTGGTGGAAACCAGGCACTGGTCTTTACCTGGCCAATACCATCCCTACTGTGAAGTGTGGTGGTTTGACAGAAGGGGAAGCAAGGCATTTTCACATTGGGCTTTACCAATGAGCCAGCATGTGTCACTTTATCGATTGTACCATCAGCTGGCATCCTCCACACCTGACCCAATTTGACTGTGCATGACCTTTAATGGAAGGTCAACTTTTAGGTTAACCAGAAAAATTGGTGTTGAGTAACTTTTAAAGTAAGTCTCGAATTCACCTCTATGATGAGAACAGCGTTGGGTTAAACGGAACCCTCAAAACAAGGGTGAGTGGAGGTTTAACTAAGGAAACACCAAATGGCATTGCCTGGTTACAAACATAATTGTTAGCACATGACACAGCACAAACAGATCCAGGCTACCAACAACTTACCTTTCTCTGATGAACTCCGTAAGTTCCTTGGAGGAGATTTGACCATGCTTCATGTTGTGGTAGAGAACATCAAATCCATTGTTTTTTTCACCCTGAGGGGAAAAAAGAAGAGATGATTAGCCTAGTCAACTGAAAAACCGGTCGAGGATGAAAGTGTTTCCTTCATGCTTTACTGCCCTGGCCTTCTCCACTATGAGCCTCCTCAAGGTCTGCATCGCCAACAGCCTCGACTGGTCCACCATAGTCATCCTGGCCATAGTGTTTAGGTTCTACAATGCTCCCTATACGTTTCTATGGTCCCTACAATGGTTCTAACAATCCATGTACGGTTCTATGCTCTCTGTGGTCCCTATGTGGTTTTATGCTACCTAAAACGGTTTCAACGGTCTCTATATGGTTCTATGCTCCCTGGAACAGTTCTACAATCCCTATACAACTCAGAATGTCCTGAATAACATTAATGGAGCAGGTTGAAGATGGGTCTTCAACAGTCAGAGACTGTGTAGATTGTGACAGTACTGACTATAGACCACTATTCTGTGTGTTTGTGTGGCAGTAACCATCACTACTCTGGATTGGTGTCCAGTTGCAACAGTGGGTTAAACAAAATGCATACACCACCCACCACTCAATAATTCATATGCCATGGACATGTGTAAAACTGTCTGAAGTTTGGCTAGTGTTTGTTTGTTCAGAACCTAAGTAAAAACCCAAACCAAGTTTATTCAACCCACTGGGTGCCTCAGCTGCAAGCACAACATACAAGCACATATTTATACCTTCTGACTAGGCAGTCACCTCCTTGCATGTCCAAGATAAACATTCGTTCTCTGTTGCTAGGCAGGAACTCAGTCTGTTCCTATTACTGGTATTGTCAAGCCTGCCTAAGTCCTCTGGCCCCTTCCCAGAGGTTGCTTCTCTTCAACTGTTGAGCTCATCTCGAGTTGAGTTCCACATCCCTCCTTGTCCTAGTTCTACAGAAACTGGAACTGAGACTAGATTGTTACTCTTCACCTCCTTCCTTAGAAATATTAACTTCACTGAGACAACATACACAACAAACTTCAGAGCCAAAATACACAAACTTTACCAAACCACAATACAAACAGCAGCTTTTCTGTACCAGTCTCTTTAGCACACATTCCACTCCTTGTTCTCCTTGTCATGCCAAAGTTGTTTAATATGACAGGAATGGCCAGGAGTGGAATGATAGCTAAACAGACTGGTACTCAGACTCGTTTTCCTGACCTCAGGCTCTCTGTTTGAATCGTAGGCTATGCGTTAGGGAAGTTCAAAGGTTGTTTGAGGAATACCTTACAGTGCCCTGATCTGACTCCTACACATTGAGGTCAAACACAAAACTGACCTAAGATCAGTTTAGGTGTCCGCATGCTTCCCACCAGAAACAGTTCAGAAGAATTTTTGCATATATTATGACGACATTTTGTGACGTTTTTGTTCGTTTTGGACTTCTGCTGTCCGGGCACACAAGCCCGATTTGTTTTCATGCACAGTTTTTTCATTGAGAAATACTGCACCAAATCTTAGATGTAAAATTGCACGCCTAAGAACTCATCTGTAAAAACGCCAAAATTAATGAGAGATTTCTTGTTATATTTGATTAATTCTGATTATTTTGAGTAAATGTATACTGGCTACAGCATCCCAAAATGGACAAACAGTACTATTCTCGTTTTTCAAGCAAAGGTATTTTAAGGGTGTATACGAGCACACTCGTTTGGTTGGCCTAGCCAAGTTCCAGCCCAACTGAAGCATGCTGATACCTAGAGGCTACTTCCTCCAGCAGCAAAGGGCTGCCCTGTGGCAGAGCCTAGGTATGTCCAACAGGGGGAAGAAATGAGCAAGCGCATAGTAACTGACCTGGTTCCAACCTGGTTTATCAGGCCTACTCAAGGGAAACTCAGGAAACTAATTCCACAACTACTCAACCTTTGACTTCCTCTTTAGCATGTGGCCCTGGAAACAGAGATCACAAGCCAACAAATACCAAATGTTCCTCTTACATGAATAAATTACACAATCCATAGTTATTACTGTACTATGAAACACAATCCATAGTTATTACTGTACTATGAAACACAATCCATAGTTATTACTGTACTATGAAACACAATCAATAGTTATTACTGTATTATTAAACAATCAATGTATTACTGTACTATGATAACTTCAGTACAAATGACTGACTGCTACATCCTACAAAACTAGCTTTGATACACAATAGCAACGGGATGAATAAAGGGACAAAACCCTGGCAGGACGCTGTGGTTCACCATGTCAACTGAACCAACCCGTGACTGCCACACAGCCACTTCCTGGTCGCTTCCACAGTCAGCAATTTGTATCGGTACCATACAACATCATCACACCCCGCTGTGCTCATTTAACACATGGGTTCATCCAAGAGGTCAGGGGTCAGGGGAGGGTCACGCCAAACGAACCTACAGCCTGGTGCAAATTACGATAGATATTTGCAGGGCAAAGAAAAAATAATTAGAGAAAGAGGAAAAGCAGAAAAGTCATTTCCTGCAGCCAGACAGAACAGTAATGGTATAGAATAGACTTCCTATTACAGAGTGTGGTTATTTAGAAAACAGTCCAGACTGTGTCGAAATTAAAAATACCAAATGGCACTCTATTCCCTATATAGTGCACTACTTTTGACCAGGGCCGCACAGTGCTCTGCCAAAAACTATTGCACTATAGGGAATAGGGTTCTATTTCAGACACAGCCCATGCCTCAACTCTGTGGCTATAATCAATAGTGTGACATAAGCTTTAGCACATGACTCACACAGCATGCATCACATAGGCTATCCTAGGCTAACAGCTGCAAATTCTGTCCCGTCTGCTAACTACTGTACAGACCATGGCTGTCACAGACCTCAGTCACTGACTGCAATAACTAGATACCAGGGAAGCTGCAGAGAGTGAGAGACGGAGTGAGAGAAACAGACAGAGGAATAGAGACAGAGAGTCTGAGACAAAATACAACTCCAAACAGGAAGGGCTAATATTCTGTGCTTTTGGAATGCAGCAATATAAAATAAATTCAATACAAAAGCTAAATAAAAAAATAAAAAAGGCAGGAAACAGGTCTGGGCGTTGTGGCTTTTTCCACCCCACCAGTACAATGCCCCATAGCAACTTGTGAAGAACAGATAAAGACACATTCTATACAAGACAACAGCTTTCGTGGTTTTGAGTCTGAAAACCAACCATGCTGTGTTATATCACTACTCAGAGTTGAAAAGGGAACAGTATAAAGAAGTGAGTGGTACTAGAAGTGCCACATGGCTCTTGACTTGAAATGCACCCTTTGGAGATTCATTGACCAAGTGATTAATATTCTAACCACACATTGTGAAATTCAAGACCAGTCAGTCATTACTCTTGGCCTGGCAGTGAGTGGCCTGTTTAAGAATGCAGTGCCCTCCACCCCAGTGAGAGATAACATGTGGAGGGGTTGGGCGAGCATATCAATCCACTCCTCTGTGGAGTGAGACGAGAGATGCTCACAATGTCCAATTGAAAGAGCTCAAAGCTTCCCAAGAACCGAGAGAGCTGAGAGAGAGAGAAAACGAGAGCGGAAGTCGAGAGAGAGGGAGCCGGAGAGAGAGATAGCCGGAGAGAGAGAGGGAGCGGTAACTTAAAGGTCATGAACAGTCAAAATTATGTTTTTGATGAAATTTGGTTGAAACCAGATCAAAGTATGATAACCAAAGTGGGTTCGATTACAGGCTTAAATTGTTTCTAGCCATTTTGAGCCTGTAATCGAACCCACAAATGCTGATGCTCCAGATACTCAACTAGTCTACAGAAGGCCAGTTGTATTGCTTCTTTAAAACCAGCACAACAGTTTTCAGCTGTGCTAACATAATTGCAAAAGGGTTTTCTATGATCAATTAGCCTTTTAAAATGATAAACTTGGATTAGCTAACACAAGGTGCCATTGGAACACGGGAGTGATGGTTGCTGATAATGGGCCTCTGTACACCTATTTAGATATTCCATTTTTTTATTTTATTTTTAAAAATCAGCCGTTTCCAGTTACAGTAGTCACATACAACATTAACAATGTCTACAATGTAGTTCTGATCAATTTGATGTTATTTTATTGAACAAAAAAAAAAGTGATTTTCTTTCAAAAACAAGGGAATTTCTAAGTGACTCCAAACTTTGGAATGGTTGTGTATACATTTTACATATTCCATACATACTTTCATACTTTTATGATGATTTTATATAATGAAATCACATAATAATACATGACTGAATATAAACTCTTTAATCCCACCCTCAGCCCATCACCAGAGACCACCCTCAGCCCATCACCAGAGACCTATCTCGTTTGGTGCCATATTTCAACTGTGCTGTTTTACATACATTTGTATCCACAGATTGTGAGCTAAAGATGAAAACCTTTCCTACGAGTATTATTATATAATTTATTGACTGACTATGGCTTTCCAGATCACACAACACTGCTATTTGTAAGGTTCATTTTAAGTGAATGTTGTGATTTAACCATTCCTGAACCTGTGACCGAGCTCTGTGTGTGTGTGAGAAAGAGTGGGTGAGTGAGTGAGTGAGTGAGTGAGTGAGTGAGTGAGTGAGTGAGTGAGTGAGTGAGTGAGTGAGTGAGAGAGTGAGTGAGAGAGTGAGTGTGAGAGTGAGAGAGTGTGTGTGAAATGGGGCATAAAACATTATGTTAGTGGCAAGAAGTTTGTATAAGGATTTAAATGACCTGTTTCTGCATTGATCAAGTTTAATCACAGAAGTTATTGGTCCCTTCTCCCATGTCAAACACTTGGATTCAGGAGGCGGGATTACTAAAGAAATAGGGTGATGTCACCCTAACTCAGATTAAGAAATTATTGGTAACATGATATTATCTGACCCAATTTAAATAAGTACCGCCTTGTAACCAACATCTGAGAAGGCTTGTTTGCAGAGGGGCGTGATTTATATAGCTAGATAGCTACTTGACGGGTGCCGAAATTTGACTGTAGGGTGTCAGCAAATATAATTAAAAGTTTACACTATTTATCTCTGGCAAACACACATATGTTTCCCCTTTCATCTGTGTCTGGTGTTAGCTAGTTACTGGCTAGCTAGGTCTTCATCTGTGTCTGGTGTTAGCTAGTTATTGGCTAGCTAGGTCTTCATCTGTGTCTGGTGTTAGCTAGTTATTGGCTAGCTAGGTCTTCATCTGTGTCTGGTGTTAGCTAGTTATTGGCTAGCTAGGTCTTCATCTGTGTCTGGTGTTAGCTAGTTATTGGCTAGCTAGGACTTCATCTGTGTCTGGTGTTAGCTAGTTATTGGCTAGCTAGGACTTCATCTGTGTCTGGTGTTAGCTAGTTATTGGCTAGCTAGGACTTCAGCCAGCATGGAACAAAAGGGAGGGAAAGTGTCGTTCAAAACTCTGACGCAGTTGTCATTTCAACACATCCCTCAGTGCTGCTGTGAACCGCATCACAAGAGTATGTATAAAAAAGAAATGACATCATTGATGCCATTTCCTTGCTGTTTGAGTTGCTTTGTGTATCACCAAATTAGCTTGAGATGACTTTACTGCATCCAAGTTTCTTAACATAGACCTTTTTAAAGAGCGGTCAGTCAAGGCGTGCTCATGAATATAAGCTCCCCGCCCACTCAGCCAGACTTTTCAAACTTTCTGTTAGTTATTTTTTTTAAATGTAGGATTTCTATCCTCAAAATATTTTGGGTGATATTTTAGTCACTTAAAAGGCTATTTTACATGGGAATCTGAATGACTGTGCTCATTTACCCAAATAGAATCAATTGGCCTATTTAAGTTGTGTTGATGATTAGCAACTGCCACAGTACAACAACATGCTACTTTTATACCACAACAACATGCTACTTTTATACCACAATACAACAACATGCTACTTTTATACCACAATACAACAACATGCTACTTTTATACCACAATACAACAACATGCTACTTTTATACCACAATACAACCACAGTACAACAGCATGCCAGTTGTATACCACAGTACATAGTGGTGAGCTTTTTGAAGTCGGCCCTTAGTACAAAATAATAAAGTTTCCGATTTCGGTAAAAAATGTTTTACATTAAATGCATTATGAAGTGATATTAAAATTATTTTAGCTTTTTTAACGAAATTACAAAGCCAAAAACAGTGGAAATATTCCATTGTCTCTGTCAGGTCCACATTGGGTAGACATCAAGAGAAAAATAGGAAATTACCAAACATTTCAGTTGTGTACATTACTTAAAGTTATCAAATAAAAAATATGTTTCATTTCTTAAAGCCATCGCCTCATCACTGAGCAGGCAGTAGCAGCCAGCCAGCCAATCTAATGTTATCTTTGTGCTCCCCATACTGTGTGGTCTTTATTCATCCTATTTAGCCAGCCTGCCTAAGTATTCTGCAGAGCTGTCTGACGAAATCATTTTACTACTTCTTTAAAGTAGATAAGGCATACTTTCAGACTGTCTCTATCCCTCTCATCGTTGTGTACATTGCTCTCTCATGCGGTCTGAGTGTACCTTACACTTTTATGCCCACAATGTTAGGTATCTGTCTCTGTCTGAGCCTTATGCTGTACCTTAGTGGTCGGAGCCGGAAAGAACACGTGCAATCGATGATCATTACAGTTGATAACCACATGTCTGCGCTGAACTGTTGAATATTTGCTTAATGAAAACTACAAGTTCCTTCAACCCAGTGTCCCACATAGTTCTGGATTTAATATCTCTAGAGCAGTGGTCACCAACCTTTGAGTCAAGATCACTTGGAGTCAAAATGTTAATCGCTCACTACTGACAATACAACATCATGCTATTTTTATACCACAATACAACATCATGCTATTTTTATGCTACTTATATGTAACAATTGAGTATCTTACTGTGATTGTTTTCAATTAAAATGGTCAAAAATAGCTTCTTAGCAAAGAATTTAGCTAGGGCTGTCTGGGAGTGGTCTTAGTGGGGAGGAGAAAACTGATATTGACAGAGAGGTTAGGAACTCTTATTGGACAATTAACCAATATATGTTGATGTCACCATGCAGGCCAAAACTCCATCCCAACAAAATAAACTGACATTTCAGGTGGTCTTTTAAAACAACTCTTACACTAAAAGGGCATTATCATCATTTTCACAATATTATTCCAACCACAATGTGGAAATACACAGTACCAGTCAAGAGTTTGCACACACCTATTCAAAGGTTTCTCTTTATTTTTAATATTTTATACATTGTAGAATAATAGTGAAAACATAAATGAAATTACACATATGGTAGTGTTAAATAAAGCAAAATATATTTTAGATTCTTCAAAGTAGAAACCCTTTGCCTTGATGACAGCATTGCACACTCTTGGCATTCTCAACTAACTTCATGAATGCGGATTCAAACAATTAAACAGTAGCTAGGGATAACTAAAAAAGCTATCACATATGCTGAAGTTCTTCAGCTACCTGAGTCACCTGGAATGCATTTCAATTAACAGGTGTGCCTTGTTAAACGTTAATTTGTGGAATTTCTTTCCTTAATGCGTTTGAGCCAATCAGTTGTGTTGTGACAAGGTAGGGATGGTATACAGATGATAGCCCTATTTGGTAAAAAAAACAAGTCCATATTGTCGATCATTACTTTAAGACATGAAGGTCAGTCAATTGGAAAATTTCAAGAACTTTGAAAGTTTCTTCCAGTGCAGTCGCAAAAACCCTCAAGGGCTATGATGAAACTGGCTCTCATGAGGACCGCTACAGGAAAGGAAGACCCAGAGTTACCTCTACTGCAGAGGATAAGTTCATTAAAGTTACCAGCCTCAGAAATTGCAGCCCAAATAAATGCTTCAGACGCAGAGAAGGTGAACGGATGATCTCCACATGTGGTTCCCACAGTGAAGCATGGAGGAGGAGTTGCGATGGTCTTGGGGTGCTTTGCTGGTGACATGGTCTGTGATTTATTTCAAATTCAAGGCACACTTAACCAGCATATCATTTGTTTTTCAACAGGACAATGACCCAACACACCGATTCCATGCCATAAATTGCCAAGAATCTGAAGATCTGGTACAATGCTGTGTACTACTCCCTTCCCAGAACAGCACAAACTGGCTCTAACCAGAATAGAAAGCAGAGTGGGACTGAGCAAGAGGACAAGTACATTACAGTGTCTAGTTTGAGAAACCGATGCCTCACAAGTCCTCAACTGGCAGCTTCATTAAATAGTATGCGCAAAACGCCAGTCTCAACATCAACAGTGAAGAGGCGACTCCGGGATGCTGGCCTTCTTCGCTCTATTTGCTTATTCGCTCTATTTGGGCAATAAAAATAAAATTATTAAGATGACCAAAAGAACAAAGACACTGGACAGAGGAAGATTGGAAAAAAGTGTTTTGGACAGACAAATCTAAGTTGGAGGTGTTAGGATCACAAAGAAGATAATTCGTGAGACGCAGAAAAAATTAAAAGATGCTGGAGGTGCGCCTGACTCCATCTGTCAAGCATGGTGGAGGCAATGTGATGGCCTGGGGGTTTCTTTGGTGGTGGTAAAGTGGGAGGTTTGTACAAGGTAAAAGGGATCTTGAAGAAGGAAGGCTATCACTCCATTTTGCAATGCCATACCCTGTGGACGGCGCTTAATTGGAGCCAATTTCTTCCTACAACAGGACAACGAACCAAAGCACAGCTCCAAACTGTGCAAGAGCTATTTAGGGAAGATGCAGTCAGCTGGTATTCAGTCTATAATGGAGTGGCCAGCACAGTCACCGGATCTCAACCCTTTTGTGGGAGCAGCTTGACCGTATGGTAGGTAAGAAGTACCCATCAAGCAAGTCCAACTTGTGGGAGGTGCTTCAGGAAGCATGGGGTGAAATTTCTTCAGATTACCTCAACAAATTGACAACTAGAATGCCAAAACGTCTGCAAGGCTGTAATTGCTGCAAATGGAGGATTCTTTGACAAAAGGAAAGTTTGAAGGACACAATTAATATTTCAATTAAAACTCATTATTTATAACCTTGTCAACATCTTGACTATATTTACTATTCATTTTGTAACTCATTTCATGTATGTTGTCATGGAAAACAAGGACATTTCTAAGTGACCCTAAACTTTTGAACGGTAGTGTATCAAAATGTCCTACCACTCTGTCCACAACACTAAGGTATATGACAGAATCCTAAATCTAACTGAAGGCTGGGAGGAACAACCACCACGCTGCTCCATGTCCTGTGAAAAGAGGCCATTCTATGCCAGGGTTCTATGCCAATAAGAGGCATCCATTCTATGCCAATATAACCACATGTAGTCAGCAATAAGACTACAACTTTCCATATCCTGTGGAAGTTATTACTTTATGGATGAATTGCTGCTTATGTAAATGGATGGGATTAGAACTGGTCTATTCCACTTTCCCCTCCTACTGCAATAACGCTACAGTATACCTTTTCTCTACCTACTGTGTGTGTGCACGCCTATGTATGTACCAAACCTGGTGGTACAGTGGTTTGGCAATGCCTTGTGAGAGAGACAGTACAGAACTGAACTCTGATGATTACACTAATTCCAGTCACAAAACATGCTTTAGTTAACAAGAGGTGGCCTGTGGCTTTTCTCTCTGGTAATAGCAATTATCTGTCTGAGCAACACTAACATTGTGTTAATTGTTCCGTTTGCTTTAGGTCGAAAAATGATGCAAAATTTGATTTATGGGAAATAGCATCAAATAGCATCAATAGCAGCAACCATTTGAGCCAAGCATGAAATGTACACAATGGCGAATAAAATGGATTTGGCAAGTGAAAACAAGTGAAAACAAAGGAAAACAAAGGAAAACAGGAAATTGCTGTGCATAGAGCAGAACTATAGCCCCGGACCAGAAAAGGGTAGCTTTGAAACTCAGACAAACTAAAATATAAGAGAAAATTAGCAATAGCAACCAGACTAATGAGCACATTAGCCAGCAGAACAGAAGATAAATCTTCATCCAAATTTCATGATTTGATTTGTAAGATGTGGAAAAACAAAACATGGTTTATTTTTCACATGAAAATAAATAGCGCTACAGTCCTTGGAAACTCCCTGAATCATCAATGCCCATCACTGTGTAAATAAATATTGCCCCATAAGAGGCCAAGAATGCAATCTCCGGTTCTCTTCGCTCTCGCTAGGCTAGAGCTTGGCCAGGAGCATTCTTGTTTTTGTGTACATTTAGATCAGATAACATCAGATCAGAGATTCTTCAGTAGTGGAAAGTGATTCAGTGACGAACCCAAAAGAAGCCTTAGAGCAGTTGACAAACGGTACTTGAAACCCAGGTGGACAGTCCCACACTGACCAAGTGAAGGATATGGGAAAACATCCTTGTCTGTACAAAATGTACAAAGCCCTTGTTCAAACACCGCTCTATTGCTGCAGTGAACAAAAAAAAATGCAAAACTTTCTCTTTGGAAGAGCAGGGACAGAATGCCACCTGTATCGCAATTGACCCAGCAACGTCCGGGTTAGGGGAGGGTTTGGCCGGCCGGGATTTCCTTGTCTCATCGTAGTGACTCCTTGTGGCGTGCCGGGCGCCTGCAAGCTGACTTGGTTGTCAGTTGGACAGTGTTTCCTCCGACACACTGGTGCGGCTGGCTAAGCAAGCAGTGTGTCAAGAAGCAGTGAAGCTTGGCAGGTCATGTTTTGGAGGATGCATGGCTCTCAACCTTCGCCTCTCCCGATTCCGCCAAGAGAATTGGATATAATGAAATTGGGGAGAAATGGAAAAAAAATAAACTTTTTAAAAAGGACCCATGAGCACCAACACGTGAGGTTCATAGGAGCACATCAAATTGGGTTTAAAATGAAAGTCATTAGTCTTTATTTTTAGGAAATTAGAAAACATCTACATTAAAGTCTTACGGTATCTGAAATACATCACAACAAAATAATGTTGACGTAAAGACCCATGTCAACTAATATCAACACATATTCGTTTTGGAGAAATTGTTTCTCTTTACCTAAACCCCACATATCTTGAAGTTATTTTTGAATGTCTCTCCCTCGTGAGAAGTGAGGATATTGAAAGTTCACAGAAGTAACAAGTAATGGTAGACCTACCAATTAGTTATAGTGATATTACTGTTTACGAATTACGTAATTAAAACTCGTAATTATGTTACCAAATCAGTTACGGAATTACTGCAACTGAATTGGCTACTATGGGAAGTCACAAACCAGTTGGGTGACTTGCTACTGTCTTCCCTTCCACTGGCATAGTGTTCAGCTCATAACATGTTCTTCCCCTCTTCCTGTCTTAAAACAGTCTGGACAGCCTCTCCCAGTTCTTACTGACACCTACCCATGAGCCTTCTCCTTCCATTTATTAACATCCATGGACATTGAAAAGTCATTGAAATTTGGTCAGTCCACCCTTGATGTTAATGTCTACAGATGGACCGGACTGGACCAAATCTGAACCCATCATAAACACGTTTCACAAGTTTGGATAGCACAGTACAGTATGCCGAGCACATTAGAGTACAGTACAGTATAGGCAAATATAGTATAGTACAGTATATTGTTCTGTATTGTACCACACTCTACTGTGCTGCAATGTGATGTCCAAACGTATTAAAACATTAAGAGAAATGACATTCATATCCATAATTATGCATTTCTGTGTTGTACAGATCACAGACCCATGATGTAATTCTGTTACCAGGTTTAAATCCACTTCACTTCCTGCAGGCCTAGTTTAATAACCAAAACAGATTTTTTTTCAAAACACAAGGTGCCATGTCATAGCAGACACCCCGTTCTTTTAAAGACATCTTTGAATCTTAATTCAGAGCTGAGTTTTTGGAAAATGTGGTCACCTAAAAACGTGAGAGATTGACGTAATTCCGTTTCCAAAGTTTGCATCTGCACAGTTCTTCCACTAAATGAGTTATAGTACATTTTTCTGTGGAAATTGTTAAAGGTAGTCCTTGAGCATATAATTAAACTTTGAAATTAGGGCTGACTGCAATTAGTCAACTGATCGATTGTTTGGTTGTTAGGAAGTTAGTCGAAGAAAGAACAGACGACTTTTAGTTGACCAATTATTTTTTACGTAGGGGACAGCCCTATATGAAATCAATGGCTTTTGTTTGGTATACATTTTAAAGTGAAAAAGCTGAGTCAAAGCGTAATTCTGTTAACATGGAATTGCTCATATTAATATATGTTAATTTCATGCAAATTAAAGGCTGCTTCGCTACCACTCCCACAACAGCAGCACAAGCATGGCCTTAGATTCGCAGGTGCTCATGTTAGAACAAGCCCAGGGTCAGTTTCTGTGGTGGCAGAAAAGCCCAGTATACACTGCAGGACTTTCAAAATCCTAACATCACTGAGCCTCTCACATTGAACAACTGTCTTTCCTGTAGTTGTTTTGTGTTGCCAACATAGTGTTGCGCAAGCTAACCATCTGCCACAGACGTGTCACACATAATACGATTCTTCACTTGGTCGTGAGGGTTCTCTATACCAAACAATGATGTGATACGATTTAACGTAGCTACGAGCTGTGGCTCAAAGCAGCCTCATAAAGGTTCAGTTAGACATTCACGCTTGCCATACAGAGTTGAAAGATCTAGCCAATGTTTTGAATTGGATAACATTGCTTGTGAACTTCAGAGCTGTAACGATTTGACACTTTGGTTAAAGGCAAGTACAATACAATACTAGTAGTAGTCATAGCTCCTTCTCCAGAGTCTACACATTCTGGGTGATGTGATACGTCAGCATCTCACTGGCTTCTTCTCTGGCCAGCTCTCATTGGCTATTGCTGATCACGTTCTGAAAACTTGTCATTGCACATCTCACACAAGAGCATTGCAGATTGTGTCAATAAAATCAAACCTGTTTGAAAACAACTGGGACTGCTCAAAAATGAGATTAGAAGCCCTCAGATTGAGTCTTTAACCTGGTCAGAAACAAGCGTTGAGTAGACAAAAACGTGTCTGGGACAGCAGTAAAAACACAACTTCTCAACACAGAGGTTTAAACATTAGTAAGTGATGGGCACTACATCAACATACAAATTGTTTAACAACTTCGGCTCTTTTCACAACATGTGTAAACCAAGACGCCTTTATAACACTGTCAGAATGTCTGCCTGCCGATGGTCGTGTGATGACAGAATGTCTGCCTGCCGATGGTCGTGTGATGACAGAATGTCTGCCTGCCGATGGTCGTGTGATGACAGAATGTCTGCCTGCCGATGGTCGTGTGATGACAGAATGTCTGCGAGGCATATTAACATTATTACGCATATACAATAATCATGGCAAGTACAACTACCATCTAGCCACACTACAAAAACAGGACATCTCTACTTCTCCTACAGGCATTGTGAACAAACTGAGCTAACCCCCCTGTCTGAAACAGAAGGCTGGTCTATGGGCGAGGCCTCCTCCTCGTTGTACTCTATTCACAACATGATCATGTAGCTCCTTCCATTCTAGGCTTATATATTTTAACACCGTCTCAACAACACCCCCATAAATCAACCATTCTGTCATTAGATGAATAGCTGATTTTCCAAGGTGCTCCCAGATACAATTGTCTTGGGCCAGGAGCTTCCTTAACAACGTGACCTGACCAGTAGAAACTCTGGCTAGTTATTGACCTTACGAGGTAAAATATCAATTGACTCAACTCCGAAAGTAGCCTTTCCCATGTAACCCAAGTTACCCAACTCAATGTTGACCTAAACCTCCCAACCACAGATGCCAGGGGAGAGTGAAGAGATTCCTCCAGCTCTCCTCTCACATGGCTAGGCCCCATGTCGGTTGACCTCACAACTCAACCTCATGGCTACAACCCAAAACAAAAACATGCTATTCCTTTCTACAGAGTTAGAGATTAAATCACATTTTATTTGTCATGTGTCGAATACAGTAGCATGGAGAGAGAGGAGCTATCCTATCCGATGTCTGCCATGATATTTTGTGATGACCACATAGTCCATGCTCAGTGGAGGAGAACAAATAAAAGGCAAGACAAACAAAGGCAGCCCTTATTATTTGGACAGTGGCTCTTTACAGGGAGGAAGAGGGCAGAGGCTATGGTACTGTAGCTATGCCTTGTTTGTGTGTGTGTGTGTGTGTGTGTGTGTCTCTAATACACTGAACAAAAATATAATAACACAACATTTAAAGTATTTGTCCCATGTTTCATGAGCTGAAATAAAAGATCCCAGAAATTTCCCCAACACACAAAGAGCTTATTTCTCTCAAGTTTTAGCCACAAATGTGTATACATCCCTGTTTGTGAGCATTTCTTCTTTGCCAAGAAATGCCACACCTGTCAGGTGGACGGATTATCAAAAAGCTGATTAAACAGCATGATCCTTACACAGGTGCAGCTTATGCTGGGGACTATAAAAAGGTTACTCTAAAATGTGCAGTTTTGTCTCAACACAATGCCACAGATGGTCTCAAGTTGAGGGAGCATGCAATTGGCATGCTGACTGCAGGAATGTCCACCGGTTGCGAGAGAATTGAATGTTCATTTCTCTACCATAAGCCGCCTCCAGCCTCATTTTAGGAAACTTCAATGTCGTGAACAGAGTGCCACATGGTGGTAGTGGGGTCAGGGTATGCGCAGGCATAAGCTACTGACAACAAACACAATTGCATTTTATCAATGGCAATTTGAATGCACAGACATACCGTGAAGAGGTCCTGAGACCCATTAATCCGCCGCCATCACCTCATGTTTCAGCATGATAATGGACGGCCCCATGTCGCAAGGATCTGTACACAATTCCTGGAAGCTGAAAATGTCCCAGTTCTTCCATGGCCTACATACTTACCAGACATGTCACACATTGAGCATGTTTGGGATGCTCTGGGTTGACGTGTTCGACATGTGTTCCAGTTCACACCAATATCCAGCAACTTCGCACAGCCATTGAAGGAATGGGACAACATTCCACAGGCCACAATCAACAGTCTGATCAACTCTATGCGAAGGGGATGTGTTGAGCTGCATGAGGCAAATGGTGGTCACACCAGATACTGACTGGTTTTCTGATCCACGTTCCTACTTTTTTTTTTAAAGGTATTTGTGACCAACAGATGCATATCTGTATTCCCAGTAATGTCAAATCCATAGATTAAGGTCTAATGAATTAATTTCAATTGACAGATTTCCTTATATGAACTGTAACTCTGTTAACGCATGTTGCATTTACATTACCATTCAAAACATTGGGGTCACTTAGAAATATCATTGTTTTTGAAAGAAAAGCATATTTTTTTGTCTATTAAAATAACATTAAATTGATCAGAAGTACATTGTAGACATTGTTAATGTTGTAAATGACTATTTTAGCTGGAAACAGCTGATTTGTTAAAATGGAATATCTACATAGGCGTACAGAGGCCCATTATCAGAAACCATCACTCTGGTGTTCCAATGGCACGTCGTGTTAGCTAATCCAATTTTATCATTTTAAAAGGATAATTGATCATTAGAAAGCCCTTTTGCAATTATGTTAGCACAGCTGAAAACTGTTGGCGTCGACAGAGATGGTCGCCTCGCTTCAGGAAACTATGCAGTATTTAGTTTTTTTTAATGTATTATTTCTTACATTGTTACCCCAGGAAATCTTAAGTATTATTACATACAGCCAGGAAGAACTATTGGATATAAGAGCAACGTCAACTTACCAAAATTATGAGCAGGAATTCGACTTTCCCTAAGCGGATCCTCTGTTCGGACCACCACCCAGGACAATAGATCTGATCCCAGTAGGCAACCCAAAACAACGGCGCCACAGAAGGGGCAGACGGAGTGGTCTTCTCGTCAGGCTCCGTCTCACCGCTCACCGCTCCCGAGAATACTACTCGCCAATGTCCAGTCTCTTGACAACAAGGTAGACGAAATTCGAGCAAGGGTTATCTTCCAGAGAGATCGTTACATTCTTTGTTTCACAGAAACATGGCTCACTCGGGATATGTTATCAGAATCCATAAAGCCACCCAGTTTCATCCCGCATCGCGCTGCCAGAAACAATCATCTCTCTGTATGCCTTATGATTAACGACTCGTGGTGCAATCATAACAACAGAGTCGCTGGTGCGCGATGAGACAAGGAGATCCCTACCGACCAATCCCTCCCTAACCCGGACGACGCTAGGCCAATTGTGCGGTCGCGGCCGGTTACGACAGAGCCTGGGCGCGAACCCAGGGACTCTGATGGCACAGCTGGCGCTGCAGTACAGCGCCCTTAACCACTGCGCCACCCGGGAGCTCCCAGACAAATTAAAACAACTTCTTTGCTCACTTTCAGGACAATATAGTGCCACTGACACGGCCCGCTACGAAAACCTGTGGGCTCTACTTCACCGTGGACAACGTGAGTAAAACACTTAAAACGTGTTAACCCTCGCAAGGCTGCTGGCCCAGGCGGCATCCCAAGCTGCGTCCTCAGAGCATGTGCAGACCAGCTGGCTGGTGTGTTTACAGACATTCAATCAATCCCTGTCCCAGTCTGGTGTGCCCACATGCTTCAAGAGGGCCACCATTGTTCCTGTCCTCAAGAAAGCTAAGGTAACTGAGCTAAACAACTATCACCCCGTAGCACTCACTTCTGTCATCATGAAGTGCTTTGAGAGACTAGTCAAGGACCAGATCACCTCCACCCTACCTGACACCCTAGACCCACTCCAATTTGCTTACTGCCCCAATAGGTCCACAGACGATGCAATCACACTGCCCTAACCCATCTGGACAAGAGGAATACCTATGTAAGAATGCTGTTCATTGACTACAGCTCAGCATTTAACACCATAGGACCCTGAGTCTCGACCACGCCCTGTGCAACTGGGTCCTGGACTTCCTGACGGGCCGCCCCCAGGTGGTGAGGGTAGGAAACAACATCTCCACCCCGCTGATCATCAACTCTGGGGCCCCACAAGGGTGCGTTCTCAGCCCTCTCCTGTACTCCCTGATCACCCATGACTGCGTGGCCATGCACGCCTCCAACTCAATCATCAAGATTGCAGACGACACTACAGTGGTAGGCTTGATCACCAACAACGACAAGACAGCCTACAGGGAGGAGGTGAGGGCCCTCGGAGTGTGGTGTCAGGAAAATAACCTCACTCAATGTCAACAAAACAAAGGAGATGATCGTGGACTATCCACATCGACGGGACAGTAGTGGAGACGGTGTAAAGTTCCTCGGCATATACATCACTGATAAACTGAAATGGTCCACCCACACAGACAGCGTGGTGAAGATGGCGCAATAGCGCCTCTTGAACCTCAAGATACTGAAGAAATTTGGCTTGTCACAGAAAACACTCAAACTTTTACAGATGCACAATTGAGAGCATCCTGTCAGGCTGTATCACCACCTGGTACGGCAACTGCTCCGCCCACAACCGCAGGAATCTCTTAGAGGGTAGTGAGTAGAGGTCGACCAATTAATCGGAATGGCCAATAACTTGAAATCGGCCCCAATTATTCATAACAATCGGAAATCGGTATTTTTGTGCAGCAATTGTATACCTTTATTTAACTAGAGTGTCAGTTATGAGCACATTCTTATTTTCAATGAATGCCTAGGAACGGTGGGTTAACTGCCTTGATCAGAGGCAGAATGACAGATTTTCACCTTGTCAGCTCGGAAGATACAATCTTGCAACCTTACAGTTAACTAGTCCAACGCTCTAACCACCTGCCTCTCATTGTACTCCACGAGGAGCCTGCCTGTTACACAAATGCAGTAGAAGCCAAGGTAAGTTGCTAGCTAGCATTAAACTTCTTATATAAAAAAAAAAAATCTATCAATCATAAATCACTAGTTATACCTACACATGGATGATGATATTACAAGTTTATCTAGCGTGTCCTGCATTGCATATAAATCGATGCAATGCTGGGGGATGATTTAACAAAAATGCATTTGCGAAAAAAGCACAATCGTTGGACGAATGTACCTAAACATAAACACCAATGCCTTTCTTAAAATCAATACACAGAAGTATATATTTTTAAACCTGCATATTTAGCTAAAAGAAATCCAGGTTAGCAGGAAATATTAACCAGGTGAAATTGTGTAATTTCTCCTGCGTTCATTGCACGCAGAGTCAGGGTATATGCAACAGTTTGGGCTGCCTTTGCTCATTGCGAACTAATTTGCCCGAATTTTACATAATTATGACATATGTTAAGTTGTTAAGAATGTTGTGCAATGTCACAAGAATATTTAGACTTAGGGATGCCACCCGTTAGATAAAATACAGAACGGTTCCGTATTTCACTGAAAAAATACATGTTTTGTTTGAGACGATAGTTTCCGGATTTGACCATATTAATGACCAAAGGCTCATATTTCTGTGTGTTATTATGTTATAATTAAGTCTATGATTTGATAGAGCAGTCTGACTGAGCGATGGTAGGCAGCAGCAGGCTCGGAAGCATTCATTCAAACAGCACTTTCATGCGTTTTGCAAGCAGCTCTTCGCAAGCACAGCGCTGTTTATGACTTCAGGCCTATCAGCCTAATGGCTGGTGTAACCGACGTGAAATGGCTAGCTAGTTAGCTGGGTGTGCGCTAATAGCGTTTCAAACGTCACTCGCTTTGAGACTTGGAGTAGTTATTCCCCTTGCTCTGCAAGGGCCGCGGCTTTTGTGGAGCGATGGGTAACGCTGCTTCGAGTGTGGCTGTTGTTTATAGGTTAGGGGATGCTTGCGTCCCACTTGGCCAAAAGCCAGGGAAAATGCAGAGCTTTCATTAAATCACACATGTAAGATACTAAATTAAAGCTACACTCGTTGTGAATCCAGCCAACGTGTCAGATTTTAAAAAGGCTTTTCGGCGAAAGCATAAGAAGCTATTATCTGATGATAGCACAACAGTAAACAAAGAGGGTAGCATTTTTCAACCTTGCAGGCGCTACACAACGCAGAAATAAAATATAAAACATGGCTTACCTTTGATGAGCTTCTTTTGTTGGCACTCCAATATGTCCCATAAACATCACAATTGGTCTTTTTGTTCGATTAATTCCATCCATATATATCCAAAATGTCAATTTATTTGGCGCGTTTGATCCAGAAAAAAAAACTGCGCAACGTCACTACAAAATATTTAAAACATTGCCAAAACATTTAAAACTACTTTAGGTATTTTTAAACGTTAATAAATCGATCAAATTGAAGACGGGTCTATCTGTGTTCAATACAGGAAGACAAGAAACCAAGCTACTTTTCAAGTCTTGTGCAACTCTCAGTGTTACGCAGTTCCTAGTTGGCCCTACTTCTTCCTTGCACAAAGGAATAACCTCAACCAAATTCCAAAGACTGGTGACATCCAGTGGAAGCGGTAGGAACTGAAAACAAGTTCATAAGAAATATCGTTTCCCAATGAGAACTCACTGAACAGACAGACACCTCAACAACAACAACAATTCTGAACGGTTAGTCCTCGGGGTTTTGCCTGTTACATGAGTTCTGTTATACTCACAGACATGATTCAAACAGTTTTAGAAACTTCAGAGTGTTTTCAATCGAAATCTATGAGTAATATGCATATCTTATATTCTTGGCATGAGTAGCAGGAAGTTGAAATTGGGCACGCTATTTATCCAAGTGGAAATGCTGCCCTCTATACTTTAAGTTAACTACAACCTAAAACCTCTTATCTTGGAATATCTCATGTTAAAAGGAACCACCAACTTTCATATGTTCTCATGTTCTGAGCAAAGAACTCAAACGTTAGCTTTTTTACATGGCACATATTGCACTTTTACTTCTCCAACACTTTGTTTTTGCATTATTTATAGCTAATTCAACATGTTTCATTATTTATTTGAGGCTAAATTGATTTTATTGATGTATTACATTAAAATAAGTGTTCATTCAGTATTGTTGTAATTGTCATTATTACAAATAAATACATTTAAAAAAATTTAAAAAATACATAATTGTCAGATTAATCGGTATCAACTTTTTTTGGTCCTCCAATAAATCGGTATCGGTGTTGAAAAATCATAATCGGCCGACCTCTAGTAGTGAGGTCTGCACAAAGCATCACCGGGGGCAAACTACCTGCCCTCCAGGACTGTTAAACAGCCATCGCTAACATTGAGTGGCTGCTGCCAACATACTGACTCAAATCTCAAGCCAGTTTAATAATTGGATGTAATAAATGTATCACTAGTCACTTTAAACAATGCCACCTTATATAATGATTACATAACCTACATTTACTCATCTCATATGTATATACTGTATTCTATACCATCTACTGCATCTTGCCTATGCCGTTCGGCCATCACTCATTCATATATTTATATGTACATATTCTTATTCATCCCTTTACATTTGTGTGTGTGTGTGTAAGGTAGTTGTTGTGAAATTGTTAGATTACTTGTTAGATATTACTGCACTGTCGGAACTAGAAGCACAAGCATTTCGCTACACGCGCATTAACATCTGCTAACCATGTGTATGTGACCAATATTTGTATTTATTTTTTTATTTCACCAGGTAGGCCAGTTGAGAACAAGTTCACATTTACAACTGCGACCTGGCCAAGATAAAGCAAACCAGTACGGAAAAAACAACAGAGTTACACATGGAATAAACAAACGTAGTCAATAACACAATAGAACAATCTATATACAGTGTGTGCAAGTGAAGGAGGTAAGGCAATAAATACGCCAATAGTGGCGAAGTAATTATAATTTAGCAATTTACACTGGAGTGATATACAGTTGATGTAGGAAATGTACATACACCTTAGCCAAATACATTTAAATGCAGCTTTTCCTGACATTTAATCCTAGTAAAATTTCTGTTCTAAGTCAGTTAGGATCACCACTTTATTTAAAAAATGTGAAATGTCAGTATAGAGAGAATGATTTATTTCAGCTTTTATTTCTTCCATCACATTCCCAGTGGGTCAGAAGTTTACATGCTACCAAATAATAATTGAGTGTGTTGCCTTTACATTGTTTAACTTGGGTCAAACTTTTAGGGTATCCTTCCACAAGCTTCCCACAATAAGTTGGGTGAATTTTGGCCCATTCCTCCTGACAGACCTGGTGTAACTGAGTCAGGTTTGTAGGCCTCCTTGCTCACACATGCTTTTTCAGTTCTGCCCACAAATTTTATTTTGGATTCAGGTCAGGTCTTTGTGATGGCCACTCCAATACCTTGATTTTGTTGTCCTTGAGACATTTTGCCACAACTTTGGAAGTACGCTTGGTGTCATTGTCTATTTGGAAGACGCATTTGCGACCAAGCTTTAAAATTTCTGACTGATGTCTTGAGATGTTGCTTCAATATATCCACATAATTTTCTTTTCTCTTGATGCCATCTATTTTGTGAAGTGCACCAGTCCCTCCTGCAGCATTGCACCCCCACAACATGACGCAGCCACCCCCCCTCAGCTTGCAAGCCTACCCCTTTTTCCTCCAAACATAACGATGGCCATGGTGGCCAAACAGTTCTACTTTTGTTTCATCAGACCAGAGGACATTTCTCCAAAAAGTACAATCTTTGTCCCCTTTTGCAGTTCAGACCGTAGTCTGGCTTTTTAATGGCAGTTTTGGAGCAGTGACCTCTTCCTTGCCGAGCGGCCTTTCAGGTTATGTCAATATAGGACTCATTTTACTGTGGATATGGATACTTTGTACCTGTTTCTTACAGCATTTTCACATGGTCCTTTGCTGTTGTTCTGGGATTGATTTGCACTTTTCGCACCAAAGTACGTTCATCTCTAGGAGACAGAATGCGTCTCCTTCCTGAATGGTATGACAGCTGCGTGGTCCCATGGTGTTTATACTTGCGTACTATTGTTTGTACAGATGAACATGGTACCTTCAGGCGTTTGGAAATTGCCCCAAAATGATGAATCAGACTTCTGGAGGTCTACTATTTTTTTCTGAGGTCTTGGCTGATTTCTTTTGATTTTCCCATGATATCAAGCAGAGGCACTGAGTTTGAAGGTAGGCCTTGAAATACAGTGCCTTGCGAAAGTATTCGGCCCCCTTGAACTTTGCGACCTTTTGCCACATTTCAGGCTTCAAACATAAAGATATAAAACTGTATTTTTTTTGTGAATAATCAACAAGTGGGACACAATCATGAAGTGGAACAACATTTATTGGATATTTCAAACTTTTTTAACAAATCAAAAACGGAAAAATTGGGCGTGCAAAATTATTCAGCCCCCTTAAGTTAATACTTTGTAGCGCCACCTTTTGCTGCGATTACAGCTGTACGTCGCTTGGGGTATGTCTCTATCAGTTTTGCACATCGAGAGACTGAATTTTTTTCCCATTCCTCCTTGCAAAACAGCTCGAGCTCAGTGAGGTTGAATGGAGAGCATTTGTGAACAGCAGTTCTCAGTTCTTTCCACAGATTCTCGATTGGATAAAGGTCTGGACTTTGACTTGGCCATTCTAACACCTGGATATGTTTATTTTTGAACCATTCCATTGTAGATTTTGCTTTATGTTTTGGATCATTGTCTTGTTGGAAGACAAATCTCCGTCCCAGTCTCAGGTCTTTTGCAGACTCCATCAGGTTTTCTTCCAGAATGGTCCTGTATTTGGCTCCATCCATCTTCCCATCAATTTTAACCATCTTCCCTGTCCCTGCTGAAGAAAAGCAGGCCCAAACCTGATGATGCTGCCACCACCATGTTTGACAGTGGGGATGGTGTTTTCAGGATGATGAGCTGTGTTGCTTTTACGCCAAACATAACGTCTTGCATTGTTGCCAAAAAGTTCAATTTTGGTTTCATCTAACCAGAGCACCTTCTTTCACATGTTTGGTGTGTCTCCCAGGTGGCTTGTGGCAAACTTTAAACTACACTTTTTATGGATATCTTTAAGAAATGGCTTTCTTCTTGCCACTTTTCCATAAAGGCCAGATTTGTGCAGTATACGACTGATTGTTGTCCTATGGACAGAGTCTCCCACCTCAGCTGTAGATCTCTGCAGTTCATCCAGAGTGATCATGGGCCTCTTGGCTGCATCTCTGATCAGTCTTCTCCTTGTATGAGCTGAAAGTTTAGAGGGATGGCCAGGTCTTGGTAGATTTGCAGTGGTCTGATACTCCTTCCATTTCAATATTATCGCTTGCACAGTGCTCCTTGGGATGTTTAAAGCTTGGGAAATATTTTTGTATCCAAATCCGGCTTTAAACTTCTTCACAACAGTATCTCGGACCTGCCTGGTGTGTTCCTTGTTCTTCATGATGCTCTCTGCGCTTTTAACGGACCTCTGAGACTATCACAGTGCAGGTGCATTTATACGGAGACTTGATTACACACAGGTGGATTGTATTTATCATCATTAGTCATTTAGGTCAACATTGGATCATTCAGAGATCCTCACTGAACTTCTGGAGAGAGTTTGCTGCACTGAAAGTAAAGGGGCTGAATAATTTTGCACGCCCAATTTTGTCAGTTTTTGATTTGTTAAAAAAAGTTTGAAATATCCAATAAATGTCGTTCCACTTCATGATTGTGTCCCACTTGTTGTTGATTCTTCACAAAAAAAATACAGTTTTATATCTTTATGTTTGAAGCCTGAAATGTGGAAAAAGGTCGCAAAGTTCAAGGGGGCCGAATACTTTCGCAAGGCACTGTACATCCACAGGTACACCTCCAATTGAATCAAATTATGTCAATTAGCCTATCAGAAGCTTCTAAAGCCATGACATCATTTTCTGGAATTGTCCAAGCTGTTTAAAGGCAGAGTCAACTTAGTGTATATAAACTTCTGACCCACTGGAATTGTGATACAATTCACTGGAAGTGAAATAATCTGTCTGTAAACAATTGTTGGAAACATTACTTGTGTCATGCACAAAGTAGATGTCCTAACCGATTGCCAAAACTATAGTTTGTGAACAAGAAATTTGTGGAGTGGTTGAATTTTTTTTGAATGACTCTAACCTAAGTGTATGTAAACTCTCGATTTCAACTGTACGTGCAGATGAGGATGTGCAAGTAGAAATACTGGTGTGCAAAAGAGCAGAAAAACAAACAAAACAAAAGGGCTGTGTACAGCTGCGGCGATCGGTAAGCTGCTCTGACAGCTGTTGTTTAAAGTTAGAGAGGGAGATATAAATCTCCAACTTCAGTGATTTTTGCGATTCGTTCCAGTCATTGGCAGCAGAGAACTGGAAGGAAAGGCGGACAAAGGAGGTGTTGGCTTTGGGGATGACCAGTGAAATATACCTGCTGGAGCGCGTGCTACGGGTGGGTGTTGCTATGGTGACCAGTGAGCTGAGATACGGTGGCGCTTTACCTAGCAAAGACTTATAGATGACCTGGAGCCAGTGGGTATGGCGACGAATATGTAGCAAGGACCAGCCAACGAGAGCATATAGGTCGCAGTGGTGGGTATTATATGGGGTTTGGTGACAAAACGGATGGCACTGTGATAGACTGCATCCAATTTTCTGAGTAGAGTGTTGGAGGCTATTTTGTAAATGACATCGCCGAAGTCAAGGATCAGTAGGATAGTCAGTTTTACGAGGGTGTTTGGCAGCATGAGTGAAGGAGGTTTTTCTTATTTGATTAAAGAAGCAATAAAAATGGTCTTCTTTAGACTAGTTGAGTATCTGGAGCATCAGCATTTGTGGGTTCAATTACAGGCTCAAAATGGCAAGAAACAAATAACTTTCTTCTGAAAATCATCAGTCTATGCTTGTTCTGAGAAATGAAGGCTATTCCATGCGAGAAATTGCCAAGAAACTGAAGATCTCGTTCAAAGCTGTGTACTACTCCCTTCACAGAACAAAGAATACTGGCTCTAACCAGAATAGAAAGAGGAGTGGGAGGCCCCGGTGCACAACTGAGCAAGAGGACAAGTACATTAGAGCGTCTAGTTTGAGAAACAGACGCCTCACAAGTCATCAACTGGCAGCTAGCTTCATTAAATAGTACCCGCAAAACACCAGTCTCAATGTCAACAGTGAAGAGGCGACTCCGGGATGCTGGACTTCTTCGCTCTATTTGCTTATCACACTGCCATCTTATTTTCCCATGAAACACTGAGGGGGACAGACAGTTCACCACACACACAGGCCCTGCCTACACACAACACTGTAGTGCTCTCTCAACCCAACCTTCTGGGAATATAGAGAAAAGATTACAAATCAGAATAGAAAGAGGTAACAGATTAAAACACAGGTCCTTGCTGTGTGTGGGTAACACATCCATTGAAGGGGAAGCATAGCAGTGACACAGCAAGTGATGCAACACACAGAGACCGTGTTCCTTCATTCCTAAAACAATTGTTTGTTCAGCTGAGGGTAATATAGGTTAACCCAAAACTAAAGTATTGTGTAATTGGTCAGATGCTCAATTAAGTTCTGGGTCCATCCATGTTACTGGAACGAAGAGTATATGGGCTTTACAAAATTCTAGAACTAATTATCTCACGCATCCTGTTGTACCATGACAGCTCTACGTTACTATTTAGCTGAGGGAAGAGATGCTGCCGTGTCCACATTTGAAATTCAGTAAAATGTGTATATGAGAGGGTGTGTGCGTCCTGCATCTTAACCACACAGCTGATCTCTGCTTCCACTGTGATCTTGGGGCTTGTATCTAAGCACAGAGGGTAGGTTGAGAGATGAGAGGATAGCAGGGCTCTTAGTCTCTCTCAGCCTTCAAGATACAGTACATGCACTACATCACATCTTCTCTCCCTTTTTACTTAGATGGCTTAAGCTTTGCAACGATACCACTCTTATTAAATTAGATGAACTATACAAGAGGTAGGCACTATATTAATGTGCAGTCAGTCTTCATTAAAAAAAATGAACTAACAGAGGCGTTTCTCTGGACACAGAGCTTATTTCAGTAAACTAGGTAAAGAGGCCCTATATTTTACTGGCTAGCTGTGGCTAAATTATATAGTAGACATCTGTGACCTTTAGCCTTTCAAGAGTAAACAAATACAACTAACCAGAACACACAGACATTCAAGCTTAGGCCTAATGTTTTCTGAAGAGATCAAGGCTGGACTTTTATTTTGATTGTGTGACCAGACATGATCAAATCCTTTCTCCCTGAGAACATAAACTTGAGAACATCAGAGTGCTTGTGATGTGTCAGAGTAAAAACACACCTTGTGGCTTTCTGTCTTCACTTAATTTCCTCCTATCATATACCGGTTTCCCTAGTCCAGTACAAATATATTTCAGAAGAGGTCTTCAACAAGTCAGTGGCATTTATTTAGCCTAAATATATATATATATATATTTGTTTTATCTACATCAAGATAAGGGCAACTGTCTTAAGAAACTTGATAGTGATCAATCAGTTGTGTAGCCTACAGTCAGTGTAGTAGGCTATTACACATTAGGCTAATAACAGTTAGAACTCTTCCTCCTTCCTTTCCATGTACTGTAACTTGGTAAGGAGTAAAAATACACCTTGTGCTCTCCTCTTCTCTCTGAAAATAATTTTCTTGTATCATATACCGGTTCCTCTAATACATAAATAAATATATTTAAAAAGGTCTTCATGAAGTCAGTGGTTTGTGTCTACATTATCTTCATCGAGATTAGGCCTAGTTCTATTGTCATGAATTAAGCCTTATTGATAGTGATCAACTACAGTCATAGCTTACTGTACCACAGACTAATCACAGTGCTGTGTCCCATACTTTGGGCCTCCTTCCTCTCCACTGTACAGTTCCACCTCAGCTGGACCTCATTTCTGGGTCTGGTTAGTCCAGCTGACTGACTGTTATGATTGTTATGAAACATAACAGAGGGCATTAACACTGGCATGACATGGCTGCCACTTCCGTATGATCTCAAGATAACATCTGTGGAATGCAAGAACAACCACCTGTGATTACACACCATGACATTTCTTTCTATTTAACCTTTATTTATCTAGGCAAGTCAGTTAAGAACAAATTATTATTTTCAATGACGGCCTAGGAACAGTGGGTTAACTGCCAGTTCAGGGGCAGAACGACAGATTTTTACCTTGTCAGCTCGGGGATTTGATCTTGCAACCTTTCGGTTACTAGTCCAACACTCAACTACTAGGCTACCTGCCGACATGCACTGTCTGTCCGTCCATCCATCTGTCTGCTTTTCTGTCTGTGTCCTTCAGTCAGGGAAACGTCATGTTATGGTAGGCCTACTGTATATGTATGTGATGTAAATTTGTCATGAATCAGAACCTGTCAAAGTCCATTGTAATAAAGACTAGGCTGTCAATAAAGCAGCAGGTGGCTGCAGCACACCTAGTACACACCTAGGGCCTAAGCAGTCATTATAATACCAAATAGTAGTTAACATATGGATTCAAGATTTTAAGTTATCTGGCAAATGGTTGACCCATGGTGTAAAATAGAATACCCAGAGACTGAATTTACACAGTTGTATATCATAATATCTTGAACACAGATAGCGTTGTAGTAAAGGAAAATAGGCCTATCCTTTCAACTACTTATCTAGTAAGCCTCGAAAGTGGGAGTAAATTAGTAATTCAGTAACATTTAGAATGCGGTTACATTTTAACAAGTGACTAATTAAACCATGTCACTTGACATGCAAAATAACATTATGGGAAAGATCTTCATATGACATAATCAATTAAGTGGAACTAGGTTCATTCACAATTTAGCCACAAAGAACTGATCACTAAGAGAGAATGCATTCTGATTGTTCTGACATTCCACAGTAACGCAAACTGCAACATTGTTACAGTAAAATGTCTACATAATAACAATACTACATTTAATTTGAAAATCGCTTCTCACGCCCAAAAAAAAACAAATATTATAATAATACTAAAAATAATCCCCCAAAAAACAAGAGCACACAACAAGATCTGACAGAGAACATAATTAGCATATGGCCTTAAAAGTTTTCTGAACAGCTCAGTCTTTAGCTGTGCCACAGGCTGTGCTTCCAACGAGGCCAGAGACAGCAGCCCCGACAGTAACTGGAAGGAGCCACACAACTGAAAACCCTGTCACCCATAGTTTTTAGTCTGCTGTTGGGTTGCTGAATACAAGTAGCCATTCTTATTCTGGCAAATGTTGCAACACTGTTACAATCAACTAGCATAAACCCCCCCCTCACACTTGCTAAAACGTCTGGACTCTCACTAAAACTTCATTACGGAAGAAATTGACACGTAGAGATTATGAATGACAACTACAAACCCCCAATGGGTTCCACGGAAAAAAATACATAAACATTTCAAGACACTCCGTGACAGCCATTCAACCAATTGACCGGACGAGGGGTGGATTCAATTCAGCACTCGTGTAAAATGGCATTCACAGAGGCCCAATCCAGGGGGCAAAATAATATTCGCCGAGAAAAGTAGCTGGGCAATGGGTTAACACATTGTGTTGACCCAGATACTTCTATTTCACCAGCAATATCCCACATGAATCGGGTTTAAGCGAATTGTGGAATAGGTCTCAATGTCCGGTTGTCACATCCACTTGCGGGACTGATAGGGGATTTGAGCTAAACAATTTAGCCTACTAACCCGGCTAAAGAAAATAAACAAAAGCAGAACCTACCCAGAAATTCTGTAGGAAGTAGGGCGTTATCATCTTGGTTTCTTCCTCTCTGCAACTATTTTCTTCAATGTAATTCAACCAATATTCACGCAATTGCACCGATGTCCTCCCCTTTTCTGTTGTGTGCTTTTTCTCCTTTTTTTCTCCTTTTCCCTCACTCTTTCTTCTCCCTCCCCACCTCAGACTCCACCTCCTTCAGATAGATTCAATTCAGTTGCCTTTCGTCTTCTCCAAAATCCAGAGACAAGGAAACAGCGCCACCCATAGCGGGAACAAAAAAGGAACTGGGGAAATGACTGGTCTGCAGTGATATTCTAGACTGGTTCTATAATTATTTAAACGTTCTAAATCACCGTGATTAATGTCAGCCAAGGTAGGAAAGGTTTCCTGGCTATACTAACATATAAAATAAAAGTATTTTTATTCTAAGTGTCTTCGCATTTTCAACCTCTCTCTGTAATACCTATGTTTCAAGCAGACCACCATAGTCCCTGTGCGCAAAATAGCCATGGTAACCGTCTAAATGACTATCACTCCGTAGCACTCACATCTGTAGCCATGAAATGCTTTGAACGGCTAGTCATGGCTCATATAAACATCATCATCACAGATATCCCTGGACCTACTCAAATTTGCACACCGCCCCAACAGATCCACAGATGACGCAATCTCTATTGCACTTACCCACTTGGACAAAAGGAACACCTACGTGAGAATGCTGTTCATTGACTACAGCTCAGCGTTCAACACTATAGTGCCCTCCAAGTCCATCACTAAGGTAAGGACCCTGGGACTGGACACCTCCCAATGCAACTGGTTCCTGGACTTCCTGACGGGACTCCCCCAGCTGGTGAGGGCAGGCAACAACACATCTGCCACACTGACCCGTAACACGGTGGCCCCTCAGGGGTGTCCCCGTCTGTACTCCCTGTTCACCCACGACTGCGTGGCCGTGCACGACTCCAGCACCATCATTAAGTTTGCTGACGACAGGACAGTGGTAGGCCTGATCACCAACAACAATGAGACAGCCTATAGCAGTAGAACTGTTTGAGGAACTGAGAGCCCATGCCAAATCTTTTCAACCTCCAGAGATGGAAGAGGCAGGCTCGACCCTCTGTTTCTTTCTCCATGATCAGCTCCTTTGTATAATGGTGCTGGAGGTGATGGCTGCCGTTTTATGGATTCCTAACCAACTGTGCTATTTTGTTTGTTTTTTCACATTGTTTGTAACTTATTTTGTACATAATGTTGCTTCTACAGTTATTTATTTCCCCTACCTACAGTACATGTACAAAATAACTCAACTAACCTGTACCCTTGCACATTGACTCGGTACCGGTACCCCCTGTATATAGCCTCGTTATTTTTGTGTTACTTTTTAATTTGTATTTTACTATTTTAACTTTAGTTTATTTAGTAAATATTTTTTTAAACTCTTTCTTGAACTGCATTGTTGGTTAAGGGGTTGTAAGTAAGCATTTCACGGTAAGGTGAATGTGACAAATAAAATTTGATTTGTCTTGTTGACATTGAGGGCGAGGTTGTTGTCAACGTCAACAAGACAAAGGATCATGGAAAAAGAAACGGAGGGTCGAGCACACCTCTTCCATCTCTGGAGGCTGAAAAGATTTGGCATGGGCCATCAGACCCTCAAAAATATCTACTGCCGCACCATTGAGAGCATCTTCTGGGAGGCAGGTAGACTAGCGGTTAAGAGCATTGGGCCAGTAAAGGAAAGGTGACAAATCTGTCAATGTGCCCTTGAGCAAGGCAATTAACCCTAATTGCTCCTCTAAGTCGCTCTGGATAAGTGTGTCTGCCAAATGACGTTGATGTTGACTGCTTGGAATGGCAACTGCCTGGCATCTGACCGCAAGTAGCTGCAGAGGATAGTGCGTATGGCCAAGTACGTCACTGGGGCCAAACAGCTTCTACACCCAAACCATAAGAATGCTAAATAGTTTATTAAATAGCTTCCCGGACAATCTGCATTGACCCTTTTTGCACAAACTTTGACTCATCCCATACACTGCTGCTACAATTTACCATCTGTCACTTTATTCGTAGTTATATGTACATACTGAGATGATTGTGGACTACAGGAAAAAGAGGACCGAGCACGCCCCCATTCTCATCGATGGGGCTGTAGAGGAGCAGGTTGAGAGCTTCAAGATCCTTGGTGTCCACATCACCAACAAACTAACATGGTCCAAGCACACCAAGACAGTCTTGAAGAGGGTACGACAAAACCTATTCCCCCTCAGGAGACTGAAAAGATTTGGTATGGGTCGTCAGATCCTCAAAAGGTTCTATAGCTGCACCATCGAGACTGGTTCCATCACTGCCTGGTATGGCAACTGCTCTGCCTCCGACCGCAAGGCATTACAGAGGGTAGTGTGAACGGCCCAGTACATCACTGAGGCCAAGCTTCCTGCCATCCAGGACCTCTATACCAGGCGGTGTCAGAGGAAGGCCATAAAAATGGTCAGACTCCAGCCACCCTAGTCATAGACTGTTCTCTCTGCTTGCTGCACGGCAAGCGTACCGGAGCGCCACGTCTAGGTCCAAGAGGCTTCTAAACAGCTTCTACCCCAAGCCATAAGACTCCTGAACATCTAATCAATTGCCCCCCCCCCCCCCTCTATTTTACACTGCTGCTACTCTTTGTTGTTATCCATGCATAGTCACTTTAAAAACTCTACCTACATGTACATATTACTTCAACTAACCGGTACCCCCCTGTATATAGTCTCGCTATTGTTATTTTACTGCTGCTCTTTAATTACTTGTTACTTTTATTTCTTATCTGTATTTTTGTTCAATTGCATTGTTGGTTAGCAGCTCATAAGTAAGCATTTCACTGTTGTATTCGGCACATGGGGCTAATACAAATGGTATATTCTGTATCTACCTCAATTACCTCAAACCCCTGCACATTGACTATGGGTAAATCAAATCAAATGTATTTATATAGCCCCTCTTACATCAGCTGATATCTCAAAGTTTTGTACAGAAACCCAGCCTAAAACCCCAAACAGCAAGCAATGCAGGTGTAGAAGCACGGTGGCTAGGAAAAACTCCCTAGAAAGGCCAAAACCTAAGAAGAAACCTAGAGAGGAACCAGGCTATGAGGGGTGGCCAGTCCTCTTCTGGCTGTGCCGGGTGGAGAATATAACAGAACATGGCCAATATGTTCAAATGTTCATAAATGACCAGCATGGTCAAATAATAATAATCACAGTAGTTGTCAAGGGTGCAGCAAGTCAGCACCTCAGGAGTAAATGTCAGTTGGCTTTTCATAGCCGATCATTAATAGTATCTCTACCGCTCCTGCTGTCTCTAGGGAGTTGAAAACAGCAGGTCTGGGACAGGTAGCACGTCCAGTGAACAGGTCAGGGTTCCATAGCTGCAGGCAGAACAGTTGAAACTGGAGCAGCAGCACAGCCAGGTGGACTGGGGACAGCAAGGAGTCATCATGCCAGGTAGTCCTGAGGCATGGTCCTAGGGCTCAGATCCTCCGAGAGAGAGAAAGAAAGAGATAATTAGAGAGAGCATACTTAAATTCACACAGGACACCAGATAAGACAGTAGAAGTACACCAGATATAGCAAACTAACTCTAGCCCCCCGACACATCAACTACTGCAGCATAAATACTGGAGGCTGAGACAGGAGGGGTCAGGAGACACTGTGGCCCCATCCGATGATACCCCCGGACAGGGCCAAACAGGAAGAATATAACCCCACCCACTTTGCCAAAGCACAGCCCCCACACCACTAGAGGGATATCTTCAACCACCAACTTAACATCCTGAGACAAGGCCGAGTATAACCCACAAAGATCTCCGCCACGGCACAACCCAAGGGCGGGCGCCAACCCAGACAGGAAGATCACGTCAGTGACTCAACCCACTCAAGTGACGCACCCCTCCTAGGGACGGCATGAAAGAGCACCAGTAAGCCAGTGACTCTGTAATAAGGTTAGAGGCATAGAATCCCAGTGGAGAGAGGGGAACCGGCCATGCCCGAGACAGCAAAGGTGGTTCGTTGCTCCAGAGCCTTTCCGTTCACCTTCACACTCCTGGGCCAGACTACACTCAATCATATGACCCACTGAAGAGATGAGTCTTCAGTAAAGACTTAAAGGTTGAGACAGAGTCTGCGTCTGAAGACAAACAATGTATACGAAATGCTTCTGTCTGGTTTTAGACCCCATCATAGCACTGAGACTGCACTTGTGAAGGTGGTAAATTACCTTTTAATGGCATCAGACCGAGGCTCTGCATCTGTCCTCGTGCTCCTAGACCTTAGTGCTGCTTTTGATACCATCGATCACCACATTCTTTTGGAGAAATTGGAAACCCAAATTGGTCTACACGGACAAGTTCTGGCCTGGTTTAGATCTTATCTGTCGGAAAGATATCAGTTTGTCTCTGTGAATGGTTTGTCCTCTGACAAATCAACTGTAAATTTCGGTGTTCCTCAAGGTTCCGTTTTAGGACCACTATTGTTTTCACTATATATTTTACCTCTTGGGGATGTCATTCGAAAACATAATGTTAACTTTCACTGCTATGCGGATGACACACAGCTGTACATTTCAATGAAACATGGTGAAGCCCCAAAATTGCCCTCGCTAGAAGCATGTGTTTCAGACATAAGGAAGTGGATGGCTGCAAACGTTCTACTTTTAAACTCGGACAAAACAGAGATGCTTGTTCTAGGTCCTAAGAAACAAAGAGATCTTCTGTTGAATCTGACAATTAATCTTAATGGTTGTACAGTCGTCTCAAATAAAACTGTGAAGGACCTCGGCGTTACTCTGGACCCTGATCTCTCTTTTGAAGAACATATCAAGACTGTTTCAAGGACAGCTTTTTTCCATCTTTTGCAAAAATCTGAATCTCTCTGTCCAAAAATGACGCAGAAAAATTAATCCATGCTTTTGTCACTTCTAGGTTAGACTACTGCAATGCTCTACTTTCCGGCTACCCGGATAAAGCACTAAATAAACTTCAGTTAGTGCTAAATACGGCTGCTACAATCCTGACTAGAACCAAAAAATTGGATCATATTACTCCAGTGCTAGCCTCCCTAAGGGCTGATTTCAAGGTTTTACTGCTAACCTACAAAGCATTACATGGGCTTGCTCCTACCTATCTCTCTGATTTGGTCCTGCCGTACATACCTACACGTACGCTACGGTCCCAAGACGCAGGCCTCCTAATTGTCCCTAGAATTTCTAAGCAAACAGCTGGAGGCAGGGCTCTCTCCTATAGAGCTCAATTTTTATGGAATGGTCTGCCTACCCGTCCTTGGGTAGGCAGAGGGAGTCTGGAAGGGCATCAAGGAATCTTTGTGTTGTCTGAGAATTTATAGCACGACTTTTGATGCTCCTTGGTTGGGGTCTGAGCAGATTATTTGTTGCGATTGCAAACGTAATAAAATGGTGGTCCGATAGTCCAGGATTATGAGGGAAAACATTAAGATCCACAATCCATGGGACAAAACTAGGTCCACAGTATGACTGTGACAGTGAGTAGGTCCAGAGACATGTTGGACAAAACCCACTGAGTCGATGATGTCTCCGAAAGCCTTTTGGAGTGGGTCTGTGGACTTTTACATGTGAATATTAAAATCACCAAAAATTATAATATTATCTGCCATGACTACAAGGTCCGATAGGAATTCAGGGAACTCAGTGAGGAACGCTGTATATGGCCCAGGAGGCCTGTAAACAGTAGCTATAAAAAGCGATTGAGTAGGCTGCATAGATTTCATGACTAGAAGCTCAAAAGACGAAAACGTCATTTTTTTTTTGTAAATTGAAATTTGCTATCGTAAATGTTAGCAACACCTCCGCCTTTGGGGAATATGGATATGGTCACTAGTGTAACCAGGATGTGAGGCCTCATTTAACACAGTAAATTCATCAGGCTTAAGCCATGTTTCAGTCAGGCCAATCACATCAAGATTGTTCATTGACTATAACTGCCTTTGAAGTGAGGGATGTAACATTAAGTAGCCCTATTTTGAGATGAGAGGTATCACGATCTCTTTCAATAATGGCAGGAATGGAGGTCTTTATCCTAGGGAGATTGCTAAGGCGAACACCGCCATGTTTAGTTTTGCCCAACCTAGGTCGAGGCACAGACACGGTCTCAATGGGGATAACTGAGCTAGTGGCAGATCCCACTAAGCTGTCAGGCTGGCTAACAGCCTGATGCCTGGCCTGCACCCTATTTCATTGTGGAGCTAGAGGAGAGAGCACCCCTCCAGCTAGGATGGAGTCCGTCACTCCTCAGGAGGCCAGGCTTGGTCCTGTTTGTGGGTGAGTCCCAGAAAGAAGGCCAATTATCTACAAATTCTATCTTTTGGGAGGGGCAGAAACCAGTTTTCAACCAGCGATTGAGTTGTGAGACTGCTGTAGAGCTCATCACTCCCCCTAACTGGGAGGGGGCCAGAGACAATTACTCGATGCCGACACATCTTTCTAGCTGATTTACACGCTGAAGCTATGTTGCGCATGGTGACCCTTGTATATCGCTACTCATTGTGTATCTATTACTTTTTTATTATTACAGGTTTTACTTTTGTATGATTTCACCATTTTCTTTTCTCTGTATTGTTGGGAACAGCCTGTAAATAAGCATTTCACTGTTAATTTTTTATATTTTACTAGGCAAGTCAGTTAAGAACAAATTATTATTTTCAATGACGGCCTAGGACCAGTGGGTTAACTGCCTGTTCAGGGGTAGAACAACAGATTTTTACCTTGTCAGCTCGGGGATTTGAACTTGCAACCTTTCGGTTACTAGTCCAACACTCTAACCACTAGGTTACCCTGCCGCCCCAATTCACACTGGTTGCTCACAAAACATGTGCCAGATCAAATTTGATAACAGAGGGCATCCATCCTGGCTGCCACTTCCTTATGATCAAGATATTTAATACATTTTTTTGTTTTATGTGTGTATTGTCTTGTTCTGCTAGGTATTACTGCACTGTTGAAACAAGAATTTCGCTGAACCTGTGATATCTGCAAATCTGTGTATGTGTCCAATAAACTTTGATAAGAGTATGAGGCCGAGATATTTCCCTGACAATGTTGATCTCATGAACACTTCAAGGTTGCAAAATGATCTTCCACAGGGACATTACACTAAAATCATGACTCAGTCATCTACACAGCCACCTTGGCCATCTTTGTCACTACTAAATATGTTGTGAGTGGTGGATGAAAGTATGTGGCCAATGGGGGTCATTAACTCTGGTCTATCCGACCTGATATTATCAGGCTAAAAACCATTAGACAGATCACATCAAACTTTATTTAAAGTGCATTTAAAAATGTAACACACAGTAACAGAAAACAGCAGTCCCAGATTTTTGTAAACAATTTATTCTCAACAATGTACAGATCCAAGCAGTGATTACCATTCACATCCATCACATCTTTATACAAATATCATTACAAAATCACTACAATACAATAAAGATTCTTCACATGATCCAAAATATTTGGTGGCCCCCTAAATTATTCTTATTATTTAACCTTAAAATTCAGCAGTTTATAAAAACAATTTAAACCATATTCACTATTTCAAAAAGAAGAAGTTTCTCTCACATTATTCAGCAAAAACGGGTGAAGGCAGACTTGGAGAAATCCTTGTAAAGTTTTTTTCTTATGGCTAAATGAAAGTCACAGGCTATTGTTACAGGTGTTCTTTAAAGGGGGGCTGAAATTCCTGATTTGGCCTAATTTTTTGTTTTGGTCATTAAGAAATGCAGCGGCCATGACTGAAGCCAAAAGAGTAGTCTTGGAGGGGGTGGTTTAATGTGGATGTCTCGTGGGTGTTCGCATGTGGCAAGCATTTGTACATTCACTCTGTTAGATAACTTGAAACAGCCTAACCAGGTCGTGTGTCTTGAAGTCACCTAGGCTAGCTAGCACTAGCCAACTTCTTTCTCCAATTAGCTTCAGCAGGCTAGTGTGTGACCCTGGCAAAGTTGGTTTGACAATGGATAGCCCATCTCTGGGGCTATTTAGTGACCACCAATAAATTACAATGTAAATGGGAAAATATTTTATTGTTCCACATTTTTAGTTGTCTCATTAAATGTTTTTTATATTTGTATATGAATTTCTACCATTTATAGTCATTTGAGGTTAAGTAATTGAGATGTGAAGCTATTGACCTTTTAAAATATTTTCTGATTTACATTGTGTAATTTACTGATGTATCCTAACTAGCCTCATAGGGATGTCAAAGGTCAAACCAAATGGACCATGGGCATTACGATAGGGTCAGTGCAGCTGTGCTGCGAAATTATGATTACTTGGGTGCTGTCTGCTGCAGGATTGAAAAAACCCAAACCTAATGAATTTATGGGACCCTTCAATCCATGACACTTTTTTCACCATCATCTCGCAAATCTGTTATGGATGAGACTGACTTTATGACCAAAATTATCCTAATTACACCTTGTAGTAAATTTTGATTAGAATAAATGTTTGACTCATAGATGCCAAAATAGCTGTTTTCAAAACGAGAAGTTGCTTTTAGGGGCAGTCGCTCTTTAGAGACATTCTAATAGACTATGATTTTTTAAAGATTTCCCCCCCCTGTTCTTCAAAATTAAAGACTTCAAAAACGCAAACATAGCTGTAAGACGCCATGAGCATATTTACGTTTGGCCTAATGTGCAAGGTCTTTTTTCATTATTGAAAATTACCAGCCATTACGAATCCCCAGCTAAATCATTCAGTTATCATCAAGGCATCATGTACATATTACATTAACTATCTAGACATGTCTTACAATCACTTTGCCACAGTTGCATTCATTATGTGCAAGTTACCTCTTCCCAATTGTATATTCGTATTCCTCCAAATTGTAGCTAAATTTGAATGCATGAGCTTACCTAGTTACAATTATTATTTCACACTGACCCTGGGTGTGTGTACATCTCAGTGCCTTATTGTGAGTTAGCACACATATCAAACATTAGTGAACTGAACACCCATTGACAGGAACATCCTCTGTAGTTTAGGGTTAGCGCAGGCTTAATAACCTCTTATCGGTAAAGGGAGATGGAAAAAGGCATACATTTGGAAAACAATAACGGTAAACACAGACCTTCTGAGGTTACTACAAACAAATATTCAAGTACAGAAGCTACACATTATAGCAGCGGCTATGTCATTAAGACGGCACACAAACAGTGATTGTTCTATGTATTTTTCTTTTCATATTTTCTTGGGACGGTTTCCTGGACACAAATTAAGCTTAGCACTAGGTTTAAAATGTGTCTGGGAAACAGGCCCTATATGTTTTTGTTGTTTTTAATTCAGTGTGATAAATCGCAGTAGGACAGAACCAATCAAGCCATGCGACCTCCAATTTTTGACATGCCAAACAGCTGGAATGTGACAAAGACAAAGTAATGTCCACTCCATGACAAAGGTGTGGCACAAAAACAAGAACTACAGAAACAGGCGCCTCCATATATCCCATTCCGTCTTTTTGTGCTACTTGATATTAGCCCGGTGAAAAAAAAAGAGCCATTCAGTTTGGATCCAGGCTAACTTGAAATACCCCATGTTTTTGTTGTTACAAGTGTGAAAATGTCTAATTATGTTCAACACAACCATCCAATTAATTTTTTAAAATAAATATACCGTACAATAAAGATTCAAGGAGACTTAAATATATTTTATTTTAATTACCTATTCATCTAAGTTAAAGATTGTTGGCTTTGGAAAGGTTTTGTGGCAATACATGAGCATCTGCAGTATTTCATCTCCAGGCTTAGTTCACACCAATTATCTTTTAGAGAATTTAAGATATTGGGAATCTTATCTTTAAAAACAGGTCAAACACACACTTGAAGTTGGAAGTTTCCATACACTTAGGTTGGAGTCATTAAAACTTGTTTTTCAACCACTCCACAAATTTCTTGTTCACAAACTATAGCTTTGGCAAGTCGGTTAGGACACCTACTTTGTGCATGACAAGTCATTTTTCCAACAATTGTTTACAGACAGATTATTTCACTTATAATTCCATTGTATCACAATTCCAGTGGGTCAGAAGTTTACATACACTAAGTTGACTCTGCCTTTAAACAGCTTGGAAAATTCCAGAAAATGTCATGGCTTCAGAAGCATCTGATAGGCTAATTGACATAATTTGATTCAATTGGAGGTGTACCTGTGGATGTATTTCAAGGCCTACCTTCAAACTCAGTGCCTCTTTGCTTGACATCATGGGAAAATCAAAAGAAATCAGCCAAGACCTCAGAAAAAAAAATTGTAGACCTCCACAAGTCTGGTTCATCCTTGGGTGCAATTTCCAAACGCCTGAAGGTACCACGTTCATCTGTACGAACAATAGTACGCAAGTATAAACACCTGCATATGATGGCTGCATCATACCGCTCAGGAAGGAGACACGTTCTGTCTCCTAGAGATGAAGGTACTTTGGTGCGATAAGTGCAAATCAATCCCAGACAGCAGCAAAGGACCTTGTGAAGATGCTGGAGGAAACGGGTGCAAAATGTAAATGTATATCCACAGTAAAAACTAGTCCTATAATCAACATAACCTGAAGGCCGCTCAGCAAGGAAGAAGCCAATGCTGCAAAACTGCCATAAAAAAGCCAGACTAGAGTTTGAACTGAACATGGGGACAAAGATCATACTTTTTGGAGAAATGTCCTCTGGTTTGATCAAACAAAAATATAACTTTTTGGCCATAATGACCATCATTATGTTTGGAGGAAAAAGGGGGAGGCTTGCAAGCCAAAGAACATCATCCCAACGGTGAAGCACGTGGGTGGCAGCATCATGTTGTGGGGTGCTTTGCTGCAGGAGGGACTGGTGCACTTCACAAAATAGATGGCATCATGAGGAGGAAAATTAGGTGGATATATTGAAGCAACATCTCAAGACATCAGTCAGGAAGTTAAAGCTTGGTCGCAAATGGGTCTTCCAAATGGACAACGACCACAAGCGTACTGGCTTAAGGACAACAAAGTCAAGGTATTGGAGTGGCCATCACAAAGCCCTGACCTCAATCCAAAATAATATTTATGGGCAGAACTGAAAAAGCATGTGCAAGCATGGAGGCCAACAAACCTGACTTAGTTACACCAGCTCTGTCAGGAGGAATGGGACACAATTCCCCCAACTTATTGTGGGAAGCTTGTGGAAGGCTACCCTAAAAGTTTAACCCAAGTTAAACAATTCAAAGGCAATTCTACCAAATACTAATTGAGTGTATGTAAACTTCTGACCCAATGGGAATGTGATGAAAGAAATAAAAGCTGAAATAAATCACTCTATTATTATTCTGACATTTCACTTTATTAAAATAAAATGGTGATCCTAACTAACTTAAGACAGGGATTTTTTACTCGGATTAAATGTCAGGAATTGTGAAAAACTGAATTTAAATGTAGTTGGCTAAGGTGTATGTAAACTTCCGACTTCAACTGTGTTGGTGTATGTACACATACATACATACATACATACATATATATATATATATATATATATATATATATATATATATATATATATATATATATATATATATATATATATATATATATATATATATATATATATATATATATATATATATATGTGTGTGTACATGCATGTGTACATACACATATATATACACATATGTATATACAGTGCCTTGCGAAAGTATTCGGCCCCCTTGAACTTTGCGACCTTTTGCCACATTTCAGGCTTCAAACATAAAGATATAAAACTGTATTTTTTTGTGAAGAATCAACAACAAGTGGGACACAATCATGAAGTGGAACGACATTTATTGGATATTTCAAACTTTTTTAACAAATCAAAAACTGAAAAATTGGGCGTGCAAAATTATTCATCCCCTTTACTTTCAGTGCAGCAAACTCTCTCCAGAAGTTCAGTGAGGATCTCTGAATGATCCAATGTTGACCTAAATGACTAATGATGATAAATACAATCCACCTGTGTGTAATCAAGTCTTCGTATAAATGCACCTGCACTGTGATAGTCTCAGAGGTCCGTTAAAAGCGCAGAGAGCATCATGAAGAACAAGGAACACACCAGGCAGGTCCGAGATACTGTTGTGAAGAAGTTTAAAGCCGGATTTGGATACAAAAAGATTTCCCAAGCTTTAAACATCCCAAGGAGCACTGTGCAAGCGATAATATTGAAATGGAAGGAGTATCAGACCACTGCAAATCTACCAAGACCTGGCCATCCCTCTAAACTTTCAGCTCATACAAGGAGAAGATTGATCAGAGATGCAGCCAAGAGGCACATGATCACTCTGGATGAACTGCAGAGATCTACAGCTCCCAGAGGTGGGAGACTCTGTCCATAGGACAACAATCAGTCGTATATTGCACAAATCTGGCCTTTATGGAAGAGTGGCAAGAAGAAAGCCATTTCTTAAAGATATCCATAAAAAGTGTAGTTTAAAGTTTGCCACAAGCCACCTGGGAGACACACCAAACATGTGGAAGAAGGTGCTCTGGTCAGATGAAACCAAAATTAAACTTTTTGGCAACAATGCAAAACGTTATGTTTGGCGTAAAAGCAACACAGCTCATCATCCTGAACACACCATCCCCACTGTCAAACATGGTGGTGGCAGCATCATGGTTTGGGCCTGCTTTTCTTCAGCAGGGACAGGGAAGATGGTTAAAATTGATGGGAAGATGGATGGAGCCAAATACAGGACCATTCTGGAAGAAAACCTGATGGAGTCTGCAAAAGACCTGAGACTGGGACGGAGATTTGTCTTCCAACAAGACAATGATCCAAAACATAAAGCAAAATCTACAATGGAATGGTTCAAAAATAAACATATCCAGGTGTTAGAATGGCCAAGTCAAAGTCCAGACCTGAATCCAATCGAGAATCTGTGGAAAGAACTGAAAACTGCTGTTCACAAATGCTCTCCATCCAACCTCACTGAGCTCGAGCTGTTTTGCAAGGAGGAATGGGAAAAAAATTCAGTCTCTCGATGTGCAAAACTGATAGAGACATACCCCAAGCGACGTACAGCTGTAATCGCAGCAAAAGGTGGCGCTACAAAGTATTAACTTAAGGGGGCTGAATAATTTTGCACGCCCAATTTTTCAGTTTTTGATTTGTTAAAAAAGTTTGAAATATCCAATAAATGTCGTTCCACTTCATGATTGTGTCCCACTTGTTGTTGATTATTCACAAATAAATACAGTTTTATATCTTTATGTTTGAAGCCTGAAATGTGGCAAAAGGTCGCAAAGTTCAAGGGGGCCGAATACTTTCGCAAGGCACTGTACATATATATACATACACACATGTATATACATATATATATATATATACATATATACGTGTGTATATATATGTATATACACACACGTGTGTGTGTGTGATATATATATATACACACACACACACAGAAAGAAAAGGACTACACAATATTGAATACTCAGTGAAGTAATACATGAGGTGTTTAGTGGTATAAGTCTCCAGTAAACAAATACTATATCAGTACGTGATTGTGTGAGTCTACTACAGTATGCAGAATACATTTCTGTCTGAACAAGTGCTTTTAATATGCCCTGCGAGGCAGACAAAATACTGCAACAATTACTCTGACCTGCAGAGTGAATCTGATTGGTTGGCTGGGCATAAAACTGTATTCCCACCCACCATGGGATACATTCAGGCAATCAACAACCTCAAGACTTTTGCACTTTACGGAGCCAAAAGAATAACACACCAAAACAAAAAGGAACAAAAAACATATTTTTTTCTTTAAGTTCTAACTTCACAGTATTTAACAAGAAAACAAACAATACATGTGCACGTGGGTTATATGTTAAGGGGAAAATCGTCCTGCAGGTATGTATGAGATAAAAGTTGAACTTTCAAAATAAAAGTCTGATATTGTATGTCAGCGAAATGGGGTAGTGAAGAAATAAGAATTTCCTTAACTTTTTAGTTCAATTGAAATGCACCTCCCCCTGTCTAGTTTGGGATGTAAAAGGACCACCAACATGCAAGGAATCAAGCATTCGAATACCTTGCATTCAAAACAGTCATTACAATCATCCTCAAAGATCATGCTTTTCACAAAAAAAAGCAAACCAACAACAATAATAAAAAAACCACAGTACATAAAACTTTTTTTTCTTTTTTTTTTCTTTTCTTTTTTTTTACAATTGCTTACTGTTGAGTTTTGGATTGACAACCAACAAAGGTCACAGACAGACACACTATCAAGACAGGAGGACTTGTGTTACAGTCCTAATAACAAAAGGGTGAACATTTTCAGCTAAAGCCCTGTATGCTGTTTCCATACCCCCGTCCCTTTGACACTGTTAAACAATATAGTCTTACGTTGCCACAATCGAGCCCAAGTACTGTTTTCACAAATGTGAGAAAGACAGAATTTGATATTTAAAACAATATGGGGTCAGGAAAGCTGATATTATGGCAGCTAGTAAAACATCCATGCACACAGAACGCGTCACTTCCACACCACAGGACAGAGGCAGCCTGAGAGTTTACCTCAGAGTTTTAACATGTATGTAGCAGTGTTCAAGGTCTCTTTTTAGAATCACAACCAAAACCCTGCTACAGTATATGGATTCAACTAGATGAGAATATCAATATCAGACTTGTTTGTTTCTATATTGTATGTATGTAAACCCAGTTCATGCTAGACACTGACTGGAAAAGCTCTGGTAAACATAGGGGGTGGTGGGCGGACAGAAAACTGAAAAAGGACAAAGTACATGTTTGTTTAAGAAACCTTATCACAAGGCTATGCAAGAAATACCACAACTATCTGATGATGCAACACACAGATCACTCTACTGATGTACACCCCCCTTACCCACTTCCCACTTTGATGTAAGCATGCTACTTAGTTATTTTCCTGTTTTTAAGACAAGTCACTTTCAACCACAACAAATATAGAATCATATGCACTCTTTCTGTCTGACGTGTTTGACATAATGGTTTATTCAACACAGCTTCTGACCTGCCATAAAAATACTGTTTATTACTCTATTACTTTAAATATGCCACTACCAATTTTTCTTTCATTAACTCAACGCAATTGTTTTGATTGATGACTACAATAAAAGACAGGCTATTGTTATTCGAAGATATGCAAAGGCAGTGTCGTCCCCCCCCCCCCCCCCCCCCAAAAAAAATAGCTGGTTAGATAAATACGATAATATCAGCATTTTCTTTAGTCTATTACCTCTGTTGTGGTTGCTTGGCTAGCAGCTGTCCTGGCAGTTGAGGACAGCTGCTATGTTGTTTTCTTTGAGACTTTTAATGTCATTTCTATGCCCACTACGCTATTTTATAACCACCCCCATATCAATTCTATGGTCGGTATCATTCTCTCTAGTTCTACACTCCCTCCCCCTACACTTATCTCTGAGTGGCACTTTCCGGTCGATACGAATAGATTTAAAAGCTCTTAACTGAAATAGGACCCTCAATCAGCACTACCCCCCCCCCCCCCCCCCCGGTAAGTATAAAGCCATGATTTTACCACAACTAAACGACAGAAGCATTTACAAAGTTTTGCATTGGTTTTTTTCCTGCATTTTGATTCAAATGTCCACTCAGTAGTAGAGTCGCTGGAGAGCTCGAATGAAAAATAAAATAAAAAGAGAAAACAAAAATGGCTACGCTGACAATGTCTTTTCATTTCTGAATGAGATGTTGAAATGATTAAATAAATGTTTCCTCCCTTGATTAAGTTAGCCTGCTGGTTCCCCCGTGTCCCCCTCGCCTGTTGCTTGGGGGGCGTTGACTGCCTCTGCTGGCTAACACCTCCCTCCCACCCCGCCCGTCAAGAAGGTTGAGGAGGGTCCCGGTCCGCACCCCCCTCCCTCCCCAGCTGGCAGACCCTACCCCCAGTAAAGGGTAACATGTTCCCTGGGTATAAGAGGTTCCCCGTCAGTCGTCTCCCATAGTGAATGACCTGGAAACACAGAGTGAGACCAATATTATTAAGTAAGCAAAATTAGGAATAAACCTTCCTAATTTCGCTTGCTTATCATTTTGCTCAAATAAGGTGGCTAACAAACAGACACTAAAGTGCCTTGGATAGGATCTCTCGGCTCTATAATTAGATTTGACCATGAATGTGCAAAGTACCCCCTTGAACAGGTATGTTCCTATGGAAAGCATTACACCCCGTAGAAGGCCGCCAGCCGTTCCTTCAGAGGCAGTGGGAACTGGTCTGAGAAACGCCTCCAGTTATCCTCGCCCACCTGATTCTTGAACCCATGGAGGATCTGAAAATATCAGACAACAATTAGCACAAAGCCACGCATGCACACATTGTGGATCAGGATATTCACTCCTTCCCCTTACACAGATCGGGCCTCGAGTCTACAAGACTACGTGGCAGAGTTATCAGTTTTTACCTTGCCGAACATGTCTCGCAGATCATCCTTTGGATTTACCCACGAGGCCACTGCATCACAGAAAAATATAAAGTCCTGGAGAAAATGAGAGTAAAGGTCTGCCTTGAGACAACAAGAGTTTCTCTGCAAACATCACTCACTAATGGGGCCATATAACCAGTAATGCAGTTCCTGTATTTTTCATAGTCCTCAACTGATGGGGCCATGAGAAGAAGAGAAGTGCAGTTCCTATGTTATACTCTAGAGGGCAGCAATGCCTGGGGGCCTCACCTGTACCACTCCTCCAGGGTTGACACTGATCATAGTGCAGATGCCTCGGAACGCTGAGTCTTTTTCCTCATTGTCTCTTATGTTCCTTAGAGAGGTGCACCTGTCAACAGGAACAGCCACGTTTTACACCAGGCCAGAGGGGCTGCCTTAAAGCACTGCATAGCATTACAATTCAATACCCTTACAGCACTCTGAAATGACCATTGACTGTATTCAATAATGTAATTGAACTTGCATAGGTATATCATATTACCTGTTAACACAATAAATTCCACTATGGATAAATAGAATACCTTCCAAAATATAACAATACTACATCTATTGCCTCAAGGTATGTATGGCAACTAAAAAAAGAAAAATAGCCTATAGTATATTAAAAAAATACAACTTGCCATTTTTATTTCATACTTGTGAATTCAATCTAAAATCATTTATTTTAGACCTTTAGAAGATTTGATATTATCAGAACTACTTTCACCAAAGACTACTTCGGAAGGTACAAAATATTCTCGTGGGGAGAAAATGATTTCTCTCAGATAATTTAAAACAGTATCAGACTGGTGCATGCACATCAAACAAACCGGTCCTTCTGAAACATTGTGTTAAAGCAATTAACTATACACTTACGAGTAAGTCACTAAAAACGGTTTTATTACTTTTAAAATAACTTAACTTTGGCCCATATGGCATTTAGGTTAACCTTTACTATAGCACATTATAAATGCTAAATCTTTTTATATTAACTTTTTTCTTAAAGGAAGTTGAGGAATTCTGGGATAGGAACATGCAGCTGGATGACTAGTGGACGGGGGGGGGGGTGCTCTGAGAATGCTTTGGGAAAGTTTTTGTGGAATGCTTTGGGAATTTTAGGGAAGCCTTTTGTTTTCCCTTTCTGAACCAGCAGGCATGTGACAGTCGAATCCCATGCACTAATTAGTAGTTAGCGACAATTAACAATGACAAACTGTAAAATAAATAAACCAGTAATGTATAAAATACATGAAGGTGCTACTGAAGCAAAATACATCACAGACAGAGGACCTAAAAGAGGACTGGATTAGTCACATGGTTGGCAATGATTACGGACTGATTCAGGAGAAACAGAAAATACTTATTTCAGAAAGAAAGAGAGGGAGGAAGAGAGAAAGACAGAGACAGGGAAGAAGAGAGAGACAGGAAGAGACAGACATGGAGAAAGAGGAAAGAGGATAGGAATATGAATTAAATAAAAGATTGAATAATACACACCAGGGTCTTATAAACTGCTGTAGCATGGGTGCCACCTCTTGAGGACAAACGTAACCAAGACGACCAATTGTTATTGCTAAGGTAACGCAATCACGGTTATACACCACCAAACGCCAACCAAGACATGAGCAATGAGGAGAAAAAATAAAGAAAAAACAAACAACTCAGAAACATAAATCAACAGAATCCATGTATGATAATAAACAGAAGAATTCACTAGTGTTGATTATTACTGCCCCGTGTAGGCTAGTATGGCACTAAAAACAAACACCTCGTTTAAGGGAGAACACTTTGACAACACAATATCAATCAAGCAGCAACATGCCTGCTCGGACGTCAGAAATATCAATGTTGAAATGGCCTCTGTTCTCTTACGACAAACTCCTCTTTCCAAAATGTTAAAGGAAATGTTCTTCGTCTAACTTTAAAGTGTAAAGTCATTAGTTAGCCAAATGCCAGTATGGAATGTTTACAGGGTTCTTATTCTTCTCAAAGTTGGCAGCTGGGAATTGAGCTTTCAGAGGTTTCTCCCTTAAACTCACAAAAAGGTTCATCTTTCCATAAGAAACAGAAAAACGTTTCTTCTTTTTTTGGTTGTAAAGAAATGACCAACTACATGGGAGGAGACTAGTATCCAGTACAGCAGGTTCTTATGAGGAGACAGAGAGGAGGACCTACGTTTAAGAGACACAAAACTATGCAACATTCTCATTAAGAAACAGGCATTTATGAACAGTCCAATGAGACATGCAGAAAGCAGATGATAGGCTCATTAGAAATAAAGTTCAGTGCAGGATAGGCTGATTAGCTGCAAATGAGGATGGAGGGGAGGGGTTATAGCTATACAGTGCCTTCAGAAAGTACTCATACCCTTTGACTTTCACATTTGTTGTGTTACAGCCTGTATTCAAAAATGTATTCAATTGTTTGTTTTTCCTCACCCATCTACACACAATACCTCATAACGACAAAATTAAAAAGTTATTTATTTTTATGTTTACAAATGTATTGAAAATTAAATACAGAAATATTGAATTTACATAAGAATTCACACTCCTGAGTCAATACTAGAAGCACCTTTGGCAGCGATTACAGCTGTGAGTCTTTCTGGGTAAGTCTGGGTAAGAGCTTTCCACACCTGGATTGTGCAACATTTGCCCATTATCCTTTAAAAAATGTGTCAAACTTTATCAAGTTGGTTGTTGATCATTGCTAGACAAACATTTGCAGGTCTTGCCATAGATTTTTCAAAGTCAAAACTAACTCGGCCACTCAGGAACATTCAGTGTCTTCTTGATAAGCAACTCCAGTGTAGATTTGGAATTGTGTTTTAGGTTCTTGTCCTGCTGAAAGGTGAATTCATCTCCCAGTGTCTGGTGGAAAGCAGACTGAACCAGATTTACTCCAGGATTTCCACCTGTGCTTAGCTTCATTCCACTAATTTTTTTATCCTGAAAAACTCCCCAGTCCCTAACAATTACAAGCATACCCATAACACGATGCAGCAACTATGCTTGAAAATATGGAGAGTGGTATTGAGTAATGTGTTGTATTGGATTTGCACGTTGTACTGTAATGTAGTGCCTTGTTGCAAACAGGATGCATGTTTTGGAATATTTGTATTATTTTCACTGTCAATTAGGTTAGTATTGTGTAATAACTACAATGTTGTTGAGGCATCATCTGTTTTGTCCTATCACAGCCATTAAACTCTGTAAATGTTTTAAAGTCACCATTGGCCTCATGGTGAAATCCATGAGCGGTGTCCTTCCTCTCCGGCAACTGAGTTGGGAAGGACGCCTGCATCTTTGTAGTGACTTGGTTTATTGACCATCCAAAGTGTAATAATAACTTGACCATGCTCAAAAGGATATTCAATATAAGCTTTTTTTTTTTACCCATCAACTAATGGGTGTCCTTCTTTGCGAGCCATTGGAAAACCTCCCTGATCTTTATGGTTGAATCTGTGTTTGAAAATCACTGCTCAACTGAGGGACCTTACTGATAATTGTATGTGTGTGGTACAGAGATGAGGTAGTCATTCAAAAACCATGTTAAACACTATTATTGCAACTTATTATGTGACTTGTGCACATTTTTACTCCTGAACTTAGGCTTGCCATGACAAAGGGGTTTATTAGTTATTGAATCAAGACATTTCAGCTTAACATTTGTAATTCATTTGTAAACATTTCGAAAAACATAACTAAGGGGTAATTGCATGTACACCAGTGACCAAAAAAATATATTTTAAATGCAGGCTGTAACACAACAAAATGTGGAAAACTCAAGGGGTGTGAATACTTTCTGAAGGCACTGTATATGGCCTCAAACCCCATCCACCTCAATAGTGTTGATGTGACTTTATACTGTATGTGTGTTTTAAAGTGCTTTGAAGGATCAAATTGGTGAGTTATAAGAGAATCAAAATGAATACATTTTCTGAATGTTTTGAGGTTAGCTGAAAATGAAGATTAGGAGAGTTCTTGTATGAAACAACCCAAAGGAAACCAAGTTGATTATGTTTTGATTTATCATACTAAAATAGAATGGTAGTGGACTGAGCTGAACAGCATAGCCCTATGGCTCCATCAATCCATCACCTATCCTGCATTAAACGTTTGCCATCCTTTAACTAAACATTCAACATATATTGGCAGATATGCATTCACATTTAAAAGAAACTAACTAAAAACAACAAATAAATAAACTGACAAACAAACAGGAACAACATCTACAAATTCCCTAGTTTTACTGGGGGGGTGTAGGGGGGTTAGTTAAGCAGGTTACACTTCACCCTCATTTTGGCTCAGTTTGGGTTCTAGTTTCAAGTCGGCGGCCATTTTGGATCACCCAAATACGGTTTCCAATTCGACTAGAGCATCTAAATAAAAGCAGAGTGTAACCGAAGGTTTGTTTGATAAGTATAGGCGCTATAACATTTCTCTCAACACCCCAAAAAATGTTTAGGATGGGATTAGCTCTTTCCTCAGTCAGCAAAGACGACTAGTTATTATTATTATTATTGATGATCATCATCATCAGAGTGTTCAGTAAACATTCAGTTTGTCAAATTAACCGTATGAAAACTCTTGAAGCATTTAGCTATACACTCCACTGTCTCAGTTAAGACCTTATGGTCACCTATTGATGCTGCTCAACACTTCAACTTCACTTCAAGGGAAATAAAGCTAGAAAAATCTGACAACCAACGGTGCAACAGAATCAATCCATTTCAGTTAATAATGCCAAGACTGTACACTTACAGGGTTTGCTCGGTTTTGGCATTTCCCCAGATTCTTACTCCATGAGGAACAAATACTTAATCTGTCACTCTTTCTCCCCTCCTTTCTTTCCCTCTTTCCACCTCAGCCACATTTAATTTCTTTCAGCAGGGATCCAACAGCCCATAAACACAGCCTCTAAGCCATAGATCATTGGGTCCAAATAGTTGGGATGTTTGGTTGAAACCGGCAAAACCTGTAAGGCCCAGAGCATGGGGAGGCTTTCAGATGGAGATTAATGGCCTCCGCTCCAGTCAGAGGGTGTCCCAATAACTTCTCCTTCTTCCTGAAGTCTGCACTCGTTCACTACTCCCCAGATATTTAAAAGCATTGGATTGGTGTTGGCATGGGCAACGAGGAGTTTTCATATACCAGTAATTTCCCTTCAAATCCATGAAGGGAATTGAACGAGTGCACACTTCGGGAGAAAGGAGATTTCATTGGGGCGCACCCAGAGTGGCCCTGACTGACTGTGCTGTGTAACGTCTCCCTGTGTGGATGGCAGGTTCAGCACAGCCTGCAGCGCCACCTTGTGGTGGTACCTGTGTTCTCCAGCAGGGTCTTTGGGGTGTTGGGCCTGTTGATGATCTCAACCAGCTGGTGCAGCACCATGGTCACATAGGGCTGCATCTCAGCCCCTGGGGAGAGGGGAAGGAGAAGGGAGGTGTAACACACACATTCATGAGAATGTATCCAAGCTGGTATGTGTGACCTCTTTCTGACAATTTCCAGACACTCACCCATTTGTATAGATATCTCTCCGATTGCCCACGTTGCATTGTTGCACACTGATATCAACTCTGGGTTCAGATTAGTGCCTAGTATAGGCATGAAATCAGCTGCACAGAAGAGAAAGAGATAGAAGCTTAAATCATTGGTAACTGATAACCTGACATTCAGACCACTACACACATCTTGTATATCAGCCGGTTTGTTACTGCCAGTCTGGTGTAAGAGAATAGAGTATCAGGCTGTGTGTTACTGCCAGTCTGGTGTAAGAGAATAGAGTACGTACCGATGCATGGCTTTACATGCTGGAAACAAGCTTTAGTCAGGTCACCCAGCAGAGCAAAGGAGCTCTGCCGCACCTCAGGCATTTTGTCCTAAGGGAGATAGAGAGGACAGAGAGAGCGAGATATTAGTCATGACTCACGGACCTGAGAGATTAAGTATGTCAGGGTTAGTTGATCTGTAACACTGAGGTCACTGGTTGAACTGTAACACTGAGATCACTGGTTGGTTGATTGATCTGTAACACTGCAAGATCACGGGTTGGTTGGTTGATCTGTAACACTGAGGTCACTGGTTGGTTACCTGCATGCACTGGTACATGAGCGTGAGGATGTTGCTACGGGCAACCAACTGCTCGATGTTGCCGCCCAACCCCTCGGCCAGTCCACTGAGCAGGTCCAGAGCCACAATCATAAAGTCCTTATCAGGAGCCTCGTACTGGTCTGGCTGGGACTGGTGGAGCTGGATGGAGAGACAGAGGGGAGGGAGACAGGAAAAGGGGGCAGTAAGCAAGGGAGACAGATGATAGAATATATGGTAGAGGAAGAGAGAGAGGGGAGGTAGTGTGACAGAGGGTGATGGAAAGAGGAGAGAGTGTGGATTAGATTTGGGAACATAGTTATTTGAAATAATTAGATTCCACATTCCGCAAGCACGAAATCCAACCGCGAGCAGATAATCCCCAAATGTTCTCATACACACACTATCTGTGCCAAAACCCTTCTCTATGGTGTGTTCAGTGCCAACTCACACAGCCAGCTGGCACAAACAAGATGATGTTTACAGGCAAGAAAGCAAGCACTAAACAAATGCTCCCTCACGCAACACTGTCTCACACCCCCGTGTCTCTCACACAACAGTGTCTCACACCCCCGTGTCCCTCACACAACAGTGTCTCACACCCCCGTGTCCCTCACGCAAGTGTCTCACACCCCTGTGTCCCTAACGCAACAGTCTCTCACACCCCCCCCCCCCCGTGTCACTCACACACACCCATGTCCCTCACACAACAGTGTCTCACAGATCCCTGTGTCCCTCACGCAACAGTGTCTCACACACCCCTGTGTCCCTCACACAACAACGGACGTGTGTGTCTCACCATGGCCTGAGCGAGGGTCTTCTGCACCAGGTTGACACAGCGCTGGTACACAGGCTCACAGTAGGGCAGGAAACCACTCTGGAGAGATGTGGCTACTGACGACAGGCACTGAGAGATGGAGGGAGAGCAAGAGATGGGGGGATTCAGAGAAGAGAGAAGGTGATGTGACAAGAGAGAGGATAAAAGAGGAAGAAATAATTTGGGCATGAAAAGCATGCCCAAATTAACCTGCCTTCTACTCAGGCCCAGAAGATAGGATATGCATATAATTAGTAGATTTGGATAGAATACTCTAAAGTTTCCAAAACTGTTAAAATAATATCTGAGTATAACAGAACTGATTTGGCAGGCGAAAACCTTCCATTCAGGAAGAAGTTTTCTATTCAATGCCATTACAGTATCCATTGACTTAGGACTCAAATTGCAGTTCCAATGCCTTCCACTAGATGTCACCGTCTTTAGAAATAGTTTCAGGCTTGTATTCTGAAAAATGAGGGAGTAAGAGCAGTCTGAATGAGTGGACCCTGCCGGGTCACAGAGCTTTTTCATGCGAGCGACCGAGAGAGTGCCTTTCATCTTCTTTTTTTTTACCCACTTTTCTCCCCAATTTCGTGGTATCCAATTGTTAGTAATTACTATCTTGTCTCATCGCTACAACTCCCGTACGGGCTCGGGAGAGACAAAGGTTGAAAGCCATGCGTCCTCCGATACACAACCCAACCAAGCCGCACTGCTTCTTAACACAGAGCGCCTCCAACCCGGAAGCCAGCCGCACCAATGTGTCGGCGGAAACACCGTGTACCTGGACACCTTGGCTAGCGCGTACAGCGCCTGGCCCGCCACAGGAGGCGCTGGTGCGCGATGAGACAAGGATATCCCTACCGGCCAAACCCTCCCTAACCCGGACGACGGTAGGCCAATTGTGCGTTGCCCCACGGACCTAACGGACGCGGCCGGATGCGACAGAGCCTGGGCGCGAACCCAGAGTCTCTGGTGGCGCAGCTAGTGCTGCGATGCAGTGCTCTAGACCACTACGAGGCCGAGAGTGCCTTTCTTGTTTACCTTTTATATTGACGACGTTATTGTCCGGTTGAAATATTATTGATTATTTCGGCTAAAAACAACCTGACGATTGAATATAAACATTATTTGACATGTTTCTATGAACTTTACGGATTCAATTTGGATTTTTTGTCTGCCTGTTGTGACTGCGTTTGAGCCTGTGGATTACTGAAGAAATTGCGCAAACAAAACAGAGGTTTTCAGATATAAATAGAGACTTTATTGAACAAAAGGAACATTTATTGAATAAATGAATGTCTTCTGAGTGCAAACATATGAAGATCATCAAAGGTAAGTGATTAATTTTCTCTCTATTTCTGACTTGTGTAACTCTTCTACTTGGCTGGTTACTGTTTGTAAATTATTTGTCTGCTGGGCTATGTCCTCAAATAATCGTAAGGTATGCTTTCGCCGTAAAGCAGTTTTGAAATCTGATACCGTGGTTGGATTCACAAGAAATTAATCTTTAAACCTATGTAAATTAGTTGTATCTTTTCTGAATTTTTATAATGAGTATTTCTGTATTTGAATTTGGCGCTCTGCAATCTCACTGGATGTTGGCCAGGAGAGGTTAAAGGTAGTAACTTTTACATTTTAGTAAATTGTTTAACCTTTTACGTGTAGGGGGCAGTATTTTCGTTTTTGGCTAAAAAACATACCCATCTGAGTATAACAGAACTGATATTGCAGGCGAAAACCCGAGGAAAATCCAATCAGGAAGTGCCTCTTATTTTGAAACCTCTCTGTTCCTATTCATATCCTCCATTTAAAGGGATATCAACCAGATTCCTTTTTCTATGGCTTCCCTGAGGTGTCAACAGTCGTTACACATAGTTTCAGGCTTTTATTTAGAAAAATAAGCGTGAAAGATCACATTGTGTAAGTGGATAGGTGGGGGCTCTCAGAGTGAGTTTTGCACTAGAGTTTCTCCAAAAAAGTTTATCTGAAAAACCTATACACCCGGGTTGATATATTAGCAAATATATATTTTAAAAACAACCTGAGGATTGATTATAAAAAATGTTTGACATGTTTCTGTGGACATTATGGATACTATTTGGAATTTTTGTCTGCGTTGTCGTGACTGCTCTTTCCTGTGGATTTCTGAACATAACACGACAAACAAACGGAGGTATTTTGGGTATAAAAATGATCTTTATGGAACAAAAGGAACATTTGTTGTGTAACTGGGAGTCTCGTGAGTGAAAACATCCGAAGATCAAAGGTAAACGATTAATTTGATTGCTTTTCTTATTTTCGTGACCTAGTTAATGCTTAGTGTACATAATGTTATGCTATCGATAAATTTACAAACGCTTGGATTACTTTCGCTGTAAAGCATCATTTCTAAATCTGAGCCAACAGGTGGATTAACAAAAGGCTAAACTGTGTTTTGCAATATTGCACTTGTGATTTCATGAATATGAATATTTTTTAGTAATATTATTTGACTGTGGCGCTATGCTATTCAGCGGTTGCTGACGAAAATGATCCCGCTAATGGGATGGGTAGCGTCAAGAAGTTTAACAGAGTGAGCATGTTTTAGCTGAAGTGTAGAAAACTACCCTGGACAATTGTGTCTTGGTGTGAGAGGACAGTGAGGCTCACCTCTAGTAAAGGGAACATTATTAGAGGACAGTGAGGCTCACCTCTAGTAAAGGGAACATTATTAGACAATGAGGCTCACCTCTAGTAAAGGGAACATTATTAGAGGACAGTGAGGCTCACCTCTAGTAAAGGGAACATTATTAGAGGACAATGAGGCTCACCTCTAGTAAAGGGAACATTATTAGAGGACAGTGAGGCTCACCTCTAGTAAAGGGAACATTATTAGAGGACAGTGAGGCTCACCTCTAGTAAAGGGAACATTATTAGAGGACAATGAGGCTCACCTCTAGTAAAGGGAACATTATTAGAGGACAGTGAGGCTCACCTCTAGTAAAGGGAACATTATTAGACAATGAGGCCCACCTCAAGTAAAGGGAACATTATTAGACAATGAGGCCCACCTCTAGTAAAGGGAACATTATTAGACAGTGAGGCTCACCTCTAGTAAAGGGAACATTATTAGACAGTGAGGCCCACCTCAAGTAAAGGGAACATTATTAGACAGTGAGGCTCACCTCTAGTAAAGGGAACATTATTAGACAGTGAGGCTCACCTCTAGTAAAGGGAACATTATTAGAGGACAGTGAGGCCCACATCTAGTAAAGGGAACCTTATTAGAGGACAGTGAGGCTCACCTCTAGTAAAGGGAACATTATTAGACAATGAGGCTCACCTCTAGTAAAGGTAACATTATTAGACAGTGAGGTTCACCTCTAGTAAAGGGAACATTATTAGACAGTGAGGCTCACCTCTAGTAAAGGGAACATTATTAGACAGTGAGGCTCACCTCTAGTAAAGGGAACATTATTAGAGGACAGTGAGGATCACCTCAAGTAAAGGGAACATTATTAGACAGTGAGGCTCACCTCTAGTAAAGGGAACATTATTAGACAGTGAGGCTCACCTCTAGTAAAGGGAACATTATTAGAGGACAGTGAGGCCCACATCTAGTAAAGGGAACATTATTAGAGGACAATGAGGCTCACCTCTAGTAAAGGGAACATTATTAGAGGACAGTGAGGCTCACCTCTAGTAAAGGGAACATTATTAGACAGTGAGGCTCACCTCTAGTAAAGGGAACATTATTAGACAGTGAGGCTCACCTCTAGTAAAGGGAACATTATTAGACAGTGAGGCTCACCTCTAGTAAAGGGAACATTATTAGAGGACAGTGAGGCTCACCTCTAGTAAAGGGAACATTATTAGACAGTGAGGCTCACCTCTAGTAAAGGGAACCTTATTAGAGGACAGTGAGGCCCATCTCTAGTAAAGGGAACCTTATTAGAGGACAATGAGGCTCACCTCTAGTAAAGGGAACGTTATTAGAGGACAGTGAGGCTCACCTCTAGTAAAGGGAACATTATCAGAGGACAGTGAGGCTCACCTCTAGTAAAGGGAACATTATTAGAGGACAGTGAGGCTCACCTCTAGTAAAGGGAACAGATCCTTGTCTTCGTCCTTCAGCTGGTTCCACTTTGCTATCAGTGGAGGCATCAGCATCTGAATGTACTCCTAAACACATACAGTAAAGCCCACATTAGACATCACAACTAAACACTTACAGTAAAGCCCACATTAGACGACAACAACTAAACACACAGCTGAAAGGTGTGTGTGTGTGTACCGGCTTGTTGAGGTGGTGTCCAACGGAGTCAGCGAGCGTCCCTATAGCATCGTACAGTATAAGCAGGTTCTTGTGTTGGTACTTGTTGAAGGCAAACACCAGAGTGTCCAGGATGTAGGCCAGGTAGGGAACCAACTCTGTACACGCCTCCTCTTCCAGAGTGGCAAAGGCACTGGGGGGAGAGATAGTGGAAACAGAGAAAGGAGAGAGAGGGGTGAGGGAGGTAGAGGGGAGAGAGAAAGAGAGGGGGAGAGAGGAGGGGGATAAGGCAGGAGAGAGAGGGGTGAGGGAGGTAGAGGGGAGAGAGAAAGAGAGGGGGAGAGAGGAGGGGGATAAGGCAGGAGAGAGAGGGGTGAGGGAGGTAGAGGGGAGAGAGAAAGAGAGGGGAGAGAGAGGGGTGAGAGAGGTAGAGGGGAGAGAGAAAGAGAGGGGAGAGAGGGGTGAGAGAGGTAGAGGGGAGAGAGAAAGAGAGGGGAGAGAGAAAGAGAGGGGAGAGAGAGAGAGGGGTGAGAGAAATAAAAGGTTGTTTAGAACACCACTTTGAGAGGGGTGAGAGAAATAAAAGGTTGTTTAGAACACCACTTTTCAGTCAAGCTGTTCTTTTTGAACTGTGGTTCAAAAACTTTTGATTGTATCAACTGATCGTCACAATGATCATCATCTTTACTTCAACTCCCAGGACTGTCGTCCCCAGCTTTAAAATTACTGAATATTTACAAATAAATCAGACATCTGGTCAAACAGAACCACAGCTACCAACAGCTGACCACATGCTGACTCACCTGCAGGCAGCCTCCTGCACCCTCTTGTTGGAGTCCAGGATGCGTTTGAGGAGCTCAGTCATCAGTGGCTTCAGATAAGTGTCAGGAGGCTGGCTGACCACCCAGTGGGCATATCGACTCAGGGTCCAGCAGGTGATGGAGCGCACCAGGGCCTTCTCATCACTCAGACACTGCACCAGGTGGGGGATGAGCTCTGGCAGGTAGGGGATCATACCCTGCATACAACCTGGGAAAATGACATGGGGTTAGACTACTGGGTTCCACTGGCTTTAAGATCAGCGGTGAAAATGGTGGAGAGATAGTCTTGTTTAGTCCTTCGTTCAGGTTGCATGGTAGAATACCCCTGATAGCTAGAATTATGCAACTTCCTGACCCACACAAGTGGATAAACACACTGTACATTCTCTTTCACCACTGTATAGTCTATCACTTCCTCCCCCTCCCAGTCTCTGCTAGTCCTTACCCTCAGCGATGGCCCCCAGGACCAGTATACCAGTCTCTGCTAGTCCTTACCCTCAGCGATGGCCCCCAGGACCAGTATACCAGTCTCTGCTAGTCCTTACCCTCAGCGATGGCCCCCGGGACCAGTATACCAGTCTCTGCTAGTCCTTACCCTCAGCGATGGCCCCCAGGACCAGTATACCAGTCTCTGCTAGTCGTTACCCTCACTGATGGCCCCCAGGACCAGTATACCAGTTTCTGCTAGTCCTTACCCTCAGCGATGGCCCCCAGGACCAGTATACCAGTCTCTGCTAGTCCTTACCCTCAGCGATAGCCCCCAGGACCAGTATACCAGTATCTGCTAGTCCTTACCCTCAGTGATGGCCCCCAGGACCAGTATACCAGTCTCTGCTAGTCCTTACCCTCAGCGATGGCCCCCAGGACCAGTATACCAGTCTCTGCTAGTCCTTACCCTCAGCGATAGCCCCCAGGACCAGTATACCAGTCTCTGCTAGTCCTTACCCTCAGCGATGGCCCCCAGGACCAGTATACCAGTCTCTGCTAGTCCTTACCCTCACCGATGGCCCCCAGGACCAGTATACCAGTCTCTGCTAGTCCTTACCCTCAGCGATGGCACCCAGGACCAGTATACCAGTCTCTGCTAGTCCTTACCCTCAGCGATAGCCCCCAGGACCAGTATACCAGTATCTGCTAGTCCTTACCCTCAGTGATGGCCCCCAGGACCAGTATACCAGTCTCTGCTAGTCCTTACCCTCACTGATGGCCCCCAGGACCAGTATACCAGTTTCTGCTAGTCCTTACTCTCAGCGATGGCCCCCAGGACCAGTTTACCAGTCTCTGCTAGTCCTTACCCTCAGCGATAGCCCCCAGGACCAGTATACCAGTATCTGCTAGTCCTTACCCTCAGTGATGGCCCCCAGGACCAGTATACCAGTCTCTGCTAGTCCTTACCCTCAGCGATGGCCCCCAGGACCAGTATACCAGTCTCTGCTAGTCCTTACCCTCAGCGATAGCCCCCAGGACCAGTATACCAGTCTCTGCTAGTCCTTACCCTCAGCGATGGCCCCCAGGACCAGTATACCAGTCTCTGCTAGTCCTTACCCTCACCGATGGCCCCCAGGACCAGTATACCAGTCTCTGCTAGTCCTTACCCTCAGCGATGGCACCCAGGACCAGTATACCAGTCTCTGCTAGTCCTTACCCTCAGCGATAGCCCCCAGGACCAGTATACCAGTCTCTGCTAGTCCTTACCCTCAGTGATGGTCCCCAGGACCAGTATACCAGTCTCTGCTAGTCCTTACCCTCAGCGATGGCCCCCAGGACCAGTATACCAGACTCCTTGATGACCCACTCTGGGTGGAAGAGGAGCTCTTTGAGGAGAGGCAGGATGGGGAGGAGCAGGTCATCTCTGAACACGTTAGCCAACACGTCCAACGCTGCTGCTGAACACTTCCCTGGAGACAGTGAGAGGGAACGCGTTAATAAACAGAGGTACACAGACACAAAAAGTTCAACAAAACCGATGGCACGAGAGGGAGCGAGCGCGAGAGGGAGGGAGACAGAGAAAAAAAGAGTAAGCGAGACAAAGCAAGAAAACCAGATAATCAGAAGTCCACTCACGGAGATTCCAGTCAGAGATGGTGTCATCATCGTCCAGGTCATCATCATCATCATCGTCGTCATCGTCCTCGATGCCATCGCGGTCGCCCTCGTGCTGCTGGGCAACGGTACGGGAGCGGTGGAACCTGGGCCTGATATCCTGCTCGTTGTCAGGGATGGCCTCATCATCATCCTCGTCCACATCACCCTGACCACACACACAGTTCCACACTTGTAAGGGTACACACACAAAGGTATGCAATTCTAACTATTGATACTACTTTAAGACAGTGAGCTGCCTTCAGGCCTGTAGCTAGGTAGCCGTCAGTTCACCTATCAGACTATCTTAACAGCAGACAGAGACACATACATATTTATGTATGTAGAAATATGAATTTAATTGTAACCATAGTGACAGGCCCATGACAGGACCTACACACAGCCAGGGTTGAGACCCAGGGCTAAGGTGTGATGTGTCCAGTACATTACCACAAGGTGCAGTCCAGCAGCAAGCCATAGATCAATTTCCTGGCTCACACTCAGAGCAGACTGACCTTGAGCAGAATGATGTCGATCTCGGAGTACTTCATCCCGTTGACGAGCACTGGAATCAGCCTGGAACAGACAGGGATCGACAGGTGGGGGATGGGGGAGAGGGAGCATGGAGGGGATGGGTAGAGAGGGAGCATGGAGGGGATGGGTAGAGAGGGAGCATGGAGGGGATGGGTAGAGAGGGAGCATGGAGGGGATGGGTAGAGAGGGAGCATGGAGGGGATGGGGGAGAGGGAGCATGGAGGGGATGGGGGAGAGGGAGCATGGAGGGGATGGGGGAGAGGGAGCATGGAGGGGATGGGGGAGAGGGAGCATGGAGGGGATGGGGGAGAGGGAGCATGGAGGGGATGGGGGAGAGGGAGCATGGAGGGGATGGGGGAGAGGGAGCATGGAGGGGATGGGGGAGAGGGAGCATGGAGGGGATGGGGGAGAGGGAGCATGGAGGGGATGGGGGAGAGGGAGCATGGAGGGGATGGGGGAGAGGGAGCATGGAGGGGATAGGGGAGAGGGAGCATGGAGGGGATGGGGGAGAGGAGCATGGGGAGAGGGAGCATGGAGGGGGTTGGTAGAGAGGGAGCATGGAGGGGATGGAGGAGAGGGAGCATGGGGAGAGGGAGCATTGAGTGGATGGAGGAGAGGGAGCATGGAGTGGATGGAGGAGAGGGAGCATGGAGTGGATGGAGGAGAGGGAGCATGGAGGGGATGAAGGAGAGGGAGCATGGAGGGGATGGAGGAGAGGGAGCATGGAGGGGGTGGGTGAGAGGGAGCATGGAGGGGTGGGGGAGAGGGAGCATGGAGGGGGTTGGTAGAGAGGGAGCATGGAGGGGATGGGGGAGAGGGAGCATGGGGAGAGGGTGCATGGAGGGGGTTGGTAGAGAGGGAGCATGGAGGGGATGGGGGAGAGGGGGCATGGCGGGGGTTGGTAGAGAGGGAGCATGGAGGGGGTTGGTAGAGAGGGAGCATGGAGGGGGTTGGTAGAGAGGGAGCATGGAGGGGATGGGGGAGAGGGGGCATGGCGGGGGTTGGTAGAGAGGGAGCATGGAGGGGGTTGGTAGAGAGGGAGCATGGAGGGGGTTGGTAGAGAGGAAGCAGGGGACAGGAGAGGAGACGGGACAGGCAACATTAATGTCAGCAGTGTCACCATTGTGTCACAGATGAGCTCTAACAGCTATGGCTCTGATCAACAGCCAGGGTAACAGGATGAGGACAGTACACCGGGGGGAGGCCTAGAATGACAGCTTTTGTATGTGTGTTACTCACTTGGAGAGGTGGTTACACAGCACATCCTTACAGACAGGCTGTTCAGCCAGTGTCAGCCAGAACTCACAGGCCTCCAGAGCCACGTTCTCATCCTGGTCCTGAGTCCTCTGCAGCATGTACTGAGGAGAGGACCATGGGAAATGTAGTACTATTAGCATTATATTTGTAATTCACTACCTCAATCAATATTCAGGATTCATTTCAAGGCCAGGAGCTGGGCACCACAATCACATGACAGATTATGGATGAACCTGTCTGGAGAATTAAAGCTCTCAGATGAACCTGTCTGGAGAACTAAAGCTCTCAGATGAACCTGTCTGGAGAATTAAAGCTTTCAGATGAACCTGTCTGGAGAATTAAAGCTTTCAGATGAACCTGTCTGGAGAACTAAAGCTTTCAGATGAACCTGTCTGGAGAACTAAAGCTTTCAGATGAACCTGTCTGGAGAACTAAAGCTTTCAGATGAACCTGTCTGGAGAATTAAAGCTTTCAGATTAACCTGTCTGGAGAACTAAAGCTTTCAGATGAACCTGTCTGGAGAATTAAAGCTTTCAGATGAACCTGTCTGGAGAACTAAAGCTTTCAGATGAACCTGTCTGGAGAATTAAAGCTTTTGGCCAAGGTGGCATCTTGAGCTGATTTGATGAGACCAAGAGGAATCCATTACATTAGTTTGTTTTCCTCCCTCCTTTCCTCTCTATATCTGTCCCTCACTCCCTCTCTGCCTCCCTTGCAACTTAATTCGCTCCCCCTACACCTCCCGCCCTGCAGCTTAAACTGTGTGTACACTACACCATTTTGGCCGTGGTTTAGCTGTCCCAGACAAGTTTTTGAGATCGTAAACAAAATACCCATGTCGTTGCGGTTACCGACACTTTTTTAATGTGAGCGGGTCAGAGATGCAATCTACGGGCTACCGCTCGATCTTTGAGCAGTCCCAGATGTCACGATATTTTCAAGCATGTTTGATTTTATCAGCACAAAATCGGCAATGCTCGTGTGAGATGTGCAACGACAAGTTTTCAGAACGTGATCAGCAATAGCCAATGAGAGCTGGCCAGAGAAGAAGCCAGTGAGATGCTGACGTATCACATCACCCAGAATGTGTAGACTCTGGAGCAGGAGCTATGACTACTACTAGTATGTGTATTGTACTTGCCTTTAACCAAAGTGTCAAATCGTTACAGCTCTGAAGTTCACAAGCAATGTTATTCAATTCAAAACATTGGCTAGATCTTTCAACTCTGTATGGCAAGCGTGAATGTCTAACTGAACCTTTATGAGGCTGCTTTGAGCCACAGCTCGTAGCTACGTAAAATCGTATCACATCATTGTTTGGTATAGAGAACCCTCACGACCAAGTGAAGAATCGTATTATGTGTGACACGTCTGTGCCAGATGGTTAGCTTGTGCAACACTATGTTGGCAACACAAAACAAATACAGGAAAGACAGTTGTTCAATGTGAGAGGCTCAGTGATGTTAGGATTTTGAAAGTCCTGTAGTGTACACTAGGCATTACAGAATACAAGCCCAAGTCCTCCGCCCCAGTTCCCCAGTCCCATTCTCACCTCTATGATGTTGTGCATGTGCGGTAGGAGACGGTCCATGCGGACTTCCAGCAGCATGACCAGAGCTCTGCAAACGTTCTTCCTCACCTCTGGCTCCTCATCAGTCGCCAGGGCAAACAGGTTCTACAGGGAGGGAGGAGGGTCAAACATCAAAACACAAGCACACATACTAGTCCCAACTTTCATTACTTGAAGATGCATCCTGTGTTTTTTGACATTGCATTACTAATGAAGGATAGCAGACATTGGCTTTTTATTGTAAGTAGTTGACACAGAGCCAAGGAAAGGAGACCAGAATGTCTTCATATGTCATGAGTTCTGACCAGGACCTGTAACCATAGAGGGTCTCGGAATATACAATTGTTCATAAGTGGTGAGAATATAGACATTTTACTCCTACTCTTAAGGGTAAAAATAAAAGCTTTGCATGAAGCCTCTTTGGTCATAAGAGTCCCACCTAGTGGACAGATATTTAAGACACCTCATGAGATGTCCTAACCAGTTAAGAGTTAGTGTCAGTGGTTCCTGCACCACATGCAATTGCTTTGGACTTCTTAAAATAATTTTATGATATTTCTATATAATCCATCTGTAAATAATCTAGATCTACATGCAACAGTATCTCTTGTGCCTTTGACAATGATTTCATGAGGCCTATTTCACATCATATGCCTACATACTTATAACCACTAGGCTAATAAATAAAAACATGTTTTTATTTATTATTAAATGATATATACTGAACAAAAATAGAAATGCAACATGTAAAATGTTGGTCCCATGTTTCATGAGCTGAAATAAAAGATCCCAGAAATGTTCCATATGCACAAAAAGCTTATTTCTCTTAAATTTTGTGCATACATTTGTTCTCCTTTGCCAAGATAGTTGATCCATCTGTCTGGTGTGGAATATCAAGGAGCTGATTAAACAGCATGATCATTACACAGGCGCAACTTGTGCTGGGAACGCTGTTAATCTATGCATAGTCACTTTACCCCCTACCTACATGTACAAATTACCTCGACTAACCTGTACCCCCACACATTGACTCGGTACCGGTACCCTGTATATAGCCACCACATTGACTCGGTACCGTAACACCCCGTATATAGCCACCACATTGACTCGGTACCGGTACCCCGTATATAGCCACCACATTGACTCGGTACTGTAACACCCCGTATATAGCCACCACATTGACTCGGTACCGGTACCCCGTATATAGCCACCACATTGACTCGGTACTGTAACACCCCGTATATAGCCACCACATTGACTCGGTACCGTAACACCCCGTATATAGCCACCACATTGACTCGGTACCATAACACCCCGTATATAGCCACCACATTGACTCGGTACCGTAACACCCCGTATATAGCCACCAAATTGACTCGGTACCGGTACCCCGTATATAGCCACCACATTGACTCGGTACCGGTACCCCGTATACAGCCACCACATTGACTCTGTACCGTAACACCCCGTATATAGCCTCCACATTGACTCGGTACCGGTACCTCGTATATAGCCACCACATTGACTCTGTACCGTAACACCCCGTATATAGCCACCACATTGACTCGGTACCGTAACACCCCGTATATAGCCACCACATTGACTCGGTACCGTAACACCCCGTATATAGCCTCCACATTGACTCGGTACCGGTACCCCGTATATAGCCACCACATTGACTCGGTACCGTAACACCCCGTATATAGCCACCACATTGACTCGGTACCGTAACACCCCGTATATAGCCACCACATTGACTCGGTACCGTAACATCCCGTATATAGCCACCACATTGACTCGGTACCGTAACACCCCGTATATAGCCACCACATTGACTCGGTACCGGTACCCCGTATATAGCCACCACATTGACTCGGTACCGTAACACCCCGTATATAGCCACCACATTGACTCGGTACCGGTACCCCGTATATAGCCACCACATTGACTCGGTACTGTAACACCCCGTATATAGCCACCACATTGACTCGGTACCGGTACCCCGTATATAGCCACCACATTGACTCGGTACTGTAACACCCCGTATATAGCCACCACATTGACTCGGTACCGTAACACCCCGTATATAGCCACCACATTGACTCGGTACCGTAACACCCCGTTTATAGCCACCACATTGACTCGGTACCGTAACACCCCGTATATAGCCACCACATTGACTCGGTACCGGTACCCCGTATATAGCCACCACATTGACTCGGTACCGGTACCCCGTATACAGCCACCACATTGACTCTGTACCGTAACACCCCGTATATAGCCTCCACATTGACTCGGTACCGGTACCTCGTATATAGCCACCACATTGACTCTGTACCGTAACACCCCGTATATAGCCACCACATTGACTCGGTACCGTAACACCCCGTATATAGCCTCCACATTGACTCGGTACCGGTACCCCGTATATAGCCACCACATTGACTCGGTACCGTAACACCCCGTATATAGCCACCACATTGACTCGGTACCGTAACACCCCGTATATAGCCACCACATTGACTCGGTACCGTAACACCCCGTATATAGCCACCACATTGACTCGGTACCGTAACACCCCGTATATAGCCACCACATTGACTCGGTACCGTAACACCCCGTATATAGCCACCACATTGACTCGGTACCGTAACACCCCGTATATAGCCACCACATTGACTCGGTACCGGTACCCCGTATATAGCCACCACATTGACTCTGTACCGTAACACCCCGTATATAGCCACCACATTGACTCGGTACCGTAACACCCCGTATATAGCCACCACATTGACTCGGTACCGTAACACCCCGTATATAGCCACCACATTGACTCGGTACCGTAACACCCCGTATATAGCCTCCACATTGACTCGGTACCGGTACCTCGTATATAGCCACCACATTGACTCTGTACCGTAACACCCCGTATATAGCCACCACATTGACTCGGTACCGTAACACCCCGTATATAGCCACCACATTGACTCGGTACCGTAACACCCCGTATATAGCCTCCACATTGACTCGGTACCGGTACCCCGTATATAGCCACCACATTGACTCGGTACCGTAACACCCCGTATATAGCCACCACATTGACTCGGTACCGTAACACCCCGTATATAGCCACCACATTGACTCGGTACCGTAACACCCCGTATATAGCCACCACATTGACTCGGTACCGTAACACCCCGTATATAGCCACCACATTGACTCGGTACCGTAACACCCCGTATATAGCCACCACATTGACTCGGTACCGTAACACCCCGTATATAGCCACCACATTGACTCGGTACCGTAACACCCCGTATATAGCCACCACATTGACTCGGTACCGTAACACCCCGTATATAGCCACCACATTGACTCGGTACCGTAACACCCCGTATATAGCCACCACATTGACTCGGTACCGGTACCCCGTATATAGCCACCACATTGACTCGGTACCGTAACACCCCGTATATAGCCACCACATTGACTCGGTACCGGTACCCCGTATATAGCCACCACATTGACTCTGTACCGTAACACCCCGTATATAGCCTCCACATTGACTCGGTACCGGTACCCCGTATATAGCCACCACATTGACTCTGTACCGTAACACCCCGTATATAGCCTCCACATTGACTCGGTACCGGTACCCCGTATATAGCCACCACATTGACTCGGTACCGTAACACCCCGTATATAGCCACCACATTGACTCGGTACCGTAACACCCCGTATATAGCCACCACATTGACTCGGTACCAGTACCCCGTATATAGCCACCACATTGACTCGGTACCGTAACACCCCGTATATAGCCACCACATTGACTCGGTACCGGTACCCCGTATATAGCCACCACATTGACTCTGTACCGTAACACCCCGTATATAGCCACCACATTGACTCGGTACAGGTACCCCGTATATAGCCACCACATTGACTCGGTACCGGTACCCCGTATATAGCCACCACATTGACTCGGTACCGTAACACCCCGTATATAGCCACCACATTGACTCGGTACCGGTACCCCGTATATAGCCACCACATTGACTCGGTACCGGTACCCCGTATATAGCCACCACATTGACTCTGTACCATAACACCCCGTATATAGCCACCACATTGACTCGGTACCGTAACACCCCGTATATAGCCACCACATTGACTTGGTACCGGTACCCCGTATATAGCCACCACATTGACTCGGTACCGTAACACCCCGTATATAGCCACCACATTGACTCGGTACCGTAACACCCCGTATATAGCCACCACATTGACTCGGTACCGTAACACCCCGTATATAGCCACCACATTGACTCGGTACCGTAACACCCCGTATATAGCCACCACATTGACTCGGTACCGTAACACCCCGTATATAGCCACCACATTGACTCGGTACCGGTACCCCGTATATAGCCACCACATTGACTCGGTACCGTAACACCCCGTATATAGCCACCACATTGACTCGGTACCGGTACCCCGTATATAGCCACCACATTGACTCTGTACCGTAACACCCCGTATATAGCCTCCACATTGACTCGGTACCGGTACCCCGTATATAGCCACCACATTGACTCTGTACCGTAACACCCCGTATATAGCCACCACATTGACTCGGTACCGTAACACCCCGTATATAGCCTCCACATTGACTTGGTACCGTAACACCCCGTATATAGCCACCACATTGACTCGGTACCGTAACACCCCGTATATAGCCACCACATTGACTCGGTACCGGTACCCCGTATATAGCCACCACATTGACTCGGTACCGTAACACCCCGTATATAGCCACCACATTGACTCGGTACCGTAACACCCCGTATATAGCCTCCACATTGACTCGGTACCGTAACACCCCGTATATAGCCACCACATTGACTCGGTACCGTAACACCCCGTATATAGCCACCACATTGACTCGGTACCGTAACACCCCGTATATAGCCTCCACATTGACTCGGTACCGTAACACCCCGTATATAGCCACCAAATTGACTCGGTACCGTAACACCCCGTATATAGCCACCACATTGACTCGGTACCGTAACACCCCGTATATAGCCTCCACATTGACTCGGTACCGTAACACCCCGTATATAGCCACCACATTGACTCGGTACCGGTACCCCGTATATAGCCTCCACATTGACTCGGTACCGTAACACCCCGTATATAGCCACCACATTGACTCGGTACCGTAACACCCCGTATATAGCCACCACATTGACTCGGTACCGTAACACCCCGTATATAGCCTCCACATTGACTCGGTACCGTAACACCCCGTATATAGCCACCACATTGACTCGGTACCGGTACCCCGTATATAGCCTCCACATTGACTCGGTACCGTAACACCCCGTATATAGCCACCACATTGACTCGGTACCGTAACACCCCGTATATAGCCTCCACATTGACTCGGTACCGTAACACCCCGTATATAGCCACCACATTGACTCGGTACCGGTACCCCGTATATAGCCTCCACATTGACTCGGTACCGTAACACCCCGTATATAGCCACCACATTGACTCTGTACCGTAACACCCCGTATATAGCCTCCACATTGACTCGGTACCGTAACACCCCGTATATAGCCACCACATTGACTCGGTACCGTAACACCCCGTATATAGCCACCACATTGACTCGGTACCGGTACCCCGTATATAGCCACCACATTGACTCGGTACCGGTACCCCGTATATAGCCACCACATTGACTCGGTACCGGTACCCCGTATATAGCCACCACATTGACTCGGTACCGGTACCCCGTATATAGCCACCACATTGACTCGGTACCGGTACCCCGTATATAGCCACCACATTGACTCGGTACCGTAACACCCCGTATATAGCCTCCACATTGACTCGGTACCGTAACACCCCGTATATAGCCACCACATTGACTCGGTACCGTAACACCCCGTATATAGCCTCTTTATTGTGTTACTTTTTATTTTATACTTTATTTTATTTAGTCAATATTTTCTTAACTCTATTCTTCAACTGTTGGTTGGTTGTTGGTTAAGGGTTTGTATGTAAGCATTTCATGGTAAGGTTGTATTCGGCGCAAGTGACAAATAAAATTTGATTTAACAATAGAAGGCCTCTAAAATGTGCAGTTTTGTCACACAACACAATGCCACAGATGTGTCAAGTTGAGGCAGCGTGCAATTGGCATGCCGACTGCAGGAATGCCCACCAGAGCTGTTGCCAGAGAATTGAATGTTAATTTCTCTACCATAAGCCACCTGCAACGTCGTTGTAGTAAATCTGGTAGTGTGTCCAACCGGCCTCACAACCACAGACCACGTGTAACCACTCCAGCCCAGGACCTCCACATCCAGCTTCTTCACCAGCACAAAAGCAAATAATCAGTGGTGTAAGCAGTAGTTATTTTCCCACGCTAACGCCTCGATCAGACCGACAGCATCATTGCATTAATGATGCATAATAAATTCTGCAGTCAAACTTTTTCCATTATGTAATCCAACAGTGTTACTGGATATGTGCAACAAAACTTCAACATTCACCTTTTGCTATTATTTCTGTCAAGTTTATGCATTTGTTAGATAAATCCAACGTATGCGCCACACAGAAAACAAAACGCACCCCAACTGCCTCTGCAACGCAATGCTGCACAGCGTTCCATTGGAAAAGAATGTACCTCTGGTGTAACAAAATACAACGATGCTGTCGGTGTGATCGGGGCGTAAAGCTAGTAACGTTAGCTAGCTTGTGTTGTAGTAGTCTATAGTCTGACAACGGCGACGACGACAGCTGGAGCAGCAGTTATCAACTTCAAGGTGGATGTTGTTGCTAATTTATTAGCATCACCCTTTTCAAGATTTTGTTGCAGCTCGCTTGCGGTTAGCGATCTCTTGAAAATAATGACTGTGAAACATTGTTGCATTTAAAAACCTTACAATCACCCATTAGTGTGATGAATGTGATAAAATATATTTGTAAAGGGAAGTAATAGCTGGTTTGTTCATTTCTTTTTGGATATGAAATGGTTGTGCTTATGTATTGTTCTGATTTCATGGGGCCTACTGGAGTGAATGGGCTGCTGATTCCTTAACATTATTAAATAACATACGCTGTGTGTGACTGCTAATGTGTATCAGCCACGTCTGTGTGTTTGACCAAAACGGTCTGTCCTTCAGCACCATGGAGTGCACAGGTATTACGGTCGCTGTCCTTTCAGCACCACAAGCCTGTTACCTTTGATGTGACACTTGTCGCTATTGGTCAGAGTGTAATAGTGGTGTCAGGCTACCATGGCTTGTGTAAATTGTGTTTTCTGTTTTACTGGTCTCATTATTTTATGCTCTGTGTCATGTGGTGTCCGTGCCAGTTTGGTCTCTGTGTGTGCGGCAGCCCAAAGCGTGTCCAGGACTGTTAGATTTATTCATAATGTAATCAAAAAGCATTGCTCCTCCTTCACTAAAACAGTCTGACTACAGAAGATATGTCAGGCACATTAAGTGATGCTGTTTTCTGTTATTGTCTTGATTTTTGAGTTTGATGCAATGTATTGCAAGAATTTTGGTACCTCTGAAGCCCTAGGTCCTACACTGCATCTCAAGAGTAGGATTGCTGATCTCGGATCAGTTTAGCCTTTCAGATGACTTTCTGTACCAATTAGAATACTATAAGCCTCTGGTCATCTACTGACCATCTCAGAGCCTGCTATCAACTCTGGCCTTCTGCCCATTATCACAAACAACTCACCATTGAAAATAGCTCTAAAAAGCCCTACAGAAATAAACGGACACAGAGTATGCAAATTGGATTTCATGTGACCTGTGCCCCTTCTGCGCAGAGTGCCCTCTCTCTCACCCCCACAGCTGAAGACGTGACAGAGGGACTTTAAACAATAGCTCTTTATCTCCTATCCGCTTGCTGTATTGTCATTGTCACTGTACGGTTGCTGGATGCATCCGTCCTCATCCAGGGCCCAGCTGGCTGGAAGTTAAGCTCATCAGTGGTTAATGTGATCTAGTCCTAACGGATTATCAGCCCTGATCCAATCGGTGGAATTGGGGTTGGTGTACTGAACTGCAGCTAGGGCTGGCTCTTGGTAGTGCAGTGTAGTGCTGCGTAGAGGCTCAGACCTAACCTACTGACACACTGTACGGAGAGCTGAGGCCATATACCTGCCTGCCTGGCTGGCTGCACTGAGAGCGGAGGCTAGTTGGGTGGGCTGTGTGTGTGTATGACTTGATTGCAGAAGGTTCATGGCATGTCTGACTTTGTGAGCATATTATATAGTCACAGGGCTGTCTGGGGATTATGGGAGGTCAGACTGCAGAGGTCACGGCAGGGTCAGACTTGCCTCGATGAAGTCGTCGATGTGCAGCATTAGGGCCTGAGTCCTACTGATGATGAACTGGTTGACGCAGGCGATGGCATGAGATCTGCAACACCACAACAAGACAACAGAGCTCAATCTCACACCACCCAATCTCATGTGTTCCCCCTTATCAATGCTGCCTCTGTCTGTGTTCCTCCCCTTTCTATCCCCTTTCCACCCCCCAGTCTCCAATCTGGCATCTCAGACACTGATAACGCCTAAAAACAGACACAGAGAGAGAGAGACAGTCATCTATAAGAAGAGGGATCTGAGAGAACATTTTGGATCAAAGTGCCTGTAAATATAGCTAGATCTGAAAACAACCCCTGGCTATGGTTGTTTTGGAACAAATTAGAGGCGAGGCAAGGTGTTGGCTCCACCGGGAGTGAGCGAAAGAGGCAAAGCTGTGAGCAGGGAGAGGGAGGGAGGCCCAGTACACTCATACTCTAGGGACTTTTGCTTAACACGGTGTTTCTGCTTGCCTTTTGGGGTCTGGGCCGGGTTACTGTAAGGCACTTTCTGACAACTGCTGATGTAAAAAAAAAAAGGCTTTATAAATACATTTGGATTGAGTACCTTATCTTGGGGCTGCTGTGTTTGAAGAACTGCAGGAACTTTGGGATCATAACGTTGAGCGGACGGTCCAACACGTCACTGTCCAAGATCTCTGCTGAGTCCTCACAGATCTTCTGAAGAGCGCCAAACGCCCCCTGAGAGAAAGAGGGGGGAGAGAGAGAGGGAGATGTGGGGGAGGGGGGTTAACCAATATGTTTCAGGGCCAGAAAGCCCCCCCCCCCCCCATTTATCAGCCATATGTCATACTCCATCAACCCTGAGTCAACCTATAAAAACAACAGGTATGGAAAGCCTTCATCACCACATACTGTACCTAACACACCACATACTGTACCTAACACACCACAAGGAGAAACACAACCTGGCCAGGCTGGCCACCTAGGAAATGAACAGCAGGACAAAATTGTGAATTTGACAGTGAAAACATAAACAGCTAGAGTACAGGCTTATTCATGTGAGGCTGTCAGTGTGTGTGATGGAATTCTAGAACGACTACATTAAAGAAAGCTTCCTCTGTAAAAGTCACTAGGGGTTCCGTAATACACCGTGTGACACGCACACAGTCACCCAACACACACAAAACACCCAAAGTAGAGAGGATAGAAGTATCTGTGTGTCACATATGATCATGTGTCTCAGCAAGACAACTGAAATCTACTCCACAGGAGTGTCTAATCTTCCACTTGTAAGGTAGGTATTACCACTTCACAATGACCTTACGCCCACAACCAGCAAACATCACAGCTATGAATTATATACATAAAAACACACAAGCCCCTTGAAAAGCTATTATCTAAACCTGAAGAGGACATTGATGATGTGTACTTAATATGTCTATATGGGCAAATGATGCAGCAGCCTTGGAATGTCTCTTCCCAGGGAAATATAGATTGAGTTGATGGCTGACACACATTTAATATGCCGCCACACGTACATCACACACACACAGAGGAATCTGATCAGATGCAACAAAGAGCGCGGCGACAGTGGTGCTGTCTGAAGGCCGTTTCCATGGAAACCGTTTCCAGGGCGGGAGCTGTTTCCTTCCAGCCAGAATGCTTGGAGAACGAGACTGTGTGGTTAAAGAAAATACAAGGTTTCTGTCATTATGAGAGAGCCAATTGAGGAGCATTCCAACCAAGGTTAAACCAAGGTCAGCAATAGTTTACAAGGAAGTGGACACATCCAATTGGGATGGAGACTGTGTAGGGCAAAGGTTATGGAGACTGTAGGACAAAGGTTAAAGTCTTTCTCCAGTCTCCTTTTTATTTATCACCTGATTTCATTAACATGCCCATCTCAATAGGTGGTCCAGGGATCCTCCACAAGCAAAGGGGGGGGCTTTCCTCTTTTGACCTCTATTATTCCCCAAGCAAGGGGCGAGGCCGATGACATCACAATCCCCATCAGACCACGGCATGAAGTTTGTGTCTAAAAAACACAATTTTGCTCAAAACCTATCTTTTTTTACCCTTTAGTGTGTACTTTACAGTATTTATACTTGGGATATTTTTGTGTGTGTTTTTTTTGTATAAAAAAAAAAGGCCCTTTTTCTCCCCAATTTCGTGATATCCAATTGGTAGTTACAGTCTTGTCTCAACGCTGCAACTCCCTTACGAATTCGGGAGAGGCGAACGTCGAGAGCCATGCGTCCTCTGAAACACAACCCAACCAAGCCGCACTGCTTCTTGACACAGTACCCACTTAACCCGGAAGCCAGCCACACTAATGTGTCGGAGGAAACCCCGTACACCTGGCGACTCAGCGTGCACTGCGCCTGGCCCCCCACAGGAGTCGTAAGTGCGCAATGGGACAAGGACATCCGAGCAGGCCACACACTCCCCTAATCCGGATGACGTTGGGCCAATTGTGCACAGCCCATTGGGTCTCCCGGTCGTGGTCGGCTGCGACAGAGACTGGACTCTAACCTAGAATCTCTAGTGGCACAGCTAGCACTGCGTTGCAGTGTCTTAGACCACTGCACCACTCGGGAGGCCCTGGGATATTGCTTTTTAACAGTACATTTATTTTGTATTTTTAATCGCTGGAGGACAACTTTAAATATATAGACTGGTGACTGGGACAGGAGTGTGTGCGTGAGAGAGAGTAGTGAAGGCACTGCATACCAATGAAGCTGGACAGTCCTTGTAGGAGCCTTGCTGTCAAAATGGGAGGTGCAAGGATGACAATTATGCAAAAGAATGCAAGTCTGCTGAGAGAAAAAGGGGTTAAATAAACAATTCCTTTTAATTTTCCTCTTCCATCCTTACTCTGTTTGAACGCCATGTTCAGACACGACACTGTAGAGTTTACAGCAGTGTCAGAATGAGCACGCACCAGCCAGAACTGGAGCCGGTCGGTACACGCACAAGCACCTTCCAACTGCCCAGTCACCATTGTTAAAACTGCTCTCCAGCAAAAAGCTACATAAAGCCATCGACCAACTTCCTATAAGCGTTAGGCAATTTCACACACACACACACACCTGACTCTGTCTTTTTATAGAGGGAGGGGAAAAGAGGGAAAAGAGAGACTACAAAGGGGTGACCGAAGAGAGAGAGGGGGGGAGAGGGAGAGGAGAAATGGGGAGAAAAAGGGGTGACAGAGGAGAGAGAGAACAGTACAGAAAAACACATGCAACTGCCATAATAAATGGAAACACTTCAGTAAATGAGGGATATTAAAGTAACAAGGAAATTAAAGGATAACGTATGTCTAGGCTTTACTGTATGTGAATGCATGTAGGTGTGTGAGCTCCCCTGTGCGTTTCCTTCAGAACACAGTGATTCTAAGCCACACATCTGTATGGAGGCTAGTGTCTAGAGCTGGGCGATAAAGACCAAAATCCATTTTGCCCATTAATTGGCCCATTTACTGCTATAACAATGAACGAGCAAAGAAATGAATAAAAAGAACTGGGCGATCCGGACATTGGGTCAAATATTTTGCTCGATAACAATAGACCCATAAACAAAATATTTGAATGGACAATAACTTTTCATTAGCAGGCAGTGCTCTAGACAACAGAGACGGTAGCCTATGATTTAAAAAAGTTACCTATTTCATCTAACATATCCAGGGAATGCATGAATGATATTTGCATGTGCAACCTGTCAAAATAGGATCCAGAATGATCAGATTTATTTTGGGCTCTTCAGAGAATTTGCCAACATCTTTGTGCATATTGGCCTGCGCTATAGTCCATTACTGACCACCTGAAGAAGTGGAAACTCAAAACACTTTGCTAGATTGCTAACTCTAAATATGATAGTTGCTATAGCCATGTAGGCGAATTGATTAATCTATCATTAAATGTAGACTAAATGACCAACAAAAACTTTCCAATGCTAGACCTAGGCTCGTGTTGCATGGTATACCGAAACATCAGTACTTTTCCGATACTAGAACGTGGAAAAAAGGTTTGGTTTTTCTTGTTGCTAGCATGCACTGGGAGTCTGCGCAGTATCACGAAAGCTCCCCATTCACGGTGCACACAAGTTAACACACTTGAATAATGCGGCACGGCATGTAGAAATGTTGCAACTGTTCATTACGGTTCACAGAACAATGTCCATACAAGCTACAACACGTTACAATGCAAGGAGATACCAGTAGCGTCCAGCTTTGTAGGTTAACATTCCTTGTCATCTTACAGCTGAAGATAACATTACGTTTCTACTCAAGAACATTGTTTGTGATAATATGCCATTTCAAACCAAAAACGTTATTCATTCTCTTCGTCACGTCTCGCCATCAGCCAAATATGATCTATTGCCTCAGCGAATATTCAGTGTGTGAGTCACTGTGTTGTGAATAGGGCGGACGGGCAGCACCCCTCTTGCCTCGTCAATGACTTCATACTGGTTAAAGACGCAGCATATTTTATTAAAATTGTGCTTCTATGCAAATGTTGTTGATCAGTACAAGTCACAAATGGAAGGTAAACAGATTGTCATGAAATCAGCCAAAACGAGTGCAGTCTCTTAATGCATCCACACACTTAATGAATATGCTTTCACCTGTACTGTGAATAGGCCTAGGCTACATGTTGATTTACCCAGTTTATAGAGATTTACCATTCAAATAAAATTATTACAATTGTTGTTAAGTAGTTCGTTTGGTAATAAAGTCAAATTGATTATAATATTTGCATAATTGATTCATTAATGCATACATGGCTGTCTTTGACACAGTGAGCCACCAGATCCTCTTCACCAGGCTTGAGGGTACCGCACTCTCTTGGCTACAATCATACCTCACAAACCGGACCCACTACATTTCCCTCAGTGGACACACCTCAGACTCAGCTGCAGTTACACAGGGTGTCCCCTAGGGCTCTGTGCTGGATCCCTTACTCTTCATCATATACATCCTCCCACTTGGTCGCATCCTCCGTCACTTTAACCTTGACGTCCACTGCTATGCCGATGACACCCAGATCTACCTCAGCACCAAATCCCTCCTCAACCACCTCTGACCCACATTGAATCCTGCCTCTGCAATAAAAACGTGGATGCAACAAAACATCCTCAAGCTCAACAGTGATAAAAACTGAACTCCTCCTCATAGGCACCAAATCTACCCTTACTAAGACACCACTGTCTCTCCCTCCCCCCAAACACACAACCTTGATGTCATCCTGGACACCACCCTCTCATTTGACCACAACATAAGACTGTCAAATCCTCATTTTTCCACCACCGCAACATTGCAAAAGTTCGGTCCTTCCTCTCCCATCCTGCCGCTGAAATCCTCATACAAGCATTCATCTCCTCCAGTCTTGACTACTGCAACTCACTACTCTCCGGTATCAACTCAAGCTCCCCCATAAGCTTCAAATGGTTCAAAACTCTGCAGCACTACTTATCACCCACACAAAGTCCTTGCAACATATCATCCCTGCCCTCTGAACTCCACTGGCTGGCTCCCTGTCTCCCAATGCATGGATTACAAGATCCTCCCCCTGATCTACAGAGCCCTTCAACATCTTAACTGCCAGATCTTCTCCTCTACCAACCCACCACACCACACCAGGCCACCTTGTCATCCCCAGGTCCAAGCTCCAGAGTGTTGGCCACAGGGCCTTCAACATTGCTCGTAGGCTCTGGAACACCCTCCCTCCAGGCATCCGTGACTCAGAGTCCATCACCATCTTTCAGTCCCTCCTAAAGCCCCACCTCTTTGAAAAGTCCTTACCCTGAAGCACCCCCCCCTCAATTGTAATGTGACCTTGGGTCCTTGAAAGCCATATATAAGTTCCATGTATTATTATTAAACATGGTATCGAAGTCAAAATTCTGGTATCGTGACAACACTAGCCTGGGCTACTTGATGCACAGGCTTATTCACTGCAAATGGCGCACTCTGCGCCACTCGTGCATCAAAGCCATACTACAGCCTACTCTGGTTGTAAAGCGGTGCCATAAACTCAATATTAAATAGGTGAAAAATGAATGATATTCTCACAGAAAGCTGTGGCTCGCCTCTGTAACTAGAAAAACTGTAATTAGGCTTGGGTGGTATACCGTAAATATCGTATACCAGGTTATTTGGAAAAAGCCACAGGATGGTTTTTACAATACCGTCAAAATGATTTATTAGAAGTTCTTCAATAAATTGTAATATTTGTAGCTACTTTAAGTTACCTTCAGTCACCTTGTGCAACTTCTGCAGTCAACCTGCGTTCTGCAATTTACCCGTCACATTTTAAATGACGAAGCTTCCCGTTTTTCCCCAGAACAGTTGAGCCAGTCACGTGTCTGTTTGTAAATAGCACAACGGAAGAAAGCGAGCTGGTGAGTCCATAGCGTTCTATATCTATCGGCGAGTCTCTGGTGTGCGGCGCACGAGGAGATGAAGTTACACTTGTATGCAATTCACTACTAAAATGTTTGCCATCAGATATCTAATAATGGCTTTCTGCCAAAAGTCAGAGATCTCTGGATGAGTTCTGTACAGATGCCATTTTTTCTCTGCTCTTCCTACTAGCGAAATCCTGGTATGAGAGGACAGTACGACAATATGAAAATCTGGATACTGCCCAAGTCTAACAGTAATTGCTTTGTAAAAGTGTATTTTTCCCACAATTGCATTTCAGGGAACGGTCATAAGCTTGTGCTTCTCAGAATGCATCTCCCCCTCCTCGATGCGCACAGTGGGGAGAGGGAGTGAGAGTGGCTCGCTCACACAGCAGCCGACAGCAAAACGAAGACAGGCTGATACTTTTATAGCAGGAATCAACATAACGCATAGGCTATTACTGTTGACCAAATAATGGTTTTAGAACAAATCACAGAAAATGAATGTCGGTGTAGGTAATTTTCAGTTTATCATCCCAGCTCTACTGCTGTCCCGTGTGTATGTGCAAAATAATTGTATGCGTGTGTGTCACCATCAATCAGCTCATTTGTGGTGCGGCTTCATATTTAGTGCTGCTGGCAAGCCGTCAGGGGCCACCCCAAAGAATTCTAGGATGGCTATTTTAGGAGCTGTTACAAGGGAGCGTTTACCCACAATGCAACTCTGCATGAGCAGCACCAGGCTTCATGCAAAGTATGACACTCCCATCAAAAATATGATTTAAATAGGCAATCCTCCATGCAAACACAATCCATTTATTCCTTCATGGAGATTTCTTACCCCCTCCACACCAGCCACATGCCCACCCTTCACCGGACTTGAATATCTATGAATGTAACACACATGTTCAGCAGGGCCACATGATGGATGTCCCTGATAGCCCTCTCTCTGGGCTCACAACTCGGTTAGGACACACCCATAACTCCAGGCTTGTCAGTGTAGAGCAGGGCTGCCCAATTCTGGTCCTGGAGGGCAGACACACTTCTGGTTTTCATTCTCTCCTTGTAATAAGGGACTAACTCAAACCTTGGACTCCAGGTGAGTGTAATTAACTAACAGATGGAAACAAAAAACAGAAGTGTTTCGGCCCGCCAGGACCAGAATTGGGCCGCCGTGGTGTAGAGACAGGGCTGTGAGAGGGCTGGCTGACCGACCAAGAGCAAAAAGAGTAAGACTTGGTCTTAAAAATGTCCATCCAACATGGCATCATGACACATCAACCGAATTGATTAAGATCACAAATCTGACTGACTGTTGAATTGATTAAGCACAGATGTGCTGTGTCAACTAGGAGAAGACATCTCCTAAAAATGATTGAGAGGAAGCTGTGTTATATTAGTACTGCTAATAGCAGGGCAACCACCCAACACTGAGTTATGACTAAGTGCTAAGAATATTCCCCTAAAAAAGCTTAAGAACACCACTCTGATGATGTGTTGTCTTGCTCGTTACGAAAGCCAGTATCCTGGGAAATGGTGTGAGCCAGTCAGGAAACAAGGTGATGTTCACTGGTTTATGTACACACACACACACACACACACACACGGAAAGTATTCAGACACCTTGACTTTTTCCACATTTTGTTAGCCCTTCTAAAATTGAATAAATCGTTTTTTCCCCCTCAATCTACACACAATACCCCATAATGACAAAGCAAAAATAGACTCTTGGATATTATCACAAATTTATTTAAAAAATAAACTGAAATATCACATTTACATAAGTTCAGACCCTTTACACAGTACTTTGTTGAAGCACCTTTGGCAGCGATTACAGCCTCGTGTCTTCTTCGGTATAACACTACAAGCTTGGCACTCCTGTATTTAGGGAGGGTCTCCCATTCCTTTCTGCAGATCCTCTCAAGCTCTGTCGGGTTGGATGGGGAGCGTTGTTGCACAGCTAGTTTCAGGCCTCTCAAGAGATGTTCGATCGGTGTTCAAGTCCAGGCTCTGGCTGGGCCAATCAAGGACATTCCGAGACTTGTCCCACATCCACTCCTGCGTTGTCTTGACTGTGTGCTTAGTGTTGTCCTGTTGGAAGTTGAACCTTCGCCCCAGTCTGAGGTCCTGAGCATTCTGGAGCAGGTTTTCATCAAGGATCTCTCTGTACTTTGCTCCGTTTATCTTTCCCTCGAGCCTGACTAGTCTCCCATTTCGTCGCTGAAAAACATCCCCACAGCATGATGCTGCCACTATCATGCTTCAACTTAGGGATGGTGTTAGGTTTCTTCCAGACGCTTGGCATTCAGGCCAAAGAGTTCAGAGAATCTCGTTTCTCGTGGTCTGAGAGTCTTTAGGTGCCTTTTGGCAAGCTTCAAGCAGGCTGTCATGTGCCCTTTACTGAGAAGTGGCGTCCGTCTGGTAACTCCACCATAAAGGCCTGATTGGTGGAGTGCTGCAGATGGTTCTCCTTCTGGAAGGTTCTCCCATCGCCACAGAGGAACTCTGGAGCTATGTCAGAATGGCTATCAGCTTCTTGGTCACCTCTCTGACCAAGGCCCTTCTCCCCTGATTGCTCAGTTTGGCCAGCTTTAGGAAGCGTCTTGGTGGTTCCAAACTTCTCCCATTTAAGAATGGGAACCCTTTGACCTCCTGGCTTGGTTTGTGAAAGAAACCCTTTGACCTCCTGGCTTGGTTTGTGCTTTTCCAAATCATGTCCAATCAAATTTCCTACAGGTGGACTCCAATCAATTTGTAGAAACATCTCAAGGATGATCACTGGAAACAGGATCCACCTGTGCTCAATTTCTAGTAGCATAGCAAAAGGTCTGAATACTTATGTAAAGAAGGTATCCGTTTAAAAAAAAAAAAAAATGCCTCAACTTGTTTTCGCTTTGTCGTTATGGGGTATTGTGTGTAGATTGATGAGGGGAAAAATGTCATAAATACATTTTAGAGTAAGGCTGCAAGGTAACAAAATGTGTAAAAAGTATTTGTATGAACAAAAATCAAAAACACAACAACTTAAGGTCTTACTGAGTCACAGTTCATAAGGAAATCAGTCAATTTAAATAAATTCCTCCGCGAAGAGCACACTTCTCCAGTGCGCTAGCGGTCATCGAAGGTGAGAATCTGCAGACTGAAGACAATTACGAAGCCGAACTGCAGTCAAGTCAAGACCATGGTGAGGACAACGAGCACGCAGATGAGCTTCTCTGAGACAGTTGATCTATGAGCGATTTCATCAGCAGTCCGAGGCGCTGGTTTCAAAACGATCCCGCAGGTGAAGAAGCCAGATGTGGAGGTGCTGGGTTGGAGTGGTTACAAGTGGTCTGTGGTTGTGAACATACTGCCAAATTCTCTAAAACGATGTGGTAGACGATGCAGCTTATGGTAGAGAAATTAACATTCAATTCTCTGGCAACAGCTCTGGTTGACATTTCAGCAGTCACCATGCCAATTGCACGCTCCATCAAAACTTTTTTTCAGCTCATGAAACCAACACTTTACATGTAACATTTATATTTTTGTTCAGTATAATAAAATATCTAAACACAGCTGTTTCAAATACAATCTAGGCCTCTCTAATTTAACTTTTAATTAGGCCTAGCAATTTGTTTTATTTATTTCACCTTTATTTAACCAGGTAGGCAAGTTGAGAACAAGTTCTCATTTACAACTGCGACCTGGCAAATAACAATAATAAATAAATAAATAAATAAATAAATAAATAAATAACAATAATAATAAATAACAAAACATGGCTGTCTAAGAACACCAGGGCCGGCTAAAAGGGATCAGGGCCTAAAAGGAACACCCAACCTGCCAAATGCAGGTAGATTCTGGCATTGGTGGGTAAAATGTCTATTTCACCAGCCACGTTGTAAGATGGTCAGGTCTCCAAAGTGTGAGCATTTCCCTCGCAAGTACGATCACATTTATAGTCAGATAAATGCTGCAGTAGCCGTTTAAAGATTTCTGCCGTTTTGTTTCACAGCTGGTAAATTAATTGCAAAAAGTTAAAGAACTATGAATCCTATAGCAAACAATATACCACATTACTTCTTACGAGGAATACATTACCGGGTCAAAAGTTTTATAACACATACTCATGCAAGAGTTTTTCTTTATTTTAACTTGTTTCCACATTATAGAATAACACATGGAATTATGTGGTAACCAAAAGTGTTAAACAAATCAAAATACATTTTATATTTGAGATTCTTCAAAATAGCCACCCTTTGCACACTGTTGGCATTCTCTCAACCAGCGTAATGAGGTAGTCACCTGGAATGCATTTAAATTAACAGGTGTGTCTTCTTAAAAGTGAATTTGTAGAATTTCTTTCCTTCTTAATGGATTTGAGTAAATCACTTGGGTTGTGACAAGGTATACAGTGGTATACAGAACATAGCCCTATTTGGTAAAAGACCAAGTGCATATTATGGCAAGCTCAAATAAGCAAAGAGAAACGACTGTCAATCATTTCTTCAAGACATGAAGGTCAGTAAATACAGAAAATTTCAACAACTTTAAATATTTCTTCAAGTACAGTCGCAAAAACCATCAAGCGATATGTTGAAACTGGCTCTCATGAGGACTGCCACAGGCATGGAAGACCCAGAGTTACCTCTGCTGCAGAGTATTAGTTCATTAGAGTTACCACCCTCAGAAATTACAGGCCAAACAAATGCTCCAGAGTTCAAGTAACAGACACATCAACATCAACTGTTCAGCGGAGACCGCATGAATAAGGCCTTCATGGTCGAATTGCTGCAAAGAACCCACTACTAAAGGACACGAAGAAGAGATAAGAAGAGACTTGCTTGGGCCACTAAACACGAGCAATGGACATTACACCGGTGGACATGTGTCCTTTGGTCTGGAGTCCAAATTTTTGGTTCTAACCGCCGTGTCTTTGTGAGACGCGGTGTGGCTGAACGGATGATCTCCGCATGTGTATTTCTCACCGTATAGCATGGAGGTGGTGGTGCTATGGTGTGGGGGTGTTTTCCTGGTGACACTGATTTCTTTAGAATTCAAGGCACACTTAACCAGCATGGCTACCACAGCTGGTTTTGGCTTAGTGGGACTGTCATTTGTTTTTCAACAGGACAATGACCCAAGACACCTCCAGGCTGTGTAAGGGCTATTTTATCAAGGAGAGTGATGGAGTGCTACATCAGTTAATTTAACAAAAGCTGGATCCCTTCTAGCCATGACCGTGCAGGCCCGCCACACTCCACATTCCATCTGCGATTCAGCACCACAGCAGAGGAACGAGGACACTCTAGGCAGCCAAAACATTAAGAAATTATATAACTAACATGTAAATAAAATAAATGAGTTAAGGCTGGTTCCTTGCTAAAAAGCGTATTTTACAATGATCCTGTGAAATTAGGCCTGCACCATGCATTTCTGAAAGCACAGTTCTACTGGGTGATGTTAATATATTTTATGTTTATTGTAATTTGAACTATCATGGGGTTGTGTCATGTGTGATATATGTGGCTTATTGATAACTCTGTTTCCTACTATAGGCAGTTGGCTGCCTGGTGATGGCAACTCTCCGAAGTGAATAGTTGCCAATGATGTTTTGTTTCCAAGTGCTACTGAATAAGCTCAACTGAAACGCACAATACACATCATTACTGTACCAATCCATTCCAAATCTTTAATCATACACTACATGACCAAAAGTATATTTGACACCTGCTCATCAAACATCTAATTTCAAAATCATGGGCATTAAAATTAAGTTGGTCCCCCCTTTGCTGCTACAACAGTCTCCACTCTTCTGGGAAGGCTTTCCACTAGATGTTGGAACATTGCTGTGGGGACTTGCTTCCATTCAGCCACAAGTGAGGTCGGCCACTGATGTTTGGCGATTAGGCCTGGCTCGCAGTCGGCGTTCCAATTCATCCCAAAGGTGTTCGATGGGGTTAAGGTCAGGGATCTGTGCAGGCCAGTCAAGTTCTTCCACATCGATCTCGACAAACCACAGACATGTCTACAATGTCCTTGTATGCTGTAGGGTTAAGATTTCCCTTTACTGGAACTAAGGGGCCTAGCCCAAACCATGAAAAACAGTCCAAGAACATTATTCCTCATCCACCAAACTTTACAGTTGGCACTATGCATTGGGGCAGGTAGGGTTCACCTGGCATCAGCCAAACGCAGATTAGTTCGTCGGACTGCCAGATGGTGAAGGGTGATTCATCACTCCAGAGAATGCTTTTCCACTGCTCCAGAGTCCAATGGTGGCGAGCTTTACGCCACTCCAGCCGATGCTTGGCATTGCGCATGGTGATCGTAGGCTTGTGTGCGGCTGCTCGGCCATGGAAACCCATTTCACGAAACTCCCGACGAACAGTTCTTGTGCTGACGTTGCTTCCAGTGGCATGTTTGGAACTCGGTAGTGAGTGTTGCAACCGTGGACAGACGATTTTTAAGCACTACGTACTTCAGCACTCGGTGGCCCCGTTCTGTGAGCTTGTGTGGCCTATCGCTTCGTGACTGAGCCGTTGTTGCTCCTAGACGTTTCAACTTCACAATAACAGCACTTACAGTTGACCGGGGCAACTCTAGCAGGGCAGAAATATAGTACATAAATTGAAAGGGTGTCGACATACACTATATGTACAGATGTCTGTTGATCTTGCCTTGGGCGGCAGCAGAACTGCTGGGATTGGGCCTGACGAACACAATAATTTGCCTCTAATTTACTTGAACCTTGACCTGCTCAAACTGAGCCGCTGCTGTTGGGAAGTTAAAACTGTCCAAATCGTTGAAGCAGCTTGCGATGCGAATCAGCCTCCTTACTTTTTCCTCAAGGACGAACTTAAGGCAGTCTTTACGTTTTGGAGAAAGAATCCCCTCTCGGCAGGTACGCTGGAAACTGGAATAATCAACACAATCCTCGCCAAGTTTGCCCAGTCGGGATACACTTAGCTAAGGTTCCTAATGAAGAACTCACGTCCTTTGCATGAGTAAAAAGAGAAACACACACACACAACACTAATTTCCAAGCAGCTTGAGGATTTATTAACCTATGAAATAGCCTATATTTGCCTTTGAAGTTGGAGCACATCGATTGCAATTTCCATCAATGATTAAAAAGCTTTATTTTGCAATGGATTTTTTCTTCCTTCCAGACAATTTGCCTGTGAACAATTTTGTTTAAAATCACCTTTTCATTTTTTGGGGGAGGGACAAAAGCAGGCATTTACCGGAAAACGGAAATCCTTATTCTAAAATATATATTTTCAAAAGAATACTCAATCTATACACAATACCCCATAATGTCAAAGCGAAAATAGCTTTTTTGACATTTTTGTAAATGTATTCAAAATAAAAAACAGAAATTACTTTTTTTTTTACATAAGCATTCAGACCCTTTGCTATGAGACTCGAAATTAAACTGGTGCATTCTGTTTCTGTTGATCATTCTTGAGATGTTTCAACAACTTGGAGTACATCTGTGGTAAATTCTATTGATTGGACATGATTTGGAAAGGCACACACCTGTCTATATAAAGGTCCCACAGTTGACAGTGCATGTCAGAGCAATAACCATGCCAGGAGGTTGAAGGAATTGTCCGTAGAGCTCTGAGACAGGATTGTGTCGAAGCACAGATCTGGGGGAAGGGTACCAAAAATTGTCTACAGCATTGAAGGTCCCCAAGAACACAGTGGCCTCCATCATTCTTAAATGGAAGAAGTTTGGAACCACCAAGACTTCCTAGAGGAGGCCGCCCGGCCAAACTGAGCAATCGGGTGAGAAGGGCCTTGGTCAGGTAGGTGACCAAGAACCCGATGGCTACTCTGACATAGCTCCAGAATTCCTCTGTGGAGATGGGAGAACCTTCCAGAAGGACAACCATCTCTGCAGCACACCACCAAATCAGGCCTTTATGGTAGAGTTGCCAGACAGAAGCCACTCCTCAGTAAAAGGCACACGACAGCCCGCTTGGAGTTTGCACCTTAAGGACTCTCAGAAACAAGATTCTCTGGTGTGATGAAACCAAGATAGAACTCCTTGGTCCGAATGCCAAACGTCACGTCTAGAGGAAACCAGGCAATATCCCTATGGTGAAGCATGGTGGTGGCAGCATCATGCTGTGGAGATGTTTTTCAGCAAGGGGAAGATGAACGGAGCAAAGTACAGAGAGATCCTTGATGAAAACCTGCTCCAAGAGCGCTCAGAACCTCAGACTGGGGCAAAGGTTCACCTTCCAACAGGACAAGGACCCCAATTACACAGCCAAGACAATGCAGGAATAGCTTCAAGACAAGTCTCAATGTCCTTGAGTGGCCCAGCCAGAACCCGATAGAACATCTCTGGAGATCTGAAAATAGCTGCGCAGCGACTCTTCCCATCCAACCTGACAGAGTTTGAGAGGATCTGCAGAGAAGAATGGGAGAAACTCCCCAAACACAGGTGTGCCAAGCTTGTAGCGTCATACCCAAGAAGACTCGAGGCTGTAATCGATGCCAAAGGTGCTTCAACAAAGTACTGAGTCTGAAAGGTCATGTCAATGTGATATTTCTAAAAACCTGTTTTTGCTTTGTCATTATTGGGTATTGTGTGTAGATTGAGGGGAAAAAACAATTCTCAATTTTAGAATAAGGCTGTAACGTAACAAAATGTGGAAAAAGTCAAGGGGTCTGAATACTTTCCGAATGCACTGTAGCTATATAGAGTATAGCTGTATATAGAGTATAGCTGTATATAGAGTAGGGATACTCAACGCTTATCCTACAAGGTCTGGAGCCTGCTGCTTCTGTTCTACCTGATAATTAATTGCACACACCTGGTGTCCGATGTCTAAATCAGTCCCTGATTATAAGGGAACAATTTAAAAATGCAGTGGAACAGGCTTCGAGGTCCAGAGTTGTGTTTGAGGGATAGAGACTATAGATGTATAAAGTATAGCTGTACAGAGTATAGATGTATAGCTGAGCTCAGACGCAGCAGCTCCTGTCCTAGTCTTGTCTAATTCCTCACCTCACAGGTGTTGTAGTCCTCAGAGTCCAGCAGGAGGCAGAGTTTGGGCAACAGCTCGGGCCAGTTCTGCAGCTCCCCTTTGGAGGCAATGGTGGTGATGAGGATACCTAGGACAGGAGCGAGAGATGAGACGGGTCTCCTTGAAGCAATTCTACAACCAATCAATCCTTCCTTATAACAAAACTCCAAGCTTGGCTTGGAAACCATCACTCTGTTTGAGGCTTTCCAATGAAGTCCACTGTGTCATCATCAGAATTGACAGAGCCAATATCCTGCACTGAGTCAGTTTATAAAATGTGATTCACACATTCCCGTTTGTTCCTGTCAGATGTTTGGTAACTGTGGCAACAGAGCCCTGGCATCGTCTGCTGCCTGCTGGCTCTGATAAGGAGGACACCATGCAAACCCCATTGGCTCTCTCAACAGGCCAGCTGGCCAATCAAAAGCTTCAGAAAAAAACATGCAGCCAGACACTAGCGAGAACGAATAACAAGGCTTCAGGTCAATTACGAAGGTGGAGAAAAATAACCAGAATATGTCATGCTAGGGTACGTTTTAAAATGAACCCCACGCTAAAGCCTGATGGACAGCAATTCAACTAAAAAAAAAACTAAAAAGCAGCTTTCCTTGTGGTACAGATGACTGACACGTAATGAATGCAATTCAAATGCAATGCAATTAATTTCCTGTTCAACTAACCTGATCAAAGGTGGGCAAGCCATACAAACATGATATCATCACATTATTAAGTGCTTGTGAAAAAGGGATTTTGTTATGCATCATTGAAGGAGCAAACCGTGTAGAATTTAAACAACCAAGACTGTCTTGATCTGGTCTGATCTAGTCTGGTCTGCCTCTTGACCTAGCCTCATCACAGATCTATTTCTGCTGTGTTGCCCACTCCTATTGTCATGCCAAACATATACACTAGTAGGATACAGCACAAACAGATCTGTTTCTGCTGTGTTGCCCACTCCTATTGTCATGCCAAACATATACACTAGTAGGATACAGCACAAACAGATCTATTTCTGCTGTGTTGCCCACTCCTATTGTCATGCCAAACATATATACTAGTAGGATACAGCACAAACAGATCTATTTCTGCTGTGTTGCCCACTCCTATTGTCATGCCAAACATATACACTAGTAGGATACAGCACAAACAGATCTGTTTCTGCTATGTTGCCCACTCCTATTGTCATGCCAAACATATACACTAGTAGGATACAGCACAAACAGATCTGTTTCTGCTGTGTTGCCCACTCCTATTGTCATGCCAAACATATACACTAGTAGGATACAGCACAAACAGATCTGTATCTGCTGTGTTGCCCACTCCTATTGTCATGCCAAACATATACACTAGTAGGATACAGCACAAACAGATCTGTTTCTGCTGTGTTGCCCACTCCTATTGTCATGCCAAACATATACACTAGTAGGATACAGCACAAACAGATCTATTTCTGCTGTGTTGCCCACTCCTATTGTCATGCCAAACATATATACTAGTAGGATACAGCACAAACAGATCTATTTCTGCTGTGTTGCCCACTCCTATTGTCATGCCAAACATATACACTAGTAGGATACAGCACAAACAGATCTGTTTCTGCTATGTTGCCCACTCCTATTGTCATGCCAAACATATACACTAGTAGGATACAGCACAAACAGATCTATTTCTGCTGTGTTGCCCACTCCTATTGTCATGCCAAACATATACACTAGTAGGATACAGCACAAACAGATCTGTTTCTGCTGTGTTGCCCACTCCTATTGTCATGCCAAACATATACACTAGTAGGATACAGCACAAACAGATCTGTATCTGCTGTGTTGCCCACTCCTATTGTCATGCCAAACATATACACTAGTAGGATACAGCACAAACAGATCTGGAACCATGCTACACCTGACCCCGTATGGCTTGTTCAACAAGATATACAGTACACTCTGCTTACTGAATGTGGTTATCATGATCAAATTATCCAGCGCGGATGTGATCACTAGTAGAGGAGTGCGCTGTAATTCAATGAAGACAACATACTCTGTTACAAATGCAGGCTACTTCACTTACCCGCGGTGGCCCGGATGAGGGGCGAGGAGTCTCCAATGTTCTGTAGACACTCGCTCTTAATGAAGTCAGACACTCCATTGGGGAAGTTCTGGTAGTGGGCCTTCACATTGTTCTTTAGGATCAGACCACTAAGAGAGCGGGTCGCCTCATCTGCAGAGAGCGTGAGATTGGGGGGGGGGGGGGGGGGGGTAAAATGAGAAATGGGTGATAGATTATAGGGATCATTTCCATTTCAATTAAGCAAATGATTGCTCTAAGCTGAAATGCATAACTGAATTAGGCCTAAACATCCAATGAAGAGTTTTCCCAATTCACACCGAATTCCAATGTCTCCAAAATTGAGTTTTAATAGAATGATCTATCACAACTTGGCCTACCTTCTACATGTTTTTGAATAGCATATAAATAGAGGGGAGCTTAAATAGAGATCATTATGACACAGATCATTATGATCATGACACAGATCATTCCGACGCAGGTCATTATGATTCTTTATTATGATTCTTGCTGCTTTAAGTTCAGTCATACCTGCGAGATCAGGTGGGCGTGTGGTCTCAATTTAATAGAGTAGGCTATAGACTATGCATGGGCAGAGAAGCACGGGGCAGTTACCTATCCAAGAAAATGTACTTCCAAAATATGATTAGGTTATAGTTTACATTGCCTAGAAATAAATATTGATCACCTATATTTCTCCGTCTGAAAATCTTCCCACTCCTATAAGATAGGCTCTAAAAATAGCTCAAGAGAAAGTCTCTCCAACTCTGCTCTCTTCAAACTACATCTAACATATTGGCTGATATAGCCTAATATGAAATGGGCACGTGAGAATCTCTGATCATTTAACCTATTTCTTAAGTTATTTTTGCGCATTTCATATTGCCTATAGGGTGCAACATTTCTGGGACCATGGCTGGCAAGTGAGCTGGATCACATACGCCTAAAATAAACATTGCGAGACTGCGGTAGAGTGGGTTGGAATTGGACAGAAAGTGCAGGCAAGGTGCAGTATGAAAAGCTGCAGTTGCAGGCGGGAGCGGGATGAAGAAAATCAGTCCTGCGCAGACCTCTACTTGAATACACTATTAAGTACATTAGAGACAAACAGGTTATACTACTAAAGTGTGAAAGGGGTTGCTGTATAGCCATGTGTTATATTGCAACACTACTAGAAAACCAAAACATACAAACTCCCATACTCTCTACCCAGTACGAGGCACTCAGCCAGCTAAACCAAAATAAGAGAAGCATGTAGCTAATTTCCTGTTGATGCTAAGGAAAAAGTAGGAGTGTGACCTCATAGCAGAAGGCTGAGAAGGCATTAGCACATCTGGATAGCAACAGCAAATCAGACAATGGCAAATTATTGCTTTCACTGACTTCTCTGAACCAAAGCTGAAGAAAATGTAAACATTCCCCTTACAAAACATTGCTCTATTTCAGAGTTTCCCAAACTCGGTCCTGGGCCCCCCCCTGGGCGCACGTTTAGTTTTTTTCCTTAGCACTACACTGCTGATTCAAATAACCAACTCATCATCAAGCTTTGATGATTTGAAATCAGCTGTGTAATGCCAGGCCTACAATCAAAGTCATAGCCTCAGAGTCATTGAGTACGGTTACATGCACACAATAAACATAATTATTGTGGACAGACAGATTAATATAATAATCTGAATAAAACATTTTGCATGCTTTGCAAGAAGAATGATTTCCCTAATAATCCTGTTTACATGGACCCATCTGAAATCAGGCTACCTGATGGGCACTCTGATAAATGCAGAAAGTCACCAATCAAAATGAATTTTCTACAACAGCAACAACGTTACTTTTGGGAAGCATATTTGATTTTGAGCACGGACATATAACGTTTATATGTGATAAGTACGCATTCATTCAGCTGTTCCAAACTCACTTCACTGCGCTAAAGGAGGGAGGCTCGTTTGGCTGCTTCTAGCACATGCACAGATCAAATACACAGCTGGAACTGTGAAAGATAGTGCAGAAAATCTGGTGTTTTAATCAGCGTATGCTTACTTTGATTTTGACCTTACGCCGATTATGATAAGCAGAAGAAGGTGTTTACATGACTATTTCATAATCTGCCTAGTGTCATAATCAGTATAATAATTACTGTACATTTAAACATACTCAGTGTTTCCGTTTGGTCAAAGGTCAAATCAGCAAATTGTTGTGTAGGGTAGTGAGCCTGAAGAAAACTATGGGCATTACCCATCACCCCAGTGATATCTTACTGTCCGATAATTCTCCTTCATGGGCATGGCTGTCTGATCCAATATCTCCCTCTGTTCTGATTGAAATTACACTCAAATTTGATTTCCGCTGCTCCTCTCTTGACCCAGAGCAGTGTAACAAATGCCATCCTAAAAGGCAATGGCTCATCAGCCCAAACCATTGGGTCATCTACTTCTAGAGTACAGTAACAGGCTGTCAGGCAGGTCAGGATTTGAGTGGCGCCCCGCCAGGCATAAGACTTTAAAATTAGAGTGACCCATATTCTAGTGGTGCGGTGTGGTGCCATATCATCAGTGACAAGACAGAAGACACCAGCCGTGGGGTTCGTCGCCAGGGTTCTCCACTCCTAGAACAGACAGTCACGTTGCCCCTGTCACTAGATGATCAGAAAGTCAGCCTGTGTGTAATCTCACCCCCAGAGAGAGCTGGCTAGTGGACGTGATTAGCCGGTCTGACTGCCAGAGGCCATACTGTAACCTGCAGTAGTGTTGTGTACTAATATGCATTGAAATTAAACATAGCTTCAGGGCATTGGTGTATATATGACATGGAGAATGAGAGGAGGGGTAAATGTCCTACCTTCTGATTTCAACTTCGTCAGCACGAATATCAAGTAGTTGTTGAAGTCTGGGTATTGGTTGAGCTGTTCCAATCTCTGAAGAGGACATTGGTTAAGGTGCAATTCTACATTGGGTGCAAAACCATAGAAGTAGATATGCTGTGTGTGTGTGCTGTATTCACAAGAACAATTTGTTTGTAAAGGTCGATGTTGACCAGCCATAAGTGTTAAACGGCCTGCAAACACTTGCCACATGAAGACGGCACAGTGATGCCGAAACGTTGCTGGTTTACCCAATGAATTACTGGGAGCTTGTACACAGAGTGTGCGACTCTATTCTTATTGCATACAGTTTACTCGCCGTTAGTCAACACCTCTCCCAACTTTTTGGGGGTGTGCGCCCGCTCATGCTTTTTATTAAAATGTTGTTGTTTTTTTAGAGACCATCAATGGACACCATGAATAAGTGATTATCAGAAATCAGTCACAGTTATCATAGGGTGCCCAACAGGCTGATGCTGTGCAGTTTGCGCACATATCCAAATAGAAGCACTTGGCATTTCAACAACATTGACTAGTAGCGCTAAGCCTTGACCAGACAGACGGAACTATAATCTGTATGACATACATGGACAATATTGCATCACTCAAACACTACACATGGTAGGTCGACTATAAAGACGTTATAACACAACATCAACAACGAACAAGGTCTTCAATGCACTTGATACTGTAACACCTGTGTTGATGACAATGTGACAATGAGGATCGGATTTATTATCCCATTACAAGCGCTTGTGGCTGGCTACAAAGTCACCTTCCTACACTCAGGTTCAACAAGATGTCAAGACAACAAAATGACAACGTTGTCTTGAGCATTATTTTTAACATCACATTGTATAACGGGAGAGATGAGACTGGCCGAAAGGCTCCAGTCTCTAAACACAGGGCTTGGGTGACTCTCTAAACACAGGGCTTGCAGTTTCTTTGTGGCATTTAAGCCCCCAAGGGTCAGCAACATCCTCAGCAAGCTAGTTACACTGTACCCGCTAACATTACATTATTTCAACAACACTACTAGGAAATCAAAGGATTCTAGATTATACGAAACTGTCATAGGGAATACATTTGTTGAAATTATTTATGGATTAGGTAAAGATTGTGGTGTCATTGCAACAGCTGTCACTTATGACATTTCCATCATACTGTGACTGATTCAATAGAAAATGTACTGTGGTCATATTTGTGACATTGTACAGTAAGTAGCTAGCTGGCTAACTATATTGTGGTGCGAGCCCTGCCCGCGTGTAATGTTAGCCAAGCTAACCGAAAAGCTACCACAGAAACACCTCAAATCTACCACTTTTACATTTAGCCGAGAGCAAAGGATACTTGCTGGACGGATCTTTGAGTGGACGTATCGGGAGACTGGGACTCTTTCAAAAGCTGTAGAATTTGCTGAAGTCCTTGCTCATCTGGTTTCCACTCGCACTCCATCTTGGTTTGCTGCAATGAGATGAAACGGATAATGCAATTGTCAACACACACTGTAAATGAACGTTTTCCTCTTTCCAGTTGAAGAGTCGCCATTAGATTTTCTAAGCAGTGTAAATTGCATATATTATTGTGTCACCTACCCGATATATCGTAGTCTTTCTTCCTCAAATGCTACTGTGTTGAATTTATAACGTTAGACTTGGGCCTGTCAGCACAGAGACATTCCGTTTTTACAGCTACTCATACAGATTCATGGCGCATTTACAAGACCCAACTGTGCTGTGACGTCTGCAAGGTCCTAGTGCTCGTCATCCACTCTATTCCACTCTATCCCACTCAGTTCCTTCCTCTTCTTCTCCTGTGTTCGCATACATTTAATGTGCATGTCGCCACCTATTGTACTACAACCACAACAAAAAAATTAATTGCAGAAAAGGTGGAAAACTACATCACAAAACCCCAAAACAATTGTAAAAATGGTCTGTCCTTAGTTGCAACACTCACTACCGAGTTACAAACTGACTCGGGAAGCAACGTCAGCAAAATAACTGTTCGTCAGGAGCTTCATGAAATGGGTTTCAATGGCCAAGCAGCCGCACACAAGCCTCACCGTATTTGAAGCATCTGGCTCTTTGTTCTATCTGTGATGTCATCATGGTTATGATTAGGATGATGGACATGTTAAAGAAGTGTCACTGAAAATTTTCTCAAATCAGAGTTTATTGGTCGCGGACATGGATTTGCAGATGTTATCGCAGGTGCCCCGAAATGCTTGAGTGTGCAAAGCTGTCATCAAGGCAAAGGGTGGCTACTTTGAAGAATCTCAAATATAAAATATATTTAGATTTGTTTAACACATTTTTGGTTACTACATGATTCCATATGTGTTATTTCATAGTTTTGATGTCTTCACTACTATTCTACAATGTAGAAAATATTAAAAACAAATAAAAACCTTTGAATGAGTAGGTGTGTCCAAATGTTTTACTGGTACTGTATATATATATATATATATATATATATATATATATATATATATATATATATATATATATATATATTTATATATTTATATTCTATACTCTGACAGTGCTTGTTTTGTTATTTCTTAATGTCTTTTAACTTTTTGGATTATGTGTGTATTATTTTATATTGTTAGGTATTACTGCATTACTGCACTGCACTCTTAGAGCTAGAAATACAAGTGTTTCGCTGCACTGCGATAACATCTATACTGAGTATATAGAACTTTATAAACACCTGCTCTTTCCATGACATAGACTGACCAGGGCTGCGTTTCAAACTCAAAGTAGACAGCCCTCGGCCCTAAACCCTCAGCCCTATACCCTTGGGGGAATCCCCGCGGCCATATTTGTCGTCGGTTCAAATGATTAGCCAAGCAAGGGAAGTTTGCAACGTAAGCCCCTCAGCCCTCGTTTTTAATGGAGTTTGCGAGTGTACAATTATGTTCACTTTGGGGCCTGAAACGCCCCATAACTCAATACGCAATGATTGTACATCCGCTAAGAAAAGTCCGCCAAAACTAAAAACCTCAATATGGAGTCAACATACGTAAGTTAAAAAAAAAATGTAAAAAGTAAAAAATTGTGTTATTAATGCACAAACATGTCTCCTTAAAGTAATTATGTAATTAGCTTTTGGAAATTGTAGAAAGAAAACATTTTCCTTCTTCAGAAGTAGCTAGGCAGGCTAACGTTAGTTAGCTAATTAATTTGCTAGCTATCATACAGTAGGCGTCTATTAATAATCATATAGTTAGTATAATTAGACATGCAATCATAATTGACTGTAGCCCATAGAAAACACAATCATCGCGGGATGAACGAGTGACGAATTTCCGGGCAAGGGTCCATTTAAAAAGGGGATAGGGTGTATTTTAAGTGTTTGGAATGCAGCCCATGTGAATCCAGGTGATAGCTATGATCCCTTATAGAGCCCCACATTGGAGGTGTCATAATACCCATAAAACCTACCGATCAAACAGGGAAATGGTTCCAATGGTTTTTCCACCATTCATTTTCCCCATAGAGAATTTTAGAAACACTTCAAATAAGGGCAGTGTTTTGTGTAGACTTACATCGGCATGATATTTTGATAACCATGTAAATCTCTCTCGGACAAAGTGACTTTTATAAATATGTTCGGCTCTATTTACTCACAGATTTAAAAATGCTAATTGGCATCAAAGTAGACATCATGCAAGACTAAAAATCCCTGCAAGCTCCTGCACGTCATCACTTTTTGACTCTCTCCACTGTAGCCCCATCTCTGCTGTCTCCTGTTGTCTACGATCAGCTCCTTCGTTTAGTTGACCTTGAGGGAGAGGTTTATTCCTGGCACCACTCTACCAGGGCTCTCACCTCCTCCCTGTAGGCTGCCTCGTCGTTGTTGGTAATCAGGCATACCACTGTTGTGTCATCAGCAAATTGGATGATTGAGTTGAAGACCTGCTTGGCCACAAAGTCATGGGAGAACAAGGAGTACTGCAGGGGGCTGTGCACGCACCCCTGTGGGTCTCCCATGTTGAGGATCAGCGTGGTGGATGTGTTGTTGCCTACCTTCACCCCTTGGGGTCAGCCCGTCAGGAACTCAAGTACCCAGTTGCGCAGGGACGGATACAGACCCAGTGCCCTGAGCTTAGTGATGAGCTTGGAGTGCATTATGGTGTTGAAGGCTGAGCTGTACTCGATAAACAGCATTCTTACATAGGTATTCCTTGTTCAGGTAGGATAGGGCAGCGTGCAGTGCAATGGCGATTGCATCGTCCGTGGATCAGTTGGGGCGAAATGCAAATTCAACCTGGCCTCAGAGCATTTCGTATTATTCTGTACGTGAATCTGAGTTACTCCATTTAGTATGATATGTTACATTTCAAATGGTTACATAAGATAGATTGTTACTTAAGGTAAAAATTAAAGTAGGGTGGTTGGTCGGGGTGGATGGGTAAGCGAGTTCGAATCTCATCATGGACAACTATAGCATTTTAGTAACTTTTCAACTATTTTTTAGCTACTTTACAACTACTTAACATGTTAGCTTACCCTTCCCCTAACCTTAACCCTTTAACCTAACTCCTAATCTTAACCCTAACCCCTAACCCCTAGCCTAGCTAGAGTTAGCCACCTAGTTAGAATTCGTAACATATCATACGTTTTGCAAAATAGCAATGTATCATATGTCCCGCAAATTCGTAACAAATTGTACATTTGCAAATTCATAACATATTGGACATTTTGAAATTTCATAACATATAAAACAAATTGTAATTCGAAACATATCATACGAAATTGGTGATGGTCATACAGAAATTAAAACGTACCATACAAAACTAAACATATCATACTAAATAGCCCAGTACCTCCACATCCGGCTCCTTCACCTATGGGATCGTCTGAGGAGGGGGATGGGGTTGCTGAGGAGTATTTCTGTCTGTAATAAACACGTTTTGTGGGGGAAGAACTAATTCTGATTGGCTGGGCCTGGCTCCCCAATGGGTGGATCTGGCTCCCAAGTGGGTGTGAAATCCATAGATTAGGGCCTAATGCATTGTTTTCAATTGACTGATGTCTTTACATGAACTAAAATTGTTGCATGTTGCTTTTATATTTTTATTCAGTGTGCGTCTCGTGTCTGAGCCGTTGAATTGTGACTCCACCTTGTACTGTCGTTTGCCTTACGGAGGTCATAGCTGGTCAGTTTGTACATGTCCATGTTCCCAGTCGCCTTGCCATGGTTAAATGCGGTGGTTGCGAATGCTGCGATCTATCCACGTTTTTGGGTTTGGATAAGTTCTTACCATCACAGTAGGAACAACATCCTCTATGTACTTCCCGATGAACCCAGTCACTGAGTCAGTATAAACGTCAACACTTTTCTCAGAGGCGGCACGGAACATTTCAGAGTCCGTGTGATCAAAACAATCTTGAAGCATATATTCTGATTGGTCAGACTAACATTGAACAGTCCTTACCACAAGAGCTTCCTTCTTAATTTTCTGCCTATAGGTGGGGAGGAGCAGAATTGAAGTGTGATCTGACTTGCCAAATGGAGGGCGGGGGAAGGCATTGTAGCCGTTCCGGAAGGGAGAGTAGCAATGATCCAGAGTTATTGATGTGCATGTAGCACAGGAAATGTGTTGATAGAATTTTGGTAGAGTTTTCCTCCGATTTCCTTTATTAAAGTCCACAGCTACAATAAATGTGGCCTCAGAATATGCGGTTTCCAGTTTGCACATAGTCCAGTGTAGTACCTTGAGCGCTGTCGTGGTGTCGGCTTTGGGGAGATATACACGGCAGTGATGATGACTGAAGAAAATTCTCTCTGGAGGTAATGCGGTCGGGCATTTGATGGTGAGGAATTCCAGAACAAAATGAGTTCATGTATGTTATCACACCATGTTTTGTTAATCATGAAACAAACCCTTCTCCCTTTCTTTTGACATTTAGCAGAGACACTCTTATCCAGAGTGCCTTGCTCAAGGGAACATCAACAGATTTTCATCTAGTCAGCTTGGGGACTCAAACCAGCGACCTTTCAGTTACTGGCCTAATGCTCTTAACCACTAGGCTACCTACAGCCACTAGCTTAACTCCCGGGGAGTTCTTTCTTCCTGTGCGATGGACGGAATACCCTGCTGGCTGAATGGACAGGGACAATATATCCGGCTTCTCTTAACAAGATGAGGGAGTCTGGGATTTCTTGGTTTCAGAACAGCTGCGAAGCGCAGATTGGTTGATCCGAGTGGTGTGTGCACGCAACATTCAAAAGGTCCTCATGTCGATGACAGAAAAAAGTCTAGAACAAGATAAAATTGTAACTCCTCCTGAGTGGCGCAGCGGTCTAAGGCAATGCATCGCAGTGCTTGAGGCGTCACTACAGACCTGAGTTTGCGACCAGCACAATCGGTGCACAATTGGCCAAGCGTCATTTGGGTTAGGGGAGGGTTTGGCCAGCCGGGATATCCTTGTCCCATCGCGCTAGTGACTCCTTGTGGCGAGTTGGGCGCATGCATGATGACTTCAGTCATGTTTCCTCCGATACATTGGTGCTGCTGGCTTCCGGGTTAAGTGAGCACTGTATCTAGTAGCAGTGTGGCTTGGCAGGGTTGTGTTTCGGAGGATTCATGGCTCTCGACCTTTGCTTCTCCTGAGTCCGTACAGGAGTTGCAGTGATGGGATTTGACTGTAACTACCTATTGAGGGTAAAAAGTACAAAAAATGAAATACTGGCAAGAAACAGAACAACTGTGTCTGTTCACTGCTCTCTGCTGGTGACAGTAGAGTACTATGAAACGTGAATGGGATTCTATCGCGAGAATTAATTTCCAAGTAGGGCTCGTTGAAGTTTGCTGTAATCAAATGTGCTGTGCAGTTTAGCAGATCTCATAGTAATGCTAGTCAGTCATCCAGCTAAGCAAACGTTTTGGGCGGTCGTCTTTATAGTTTGGCTAGGTAGCTAGATGTTGCAGAGCTCGCTGATACAAAGCTACATTTTAGTCGTAGGACGAAGTTTTAGTTCAGGGTCCGCTTAAACAGTCCGTAATTTGGACCAGTTTGACAAGCCTGACACTGCACTGGAAGCATTTGTTTTGACTTCACTCTCTCTACACCGCGGTCTTACGAAGGCTTTACTTTAACGTTATAAAGAAGAGAAACATGAGCTTTCTATTGTGAGTATTCGTCTCCCACGTATTATTTTGTTCAATGTGCCTGCCTTTTCAAGCTAACGTGTTAACATTAACAGCCTATAACATTTTCACGGCTGGCTAACACATATAGCTAGGCTAACTACAACATGGAAATGCTAGCTAGCTGAGTGTATGTGGAGTGTACAGTAACGTTAGTTAGTTGGATAGATAGATAGATAGCTAGCTAGGTAGTTAACTATCTACTTAGCTAGGTCTGTAGCCGAACGCTGAATTGTACTGTTAAATGCCACGATATCTAAGTAGTTCAGCTAGCTAGTTAACGTTATAACAAATAGCTAGCTATTATTATATATTGCTATAAAGTTGGCTAAATTTGCTATGACTGTCTCTCTAAATAATTAGCAAATGTGTGGCATCATCACGGTAACCAGCGAACTAACGTTACATACAGTACATGCAAGCAAATGGGCCTTAGTTGTTAGCTAGCTACGTAGCTTATCTAGTTTGCTATGACTGAAAATATACGTTTTGCAATCAGTGCTTTTTCTTTGACATAACATTGTCAAACACTGGAGTAAGTTCAATTCTTAACCAAATTAACGTTACTAGCTGACTATCAAAAATTACTTTGGCCGTTGCATTTTTTTCAGAGGGTGTGTGAGGTCAGCTTTTGTTGAACAACATATTATATGCTCTTCTATTGTGTAACAATTTCTTTATTTTAAAGAAATTAGTAGCCTACTGTATCACTCCCTATTTCACTTCCCTTATCTCCCTGCCTGACACACAAGTAACGTTAGCTAACAAAATGGCTACACGGACTATCTGAGTTGACCCTTGTATTTTATTCTTATTTTGCAGTCTCTATGAACACTCACAAGGCTGCACACTGACACACCAACACACATACAAACACCAACTCAACCATTTGCTCATACATACATAATATGCACATATATTTATACTGACTTTACACACATGCACACCCACTCACATACAAACATCATATCCTGATGCCTAGTCACCTTATCCATATATATATATATATATATCTCTCTATATATCTCTCATATATATATATATATATATATATATATATATATATATATATATATATATATATATATATATATATATATATATATATATATATATATATATATATATATATATATGAGAGAGATATATATATAGAGAGAGAGAGATCTATATATATAGAGAGAGAGAGAGATCTATATATAGAGAGAGAGAGAGATCTATATATATAGAGAGAGAGAGAGATCTATATAGAGAGAGATCTATATATAGAGAGAGAGAGAGATCTATATAGAGAGAGAGAGAGAGATCTATATATAGAGAGAGAGAGAGATCTATATATAGAGAGAGAGAGAGATCTATATATAGAGAGAGAGAGATCTATATAGAGAGAGAGATCTATATAGAGAGAGAGAGATCTATATAGAGAGAGAGAGATCTATATAGAGAGAGAGAGATCTATATAGAGAGAGAGAGATCTATATAGAGAGAGAGATCTATATAGAGAGAGAGAGAGAGAGATCTATATATATAGAGAGAGAGAGAGATCTATAGAGAGAGCGAGAGAGAGAGAGATCTATATAGAGAGAGAGAGATCTATAGATAGAGAGAGAGATCTATATATATAGAGAGAGAGATCTATATATATAGAGAGAGAGATCTATATATATAGAGAGAGAGATCTATATAGAGAGGGAGAGAGAGATCTGTATAGAGAGAGAGAGAGAGATCTGTATAGAGAGAGAGAGAGAGATCTATATATAGAGAGAGAGAGAGAGATCTATAGATAGAGAGAGAGATCTATAGATAGAGAGAGAGATCTATAGATAGAGAGAGAGATCTATATATATAGAGAGAGATCTATATATATAGAGAGAGAGATCTATATATATAGAGAGAGAGATCTATATAGAGAGAGAGAGAGATCTGTATAGAGAGAGAGAGAGAGATCTGTATAGAGAGAGAGAGAGAGATCTGTATAGAGAGAGAGAGAGAGATCTATATATAGAGAGAGAGAGAGAGATCTATATATAGAGAGAGAGAGAGATCTATATATATAGAGAGAGAGAGAGATCTATATAGAGAGAGAGAGAGAGAGAGAGATCTATATAGAGAGAGAGAGAGAGATCTATATAGAGAGAGAGAGAGATCTATATATAGAGAGAGAGAGATCTATATATAGAGAGAGAGATCTATATATATAGAGAGAGAGATCTATATAGAGAGAGAGAGATCTATATAGAGAGAGAGAGATCTATATAGAGAGAGAGAGATCTATATAGAGAGAGAGAGATCTATATATATAGAGAGAGAGATCTATAGATAGAGAGAGAGATCTATATATATAGAGAGAGAGATCTATATATATAGAGAGAGAGATCTATATATATAGAGAGAGAGATCTATATAGAGAGAGAGAGAGATCTGTATAGAGAGAGAGAGATCTATATAGAGAGAGAGAGATATCTATATATATATATAGAGAGAGAGAGATCTATATATATATATAGAGAGAGATCTATATATATATATAGAGAGAGATCTATATATATATAGAGAGAGAGAGAGATCTATATATATATAGAGAGAGAGAGAGATCTATATATATAGAGAGAGAGAGAGCGATCTATATATATATATAGAGAGAGAGAGATCTATATATATATATATATATAGAGAGAGAGAGATCTATATATATATATATAGAGAGAGAGATCTATATATATAGAGAGAGAGATCTATATATATAGAGAGAGAGATCTATATATATATATATATATAGAGAGAGAGATCTATATATATATATATAGAGAGAGAGAGAGATCTATATATATATATAGAGAGAGAGAGAGATCTATATATATATAGAGAGAGAGATCTATATATAGAGAGTGAGATCTATATAGAAAGAGAGAGAGAGAGATCTATATATAGAGAGAGAGAGATCTATATATATAGAGAGAGAGATCTATATATATATATAGATCTCTCTCTATCTATCTATCTCTACCTCTATTGATTCAGTATCCCTAGACATTGTAAATATGGTATTCGAACTGACCCTGTATATAGAATGCTTGCTTACTATATCTTGTTCTTATTTTTTATATATTGTGTTATATATTTTTGTTCTAGCTTACGTTAGTTTTAGTATTACATTGTTATTGACTACTGTATTGTTGGGGTTGGAGCTAGCAAGAAAGGCGTTTCACCGTGCTTGTGTGCATGTGACATTTATAACTTCAAACACACACTTAGTCCAGTTCATTGTCTTTCCATTCTAATTTCTCCCACAGTGGCAATCGGTCGTCCAAGACCTTCAAGCCAAAGAAGAACATCCCGGAGGGATCTCATCAGTATGAGCTGCTGAAACATGCCGAGGCGACTCTGGGCAGTGGGAACTTGCGCATGGCTGTCATGCTACCCGATGGGGAAGACTTAAACGAGTGGGTGGCAGTTAACAGTAAGGAACACATCCACTTCTCTATCCCCTTAACACCACTAACATAGTGTCAAGTCTTGATCCCCTGATAAGTTTCTACTCATTTTCAATAGCAGTCTGCAAGGCTGAGGAGTTAATTTCCAGTGAAGAATTGGGCCTAGTATCTGGGAAGAATTTTAACAAACTCCAGACCAGAAACTACATTGAATGTTAAACAGAGATGATTGTCCACCCCTGTTGGTGCTTTCTTTGCTGTCTCTGGTTTTCCACCAAGACGGATGACTCATCCAGCGGATGTCTCACTTCCTCTGGCACACACTGATGACCTAACCCAGTCATTCAGCGGACAAGCTGTCTGAGTTTCTGCTGTGAGATTAGCAAAAGGACGTCCAATTTGCTATTTCTCATGTCTCAGTATAGTAGGCGATGATGGTTTGACAGGTGGAACTTTCAGAGCTTTTCTCTTCTACTGACTTCAATGTGCATCGTAGGTCATGTGTGTTTGAGAGAGGGATGCATGGGCGTCTCAAGCTAATCAGGGGCACTGAGCAAGATTTAATTTCTAGTAGTCTGCTAATCGGGAGAGGCGACTCTGGAGGGCTGAATAATTGTGTGAGCGGGCTATTGTGTTCCCTATGTCTGCCAATACACTAGATCTGAGATACCACACTAACTTTTATTTTCTTCTATATGAATGTTGTCTGGAGGTAATAAATGCTCTGGAGCTCAGCTCACATGCTCCTCATAATGCCACATGTCCTTGTTATTTCTTTACGTCCACAGCTGTAGATTTCTTCAACCAGATCAACATGCTTTATGGCACCATAACAGACTTCTGCACTGAAGAGAGCTGTCCTGTCATGTCTGCTGGGCCTAAGTAAGTGTGGGTGTGTGGACTTGCTTGCATTTCTGCCTATGTCATAATAATACATTGCTATTCATGTAACTTTTTTTGTGTGTAGATATGAGTATCATTGGGCAGATGGAACCAACATCAAGAAACCGATCAAATGCTCAGCTCCCAAGTACATTGATTACCTAATGACCTGGGTGCAGGACCAGCTCGATGATGAGACACTCTTTCCATCTAAGATAGGTATGAGTTCATGTCCATCATGTTTCGCCATAACCATGTCTTTATTGCATTTCCAGTGAAGCGACACCATCATTTATCTTTAGTTGTTTTATACCCTGATAAATCTATATACTTTGTACCTTTGCACTCAAGGTGTCCCGTTCAGACGGAACTTTATGTCTGTGGCCAAGACCATCCTGAAACGCCTGTTCAGGGTCTACGCCCACATCTACCACCAACACTTTGACTCTGTGATGCAGCTGCAGGAGGAGGCCCACCTCAACACCTCCTTCAAACACTTCATCTTCTTTGTTCAGGTACTGGACCGGAGCCCACTATCAATGTAGTCTGGTTCCCAAGGCTATTATTTCAGCAGTAGGCCTACCCCTTATTGGTTATGGTGTAGTTCTGGCAAGGCTACATTTCAAAGTTAAAGATGGAAATACCTGGTTCCCAGTCTTTTTATATCTGCTTCAGCTAGCTCATTTGATGTTGACTCAAACAGTGGCAGCCAGGCTATCCTCAGTGTATGCGACCAAGAACTAGAGGCAATGACCCTTTTTACGGCAGGACTGAGACATAAAGATGGTAACACTTGATTGGGTTTATGTAGCGCTTTTCCAGATGTTCAAAGTGCTTTACAATCTACAATGTATCCATTGCCAATCTGTAGCAATCGCCTGCTTTAATCCAGGTCTTCCTCTGTCTCTTTCAGGAGTTTAACTTGATTGACAGGAAGGAGTTGGTGCCTCTCCAGGAGCTGATTGATAAACTGACCACCAAGGACCGATAAACCCAGACTGACTTATCCTTTTAACTCTATGGTAGTCTACTATTATTTTTGCACAGATGTCCCTTCTACCCTGCCCTGCACTGGCTATGTGTATACAGCATACGCTAACTTTGGGGAAATGTTCTCAAGAAAGCCAGGTAAGTAAGGAAGAGTCTTACACTGTCATAGGCAATGGGGTTAGACTATGAGGGAATACTATACTACTGTCTGAGCTGGTATGTGCTCATTATGGTTGCATTAATTTGGACCGATCCCCAAAACTGAAATCACTGGTATTTATTAGCTTCCTCTATTTGGTGTATATTTATCAGATGCTTCTACAAAACCTACCACTATAGTTGGCACCTTCATACATAGAGGCTATGTAAGAAATAAAGGACCACATAATTATTGTACAAATATTTTAGCATATTGGTCACATTGGTGATAACTGCAACAAAACTCCTTACATTAGGTTGAAGAAATGACCCCATTGCCTAGTCTTGGTATAATAAGATGACAGGATTAAATGGCTTGTGGGCTAACCAAAACCCCAATAGAGTTCACATAACTCGCCAAACAAGAGTTGATATATAACCCATCAAACATCCATTGATAAACTGTAAACAGAGTTGGTATAATCCATCAAACAGTGTTGATATTTCGAAGTGCCTGATTTATGGTTCATGCTTAGCCTCGTACTACCATCCTCATCTTGTGATCCTACATAAATATGTCAGTGAAGGCAAACATATTTATGTAAGCTTGCGAGTTCAGGATGGTAGTACGAGGCTAGTTCACACTCACTCTCCCACAGAACAACAAAAGAAGTGCACAACATTCTCGTGGCTACAAAGGGAATATTTGCCCTCACTGGCTTTCTGAGATTCCCATTGTAGTGTTACTTTTATGTAGCTATAAAAGAGAATCTTTAATATGAATGGAGAAATTTAGATCTGAGGTTTGGGTCCATGTTTTAAGTTGCCTCAACATATGGTCATTTTTTTTTAGTCTGTTTTCAAGTCAGGTCTAGATACGACTACAGTAGTTTAAACTGTTACAATACCAGTAATGGCAAAAGCTGTATTTGATGGGCCACATACAGTATACAAGTAAAATATTGTCTTTGGGGCCAAGAGCACCATAGTTATTGCCTTGTCCCAGATCTGTTTGTGCTCTTGCCTTCTCCATTGCTGTCATTGTCAAGTCAAACAGGTTCGGCATGACAATCAGTGACCGAGAGTTGGCATGATAGCACAAACAGACTGGTACTCAGGCTACCATAGTTACTGTACTTTTATAAACAAAGATGGGGTGTTCCCTTGCCCTTTCTTACCAGCCATGAAGCACTTTGAACAGTTTCCTGACCTCTTTGCCTGAATGTTTTTCCTTTACGGCAAATATGCTGTCTCTTTTAGAAACTACTGAACTACGTCATTTAGGCTCTGTTGCATTATTTTCCCATATAATGTTACTAAAGTGATGAGCCACGTAGTAAACTATAACAGCACATTCAGTGCTATCAGCGTATGCTTCTTTCAATAGTGTGATTTCCTATGCCTTTTTGTAAGTTCTGTTGAGTAATGTATTGCTGTGCTGCAAAGGGATGGAATCCAAAATGAAAATGTTTACTATGCAATAATGGTCATGCCACTCTTCAAAGTATAAACAATTTACTATTTTCCATTCATACAGATGGGAGCAAATGCTTTTCTTTCTGTGTGTGTTATTCAGAGGTAGTGGTGTTTTAAAGTGATAGATATTGGTACAGAGACACGTTGCTGTTATAGGACTTAACTATAGACCTACTACTATAGTATGCAGTAAGACATGAGTACAATGGAATATATTTAAATGCCATTTTATACTATCTTTTCAGGAAGATTTGATATGGAGATACAACTAACTTCTGCTATGAAATCCATACTGTAAATACAACAATGACAGGATTTTGCTTTGATATCATATTTTGGTAGCTGGAAAGTCTATATTAAAGAATGTTATTAGGTCTCTTTTTAGAGGTTGTTTCTTTTCCCCCTTTTACACCATGTCATATTTCCTTCTTACTTATATCAATGTGTTATTTTGACACAGCTTTAGAAAATGAACATGATTGTGTTGATCAGAAGGTGGTAAAGTAACAAAGCCATCTGCCATGCTTCTCTGAGAACAAGAAAATGCTTGTTCATCACATGCTAAATTTGGTCCCCTGTCTGTATATTCCCCTTGCTGTAAGAGTATATTCTGATGACTGAGTTGTAAATATGAATTGGCTAAGGGTGATGAAAGTTACTGAACTGTACAATACTGAATGCTGTTTATGATGGAAATAAATGTGTTCTTTGACCAGATTATCTTTGTCTACATTTTGTGGGAGATAAAATAGCCTAAACAGATTGAGATTGATTGTCTTGAGTCTCACTTCTCTGGAGAAGAATGTAGACCTATATAGTATCATGTAGTTTATGGCTCGTGTTGATCAAATCATATTGATCAACCTGCTCCAGCAGGTGTATCTCACTGGTCATCCCTAAAGCCAACACCTCATTTCGTTCCAGTTCTCTGCTGCCTGTGACTGGAACGAATTGCAAAAATCACTGAAGTTGGAGACTTTTATCTCCCTCACCAACTTCAAACATCTGCTATCTGAGCAGCTAACCCATCGGTAAATAGCCCACCCAATTGACCTACCTCATCTCCATACTGTTTATATTTATTTTTCTGCTCTTTTGCACACCAGTATCTCTCTACCTGTACTTGACCATTTGATCATTTATCACTCCAGTGTTAATCTGCAAAATTGTAATTATTTGCCTACCTCATGCCTTTTGCACACAATGTATATAGACTATTTTTTTTCTACTGTGTTATTGACTTGTTTACTCCATGTGTAACTCTGTGTTGTCTGTTCACACTGCTATGCTTTATCTTGGCCAGGTCGCAGTTGCAACTAGCCTACCTGGTTAAATAAAGGTTAAATCAAATATCTGTTGAATAGGGTCGTTATAACCAGTGGTGCAACAAACAGTAAAATAGTAGGTGGGGCGATCTCCCTCCTACCACAGACTCCCTCCTCCCATGATAGGCTGCTTACAGTGTGACTAAGCTGTTGCCGCCAGTTTCAGCCACAACGCGCCATCTGAACCAATTGCATCTGAATTGAAGATACTACAGTCCAGACAGCTGAAACGAAACCTTCGAGTTCAAGACAAATAGACCACATATCTAAAAAATCAAATAAAAATATGTCCCCCACGCCGCCGAAGAGAGCAGGTCCTAGTCTCTTAAACGACACTATGGACAAGACTAAACGAATTTCAATAGAAGGCAACATTGGTAAGTAACGCTAGTTTAAACTGGTCACTAACTTGGATGTAGGATTGCTAAAAGTAATACAATTGCTATACTGTCCCTAGCTAGCTCGTAACTAAAACGTTTAACCGTAGAGCGTGCCTTGTCGCTAAGCGTTGATTAAATAAAATAATGTAACGTTAGCTAGCTGATGCGCAGGATAAGTAAAGGTTAAAATAAAATGACTATGACAATGTGTTTAATGTCACGCACCAAGGCTTCCGTGTTATTCTAGTGAGAGATGTAGTCACAATATTGTAGTTATTTTCACCTGAAATGTCCTTAAAGATTGTAAATAGATATTGATATGGTTGAACTTGAAATTGTATAGCAGTCGGAGAAATGGAAACTGACTTCAGTATCATTTCCGCAGCGGCGGGCAAATCTACATTCGTGCGCCTTCTGGAAGAGCAGAGCAAAGACTGGGAAGTAGTGCCCGAACCCATCGCCAGGTGGTGCAATGTACAAACACAACACAGCGAGTTTGAGGTACTGTATGCTTATCTGACCGAACTTTTGACCTGTGATTAATGAACACACACAGACGGTATACATACTAACCCATGCAAATAGTTCAACTTCAGATGGTAAGATTGGCCACTACTTGCATGTCTCATGCATACATGTCTGGATCAGGGCTGAATATTTCTGACCTATAGATAAGTGGAAGAGAGTGTTATTTATCCGCTCTCTCCCTAGTGGTTTAAAGTTCTATCCAGTTACAAACACCAGGAATTCATCAGAAATTAGATTAGTTATGCGTCCCAAATGGCACCCTATTCCCTATGTGGTGCTCTACTTTTGACCAGGGCCCATAGTGCTGTAAGTAGTGTACTATTTAGGGAATAGGGTGCCATTTTGAATGTAACCTAGATAACATTAATCCCTGGAGGAATTAACTGATGAAACCAGTCAGAGAGGAACCCTGAATGTTGTCATAATGGGACAGCTGCTAGTAAGGATCTAGTCAGGGTGTATGGCAGGGGTAAGCAAACCTCTTCCCGGAGTGCCACAGGTAATGCAGGGTATTGTTCTAACTAGGCACCACACCTGACCAACTGAGCTCATTGATCAGTTTAATGATTCAACAGTTCAACAGTAAATGTAACAGTTGTGGTCTTCCTTTGTCAGTTAAATAAAAAAATGAAGTGCCTGTGTCACTCCAGAACCAGGGTTGCCTACCCCTGGTGTACGGACATTTAAAATGTAAATGTTGTGTCGATACATATTTTTCTGTGTGTGTGATAGCTCCGTGGCATGATAGACAGCTCTGTGTCATGCCTGCCCTTAGTATGACAGTGTGCATTGAGAGTGAGTGTGTGTGTTTGGGTTGGGGGTATCGAGATGTTAATACCTTCATACCGTTCCTGTATCATACCGGAGTATACAGTATTACCGGCAGTGCATACAAGGGGCGCTATTTCTTTCCAAATGTATTTATTTACCGTGGGCAGATTCTCTGCTGTAACCTAGAAGTGTGATCTTGCAAGCTAGCCACATATCTAGCAAGTTAGCAAACCAAGTGCATAGCTGGATTCCTGAGCTGGAGATAATTTATTTGGCACATCGTAGATAGTTAAGGTGGCAATATGTAACTTTTTGGGTGACTTGATCAAATTCACATAGAAATATGAGTTATAGACCTATTATTCTACTTGAAAGCAAGTCTAAGAAGCTGTAGATCTGTTCTATGTGCGCTATTTCTATACTCCCCATTCTTAAGTTTAGTTTTTGTATCTTTTACTCTCTGGTTTGTACACCAGCTTCAAACAGCTGAAACAACAATATTATTGGTTATTGAAAGTATATTTCACAGCGGTTTGGATGGTACAATGATTCCTCTACACTATACTATCTTATTTTGTCACATAAACTGAAATTCGGCTAACTATTTGAGTTTTAGCAACAAGGAATTGGTGGTGCAACTTTAACTTATAGTTAGTTCTAAGCGTTGGCATAGCACGCAACCCCACAGCCAATTATTGTAAATTTGTATTTTTAAAAAAAAAATTACGGTATTCTAAATCCCCCTGTATACGGTACATACTGTCCTAGGCTAGTGTGTGTGTACAGTATGTGCTGTGTTTAGAATAATACAGCAGCTGCCATCTGTTCCACTCTGCACTGTCTGTTCGAATAGACACCCAGGGGAAAGATGGCCCCCACCCTGAACAGCTGAGTATGGCGACGGGGCAGGGCACCACTACTGATCACCACTACACCCTGGCTGCCCCACCCAACATACATCACCCCACCGCAATCTTCAGTTCAATCATGTCAAATATGTCTGTCCTACTATTTCAGTTCCTCACTCTACATAGTCAGCTGGGTTTGTCCACTGTAATATCAAGAGGTATTCTGACATTATTGTTACACCACATGGTGAATAAGTACTATGCCCATCCCCAACACTCCCACCACCATTAGAATCAGACACGCTACCTTTGGATGTTTTCATTGAGAAATGCCAGTGGTGTAAAGTACTTAAGTAAAATATATTTTAAAGTACTTCTGAAGTTGTTTTTTGGGGTATCTTTACTTTACTATTTATATTTTTGACAACTTTTACTTTACAACATTCCTAATTAAAATTATGTACTTTTTACTACATACATTTTCCCTGACACCTAAAAGTACTCGTTGCATTTTGAATGCTTAGCAGGACAGAAAAATTGTCAAATTCATGCACTTATCAAGAGAACAACCCTGGTCATCCATACTGCCTCTGATCTGGCTGACTCGCTAAACACACATGCTTCGTTTGTAAATTATGTTGGAGTGTGCCACTGCCTATTCGTAAATAAATAAAAAACTAGAAAATGGTGCCATCTGGCTATATAAGGAATTTGAAATTATTTATACTTTTACTTATAGTTTTAAGTATAATATTTTAGCAATTACATAGTTAAGTATCAAAATTCTATGTTTAAAACCAAATACTTTTAGATTTTTTCTCAAGTAGTATTTTACTGGGTGACTTTCTCTTTTACTTGAGTCATTATCTATTAAGGTATCTTTACTTTTACTGAAGTATGACAATTGGGTACTTTATCCACCACTGGAAATTGCTACTTAATTTCTACACTGACCACACCCATGCCGAAATTGAAGAGAGGTTTTGAATGATGAGTTATGTGTGCAGTGACCAAACTGGAAACACATTCCGTATCCTGTGGTCAGATTGGACCACCTAACCAACCACACACACACATACACACCACTGGAGGCTGCTGAGGGTAGGACGGCTCATAATAATTGCTGGAACGGTGCAAATGGAATGGATTCAACACATGGAAACCATTTGTTCAATGTATTTGATACCCTTCCACTTATTCCGCTTCAGCCATTACCACAAGCCCTTTCTCCCGAATAAAAGTGCCACCAACCACCTGTGATAAACACACACACACACACACACACACAGAGAGCCTTGCACCACTCTCTGTTCACTCAGTAGTGGTTAGCCTACAGCGCGATGCTACAGAATATACACACACACACAATACAATATATCTGTGATAACTCTTTGATTATAACTGTACTGCTGTGGTATTTCTGTGTTTGGTATTATTTGATGTGCAAGGGTATACAGTACATTTAATGGTACTGTATCTCTCTTAGCCACAGTATTAAACCCACCTTCCCCTCTTTGTCCCAGGAGCTGACCATGTCCCAGAAGAGTGGTAGTAACGTGCTGCAGATGATGTATGAGAAGCCAGAGAGATGGGCCTACACCTTCCAGACCTACGCTTGCATGAGCAGGGTCCGCGCCCAGATGAAATCCACCAATGGGAAGCTCAGAGAGGCAGAGAACCCTGTGCAGTTCTTCGAGCGCTCCGTCTACAGTGACAGGTATGGATGAACAGGACATCTCACCAGGAGAGTCAACCTTGGTAACGTTACATGTCATCTTCGATTGGATGCCAAGGATAGGGTCTAAGATATGATACCAAGGATAGGGTTTTCCAAGGAAATAGTTCTCTAACATTGCTTCTAAGCACACCACTCTCATCTGTCCTTTGTTGTTGTTGTCTGTTTCCAGGAACATCTTTGTTGTTGGCGTGTCTGTGTCCAGGAACCTCTTTGTTGTTGTCGTGTCTGTGTCCAGGGACATCTTTGTTGTTGTTGTGTCTGTGTCCAGGAACAGCTTTGTTGGTGTGTCTGTGTCCAGGAACAGCTTTGTTGTTGTTGTGTCTGTGTCAAGGAACAGCTTTGTTGGTGTGTCTGTGTCCAGGAACATCTTTGTTGTTATTGTCATTTTCCAGGAACCTCATTGTTGTTGGCGTGTCTGTGTCCAGGAACATCTTTGTTGTGTCTGTGTCAAGGAACAGCTTTGTTGGTGTGTCTGTGTCCAGGAACAGCTTTGTTGTTGTTGTGTCTGTGTCCAGGAACAGCTTTGTTGTGTCTGTGTCCAGAAACAGATTTGTTGTTGTTGTATCTGTGTCCAGGAACAGCTTTGTTGTTGTTGTGTCTGTGTCCAGGAACAACTTTGTTGTTGTTGTGTCTGTGTCCAGGAACAGCTTTGTTGTTGTTGTGTCTGTGTCCAGGAACAGCTTTGTTGTTGTTGTGTCTGTGTCCAGGAACAGCTTTGTTGTTGTTGTGTCTGTGTCCAGGAACAGCTTTGTTGTTGTTGTGTCTGTGTCCAGGAACAGCTTTGTTGTTGTTGTGTCTGTGTCCAGGAACAGCTTTGTTGTTGTTGTGTCTGTGTCCAGGAACAGCTTTGTTGTTGTTGTGTCTGTGTCCAGGAACAGCTTTGTTGTTGTTGTGTCTGTGTCCAGGAACAGCTTTGTTGTTGTTGTGTCTGTGTCCAGGAACAGCTTTGTTGTTGTTGTGTCTGTGTCCAGGAACAGCTTTGTTGTTGTTGTTGTTGTGTCTGTGTCCAGGAACAGCTTTGTTGTTGTTGTTGTTGTGTCTGTGTCCAGGAACAGCTTTGTTGTTGTTGTGTCTGTGTCCAGGAACAGCTTTGTTGTTGTTGTGTCTGTGTCCAGGAACAGCTTTGTTGTTGTTGTTGTCTGTGTCCAGGAACTGCTTTGTTGTTGTTGTGTCTGTGTCCAGGAACAGCTTTGTTGTTGTTGTGTCTGTGTCCAGGAACAGCTTTGTTGTTGTTGTGTCTGTGTCCAGGAACAGCTTTGTTGTTGTTGTCTGTGTCCAGGAACAGCTTTGTTGTTGTTGTCTGTTTCCAGGAACATCTTTGTTGTTGGCGTGTCTGTGTCCAGGAACCTCTTTGTTGTTGTCGTGTCTGTGTCCAGGGACATCTTTGTTGTTGTTGTGTCTGTGTCCAGGAACAGCTTTGTTGGTGTGTCTGTGTCCAGGAACAGCTTTGTTGTTGTTGTGTCTGTGTCCAGGAACAGCTTTGTTGTTGTTGTGTCTGTGTCCAGGAACAGCTTTGTTGTTGTTGTGTCTGTGTCCAGGAACAGCTTTGTTGTGTCTGTGTCCAGGAACAGCTTTGTTGTTGTTGTGTCTGTGTCCAGGAACAGCTTTGTTGTTGTTGTGTCTGTGTCCAGGAACAGCTTTGTTGTTGTTGTGTCTGTGTCCAGGAACAGCTTTGTTGTTGTTGTGTCTGTGTCCAGGGAACATCTTTGTTGTTGTTATGTCTGTGTCCAGGAAAAGCTTTGTTGTTGTTGTTGTGTCTGTGTCCAGGAACAGCTTTGTTGTTGTTGTGTCTGTGTCCAGGAACAGCTTTGTTGTTGTTGTGTCTGTGTCCAGGGAACATCTTTGTTGTTGTTATGTCTGTGTCCAGGAACAGCTTTGTTGTTGTTGTTGTGTCTGTGTCCAGGAACAGCTTTGTTGTTGTTGTTGTCTGTGTCCAGGAACTGCTTTGTTGTTGTTGTGTCTGTGTCCAGGAACATCTTTGTTGTTGTTGTTTCTGTGTCCAGGAACAGCTTTGTTGTTGTTGTGTCTGTGTCCAGGAACAGCTTTGTTGTTGTTGTGTCTGTGTCCAGGAACAGCTTTGTTGTTGTTGTGTCTGTGTCCAGGAACAGCTTTGTTGTGTCTGTGTCCAGAAACAGATTTGTTGTTGTTGTGTCTGTGTCCAGGAACAGCTTTGTTGTTGTTGTGTCTGTGTCCAGGAACAGCTTTGTTGTTGTTGTGTCTGTGTCCAGGAACAGCTTTGTTGTGTCTGTGTCCAGAAACAGATTTGTTGTTGTTGTGTCTGTGTCCAGGAACAGCTTTGTTGTTGTTGTGTCTGTGTCCAGGAACAGCTTTGTTGTTGTTGTGTCTGTGTCCAGGAACAGCTTTGTTGTTGTTGTGTCTGTGTCCAGGAACAGCTTTGTTGTTGTTGTGTCTGTGTCCAGGAACAGCTTTGTTGTTGTTGTGTCTGTGTCCAGGAACAGCTTTGTTGTGTCTGTGTCCAGGAACAGCTTTGTTGTGTCTGTGTCCAGGAACAGCTTTGTTGTGTCTGTGTCCAGAAACAGATTTGTTGTGTCTGTGTCCAGGAACAGCTTTGTTGTGTCTGTGTCCAGAAACAGATTTGTTGTGTCTGTGTCCAGGAACAGCTTTGTTGTGTCCAGGAACAGCTTTGTTGTGTCTGTGTCCAGAAACAGATTTGTTGTGTCTGTGTCCAGAAACAGATTTGTTGTGTCTGTGTCCAGGAACAGCTTTGTTGTGTCTGTGTCCAGAAACAGCTTTGTTGTTGTTGTGTCCGTTTCATTTCAGTCATTTAGCAGATGCTCATATCAAGAGAAACTTACTGTAGTGAGTGCATACATTTTCTTACCTTTTTCATACTGGTCCCCCGTGGGAATCGAACCCACAACCCTGACATTGCAAGCGCCATGCTCTACGGGAAATCAGGTACATTTTTGTTGTTGTTGGGTCTGTTTCCAGGTACATCTTTGCGGCAAACCTGTATGAGAGTGAGTGTCTGAACGAGACAGAGTGGTCCATCTACCAGGACTGGCATGGCTGGCTCCATAAACAGTTTGGAAAACACATCGAGCTGGATGGCATCATCTACCTCCGAGCCGCACCAGAGGTCAGCAACTAATTTGACCTCACTACATGTTCATCAGGAACTTACCGTACAAAACATTTAAATGACATTGTAGTCGATTATATAGTGTAGCCTATTGTTTTTTTAACCTACTGGAATACACCTCATGCTAAAAAGAAAAAAAACAACATTAAATTAAGGTACACTTATACCTGTGTGGTAAAAATGTAATTACACTGGTCCTTGTGTGTGTGTGTGTGTAGAGATGCATGGAGAGGCTGCATCGGAGAGGCAGAGAGGAGGAGCAGGGCATTCCACTGGAGTACCTGGAGAAACTTCACTTCAAACACGAGAGCTGGCTGCAGCACAAAACCATGTGGTGAGAGGGAGGGAGGGAGGAAGGGAGGGACTGTTGGTGGTATTGTGAGGGAGGGAGTGTTGATGGTATTGTGAGGGAGGAAGGGAGTGTTGGTATTGTGAGGGAGGAAGGGAGTGGGTTGAGGCAGGGATGTGTGTCTGCGCATGTGTGTGTAGGAGCATTAAATAAAAAGCTTAAACCTTTACATTTTATAGATGGATGTAACCTCGTATCCAGGCTATTGCGCACATCACATGCAAGACTGGGATATCAACCACTCAAAGTTGGCCTTAGTCGAAGTGACCATAAAATTCTATGGGAGTGATCTAGTGAGTAAAGCACAGAGCCACACACACTCATTTAATTTGAGGGAATCACACGACTGAGTCGTGGCTCTGTGCTTGAGGTGTGCTAGTGTACGGGGGAGGGTTAGGGGGAAGGTGCTTTGGGACATGATTGGCTGGTAGATTAAACCAATTAATCTCTATTGGCTAGCGAAGGCCAAGTTTGATGTGTTGGTCCACCAGACTTCATGCATTTGGGTGGAAGTGTGGGAACAAGATTAAGGTGGACGAGACAGGAAACAGGCTTGTTTCTGAGGTCTATTGTGAGCTATGAATTTCCTTACAAAGATGGATGTCTTCCCTTACAAAGCCATTTCTGCTTAAACCCTCAGTTGCTTTTTACAACAGAAGCCTCCCCACTGCTTGTGTTGTGAGAGTTTGAACAAAAGCATTGGTTTTGGCCCAGCCATAGCCGCTGGGCTGGCTTGGGGATATGAGGGACAATGAAGGTCATTAGAGTGGGTGGGATTTAGTGCAAAAACGCACCTTTCCCCAAGCCCAGTCCAGCGGCTATGGCTGGACAAAACCCACATGTTTTCTCTCAAACAAAAAAATGTATCTCTCACAACACAAGCAGTGTGTGGGGAAACTGCAGATCAGGGCTCAGATCCGCAGTTGTTTTTCACAACAGAAGCTGCCCCAATGCTTTTGTTGTGAGAGTGAAGAAATAAAGTAGGGCTGGGCCAAACCGCTGTTTTTCCATCAAACTCTATTTTCTCTCTCTCAACACAAGCAGCTTCTGTTGTGAAAAGCAACTGCAGATCCAGGCTTTAAAGGAAATAACCTTTAAATAACAAGGAAACAACCATTAAGAAGCCTGACCTGAGTAAAAAAAGATGTAGTTTATTGCATAAGCAGTGTGTGTGTGTGTGTGTGTGTGTCTTGCGTTGTTGTCACTAACCGTATGTCCCATTCCCTCTTGGCCCTGACCCACAGCATGGAGTATAAGTATTTGAATAACGTGCCCATTCTGACGCTAGATGTTAACGAAGATTTCAAAGTTGACCAGGTCAAGGGTGCGGACATGGTAGAAAAGGTAAGAATACAGCCCATTTGTTTTTCATGGGAATTGGTACTTATTTTTAATGCAGCAGTGTCTTTCAGAAGTATCTAGATGTGACTATATTTAGCTGGTATTTTTGAAACATGCTGTTTGGAGGGTAGTAGTGAAAAACATCCTGTTATCACTGACTACAGTCAAATTATTAGTAGAGGGATGTTGATAAAGATACGCACCCAGACACACACACACTCAACGTTTAATTTATGGAAATGAGGCCTGAAGAGCTGCTAATGTAGCCATTGAATGTTGAGGGTAAACACAGATGCTACAACTGATATCAAAAAAAGCCATTAGTAAAACACACACACACACACATTGAGGTAAATTGTTCCTGCACTTCCTGTCCAGTGGTAGTACTGTCATCCTCTCGCACGTCTAAGCTTTGCTCCATATTGTGTCCACATCAAATGTTTAGACTGACCTGACACACCAATTACATTGACGCTAATCCATATTCATTGTGTGCTAACAGCTTGTTATGTGCTTGTCATCCAGGTCAAAGAATTTCTCAGTACCTTGTAAACATCAGCTGATGACCATCACATCCTGCACTGAAGGAGAGCAGATGTGAGGAGACATGTGGAACCTGACATGCTTTTTTGTAATGAATGATTTTGATTATTTGTATATATATTATTTTTAAAGAATTTTAAATGTATCGCACTGCATGGGTACTATAATGATTTTGTATAGCTTGGTTTCACTTTCATGGCGTGTGGTGTTGTTATTTAAGCAATATGAATGAGATGGGGAGAAAACATTGATATGTATTTCATCATTGGTAATCATTTGGACGGTTTATTGAAAACCTAAAATAAAATAGGCCTGCCAGTATGAGGGAACCTAAGGGCATTTGTGTGATTCTTGTGGAAACAAAAAATTCCCTGTGGCCCTAAGTCCCTGTAAACCCTACCTGAAGTGCTGTGCATAGCATATGCCCAGAAGATGGAGCTATACTCAACTAATATATGGAGGGTCAGTGTAAGCTCAGTAAACATCCTATAATCTACAAAATAAAATTGTTTGTCACAGGTGAAAAGGTGTACTTGTAAGATAAACCTTTCGTGTGCATGAAATATACAGGTAACTGGCAAAAGAAAAGAAAAACCAACAGAAAGCGTCTTAATAGGGTGTTGGACCACAAGCCGCCAGAGCTGCTTCAATGAGCCTTGGCATAGATTCTACAAGTGTCTGGAACTGTATTGGAGGGATGTGACACAATTCTGCAACAAGAAATTCCATAATTTGGTGTTTTGTTGATGGTGGTGGACAACGCTATCGCAGAGTCTCCCATAAATGTTCAATTGGGTTGAGATATGGTGACTGAGATGTGCACACACACATAAACCTTTAAACCACCTATGCTCCTTTGAGACCTCTTTCAACATCACAGATCTTTTCTAAAATCAAATTTTATTTGTCACATGCTTCGTAAACAACAGTAAAAAGCTTATTGATTTACTTCACAACAATGCAGAGAGGAAATGTTTAAATGCACCAAGCGGTGATGCAGCCAGTCAAGATGCTCTCAATGGTGCAACTGTATAACTTTTTGAGGATCTAAGGGCGATGTGGATGGGGTGTACTCGGCATCAGTTTCCTATATTCCACAATCAGCTCCTTTGTCAGGCTGACGTTGAGGGAGAGGTTGTTGTCCTGGCACCACACTGCCAGAACACTTAACTTACTCCCTATAGGCTGTCTCATCGTCTTCGGTGAACAGGTCTAGTACTGTTGTGTCGTCAGCAAAGGTAACGATGGTATTAATGTCGTGCGAGGACAGGCAATCGAGGGTGAACAGGGAGTACAGGAGGGAACTAAGCACTCACTCTTGAGGGACCCCCGTGTTGAGGGTCAGCGTGGCAGATGTGTTGTTGCCCTCACCACCTGCGGGCGGCCTGTCAGGAAGTCCAGGTGTTTAATCCCAAGGTCCTGAGCTTAGTGATGAGCTTGGAGGACACTATGGTGTTGAACTCTACAAATGTGAGTGCTACAGGGCAATAGTCATTTAGACAGGTTTTTGGCATTCTTGGGCACAGGGACTATGGTAGTATGCTTGAAACATGTAGGTGTTACAGACTGGGTCAGGGAAAGGTTTAAAATGTCAGTGAAGACACTTGCCAGCTCGTAAGCGCATCCTCTGAGTACACATCCTGGCCTGGCCTCGCAGCCTTGTGAAGGTTAACCTGTTTAAAGTCCTTGCTTGTTGGCTTGGAAACATGCAAGACAAACTGGCACAGAGAGACAGGGATGGCCCTATATAGCTCATTGAGTGTGGTCTTAATGCCAGCATCGGTTTGTGTTGGTAAATAGACAGCTACGAAAAATATAAACGAATACTCTCTTGGTCAATCGTATGGTCTGCAGTTTATGAGGTATTACTCAGGCGAGCAAAAACTCGAGCATAACTAACAAAATTACAGTTAACAAAAATTAACGCTTAAGCCAGTATAAACAAATGTATAGAATGTATTATACAATAGACAATTCACACCTTCTCCAGCAAACAGCAAAGTCATGTCTTAAGTGTAAAACTAATAATGACTCAGTAATCCATGCTTTCTGGGAACGCTATGAAGTTCAAATATTATGGGCGGAGCTAGACAGTTGGCTGTCAGAAGTATTACAATGTAAATGTACTTTTAATTTGTCTTGTGTGCATATTTTAAGACATGCATATGGGGGTGTAGTGAGATACTCAATAGAGTACCACATTATGAGTCATAATACCCATAAAACCTAGCGGTCAAACAGGAAAATGGTTCCAAACATTTGACAGAATTTGTTTTAGCTTAATTTTTTTTGTTTTTTGAAACACTTAAAATAAGGTCTGTGATCTGTGTAGGCTTACCCTGGTGTGCCGTTTTTATAAATCTCTAGGACAAGGTGGCTTTTATCAATATTTTTGCCTGTATTTACCCCCCCAAAATGAAATGCTAATTAGCTGCTAATGTGACTATCATAAAAAAACTACAAATGCCATGATGATTTGGACGAGTCTGCGGAAATCGAGGCAAAGGTAAGAATCTCTGGATTATAACGATCTAATGTTAGCTAAATGTAGTAATGAATAAATAAACTACGTTTCTTTAAATTAACAATTCTGTGAACTGTCTTGTGCAAGTTTTAAATTGACACAATACCTGTTAGCAAAGATGTCAGCTAGAGATGATGTGCAGGAGTTTGCAGGTATTTGTAGTCTTGCGTGATGTCTACTTTGATACTAATTAGCATTTTCGAAACAGAGTAAATAGAGCCGAATATATTGATATGGCACCTTGTCTGAGAGAGATTTATATAGTTTTCAAAAAGTCATGCCAGGGTAAGCCTACACGAAACAGCCCATATTTTTCGTGTTTTCTGAAACCTCTTATGGGAAAATGTAATGTTGGAAAAACGATTGGAACCATTTCCCTGTTTGACCGCTAGGTTTCATTGGTATCTTGACACCACCACTGTGGGGCTCTTTGGGCTGGATGATTATCTTTTCATCACTCATCTTGAAATAACATACTAAAAACGTGAAAATCAATCAATCTGCCATCATTAACGTATCATTAAAAAATCTAATGATTTATTATTGAAATATTGAAATAGCATGGGCAACCGAGAAAATGAATTTGTACAATTTAAGGCCAAGTGGCAAACAATAATGCAGGCACTAGGGATAGGGGTGTGAGCATGCGGGTCTGGGCAGATGAGATTTAGTCATTGTTTGTGGTCCTCTGTAAATTGTTGTTTGTATGTATAAGTTTGTATCTGGAGTGGGGGGAGATATAAAATGTATATATAATAAACATTTTAAAAAGTGCTGTATTAACTTTTATTCAATTTAATAAATCACATTTAAGAATCGTTATCTAAAACATGTGTTGTAGGGCCTATGTATTGGACATTTATTAAATATTTTATAATAAGCTATTATTAGGCTATCAATAGGCCTTGGAATGTTGTCCTTTAATTCCTTTGTTTAGAAAGTAAACAGATAGGCTTACACATCAGTTTCACCCTGAGATTTTTATACATGTTTTCCCCCGTACTGCTGACAAATGGATTATTGGAAGGATGTGTGATAACTAGAAATCCAGCAGAGCCCGTATGTCTTAAGTACATAGATGTGACTATATTTATCTGGTATTGTGTTGTTTGGAGGGCAGTAGTGGAAAACATCCTGTTATCACTGACTACAGTCGAGTTATTGGTAGAGGGATGAGATGGGCTTACCAAGAAAAACTTCCAAAAGGACTCATTCGAGGCAGAAAGAAGTTGAAGCACTCAACAAAAAAGGCAGAGATTGATTTATTTTAGCTCACTTTAATCCATTGTACAGAATGAGAACAGGTGACTAAAGTTTGTTGTCAAGCGGGAAGTCTTCCTAATTAGTAGATAGACACGCACACATACACACAAACGTTTCACTTATGTAAATGAAGCCTGCTAATGTACTGTAGCTGTTTCATGTTAAGGATAAACACCAATGCTATGCCTGATATCAGAAAAAGCCATTAGTAAGACACTGATGGAAATTTGTCCTGCACTTCCTGTCCAGTTGCAGTGCTGTCATCCTCTCGCATGTCCACATCAAACTCTTGCACTGACCTGGCACACGAATTACACTGACGCTAATATCCATGTTCATTATGTGCTAACAGCTTGTTCTATATCGTGGGGCTTTGCTGCTCGTGGTCTAGCCCACTGCCTAGGCAGCCAATAGCCTGACAAAATAATTATGCACACGCTCCAGCCAATGGGAGTACAGCTCCCCCTATATATATAGGAGCGTGTCTCTACACTCAGCCTCCCACTTTCTTCAGCGTGACTGAAGATTTGTCTGAGGAATTGCATGACAAGATATGTCTCAAGACGATCCTGCCAAATTGATCCAGTCACGGCGTCATATATCATGAGCAAGAAGCCACCACCAAAAGCTCTTTTAAAAGGATACTTCAGAATTTTGGCAATGAGGCCCTTTATCTACTTCCCCAGAGTCAGATGAACTCATGGACTCACATGTGATTTGTTTGCTTGGGCCCACAGCTGCGCCCTGCTGTCCTCCAAGGTGCGGCGGAAACACTTTTTTTTCAGTGTGCACGTCCCCTCAAGCGTTTTATACTCACTCTCAGGTTCTGAGGGCTCTTCCAGAGATGATGACGTTCCTTCCTCTCTCTTGGTTACGGCTCAGAAGGCTTGCCACCACCGGTATCCTTACCTCACTCCACGTCTAGTGCTGTAGCTGGTCCTCTCATGCACACAGATGCAGGGGTAGAGCGGGTTTGTCCCTCACTCACCACGACCCCCTCAGGAGTGCGGTCAATGGTGATTACCCTTCCAGGTATAGTAAAACAGCGTCTTTGTTACCACATACGGCCCCTGCACTACAGGTTCCACTTCCAATCATGCCAAGGATGGGCATTGGGCCCACACACACTGTGTTCTCGACAGGCTCAAACGCTTGGGTTACGGATGTAACCATCACTCCGACGCCTCCAGTTCACACAAAAGGTAACAGGGTATCCTTTCCCTTTCAAGGGGGTCCCCATGGGCTGTGTCAACGTCCAATGGGCCGCGACCGACAGGGCCATAGAGGACTACAGACTGTTTCTACTGAACGCTCCTCGACTTTGCGCTCTCCTGCTTTCAGATAATTATTGGGAGTGGCGTTAAATCTGTCCTCTGCCCACCTGGTTAGATCGGACGCTGAGGCAAGGTTATGCCATTCAATTTTGTTCCACCTTTTATTGTAGAAACGGTGATGACGTAACCAGAGAAGGTTACAGGTCTGAACAAGGAAATTGCAGAGCTTCTGGTGAAGGAGGCGGTAACAGTAGTTCCCCAAGAGCAGAGAAACAACGGGCACTACTCACCCTATTTTCTCATGCCAAAGAAGGCAGGGTGGTGTGAGGCCAATTCTGGATCTGTGGGCCTTAAACAAGTCTGACTTTTCTGCATGATCACGACAAAGCGCATTCTGGAGCATATCCAGCAGGGCGACTTCTGCACGAGCATCAACTGGAGACACATGTACTTCCATGTGCCGTTGCCTCGGCATCACAGGAAATTTCTGAGCTTTGCTTTCCAAGGAGTGGCATACGAGTACACAAGATACGTCCTTGCACCTCGCGTCTTTTCCAAATGCGTGGAGGCGGCAATAGAACCGCTGCATCGCCAGGAAGTCAGGGTTCTGGCATACATGGACCTTCTGCTGGTTCTCACCCCATCAGTAGAGCTGGCGATCGTACACATGACCCGACTGGTGACTCATCTCACGCGTCTGGGTGTCCTCAGAATGGAGCGGAACATGACAAGCTCGGGTAATCGTAGGTGTGTGGCCTCCAATAGAACGCCACATCAACCTCCTAGAACTAGAAAAGTTTTTGTTGGAGCTACGGCACATCGCACCCATGCATCGAGGACACCATGTGTTGGTTTGCTCAGACAACCAGACCACAGTGACTTATGTGAACCGCCAAGGTGGGGTGAGATCTCCTGCTCTTCACACCTTGGTGGAGGAACTGTGGCTGTGAACTCACCAAGTGTCTTCTTTCATTGATGGTACGCCACATTCCGGGCCACCTCAATGTGGGGGTGGACCTCATGTCAAGAGGAGGCCCTTGACCCTCGAGACGACGAGTAGCGCCTACAACCCGACATTGTCCACCAGCTATGGGAACTTTCGGGAGAGCCGAGGTGTATCTTTTTGCTACACAGGAGAATGCACATTGCGGCCTCTGGTTCTCTCTTTGGGCACAGGATGGACCGCCACTGGGATTGGATGCGTTCACACACTACCCATGGCCAAGAGTTCTCCTACATGTATTATATATTTGATAAGGCCATTAGTTATTATTGCCTAGTTATCCTCAACATTGAGGTCTGAAAATCTTGGCTCATGGGCCACATCTGACCTGCAAATATGTCAAGGCTCAGTAGAAGACCCAGATGCAGACAGTTTTGAAGTAACAAAAGTTTATTACAAAAGCAGGGGGCAGGCAAACGGCAGGTCAAGGGCATGCAGAGGTCAGTAATACAGAGCAGAGTCCAAAAGGTACAGAACGGCAGGCAGGCTCAGGGCAGGCAGAGGTCAGTAATCCAGGTTGGTGTGACAAGGTACAGAATGGCAGGCAGGCTCAGGGCAGGCAGAATGGTCAAAACCAGGAAAACAGTCATTAGAGAAAGACAGGAGCACAGAAAAACGCTGGTAGGCTTGATGAAACAAAATGAACTGGCAAGAGACAAACGGAGAACACAGGTATAAATACACTGGGGATAATGGAGAAGATGGGAGACACCTGGAGTGGATGGAGACAAGCACAAAGACAGGTGAAACAGATCAGGGTGTGACAAAATCACGATATGATGGTATGTGAAGCGAATAGTAATTCCTATTGGAATCCAGCCAGAGAGAGGAAATTCAATCATTTGAATTTTATCACCCACAACCTGCATTCAGAATGACTGCTATGGCGAAGGACTTGACAAACCACACTTTTTACCTTAACACTGAGATTTTAACAATTACAAATTTGCTGTGAATATGATTGAGAAGTGTAAAAAAGAACAAATATGTATTTCTTCATTGGTAATCATTTGGGCTGTTTTATGAACGCCTAAAATAATTGAGGCCTATCAGAATGAGGGAACCTAAGGACGCTTTGTGTGATTCTAGTAGAAACAAAACTTCCCTGTGTCCCTACAAAGCCTACCTGAAGTGTTGTGCATAGCATACTGCATGCCCAGAAGATAGAGCTACACTCACTACCTGGTCTGGAGGGTCAGTGTGAGCTCTATAGGCTGAGCAAGGTGCCAGGCAGTGTTAAGTTGCAAACCAATCTGTTATTACCCACTTACTTGGAAATTAGTTCATAATCAGACAGTCGGTGAAGAGCCTTGATCAAGCGGGCCCTCGCAGCAAACTGCCTGTTATCTGCACAATAAAATAGGTCGTCACAGGTGAAAAATGTGTACCGGTAAGAAACCTTTCATGTGCATGAAATATTCAGTCGTGGCCAAAAGTTTGGAGAATGACACACATTAATTTTCACAAAGTTTGCTGCTTCAGTGTCTTTAGATATTTTTGTCAGATGTTACTATGGAATACTGAAGTATAATTACAAGCATTTCATAAGAGTCAAAGGCTTTTATTGACAAGTACATGAAGTTGATGCAAAGAGTCAATATTTGCAGTGTTGACCCTTGTTTTTCAAGACCTCTGCAATCCGCCCTGGAATGCTGTCAATTAACTTCTGGGCCACACCCTGGCTGATGGCAGCCCATTCTTGCGTAATCAATGCTTGGAGTTTGTCAGAATTTGTGGATTTTTGTTTGTCCACCCGCCTCTTGAGGGTTGACCACAAGTTCTCAATGGGATTAAGGTCTGGGGAGTTTCCTGGCCATGCACCCAAAATATCTATGTTTTGTTCCTGAGCCACTTAGTTATCTCCATCATGCTGGAAAAGGCATTGTTTGTCACCAAACTGTTCCTGGATGATTGGGAGAAATTGCTCTCGGAGGATGTGTTGGTACCATTCTTTATTCATGGCTGTGTTCTTAGGCAAAATTGTGAGTGAGCCCACTCCCTTGGCTGAGAAGCAACCCCACACATGAATGGTCTCAGGATGCTTTACTGTTGGCATGACACAGGACTGATGGACAAGTCTCCGGACAAGTTTTTTCCGGATGCCCCAAACAATCGGAAAGGGTATTCATCAGAGAAAATGACTTTACCCCAGTCTTCAGCAGTCCAATCCCTGTACCTTTTGCAGAATATCAGTCTGTCCCTGATATTTTTCCTGAAGAGAAGTGGCTTCTTTGCTGCCCTTCTTGACACCAGGCCATCCTCCAAAAGTCTTCGTCTCACTGTGCGTGCAGATGCACTCACACCTGCCTGCTGCCATTCCTGAGCAAGCTCTGTACTGGTGGTGCCCCGATCCTGCAGCTGAATCAACTTTAGGAGACGGTCCTGGCGCTTGCTGGACTTTCTTGGGCGCCCTGAAGCCTTCTTCACAACAATTGAAAACCGCTCTCCTTGAAGTTCTTGATGATCTGATAAATGGTTGAGTTAGGTGCAATCTTACTGGCAGCAATATCCTTGCCTGTGAAGCCCTTTTTGTGCAAAGCAATGATGACGGCACGTGTTTCCTTGCACGTCACCATGGTTGACAGAGGAAGAACAATGATTCCAAGCACCACCCTCCTTTTGAATCTTCCAGTCTGTTATTCAAACTCAATCAGTATGACAGAGAGATCTCCAGCCTTGTCAACACTCACACTTGTGTTAATGAGAGAATCACTGACATGATGTCAGCTGGTCCTTTTGTGGCAGGGCTGAAATGCAGTGTAAATGTTTTTGGGGGATTCAGTTCATTTGTATGGCAAAGCGGGACTTTGCAATTAATTGAAATTCATCTGATCACTCTTCATAACATTTTGGAGTATATGCAAATTGCCATCATACAAACTGAGGCAGCAGACTTTGACACAAATATTAATTTTCATTCTCAAAACCTTTGTCCACGACTACAGGTAACTGCCAAACTGCCAAGGAAACACCAACATATAGTGTCTTAATAGGGTGTTGGGCCATCACAATCTGTCTTGGCATAGATTCTACAAGTGTCTGGAACTGTATTGGACGGATGCAGTACCATTCTACCACAAGAAATTCTATAATTTGGTGTTTTGTTGGTGGTGGTGGAAAATGCTGTCTCAGGTGCTGCTCCATAATCTCCCATAAGTGTTCAATTGGGTTGAGATATGGTGACTGAGAGACACAACCCTTTAAACCCCCTAAGCTCCTTTTGAGACTCCTCTTTCAAAGTCACTGAGATCTCTTTTTCTAGCCATGGTAGCCAAAATAATGGTCAACTGGGCATGTGTTTTTTATTTATTTTACCTTTATTTAACTAGGCAAGTCAGTTAAGAACAAATTCTTATTTTCAATGACGGCCTAGGGGGTTAACTGCCTGTTCAGGGGCAGAATGACAGATTTGTACCTTGTCAGCTCGGGGATTTGAACTTGCAACCTTCCAGTTACTAGTCCAACGCTCTATCCACTAGGCTACCCTGATTGACCATAAGCATGATGGGATGTATTAATTGCTTAATTAACTCAGGAACCACACCTGTGTGGAAGCCCTGCTTTCAATATACGTTGTATCCCTCATTTACTCAAGTATTTCCTTTTGTCTGTTACCTGTAGATGAGCTTTGAGTGCAGTTCAGTGCAGTTACATTTGGTGGAGTTCTTGGTTTGCCAAAAGTGTGTGGTCACTCCAGCCCTTTATAAGGTGCTGCATAGCAAAGTTATGTTTCTAACTCAAAGTAGTGGATTACATATTTTATTAATCACATTTGTCAGTCAGTCATCTAAAAAATACAATAATTGTGTGGTAGGGCGATTTATTGGACATTTATTAAATATTTTATAATAAGTTATTATAGGCCTTGGAATGTTGACCTATAATTAATTTGTTTAGAAAGTAATCAGAGGCCTCACATCAGTTTCACCATGAGTTTTTTTTGTGTTTTTACTCCGTGCTGCTGACAAATGAACTATTGGTTGGATGTGTAGTAACTACATATCTAGCGGAGCCCGCATCTAAGGACATAGATGTGACTATATTTAGCTGGTATTTTTGTTAAGAAAGCTGTTTGGAGGGCAGTAGTGAAAAACATCCTGTTATCACTGACTACAGTCAAGTTATTGGTAGAGGGATGAGAAGGGTTTTCCAAGAAAAACAATGAATATATGGCAGCACCCAAGGGGATTTAATGTTTTTAGCTCTACCCATAGATTTTGCTGTCACATGTTGTCCCCATGAGTGACAGAACACTGAGCAAGGCTGAAACACCTGCATTTTAGAACTGCCTTACAAAAGAAAACAAAAAAATAATAATTGTTTTTATGCGGCTTTATTAACTCAATGATTGTTTTTACATTGTTTGCAAACTGAAATGTGACACTTATTAATGCAAAAATAACGTGCAAAACAGGTGGGGCTCAAAACAGGTGGGGCTCTGCCCAACCTGCCCTGAATGACGGGTTGCCACTGAACAGGTGACACGTTTCAACGTTACTCTTCCTTATTAGTACAGGGATGTTGATAAATGCCGCGTTCATGTGCTAGTCGGTACTAGGAAACTGAAATTTCCGACTTGCTAACTGGTTGAACGTGGCACGTTTACAACCACAACCAGTTAGCAAGTCGTACATTTCTGAATTGCCTAGTACCGACTAGTACGTGAACACAGCAAAAGACGGCTACATACATGTTTCACCATTGGAAATTAGTCCCGAAGAGCTGCTAATGTTAATGTTTCATGTTGAGAGTAAACACCAATGCTATGGCTGATATCACAAAAGGCCATTAGTTAGACACACACACTAACTTGGTTTCCATTCAATTGGAGACAGATTTTCATGCAAACATTCTAGAATCCGCATAAAGAAAACAACATGTGAATTCTTCAACTAGTGTTTTTTTTCCTCAAAGTGGACTTGCTTTTTTTTAATACAAATTACCAGCAATCAACAATTTACATCACTACATCAAACATGTCTAACGCAAAACAAACCACACAGGTAAAAACAAGAAGAGACTTTAAATACATATGTACTAAAAATAAGAAAAAAAAGGGCAATTGTATTCACTCAGAAAAAAAAATGCATTATAATGACTGAATAATAACTGAAGAACATGTCATTCTTTTTGTTATTAACTATGGATGTCTTAACTAGATTATTACATTCAATCAGAAATATTTTACATTTTGGTGTAGAATTATAACAAATTTTGTTTGATTTATTTAACCTTTATTTAACCCATTGAGACCAAGAGTATTTTTCAAGAAGGCAGCAACAATCAATACATTACAGAACTAAAACATACAACAATACAATACAATTCAACAACATGATCCAGCCTCAATAAGCATGTACACTCCTCTGTAACAGTCTCCCATCAAAAATGTAAATTCATTCAGAGGCACTAACATATCTAGATGCAGCATGGATTGTAGACTATTCCTTGGCTCTGTTGCACAAGATGAGAAGGCAGTCTTGCCTAATACTGTAAATGTCCTGGGGGCCTTATTAAGTAGCAACCACCTAGCAGACCGGGTATGGTAACTGCTGGTGGTGAAGGAGACCAGACTACATAGGTAAAGAGGGAGTTTACCCAAAAGGGCTTTGTAGATGAACACATACAAATGTGCCTTTATGTGCATATAAAGTGAGGTCGAACCAAACATTTGGTACAAGGTGCAATGGTGGGTGAGTGACTTGGCATTTGTAATAAAGCTCAAGGATGCATGATTAGCAGAGTCCAATCTCTGTAAGACAGAGGAGGCTGCATGCATATACAACAAGTCACCATAATCAATTACAGCGCGAAAAGTGGCCTGAACAAGCTTCTTTCTAGCCATAAGTGGGAAGCAAGCCTTATTACGAAAGTAAAAACCCAATTTCAATTTAAGCTTCCTCACAAGATTATCAATATGAACTTTAAAGGACAACTTGTCATCCAACCATATAAAAGGTATTTGTAGGATGACACTTTTTTAATGGATAAGGCACCAGATGTGAAAATGCTAACCTTCTCTGTCTGAGTACGAGCTCTGGTAAAGGTCATACATGTTTTGTACATTCAAGACCAGTTGTAGACAATAAAGGAAGGCTTGCAGTGACTGAAAAGCATTACTGGAGCTCTTCAACAGCCTTCACCTGTAACGCCTGCTTCCAACTCGCACTCTCAGACACGTAGATCTGTTTGTACTGTACTTTAGCCTATCAGATTTCCTGTAATCAATCTATTGCCTGATCTCCCGGACGATGTTACTAGCCTTTTCCCTGCCTCTACTGTTGCCTTTTTGGACCACCTGTGTATGACCTTCTGCCTGCCCCTGGACCCAGCTACCTGCCTCGTTCTGTTGTCCTTTACAATTAAACACCTGCTGCGCCCTGTGCTTGAAACCAGCTCTCTGTCTCCCATTGTATTCATTACATAACCAGAGAAGGAGCACATTAATATATGACTGTATCATATGCATATAGATGCAACTTTGCTGGTTGCATCTCATTTCCCAAATCATTAATACAAATTGAAAACAACACAGGAGATAAAATGGAACCCTGGAGCACACCTCTATTAATCTCTAGAAAGCTAGACTTGTGATTGTCAGCATATACACATTGTGTTCTGTCAGAAAGATTGTTCTTAAACCAATTTACTGCACCTTCACTGAGACCAATGTTACTGAGTCTAGCTAGCAACAATTCATGGTCAACTGAATCAAATGCCTTTGATAAATCAACAAACAGAGCAGCACAATGCTGCTTTTTATGAAGTGCATTAGTGATGTAATTTGTCACTGCCATAGCTGCAGTTGTGGTACTGTGCCCCGATCTAAAGCCAGACTGAACCCCGCTCAGTATGTTCTTTTCAATTAAGAAGTTTTTTTAACTGAGTTCACTAGGGATTCATAGACTTTGGCCAGGTTAGGGAGTTTGGAGATAGGACAATTGTTATTAGGATCTGAGGGATCTCCAACCTTTAGCAGTGGGAGGACATAAGCTGATTTCCAAATGCTGGGTAGGGAATTGGTCAAGAGGCTCAAGTTGAAAATGTGAGCCACAGGTTCAGTACTAATACCAGCTGTTACCTTTAAGAGGTAGGGATCCAGGTTGTCTGGACCTGCATACATTTTAGTGTGTATTGCCTTTAGTGCTTTATAGACCTCAGTATAAGAAACAGGCTCAAAGTTAAAATGGTTCACATGAGGGCCTATATCTTAGTTTATTGTAACAGAGCTTACATTAGAGGCCTGGGACCCACCATTATCAAAAATTGAGCCAGCAGAAGTGCTTGTTAAAAACCCCATACAATATCAGCTTTATCCTTCACTTCACTCACTAGAATCCACCATTAATAAATGGTCAGGAACGTCAGAGGATACATTAGAACCTGACACTGATTTGATTAGCTTCCAGAACTTGGTATGGTTGTTTAGGTTCTCTGTGACTGCATTTAGATATAAATCGGATTTGGATTTCCTGGTCAATCCTGCAAATTTGTTTCATAGTGCTCTGAAGGAGGCCCAGTCAACAGGAGCATTTATATGTCTAGTTTGAGCCCAAGAGACAAATGGACTTGCTGCAGATAAAAATGGGTAAGTGATGACAGTGCACAAAATGTAATGTAAGTTACATGTAAGTTAAATGTAAGTTTTCATGTATCGAATAAAAATCTAAAGTTCAATTCAACGGATAGTTTTGTCACAAAAACTGCTTAGTTAAATAGAAAATGTGCCTATTCTGGTTTTGACACGTGCGCTCTAGCCAACAGCTCACAGACACAGTGCAGGTAGGCTATGCTGGTACAGTAGGCTAGTCTACATGATTAGATTATTATGGATAAAGAGCGAGAATATTTGTATTGGTCAAAGGCAGTCAAGCATCGATCATCATGTCACCAGAATAAGACCCTCTATATTTATGGTAAAGTTCATAACCGTGCACTTTCACCACCCTGTGAAGTTCATCATAATTTAATCTGTATCCTAATAAACTGCATGGTTTCCGGAGTTGTAGTAGGAGGACCACACACCATATCATCACGTGACACTAAGTTTACTTCCATATGATGGTTATTATATCATCTGCGTTTTCACAGCCATTTCGCACATAATTAATTTTTTCAGACACAAAAAGATTCCACCATGGAACACATTTTTTTTTTAATAAGGTATGACTTTACTCAAATAAAAACTTGATGGAAATGTGGTTATTGATGTGAATTAATCTTTTACTTCCTGTCCAGTTGCAGTACTGTCATCCTTTCACACATCCAAGCATTGCTCCACATTGTATCCACATCAAACACTTGCACTGACCTGAAGCACTAATTACACTCACATTAATATCATTATTCATGATGTGCTAACAGCTTGTTGTGTGCTTTTCATCAAGGTCAAAGAGTTTCTCAGTACTTTGTAAACATTAGCAGATCACCGTCACAGTTTGCCCTGGAGGGGAGCCAGTGAGATGTGGAACCTGTCAAACAAAGTGACACTGTATTTGATGATGTTTTGTAATTAATGATGTCAATGATTTTCAGGGGCGCAAGTTCACTGTGGACGGGAACAGGGGAATGTCCCCCCCCACATTCTGAAATTGCATTTTTGTCCCCCCCAGTCTTATCATTGGAATGTGATACAAAACGAGGCACGGGTGTGCTTTAGGACCATGCGGACGCCTCCGAGCAGTCCGGTAGGCTGTTGGAAGTGTTTATCTGACTGGATAAAAAATAAATTATAATAATTATGTCCCCCCCCCCCCACTTCTAAAACCAAAGTTGCGCCCCTGATCATTTGTATATATTATTTTTTAAAGCCTTTTAAATATATTGACCTGCATGGGTACTATAATGAGTTTGTATAGCTTGGTTTCACTTTCATGCCTTGTGTTTTTCAATATGAATGAGAAAGGGGGGAAAAAACATGTATTTCTTCATTGGTAGTCATTTGGGATGTTTTATGAACGGCAAAAAAAAATAGGCTACCATTATGAAGGACCATAGGGACGTTTTGTGGGATCCTTGAGGAAACACACCCAGTTGGTCCCTGCAAAGCCTACCTGAAGTGCATAGCATATGCCTAGAAGATGGAGCTATACTAACTTCCTGTTCTGGAGGGTCTTTGAGCTTTATAGGCTGAGCAAGGTGGCGCTGGCAGTGTTAAATTGCAAACCAATCTGTTATTACCAATTTACTTAGAAATTAGTTGATAATCAGACAGGCCGTGAATCTACACAATAAAAGAGTCTGTCAGGTGCAAATGTGTACCTGTATGATAGACCTATCATGGCCATGAAATATAGATGAACTTTGAGTGTAGGTGGTTTAGTGCAGTTATAGTTTATTTATTCGCATACAAAGATTTGCAGATGTCATCTCATGTGCTGCAAAATGCTTATGTTTCTAGCTCCAACAGTGTAGTAATATGGGGCGGCAGGTAGCCTAATGGTTGGAGTGTTGGACTAGTAACCGAAAGATCTGACAAGGTAAAAAAAATCTATCGTTCTGCCCCTGAACAAGGCAGTTAACCCACTGTTCCCAGACAGTCATTGAAAATGATAAACAAAGTTTATTTTTTATCTAGCAATGGAGCTATAGGACAGTCTCATTGTAATGGCTGGAACGGTATGACACATATGGAAACCAGCTCCTCCCACCAGCCTCCACTGATACAATAACAATACACATCATCCAAAAAGTAAAAAAATAAATAGCCATTTCTAATTCATAGTAGTGGATAAATGTATTCATCATATATATTAATCATTAGCCTATATTTATGAACCACAACAAAAAAAAAATGGGTAAAAAAATTGTAATTTGGTGATTTCACATTTGATAATTATCCCTTATCAATAGGCCTTGGAATGTTGACCCATAATTCATTTGTTTAGATGGTAAACATAGGCCTACGCATCAGTTTCACCTTTACTTTTTTTTCTTTGTACACCGTGCTGCTGAGAAATTCATTATTGGAAAGATGTGTGATAACTAGAAATCCAGCAGAGCCCAATATCTCTAACTTTTTGACCTCTACCTCCCACTTGTGGCGTGACGTTGAAAGAGGGATGGAACTTAAAAAAATGGAAAAAGACACGCCGCACTCAGAGCTTCTTCAGACACGCGCAGAGAAATACGAAAACGATCGCGAAACTTCGAATATTTACTTAGAATGGTGTGATAAAAGCTATCGCGGTATACATAATCTAAAAGTCCGTTTCTATATGTGTTGTCGAACCGATTAAATGTCATTGATTACTGCCAGATAGTTGTATACGCATTTTAATAACTTTTCTTTAAGAGTTTATTCTTTCTTTTCAAAGGCAGGAGAGAGTTGCTTAATGGAGTGAGACCAACGTTGCTAAATTGTTTCGTGTAATACAGTTTGTACGCATTGTTTTGAAACAAATCTCAACAAATTTCTTGCTTTCATTGAGCAAGGCGATTGGGACATCGGCTTCAGTCTTCTGGAGTCATCCCCGAGGAAAAGCTGGACAAAACTCCGGCAGAATGAGCACCGATAAAAACAAGTGAGTATGAACCAGTTTTTTTTGTGACAATTTCCTAAAGTTAATCTTTATTTTCCACTAGCCTATGTAGTGGTTTTGGTGGTGTCTGTTGGACTGGGCATGTTGCGCTTCAAATATTGTCCCGGTCAGAAGTGAGGTAATTTAATAGCATATCACGTTACTGCTGAGTAACGTTAGCAGATGTTCCTAATACTAGCTACTTGGATAGAGTTCATATTTCAACACACGCTAACCACGGCCATTATACTGGAATCTACGCGTAATTACGCAAAGCCATTTTGTCGCCAAAAGTGTTCCATCATGGAAAATCTTTATGGCATGGCATTGTTTACCTTTTGAGAAACCTTAAAAGCAGGGGGAAACTATGAAGTAATAAATTACAACCTTTCAAGGAAGGTGCCTTGTGGTAAAGCGAATTAGCCACGTTAACTATTTAGCACCCTACATTGATTAATTCTCAGTAGCTAACAGATCTTATACACAAATGAGGTCTGGATAAGCTGCCTGTTACCGCCGCTTCTCCAAGGCTGAGGCATAAGAGTGCACGATAATCTTCTTTTCCGAGAGCCTGTCACAATCAATTAGATTGTACGTGTCTAAATAAGACACTAGAGCCAAGTGTATCGCTCGTCAGGGTGAATACATACATGTCTGAATATTGACAACACCACAAAACGTTTAACTCTCCTTCGGTCTGTGTGGCCTCTCTTGAAAGTATAGCGGAAGAGGCAAAGCGAGAGCGTTTACTCTGCCCTAGCCCCTGCTGAGTCCCCAACAACCGGATGTTCCGGTTTTCAGGGGAAATAGAAAGGTATGTGACACGACTTCCGCTTTTGGACATTAACTTGGCGAGAGGGTGGCGCTCTATATTAACTCCTCCTCCACATTTACTGGATTGGTTGAACAGTACAGAAGATAACCTTAAAACAAAGTTTTTTTTTCTTGTCCTTAAGGTCTGTGTCATAGATCTAGTTTCAGGCATTTCTTTTACGTTTGCTACGTTCGGTTGACAACATCTGTCCACGAAAATAAGACTACAAAGTGAGATTTTGTTGTATGAGGGTCAATGAGTGAATTTGTAAAACAAAAAATGTAATTGCTAATTTGTTAAGTGAGGTTTACTTGATCGAATAGAAGTTTCGTAATGTTTATGTTATGAATGCACTGATATGTGGAAGAACGTGGCATTTCGGCAACTTCGGGAAAAAACGACTTTATATAGACGTTATCCGTTGTTCACATGAATATCTGCCCTCTCATTGGCTAGAATGGTCCCACCTGATCTCGCCTCTTCCTGCCTTACTTCCATCTTCAAGGACATGTCTTTCCGTTGTTAGAGCAGACACTCAACTTTCTTGTTAATGTAATAGATAATCTATGGTATAGCCAACCAACATCGCTTGCCTCTCAGGAACATGCACCCTGGTGGAAAGTTTTGTATGGGTTGTATAGGTTTCTAAACTACACACTCTTTCTCCTTAGATCTAAACCTCCAGATTACATTATACTCTTTGTTTTTTTGTACATTATATGTAATCCATTCATGCTGTAGATTTATTCTGGTAAATATGTCTGAAGCAGAAACTGGGTGGTGGAAAAAAGATCATCTGGTCACATGCAATGAAAAATAGAGCAGAGAGAACCTTTGAGATCTATTTCCATTTGTGATCTCCTTGTGAATAATTTCCATACTCATTCAATGTACATTTATTGCTTCATAGTTTGACAAGGAACCACATTGTAAAATACCTTTACTAAAAAAATCTGTTATTTATATTTTGTTTCCTCAGTGACTAACCCACTAATCGGATTATGTTTGACAGGGAAATCATTCTTATCTGTCATGATGTCATCTTTATTTTTTAAATTTTAACTTTATTTTACTAGGCAGGTCAGTTAAGAACAACAAATTCTTAGTTATGTTGGCCAGGTCGTAATTGTAAAGGAGAACTTGTTCTCAACTTGCCTACCTGGTTAAATAAAGGTTAAATAAAAATAAATAAAAATGTACAATGACGGCCTACCCCGGACGACAGTGGGCACCGCCTATTGGACTACCAATCACGGCCGGTTGTGATACAGCCTGGAATCGAACCGAGGTCTGTAGTGGCGCCTCTAGCACTGAGATGCAGTGCCTTAGACTGCTGCGCCACTTGGGAGCCCCCATCTACTTACTGTCTGGATTTTTCAGTGCGTTGTTTCCTGTTGTCTTTACTTTAGAGAGCGGATACAGGAAACCAGTGACAGACGCTTCAGGCTGATTAGGTGCTATGCGGGTTAGATTTTGTAACCTAAATCAAATTTTATTTGTCACGTGCTTCATAAACAACAGATGTAGACTAACAGTGAAATGCTTACTTACAGGGTCGTTTTCCAACAATGCAGAGTTTAAAGATAAAAAATAATGGAAATAGACACGGGAATAAATACACAGTGAATAACAATAACGAGTAAAATAAAGCATGGCTATATAGAGGGACTACCAGTACTGGGCCGATGTGCAGGGGAACCAGGTAATAGAGGAAGACGAGGAAGCTATGTACATGAACAGTGCATTCAGAAAGTATTCATACCCGTTAACTTATTCCACATTCTGTTGGGTTACAACCTGAATTCAAAATGGATTAAATATATTTTTTTCTCTGATCCATCTACACCCCATAATAACAAAGTGAAAACAAGACATTTTAGCAAATTTATTGAAAATCAAATACAGAAATATATAATTTACACAATTATTCACACCCCTGAGTCAATCAATACATGTTAGAATTACTAGAATTAATTTAGAATTAATTAGTCTTTCTGGGTAAGTCTCTAAGAGCTTTGCACACCTGGATTGAACGATATTTGTACATTATTATTTTACAAATTCTTCAAGCTCTGTCAAGTTGGTTGTTTATCATTGCTAGACAGCCATTTTCAAGTCTTGCCATAGATTTTCAAGCTGATTTAAGTCAAAACTGTAACTAGGCCAATCTGTATCATTCAACGTCGGCTTGGTAAGCAACTCCAGTGTATATTTGGCCTTGTGTTTTAGGTTATTGTCCTGCTGAAAGGTGAATTTGTCTCCCAGTGACTATTTCAAAGCAGACAGAACCAGCTTTTCCTCTAGGATTTTGCCTGTGCTCACCTCTATTCCGTTTGACTGGATGTATTCATAACTTCACCACTCTCAAGGGATATTCAGCATCTGCTTTTTATTTTATTTTGACCCATCTACCAATAGATGCTTTTCTTTGTGAGGCATTGGAAACCCTCCCTGGTCTTTTGGGTTGAATCTGTGTTTGAAATTCACTGCTTGATTGAGGGACCTTACAATTATCTGTATATGTGGGGTACAGCGATTAACATGATATTTGAATAATTAACTAAACACTATTATTGCACACAGAATAAGTCCATGCAACTTATGTGACTTGTTTAGCACATTTTTACACCTGAACTTATTTAGGCTTGCTATAACAAAGGGGTTGAGTGTTTATTGACTCAAGACATTTCAGCTTTTCATAAAAAAAAAAATAAAAAAAATACTTTATTCCACTTTGACATTATGGTATTGTGTGTAGGCCAGTGAATTCAGGCTGTAACACAACAATTCAAGGGGTGTGAGTACTTTCTGAAGGCACTGTAGGTAGGGGTGACTAGGCAACGGGATAGATAAGACAGTAGCAGCAGTGTATGTGGTGAGAGTGAAAGTGTTTGTGTGGCATCATTATGCATGTGTGCTTATGTTATGTGTGGGTGGGTGTTGGTGTGAGTGTTTGGGTAGAGTTCAGTGTGTGTTCTGTGTGTGTGTAGTTGCTGCGACAGAGTTAGTGCAAGAAAAGGGCAATGCAGGTAGTCCGGGTTTCCATTTGACTAGTTATTTAGCACTATTGTTTAGCAGTCTTTTGTCTTGGGGGTAGAAGATATACAGGGTCCTGTTAGTTCCAGACCTGGCCTTCCGGTACGACTTGGCGTTCCGGTACCAATTGTCGTGCGGAAGCAGAGAGAACAGTCTATGGCTTGGGTGGCTGGAGTCTTTGACAATTTTTTGTGCCTTCCTCTGACACCGCCAGGTATAGCGTTCCTGGATGGCAGGGAGCTCGGCCCCAGATCTACTGCTTCAATGTGCACTATTTCTACACTTTTTTTACATTTAGTTTTTGGTCTTCGGTTTCGGTATTTTTGGTGATGGAAAATATATATCATAGCGGTTTAGATGGCACAACGATTCTCTCCAATATACTTCCTTGTTTTGTCACAAACTGAAATTCAAATCAAAGTTTATTTGTCACGTGCGCCGAATACAACAGGTGTAGTAGACTTACTGTAGGTGTAGAATACAACAGGTGTAGTAGACTTACTGTAGGTGTAGAATACAACAGGTGTAGTAGACTTACTGTAGGTGTAGAATACAACAGGTGTAGTATGCTTACTTACCGGCCCTACCCAATAGTGCAAAAAAGGTATTAGGTGAACAATAAGTAAGTAAAGAAATAAAACAACAGTAAGAATACGGGCTATATACAGTAGCGAGGCTATATACAGACACCTGTTAGTCAGGCTGATTGAGGTAGTATGTACATGTAGATATGGTTAAAGTGACTATGCATATACGATAAACAGAGAGTAGCAGCAGCATAAAAGAGGGGTTGGGGGGGGGGGCACACAATGCAAATAGTCCGGGTAGACATTTGGTTACCTGTTCAGGAGTTTTATGGCTTGGGGGTAAAAACTGTTGAGAAGCCTCTTTGTCCTAGACTTGGCACTTCGGTACTGCTTGCCATGCGGTAGTAGAGAGAACAGTCTATGACTGGGGTGGCTGGGGTCTTTGTCAATTTATAGTGCGACCTATTTGAATTTTAGCAAATGGCAGAGCGATTTCTGCATAGTGCACCCTTAAAAGTGCACAGCGACTAGGAAAGATAGTCTTTGTACAATCCTTTAGAGCTGTTAGTAAATTTCCCAAATATATTTTTCCAAGCACACTGCAAAAGCAACCATGTGAGAGAGCTAGGGAAGCCAGGGTGCAGGCAATCAAGGTCCTCAACCTGCTCTTCCCCCTGAGCCACTGATGTGGGCCTTGACTAACATGCTGACCAGACTGCCCACGGTGTGTGCGCAAGTTTTGCAAATAAACTACAGTTCAAAAGTTTGGGGTCACTTAGAAATGTCCTTGTTTTTGAAAGAAAAGCAAACATTTTTGTCCATTAAAATAACATAAATTTGATCAGAAATACAGTGTAGACATTGTTAATGTGTAAATGACTATTGTAGCTGGAAACTAATCCCTTGGATTGGAACCGATGCTATGGTCAGATGACATGGAAATAGCCACGCACAACAGTGGTGGTACTAGGACATTTTAGCCAAAAACCTGGTTGCCTCTGCCAGGAGACTGAAACTTGGCCTCAAGTGGATCTTCCAGCAAGACACTAACCCCAAGCACACATCAAAATCCAGAAAGAAATGATTAATTGACCACAAAATAAATTTTTTACAATGGCCATCTCAGTCTCCGGACTTGAACCCCATTTAAAACCTGTGGTTTGAATTGAAGAGGGCAGTCCATAAGTGCGGACAAAGGTTATCAAGGATCTGGAAAGATTCTGTATGGAGGAATGGTCTAAGACCCTCCCAATGTGTTCTCCAATCTCATAAAACATTTTAGAAAAGACTCCGTGCTGTTAACCTCACAAAGGGAGTCAAAATTATTGCTATCCCTATCTTTCTGAAAATGTTTTTATTACTTGTTATACAATTGCTCAGAGAAAGAGATTTTGTTTTAGTTTAAAATCATTTCCCCAAAAAATTGCGCATTCGATATAGCTCAGTATTTATATGATTTATTTTGTACAGTATTTTATACAGTATCTTCATCGTGGTTGCCAGTAATTTTAGAGGTGAATGTATATAGTATAGAATGTGTGTGTCAGACAAGGTGAGAGTCAACCCATGTGGCGGCTTTACAAAAAAATATGTTATTGTGAGGGGTGAGGATGTTTTTCATTCATGTTAAAAAAGGGGTAAAGGCTCCCACGCTGAGGTCTGTCCAATGCTGGTCCGACCAAGCTGACTCCAAACTCCAAGACTGCTTCCATCACGTGGACTGGGAGATGTTTCGTATTGCGTCAGATAACAACATTGACGAATACGCTGATTCGGTGTGCGAGTTCATTAGAACGTGCGTTGAAGATGTCGTTCCCATAGCAACAATTAAAACATTCCCTAACCAGAAACCGTGGATTGATGGCAGCATTCGTGTGAAACTGAAAGCGCGAACCACTGCTTTTAATCAGGGCAAGGTGTCTGGTAACATGACCGAATACAAACAGTGCAGCTATTCCCTCCGCAAGGCTATCAAACAAGCTAAGCGCCAGTACAGAGACAAAGTAGAATCTCAATTCAACGGCTCAGACACAAGAGGCATGTGGCAGGGTCTACAGTCAATCACGGACTACAGGAAGAAATCCAGCCCAGTCACGGACCAGGATGTCTTGCTCCCAGGCAGACTAAATAACTTTTTTGCCCGCTTTGAGGACAATACAGTGCCACTGACACGGCCTGCAACGAAAACATGCGGTCTCTCCTTCACTGCAGCCAAGGTGAGTAAGACATTTAAACGTGTTAACCCTCGCAAGGCTGCAGGCCCAGACGGCATCCCCAGCCGCGCCCTCAGAGCATGCGCAGACCAGCTGGCCGGTGTGTTTACGGACATATTCAATCAATCCCTATACCAGTCTGCTGTTCCCACATGCTTCAAGAGGGCCACCATTGTTCCTGTTCCCAAGAAAGCTAAGGTAACTGAGCTAAACGACTACCGCCCCGTAGCACTCACATCCGTCATCATGAAGTGCTTTGAGAGACTAGTCAAGGACCATATCACCTCCACCCTACCTGACACCCTAGACCCACTCCAATTTGCTTACCGCCCAAATAGGTCCACAGACGATGCAATCTCAACCACACTGCACACTGCCCTAACCCATCTGGACAAGAGGAATACCTATGTGAGAATGCTGTTCATCGACTACAGCTCGGCATTCAACACCATAGTACCCTTCAAGCTCGTCATCAAGCTCGAGACCCTGGGTCTCGACCCCGCCCTGTGCAACTGGGTACTGGACTTCCTGACGGGCCGCCCCCAGGTGGTGAGGGTAGGCAACAACATCTCCTCCCCGCTGATCCTCAACACTGGGGCCCCACAAGGGTGCGTTCTGAGCCCTCTCCTGTACTCCCTGTTCACCCACGACTGCGTGGCCACGCACGCCTCCAACTCAATCATCAAGTTTGCGGACGACACAACAGTGGTAGGCTTGATTACCAACAACGACGAGACGGCCTACAGGGAGGAGGTGAGGGCCCTCGGAGTGTGGTGTCAGGAAAATAACCTCACACTCAACGTCAACAAAACTAAGGAGATGATTGTTGACTTCAGGAAACAGCAGAGGGAACATCCCCCTATCCACATCGATGGAACAGTAGTGGAGAGGGTAGCAAGTTTTAAGTTCCTCGGCATACACATCACAGACAAACTGAATTGGTCCACTCACACAGACAGCATCGTGAAGAAGGCGCAGCAGCGCCTCTTCAACCTCAGGAGGCTGAAGAAATTCGGCTTGTCACCAAAAGCACTCACAAACTTCTACAGATGCACAATCGAGAGCATCCTGGCGGGCTGTATCACCGCCTGGTACGGCAACTGCTCCGCCCTCAACCGTAAGGCTCTCCAGAGGGTAGTGAGGTCTGCACAACGCATCACCGGGGGCAAACTACCTGCCCTCCAGGACACCTACACCACCCGATGTCACAGGAAGGCCATAAAGATCATCAAGGACATCAACCACCCGAGCCACTGCCTGTTCACCCCGCTATCATCCAGAAGGCGAGGTCAGTACAGGTGGATCAAAGCTGGGACCGAGAGACTGAAAAACAGCTTCTATCTCAAGGCCATCAGACTGTTAAACAGCCACCACTAACATTGAGTGGCTGCTGCCAACACACTGACACTTTAATAATGGGAATTGATGGGAAATGATGTAAATATATCACTAGCCACTTTAAACAATGCTACCTTATATAATGTTACTTACCCTACATTATTCATCTCATATGCATACGTATATACTGTACTCTATATCATCGACTGTATTCTTATGTAATACATGTATCACTAGCCACTTTAACTATGCCACTTTGTTTACATACTCATCTCATATGTATATACTGTACTCGATACCATCTACTGTATCTTGCCTATGCTGCTCTGTACCATCACTCATTCATATATCCTTATGTACATATTCTTTATCCCCTTACACTGTGTACAAGACAGTAGTTTTGGAATTGTTAGTTAGATTACTTGTTATTACTGCATTGTCGGAACTAGAAGCACAAGCATTTCGCTACACTCGCATTAACATCTGCTAACCATGTGTATGTGACAAATAAAATTTGATGATGATTTGATTTGTTTTTAACCGAGGTGGGAATGCTGAACATTCCACATCTCTCGCCCACCACTGGTGTGGGTATACTGTACATCTAGCCCTGCACCCCTTGGTGTGTGTACGTCCATCCCTGTGCTGTGTTCCCCATAAGGCCCACCTTGTTAGAAACCTCATCACAGGCTGATTATGTGGCTCCTGTCCTGGGGGTATATGGGGCCCCTGGTGTGGTAGGAGCTCTAGTCCCATGACCCCGTCCATCCCCAGCATCGAGCCTGCTGCAACATGACTCTTCTCTCTCGGTTCTCCCCCTCCCCCTCTTAGGGCCTTCATTCTAGCCTTGCCACATCACTCTGTTACTTGAACCGGCTGCATCCCCTCCCCTCCCTGCCTCACCCCTTCACACCCTCTGTGTGCAGAAGAAGAAGACTATCATGGCGAATGCTAAACTAAATGCTACTTGAAGGCTATGTACAGTAAATGCTACATGATTGGATCCGTTAAAGATTTTGTACCTGTCTAGAGGATCATATCTGGTACAAATCAGTCCCAAAGTTCTAGACCTCAGCTGAATCTGGTACTGAATGGTGTGGCTTTTGAACAAGTTGAGGAGACTAAATTACTTGGCCTTACCTTAGATTGTAAACTGTCATGGTCAAAACATATAGATTCAATGGTTGTAAAGATGGGGACAGGTCTGTCCGTAATAAAGAGATGCTCTGCTTTTTTGACACCACATTCCAAAAAGCAAGTCCTGCAGGCTCTAGTTTTGTCTTAATTATTGTCCGGTTGAGTGCTGCAAGGAAAGACCTAGTTAAGCTGCAGCTGGCCCAAAACAGAGCGGGACATCTAGCGTTTCATTGTAGTCAGAGGGCTGATATAAATACTATTCATGCCAGTCTCTCTTGGCTAAGAGTTGAGGAGAGGCTGACTTCATCACTTCTTCTTTCATACGAAACATTGTGTTAAATTCCAAATTGTTTGCATAGTCAACTTACACACAGCTCTGACACACCAAACCCCATCAAACATGCCACCAGGGGTCTTTTCACAGTCCCCAAATCCAGAACACATTCAAGAAAGCGTACAGTATAATATAAAGCCATTATTGCATGGAACTTCCTTCCATCTCATGTTGCTCAAATTAACAGCAAACCTGGTTCCAAAAAACAGATAAAGCAACACCCCACGGCACAACGCTTCTCCCCTATTTGACCTAGATAGTTTGTGTATGTATTGATATGTAGGCTACATGTGCTTTTTTAAAGTTGATGTACAGTGCATGTATTCAGACCCCTTTCCCACATTTTGTTACGTTACAGCCTTATTTGAAAATGGTTTAAAAAATAAAATGGGTGTTGCACAACGATTTTAAATCAATAAGTTATAGTTTAGTCAAATAATTCTATATTTGGGCTTGAAGTGACATCCGAAGTGTCCACTTCGTGCAAATCAGTGTCAATGTGGTGTCTTTTCCTATGATATGACATACAAATGATTTTCAGGGGGTGCAGGGGTTTTTGCACCTCCCACTTTTTTAAAACCAGGAACATTTCATAATTTTTCTATTTTAACGTATTTTTTAGCTAGTCTGTATCTTTCAATAGTTATCCATATTACCAGTGCTTCATCCTATAATTCCTAACTATTTCTATGGTGGATTCGCAGCTGCAATTTATTGAAAGATGACAAAACTTTGTAGATAACAATAATGGTGAAGTCAAAGAGACCAGTGGTTTCCATCTGTGGCAAAGTTTTCACTAAATCAATACTTATGACAAATCCAGCTCCAGAACCAGCCATAGAGCCAGCTGGCAATTTTTTTTGATTACGGTGTAGTAAAATGCAACAACTGATAACATTTAGCTTGATGAGGTTAGCATGCTAGCTAGCTATACTGACAGCAGGTTGTTGATGTTTAAGAATGGAAATTCCGACACCCAATTTGTGACAATCTACAAGTAGCCTTTGTCATTCTTTGTCGGTGGAACCTAAACGTGCATTTCCTCTCAAGGACAGGAAATGAAGTTGAAATAGTGGCAGCAACTTCCTTTTTAAGCTTTTATAAGAGGATGGAAGTAAGCAACTATAACTTCATTCACTCTTGGACCATTATTGCTTGATTTAACATACAACTTACAAATGTTTAAATGTGGCTTTCTGACACTGAGAGAGGGTTCTCAGAAACCCTCTCAAACCACCAACCAGATCTTCCTCATCTTTTTAGTTAATGTGAATAGGAATGACCCCTGACCATGTACATTCCAAGGCTCTCTCACTCTCCCTCTGCGCCTGCAGCTGTCCGAACAGACATTTCCCTAAGTCCTTAAACGGAGCCCCAGAGCCTCAGAGGAAGAGCTGACTTCGTCACATCGCCAATGACACCTCAGGGACTCTTGAGAGATTGACTGGTTGAATGACTGACTGACTGGCTGGATGACTGACTGAAGCTATAGCCGGCTCTCTGACAACTATAAGATGACTCTCTATAGCTGTTTGCCTGGAAGGCATGTAGTAACCTGGAGGGACTGGCTGAACCCATGGCATGCTCTCTGTGTGACAGAGATGACGCTCTGTAACTGTTCTTACCAGGAAGGCACATACTGTCCTGGAGAGACTGAAGAAGAAACAGGACAAGGAGAATGGTGGGAGATGAAGATGGAGTACAGTACAACCCCTCCATTTCACTCCCTACTATACTTCACAATGAAACTCAAGACTGCTTTGATGCTGCTCAACACTCAACTCTTGAAACTAAACCATTCCTCTATTCTTTCTTCCATTCTTTCCTTCAAGACTGAAAAACCAAAGGAGAGTCAGAGTCCAATATTTGGCCGCGCTTGGCAGGATGGCACAACGTCAGGCCCCCAGGCTACTCCTCTCCCCTGTGTGTTTGATGTTGGGGCTTTGCTTTAATGTTATGGTTATGCTCTGGCCCCAATCATATCTCAAGGCCAGATAATGTGATAAGGCTGTCCCTCCGCTGGGGAAATGAAGATGAGATGCTAGTTGGTGCTATCTGTCTCAGGAACAAGTTGTATCCTTCCTGTTGTTGCTTATTTAGTGGTTTGTGTAACAAGAGGCAACCCCCCACAAACTGTATAGCAGCATTATTCTGGCCCGGGGTGGGGCAGTGTAAAAGCAGAAAGTAAATATTCCCTAGCCTACCTTGCCGTCCAAGGTACTCAAATTAAGGAACAAACTGGATATTCCTGGTGGATATTGGAAGTTTAGTTTTAAATACCACATCTTTATCTGCAAAAAAAAACTAATTTGAACATGTCTACAGGACTATATTGGATTATTATTGATAAGTTAAAGTACATTTTCTATTGAAAAAAATCTGAGGAAAATGAGAAGGAGGGATGATGGTCACAGTTATGACCTCATCCTGTTAATGATCTGTGTTGAAAGCTGGAGGGAAGGGAAAGGGGGATACCTAGTCAGACTGGCTGCATTCAACCGAACTGTGTCTTCTGCATTTAACCCAATCCCCTCTGAATCAGAGAGGTGCTTGTTGTTGGGGGTTAACTGCCTTGCTCAAGGGCAGAACAGCATATTTTTCTTAGAGATGGAGGGATGATAAGAAGAGGAACAGCAAGATGGAGAGAGAGAGAAAATAAGAAGGGGGTAGAAAGAGGAAAAATGAGCAAACTGTCTTTGTGTTCTGGTTAACCTAAGCCTACGGGTTAATATTTTACTCTTTCTCCTTCTTGCTCCTCTCCCGGTGCTGTTGGTTCTGACTGAGACTGGCTCTCCATGGGTCTAAACAGCTGGTCTTGAAACTAAAGTCAGCTATGGGCCACGTTCCTATAGGCCTCCCTGCTCCATGAAGAACCAGCTGGCTGAGGGATCAGGGTAGAGCTGTAGGCCATGTAGCCCCACAAAGTGATCCAACGCTTGGACAGGGAACTAAACATGAGCTCTGAGCTTCCTTATACACCAGGAACTTACCTGTCCTGCAGAAGGCTTTTGGCACAAACTGTTTTGTTCTCTCCGTTCTGACTGGCAGGTGTATTATCATTGTCAGGCGTATGGCTTTAGGCAAAATACACAAGTAGGCCTATATATCAGTATGCACAAATAGGAACCATATTACCATGGACACCGATAAATACCTGCAGGACATGCATGCATGCACATGCTTTAATGGTGTAACATTGTGTAACGAGTGTGTAGAAATCCTGCTCTGAAGAAATCCCGCAAATAATTAATTTCCAGCCCGGGACATCGGGCAGGTATAAGCACAGCCACACACGCTCTCATAGACATCATGCTGTGTTTGGTCAGTCATGGGAATGTGAAAGAGTATCTGACCAATGCAATGGAGTTGCAGAACTTAGTTCTATTATGTTCTATTAAGTCAGGTTCTGTGCCTTCCGATGAAAAGGATGGGCAATAAAAACTGAATGGAGTGAATAACAGAAACTGAACTGATTTGATGTTGTCCTTCTCCATTGTAGTAGGATACTCTGCCCTCTCCTATTGTGATTGCACAATAACCGTTTGACAGGTCTGAAATAAAGAAAATAATTAGTGTTTGTCTGTCAGGACGATGCACCACTGTGTGGGGTTGTGTTTATTTGTCACGTGCACCGAAAACAACAGATGTAGACCTTACAGTGAAATTCTTACTTACAGGCTTTAACCAATAGTGAGAAAAAAAGGTGTGTGTGTGTGTGTGTGTGTGTGTGTAAGTAAATAAATAAAATGACAGTAAAAAGACATTTGAAAATAAAAGTAGTGAGGCTATATACAGACACCGGTTAGTCAGGCTTATTGAGGTAGTATGTACATGTAGGTATGGTTAAAGTGACTATGCATATATGATGGACAGAGAGTAGCAGTAGCGTAAAAGAGGGGCGGGTGGTGGGACACAATGCAGATAGCCCGGTTAGCCAATGTGCGGGAGCACTGGTTGGTCGGGCCAATTTAGGTAGTATGTACATGAACGTATAGTTAATGACTATGCATAGAAGATAAACAGAGAGTAGCAGCAGTGTAAAAGAGGGGTTGGGGGGGCACAATGCAAATAGTCAGGGTAACCATTTGGTTACCTCTTCAGGAATCTTATGGCTTGGGGGTAAAAACTGTTGAGAAGCCTTTTTGTCCTAGACTTGGCACTCCGGTACCGCTTGCCATGCAGTAGTAGAGAGAACAGTCTATGACAGGGGTGGGCCTTCCTCTGGCACTGCCTGGTGTAGAGGTCCTGGATGGCAGGCAGCTTTGCCCCAGTCATGTACTGGACCGTATGCACTACCCTCTGAAGTGCCTTGCGGTCGGAGGTCGAACAATTGCCGTACAAGGCAGTGGTGCAACTGGTCAGGAAGCTCTCGATGTTGCAGCTGTAGAACCTTTTGAGGATCTCAGGACCCATGCCAAATCTTTTTAGTTTCCTGAGGGGGAATAGGCTTTGTTGTGCCCTCTTCAAGACTGTCTTGGTGTGTTTGGACCATTCTAGTTTGTTGTTGATGTGGACACCAAGGAACTTGAAGCTCTCAACCTGCTCCACTACAGCCCCGTTGATGAGAATGGGGGCTTGCTCGGCGCTCCTTTTCCTGTAGTCCACAATCATCTCCTTAGTCTTGGTTACGTTGAGGGATAGGTTGTTATTCTGGCACCACCCGGCCAGGTCTGACCTCCCTATAGGCTGTCTCATCGTTGTCGGTGATCAGGCCTACCACTGTTGTGTTGTCTGCAAACTTAAGCAGGTTAGTAGAAGTGGAGGAGGTTACCTGTAGGAGGAGGACTTTTCCATTGTTGCCTTAGAAAGAGTACATGAGCATAAAATAACTCTCTTTTGAAATCTTCTACATGGAATCTAATGAGTGTTTATAACCTTCGCTTGATAATCAATCTGTTCATGTTCTTCTTTTCTCTGCATGTATCTGGATATAGACGGTAGGTGGTGTGCATAATATACTTTTTTTCAACAGGGCTCATAACAGATCAAAATAAACATGGTGCCCTTGATCTAGTAACTAGGCTCTTATTGCAGGTAACTGTAGTAGAGAGGCTTCCCGTGTGTGTGTGTGTTTGTATTTGTGTGCTCAGAGAAGGTTTCACTCCTAAGTAAAGCTAGGCTAATCCTGACAGCCTGGGCAGATCATTGTAAGAAGCCCACGTGACTCACAAATAAGGACTAAGGTGATAGAGTGAGAGATAGACGCAGCAAGTGTGAGCCAGATGGAGGACTAAGGCTTTGTGTGTGTGTGTGTCACCCTCATAACAATAGGGGATTTGGGCTGAAACGACGTCCCTGGTGTGATGACACACACATCCTGTTCAGAATGCTTCAGCCTCTGTATTAATCCAATCATGTAGCTCAGTGTTTCCCAACCCGGTCCTCGAGACACCCTGACCCAGCCATTCCACATATCTGACCTATTCCAGTACAAGCACACCTGATTCAAATGTGGTAACTAATCAGCACTAATCAGCAAGCCCTTGATTAGTTGAATCAGGTGTGCTCGTGTTAGAATTAAACAAATATGTGGACTGGCTGCTGGTGGTCCTGAGGACATGTTTTGGAATTAATTAATGTTGACAGTGGTATATTCCCCTGTTTTACTTATGTTCTAGGTATAGTATCTTGTTCTACCTGTGTCCTAGGTATATTCCCCCGTTCTACTAGTGTCCTAGGTATATTCCCCCGTTCTACTAGTGTTCTAGGTATAGTCCCCCGTTCTACTAGTGCTCTAGGTATATTCCCCCGTTCTACTAGTGTTCTAGGTATAGTCCCCTGTTCTACTAGTGTCCTAGGTATATTCCCCCGTTCTACTAGTGTCCTAGGTATATTCCCCCGTTCTACTAGTGTTCTAGGTATAGTCCCCTGTTCTACTAGTGTTCTAGGTATAGTCCCCCGTTCTACTAGTGTCCTAGGTATGTTCCCCCGTTCTACTGGTGTCCTAGGTATATTCCCCTGTTCTACTAGTGTCCTAGGTATATTCCCCCGTTCTACTGGTGTCCTAGGTATATTCCCCTGTTCTACTAGTGTCCTAGGTATATTCCCCTGTTCTACTAGTGTCCTAGGTATATTCCGCCGTTCTACTAGTGTCCTAGGGATATTCCCCCGTTCTACTAGTGTTCTAGGTATATTACCCCGTTCTACTAGTGTCCTAGGTATAGTCCCCCGTTCTACTAGTGTCCTAGGGATATTCCCCCGTTCTACTAGTGTCCTGGCTATATTCCCCCGTTCTACTAGTGTTCTAGGTATATTCCCCTGTTCTACTAGTGTTCTAGCTATATTCCCCCGTTCTACTAGTGTCCTAGGTATATTCCCCTGTTCTACTTGTGTTCTAGGTATATTCCCCTGTTCTACTAGTGTCCTAGGTATATTCCCCTGTTCTACTAGTGTCCTAGCTATATTCCCCTGTTCTACTAGTGTCCTAGCTATATTCCCCTGTTCTACTAGTGTCCTAGGTATATTCCCCTGTTCTACTAGTGTCCTAGCTATATTCCCCTGTTCTACTAGTGTCCTAGCTATATTCCCCTGTTCCACTAGTGTTCAAGGTATATTCCCCTGTTCCACTAGTGTCCTAGGTATATTCCCCTGTTCTACTAGTGTTCTAGGTATATTCCCCCGTTCTCACAGTGTTCCTGTTGTTCCTGCAGGGTGGAGGATGAGGCAGTGCTGGACAGAGGGGCATGCTTTGTCAAGCATGTCTGTGATGAGGAGGAGGTGGAAGGTAAGAGCACTGAGCTTCTGTGACATCCATGATGGCTGCTGTATTAATGATTGGCTAACAATGTTATTCAATAATGTCTCCTCTCATTTCTCTCAAGCACCAACTCCATGGAGTCAACCTATTTCCTTTCTCCTCTCTGTCTTCCATCCCTTGATGTTTCGCCACCTCACTCCAGGGCCGGCTCCGGGCATAAGCGACATAAGCAATCGCTTAGGGCCCCTGGCCACTAGACCCCCCCCCCCCAGTCAGGGTCTCAACTTACTGTTTGAGAGTTAGAATAGGGGAATATGCAAGTTCGACATTTGGTTGTGCATCAGCAGTTTCTCTTATGTCAACCACTGACATTCACGCAATTAGCTTTGTCAGCTAACATTTTTTAGACTGGGAAATTAGTCTAGCCAGCTAACAATTTTTAGATTGGTAAATTAGTCTAGCCAGCTATCTAAACTTTCAGTAATCATGGCTGAAAACTGACCGGGGACCATGAGACCAGGGGCCCTGACATCAAGTGGGCCCCATTAGATTTTTTTGGGTTACTCTCACTCTGATATCATAACATGACATAAGTCTTGGCAAAATATGTAGAATTGCAGGAAATTTGCTTTAAAACTACAAATATTTTGTTCCACCCCATGGCAAAATGGGTAGAATTACCGGAAATGTAGCCTCCCGAGTGGCTACTGCACTGCATCGCTGTGCTAGCTGTGCTACTGGAGATCCTGGTTCGAGTCCAGGCTCTGTCGCAAGCGGGCGCGACCGGGAGACCCATGGGGCGGTGCACAATTGCCCCAGTGTCGTCTGGGTTAGGGGAGAGTTTGGCCGGTAGGGATGTCCTTGTCCCATAGCACTCTAGCAACTCCTGTGGCGGGCCAGGTGCATGCACGCTGACACGGTCAGGTGTACGGTGTTTCATCCAACACGGGCTGTTTCCCGGGTTAAGCTGGCATTGTGTCAAGAAGCAGTGCGGCTTAGTAGGGTCGTGTTTCGGAGGACGCACCGCTCTCGACCTTCACCTCTCCTATGTCAGTACGGGAGTTTGAGCGATGAGACAAGACTGTAACTACCAATTGAATGAAATTGGGGTGAATTTTAAAAAAAGAATTAAATTCAAAAAAGAATTACAGGAAATTTGCTGTAATTCTACAAAAAAATAATCTCTGCCCCATGGCAAAATGAGTAGACTTTCATGAAATATGTTAGAAAATTACGAAATTTCTCTCCGCCCCATGGCAAGCATTGTAGAAAGCTTGTTTTAAAAATTCAACATTTTCTGTACTCCCCATGGCAGAATGTATAGGAATGCAGGAAATTAACTTTCAAACTAAAATGTTTCTCTTTGCAGTCATGGCCACTAAAAGTTTGGCCAGCTGGTTTGCACATGCTCTGAGGACGTGGCTTGGGATGCTGTCTGGGCCGGCAGACTTGCGAGTGTTAACATGCTTAAATGTTGGCCACCGAGATCAGGAGCACACAGTCAGCGGGGGACCATGTGAGCAGCGGGGGCCCATGTCGGCGGCTCTATGTTTTCTTCGAAGCGGGCGAAAAAGGTGTTTAGCTTTTCCAGGAGCAAGGCTTCAGTGTCCGAGACGTAGCTGGCTGTGCCTTTATAATCCGTTATTGTCTGGAGTCCGTGCCACATGCGTCTGGTGTCTGAGCCGTTAAATTGCGACTCCACTTTGTCTCTGTACTGTCATTTTGCCGCTTTTTAATTGCCTTATGGAGGTCATAACTGGTCTGTTTGAACAAGTCCTTGTTCCCAGTCACCTTGCTATGGTTAAATGTGGTGGTTTGCGCGAATGCTGCCGTCTATCCACTGTTTTTGGTTTGGATAAGTTGTAATCGTCACAGTAGGAACAACAGCCTCTATGTACTTCGTCACAGAGTCTGTGTATACGTCGATACTATTCCCAGAAGCGACCCGGAACAGACCAACGTTGAACAGTCCTTACCACAGGTGCTTCCTTCTTAAGTTTCTGCCTATAGGGGGGAGGAGCAGGATGGAGGTGTGATCTGATTTGCCGAAGGCTATAATACTCTCTCTCTCTAGGTCTCGCTCTAATTTCAGGATGAAGTATAGGAGGGATTAATATTGAAGATAAAGATGTGGAGCAAATAACTACAGGTTTATCAAGCCACGTAATGCCTGCCCCCCACATGAAGATGTTTACTACTTTAATCCCCCTGCAGTGACACACACACTTACTTTTGCACAAAAACACAAACTTGTGCACTCACACATTCCTACATTTTCACACATTTTGACCTATCTATATATATATATATGTGTGTATGTATATATGTGTGTATGTATATATATGTGTATGTATATATATATATATGTATGTATATATATACATACACACATAATCATGTCATGTTTGAGTTATAATTGAGATTCTGTGTTAAAATTCAAACAAACCCCAAACCCAGGTTTCACATCACATGGAGCAACACAGTGAGAAGAATCAACAACCAAAAATACCAGTCCCAGTCACATTGAATGTGAAATCACTCAGTCAGGACCAACCTCATGTTTGAATGGGTGTCGCCTTTTGGTGAATGACCCCTGGTTAAACTCCTGTTCGTTCTTTGTTTACACAGCCTGTTCTGTAGTGTAGTTGGCACTCTGATTTTAAGTTACCTTTGCAAAGTCAAGTTTATAATATTTATAATATTTGTTTCAAATAAGATGAAAATATATAAGGAACATTATTGAAAAGCGGCCTGTAAAATTCCCTTTTTCATGACTCTCCCAAATCCACTGTGAAGGCTACATACAGGCATGTAGCATGTGTGAGAGATCACACTAGGGAGTGGGGTGTGAGTTCTGTAGATTACCCATGCCAACCAATATCTACATTAGTGTTTACCAGTACATGAGGATTGGGTATATAGCCCAGAACATTTGGCCTGTGTGTTAGACAGCTGTTAGCTGGAGCATGTGGTACTCTGTTTCTCTCTCTCTCTCTCTGAAATGGCTTCCTGGATAAGTTTAGCCTTTTCCTGTCTGAGCTGATGGACAGGAAGTGGTTGGCATTTATTTACATCCTCAGCGTGTGTCAGGATGAGGACAGATTCCGTCCTGATTGGCCCAAGGGAAACGGCCTGACGCACAAAGAACTGACCAAACATTTTACCAAACAAGCTGACTAAATAGCCCATCATCAGTCAGTAGGAGTGTGTGTGCGTGCCTGTGTGCGTGCCTGTGTGCGTGCCTGTGCGTGCCTGTGTGCGTGCCTGTGTGTGCCTGTGTGTGCCTGTGTGCGCCTGTGTGTGTGCGTGCCTGTGTGTGTGCATGCCTGTGTGTGTGTGTGTGTGCACGTGTTCTTGTGACTCTTGCATGCATTCGTGTGTGTGGGGTTTATCGTGGGAATTTTGTTCCCTAACAGAAATGCACCACCGCTTAATTAATACCTGAACATACACCATATTGGTCAGTAAGCTTACATCACTATGGATTCTTTGACATCCAATCCTCCCCTTTATCATATCTAATCCATCCTCCTTATTTATTCTACAGTTTCACTTACCCAACTGATATTCATTGACTTTGTGCATTTCTTCCATTTGATGCAAATTATCAGCATGGTAGTCCTAATCTGACCTGTGTCCCTTGAATGGTGTCCCCTCTTCCTCCCTCAGGTCACCACACCGTGTATATTGGTGTGCATGTGCCCAAGAGCTACCAGCGGAGACGGCGCCACCGACGCAAGTCCAGCCACAAGGAGAGGAAGGGGAGGCCGGCGGACAACGTGGAGGGGGACAAATCAGATGGAGAGAATGCTGACGAGGCAGCGCCCAACATCCTCAAACCCCTCAGTGAGTAATGACAGCACAAATTACACTACCCAGCATGCAACTCTGCCAGTGCAAACGCATCAAGATAGTTCCAGGGATCTATCAACCAATGATATCAGTGGAAACAAGTGAATAGAATTAAGTAGTGAAGTACTAAAGGGGATTGATCACTTTTCACTCCTGAATATCTTGAGACACTACCTACCGTTCAAAAGTTTCGGGTCACTTAGAAATGTCCTTGTTTTTGAAAGAAAAGCAATTTTTTTGTCCATTTAAAATAACATTCAATTGATCAGAAATACAGTGTAGACATTGTTAACAGCAGATGTTTTTAATTAGGCCCATTATCAAGAACCATCACTCCTGTGTTCCAATGGCACCTTGTGTTAGCTAATCCAAGTTTATAATTTTTAAAGGCTAATTTATCATTGGAAAACCCTTTTGCAATTATTTTAGCACAGCTGAAAACTGTTCTGATTAAAGAAGCAATAAAACTGGACACATTTAGTTGAGTATCTGGAGCATCAGCATTTGTGTGTTCGATTACAGGCTCAAAATGTCCAGAAACAAATAATTTATTCTGAAACTCGTCAGTCTATTCTTGTTCTGAGAAACGAAGGCTATTCCATGTGAGAAATTGCCAAGAAACTGAAGATCTCGTACAACGCTGTGTACTACTCCCTTCACAGAACAGCGCAAACTGTCTCTAACCAGAATAGAAAGGAGTGGGAGGCCCCGATGCACAGTTTTTAGCTGTAATAACAAAGGGTTTTCTATGATCAATTAGCCTTTTAAAATTATTAACTTGGATTAGCTAACACAACGTGCCATTGGAACACAGGAATGATTGTTCCTGATTTTTGGGCATCTGTACGCCTATGTAGATATGCCATTATAAATCAGCCATTTCCAGCTACAATAGTCATTTACGACATTAACAATGTCTACACTGTATTTCTTATCAATTTGATGTCATTTTAATGGACAAAAAATGTGCTTTTCTTTCAAAAACAATTTCTAACATTTCTAAGTCACCCTGAACTTTCTGACTTTTCTCAGTTTGTCTGCACTGAAATACTGTATGTTGACATTAGAAAAATATTCATAGACAGCATTACTGACTGAGCAACTAATTCCCCTGGCTTAGTATTGCCTAGAAACACATTGTTGTTAACCAAACCTCACTATGTCAGTGTTCATGGCTGTGTTACTTTTAGCTGTTAGTTCACACTAGACCACTCAACAGTGTTGCTGCGAGTCTCAATCCAAGGATGCTATTTCTGTACTGCACCAGAGAATAAATGGGTAGAGATGATTGTCCTAACTCTAACCCAGAAACTCACAGTAGACATGTTCAATAGCTTGTTTCAGTGAAACTTTTTTAGTGCCATGTAAATAGAGATGTGTCAAAACCACAATAATTCAAAAGACCATAAGCAACGTGTCACACATTCAGTTCTTCTTGACTCTGCAGTTTCCCCTGCTTACAGTCATCAGCTTCTCTAATCCAGCGTGTTCATACTGATAGACCTCAATGTTTCTTTTATTACTTTGGGGCTCAAAGTTGATGACCTAACAGCAGTAAAGAGACAATCACGTGGTGGTCCGGTGATTGAGAACGAGGGGACATAAGGAGATTTAATTCTCCTCTGTTTTGGTCACTGGAGGTTAGATCTTGTTGAAAAATCCTACTGACCCCATGGATGGAAGTGACCATCAGTAAGCCTACACTTTTTAAAAGGAAGGCAAGTTGAGGTAGACCGAGATCTCAAAGTTATGGAATTGTATAACTCACGTTGACTCACAGAATAACCATCACTGATCACACATGGCTGAAAATGAACTTCTGTGTGTGATTAACTCAAGTTATTTTGGGTTACCTAACCAATCTCCTGTGTTGTATAATGACAGCCAGAATGCCAGAAGCCTCATAGCATTGAGTTGTATACATAGAGATACTCTTGATGGACATTTGTTATCCATATTATCTCATCTCTGTCAGTGTCTGCCCTTGATTTGCCCGGTAACATTTCTATACGTTTTCGATCCAAACAGCGACACACAGAAATAAAAACAATGCATTATTGGCTTTTTTAATTGAATGTTTTCATCTCTGTTTGGATGAAGTGGAACAGAACTAGACAGACTCAGGGACCGGGGACTCCTTTGGCCGTGACAAGGCTCCCTGCCAGCCAGTACCTGCTACTTTATCATAATCTCCTCTCTTATCCGCATCACCTTGCCACCTCAAAACACACACAGACACCTACCCTGCTAGTCTACACTACATACATAATCCTGTTAATGTTGGCAAACTGTGTGAAGCCATTCACTTGAGAGTTGTATTCAATAGCAACATGTAGAAAATAGTCAAAATAAAGAAAAACCCTTGAATGAGTAGGTGTGTCAACTTTGGACTAGTACTGTATATATAGATAAAGTATGTGTCCACACCTTCAAATTAGTGGCGTCGGCTATTTCAGCCACACCTGTTGCTGACAGGTGTATAAAATCGAGCACAGAGCCATAAAATATCCATAGACAAACATTGGCAGTAGAATGGCCCAAACTGAAGAGCTCAGTGACTTTTATAAGTGGCACGGTCATAAGATGCCACCTTTTCAACAAGTCAATTCGTCAACTTTTATGGCCTGCTAGAGCTGTCCCGACCAACTGTAAGGGCTGTTATTGTGAAGTGTAAACATTTAGGATCAACAACTGCTCACAGAACGGGACCGCTGAGTGCTGAAGTGTGTAAAAAATCATCTGTCCTCGGTTGCAACAGTCACTACCGAGTTCCAAACTGCCTCTTGTAAGCAACGCCAGCGCAAGAACTGTTTGTCGGGAGCTTCATGAAATGGGTTTCCATGGCTGAGCAGCCGCACACAAGCCTAAGATCACTGGGCACAATGCTAAGCTTGCACCATTGTATTCTGGAGCAGTGGAAACACGTTCACCATCTGCCAGTCCGACAGATAAATCTCGATTTGGCTGATGCCAGGAGAACGTTTGGTGGAGGAGGAATAATGTTCTGGGGCTGTTTTTCATAGTTCAGGCTAAGCCCCTTAGTTCCAGTGAAGGGAAATCTTAACGCTACAGCACACAATGACATTCTAGATGATTCTGTGCTTACAACTTTGTGGCAACAGTTTAGGGAAGAGCGGTCCATACAGAAATATTTTTTTAGAGATTGGTGTGGAAGAACTTAACTGGCCTGTACAAATCCCAGACCTCAACCCCATCGAACACTTTTGGGAGGAATTAGAACGCTGTCTGCGAAGCCAGGCCTAATCGCCCAACATCAGTGCCCGACCTCACGAATGCTCTTGTGGCTGAATGGAAGCAAGTCCCCTCAGCAATGTTCTAGTGGAAAGCCTTCCCAGAAGAGTGTAGGATGTTGTAGCAGCAAAGGGGGGACCAACTCCATATTAATGCCCATGATTTTGGAATGAGATGTTCAACGAGCAGGTGGAAAATAGATCTCTGTCGGCCCCTTGTCTCGTCTGAAATATTCACTCTGGGATTTGTCCCCTCTTTGTTTATTTTGGGCACTTTTGCATTATTTCTTTGTATATGGGTATCTCCTAATGGAACAGGATAAAGTTGTCCTAGAAAATAAATCAGTATAATTAACTAGAACGGAAAACTGTATTTATAGAGCGCAACTACTACCAATGTAGCACAAAGTGATTAGTAATGGATTAAAAGATTACTTTTGAATCCACAGCTAACTATTTCATAATTATTTGCTGAACTATATAAAACAACTCTTAAGTCCTTTCTGGTGTGGTGTGTGAGTGTTTCTTAGTTGTCAGTAAGCAGTGTTTCCCCTATACTCATTTAGCAAAGGCGGGCCACTTTTCTTTTTTTTCCTGTTTAAAAAAAAACAAACATTCGGGATAGTCAAATGTTTTAAGTGTAAACTTAAACGACTAAAAGCATATCCAAAGTATGTAGAGATAATGGAGCTATATATTTTTAAATAATAATGTTTGTGTACTATGTCATGACATTGGCCTGATGGGGGAGGTTTATGAGCCCCATAAATATGACCCCCACCAAGAATTTACAACTTTCAGATGAGACTAAATAAGGCGAGGATTAAATATTGACTGCTATTGATGTAAAAGATTACTAGGTCTTTAAGAGTTTATTCGGAAGATAACAGCTCTATAAACATTATTGTGGTGCCCCGACTTTCTAGTTAATTACATTCATCTGATTAGCTTAATCAGGTAATATTAATTACAGATAAATGATTTTATAGAATAGCATGTCATGTCACTGCATACCACTGCTGGCTTGCTTCTGAAGCTAAGTTGGTCCTGGTCAGTTCCTGGATGGGAGACCAGATGCTGCTGGAAGTGGTGTTGGAGTGTCAGTAGGAGGCACTCTTTCCTCTGGTCTTAAAAAATATGATTGGGGTGATTGGGGACACTGCCCTGTGTAGGATGCCGTCTTTCGGATGGGACGTTACGGGTGTCCTGACTCTCTGAAGTCATTAAAGATCCCATGGCACTTATCGTAATAGTAGGGGTGTTAACCACTGTGTCCTGGTTAAATTCCCAATCTGGCCCTCAAACCATCACGGCCACCTAATAATCCCCAGTTTACAATTGGCTCATTCATCCCCCTCCTCTCCCCTGTAACTATTCCCCAGGTTGTTGCTGTAAATGAGAATGTGTTCTCAGTCAATTTACCTGGTAAAACAACGGATAAAAATAAATAATTAAAAAATATCACTTAATCCGGCATAGCCAAAAACACGACAACTAACAATGACCAAAATAAAAACTAGACAGTCTGAGATGCCAACATTTGAAAGTATTCATGGCAAAATGTATAGAATTGCAGGACATTGTCTTAAAAACAGTTTTTTTGTTGTTGTTCTCAGCTACATGAAAAAATGTGTAGAATTGCAGATGCTAACATTGCAACTGCATCTGAAAAGAATCCTGAATTAAGTCAGTCAGTCTGTGGAGCTTAATAATGGCCACAGGAAACTCTCTTCCTTTAGAGAGTCTGGTGAATAACAGCTTAACAACTTCTTAGAGCCATCACTTCTACAGGTGTTGCAAAACTTTTTTTTCTCCTTTTCTTAAAAGTGATCGCAGATGTCAACACTTAATACTTTTACTTTTTTTTTAACTTTTACTGCATTGCTCACATATATATATATATATATATACAGTACCAGTCAAAAGTATCTCTCTCTATCATCCATCCATCTTGCCTGCTCTCTTTCCCCATAGTCTCTGCAGCAGCAGAGAGGATAAGGTTTATCCTGGGTGAGGAGGATGACGGCCCCCCGCCCCCTCAGCTCTTCACTGAACTGGACGAACTGCTGGCCGTCGATGGACAGGAGATGGAGTGGAAGGAGACAGCCAGGTGAGGAGAGAGATTTTCTCTCTCTCATTTATTATTTATATATATGTACAGTACCAGTTAAAAGTGTGGACACACCTACTCATTCAATGTTTTTTATTTATTTTGACTATTTTCTACATTGTAGAATAATAGTGAAGTCATCAAAACTATGAATTAACACATATGTAGTAACCAAAAAAGTGTTAAACAAATCAAAATATATTTTAGATTCTTCAAAGTAGCCACCCTTTGCCTTGAAAGCTTTGCACACTCTTGGCATTCTCTCAACCATCTTCACCTGGAATGCTTTTCCAACAGTCTTGAAGGAATATGCTGTGCACTTGTTGCCTGCTTTTAATTCACTCTGCGGTCCAACTCATCCCAAACCATCTCAATTGGGTTGAGGTCGGGTGATTGTGGAGGCCCCCACATCATCACACCACCTCCTCCTTAATTCATGGTGGGAACCACACATGCTGAGATCATCTGTTCACCTACTCTGCGTCTCACAAAGACACAGCGGTTAGAACCAAAAATCTCAAATTTGGACTCATCAGACCAAAGGACAGATTTCCACCAGTCTAATATCCATTACTGGTGTTTCTTGGCCCAAGCAAGTCTCTTCTTATTGGTGTTCTTTAGTAGTGGTTTCTTTGCAGCAATTTGACCATGAAGGCCTGATTCACGCAGTCTCCTCTGAACAGTTGATGTTGAGATGTGTCTGTTACTTGAATTCTGTGAAGCATTTATTTGGGCTGCAATCTGAGGTATAGTTAACTCTAATGAACTTATCCTCTGCAGCAGAGGTAACTCTGGGTTTTCCTTTCCTGTGGCAGTCCTCATGAGAGCCAGTTTCATCATGGCACTTGATGGTTTTTGTGACTGCACTTGACATTTTCATGTCTTAAAGTAATGATGGACTGTCGTTTCTCTTTGCTTATTTGAGCTGTTCTTGCCATAATATGGACTTGATCTTTTACCAACCCCTACCTTGTCACAACAGAACTAATTGGCTCAAAAGCATTAAGAAGTAAAGAAATTCCACAAATTAACAAGGCACACCCGGTAATTGAAATGCATTCCAGGTGACTACCTCATGAATCTGGTTGAGAGAATGCCAAGAGTATGCAAAGGTGTCATCAAGGCAGCTTTACTACATGATTCCATGTGTGTTATTTCATAGTTCTGACATCTTCACTATTATTCTACAATGTAGAAAATGAGTAGGTGTGTCAACTTTTGACTGGTACTGTATACACACACACACTATATGGTATGTGGACACCTGCTTGTCGAACATCTCATTCTAAAATCATGGGCATTAATGATTATGGAATTGGTCCCCCGCTTTGCTGCCATGACAGCCTCCACTCTTCTGGGAAGGCTTTCCACTAGATGTTGGAACATTGCTGCAGGGACTTGTTGGGCGATTAGGCCTGGCTCGCAGTCGGCATTCCAATTAATCCGAAAGGTGTTTGATGGGGTTGAGGTCAGGGCTCTGTGCAGACCAGTCAAATTCTTCCACACCGATCTCGACAAGCAATTTCTATATGGACCTGCTGAAAATGGAAAGGGCCTTCCCCAAACTGTTGCCACAGAGTTGGAAGCACATAATCATCTAGAATGTCCTTGTATGCTGTAGCGTTAAGATTTCCCTTTACTGGAACTAAGGGGCCTAGCCCGAACCATGAAAAACAGCCCCAGACATTATTCCTCCTCCACCAAACTTTACAGTTGGCACTATGCATTGGGGCAAGTAGCGTTCTTTTGCCATCCGCCAGACCCAGATTCATCCATCGGACTACTAGATGGTGAAGCATGATTCATCTCTCCAGAGAACGTGTTTCCACTGCTCCAGAGTCCAATGGCAGCGAGCTTTACACCACTTCAGCCAACGCTTGGCCTTGCGCATGGTGATCTTAGGCTTGTGTGTGGCTGCTCGGCCATGGAAACCCATTTGAAGCTCCCAACTAACAGTTATTGTGCCGATGTTGCTTCCAGAGGCAGTTTGGAACTCGGTAGTGAGTGTCACAACCGAGGACAGATAATTCTTACACACTTCCGCACTCAGCAATCCAGTTTTGTGAGCTTGTGTGGCCTAGCGTCTGAGCTGTTGTTGCTCCTAGACATTTCTACTTCACAATAACAGCACTTACAGTTGACCGGGGCAGCTCTAGCAGGGTAGACATTTGACGAACTGACTTGTTGGAAAAGTGGCATCCTATGACGATGCCAAATTAAGTCACTGAGCTCTTCAGTAAGGTCATTCTACTGCCAGTGTTTGTCTATGGAGAGTGCATGGCTGTGTGCTCAATTTTATACACCTGTCCTCAATGGGGGTGGCTGATATAGCCAAATCCACTCATTTGAAGTGGTGTCCAAATACTTTTATGTGTATATGTGTGCACACACTCATGCATTGAATTACACACTCTTTGTTTGTTGTGTCAATTGATTATATGCATTTATGTGGGAGCAGCAGCATTCTCTATTGTCCAAAGTCTAATGTCCCCCTTGGGGACAATAAACTATACTGTATCATAACACACACACACACACACACACACACACACACACACACACACACACACACACACACACACACACACACACACACACACACACTTTCCTTTAGTACAAGCATCTCAGAGAAGGAGTGGTCAGTTCAATCATCGTGGTCTTACACCGTAAACCCTCTTTGACCTTGGGCCTCCAAGGCTTTGTAACGTTAACCCCCTTGTCACCAACACCTACCCAGCTGTGGTATATCAAAGTCATACTATCTACATCATATCGGTGAGGGACACATTTAACAACATCTCAGCTTGATGTTCTCTCTGTTCGAGAGCTGTGTTTATCTTCATTAGGGTTAAGTGTTTCCTGTTTCAGTGCTCTGCTAAAGTCCAGGGATTGGCTCCAATATGGAGTTGCTTGAGTAGGGCAGTAGCGTGTGTATTTACATGTATGCGTGAGTAGGAGGAAGTGTGTGTGTGTGTGTAGCATGTGTTTGTTTGTGTGTCCATGAATGCGTGCGTAGGGTAGTAGTTTGTCCTCTGGTGAACTACTAGCTAACTCTTATCTGGATGAAACACTGCTCTGTTCCCTCAGTGAACCCAGAACACAACCTCTGTGACCTCCCATGTGATCTGTCCCTCTTCCTGAACAGGTTGCTTTCTGACTGCGGTTCGGACTATGTATCAAGCGTCTCAGAGTAGGAGTGCTGATTTAGGAACCATTTAGCATTTTACATCGCAGTGATTAAGATGGACAAGGGGAGACCTGATCCTACACTAGATCAGCACTCCTTCTCTGAGACCCTTGATACATACGGCCCCAGCTGTTTCCAGTTTTACATTAAAGATGACTAAATCTTAGTTAATGCACATTGTTACATCATTGTCTTACATGGTGACTTTATCTGCACTGATGGTTGGTTGAAGGACTAGGCACCTATTGGAGGACAATTCAATGGAGTGCTTTACTCCCTCCCCTGTAGTGGTGATTGTCCCTGAGGCCTGTCTCCTCCCTCCCCTATAGAGGTGATTGTCCCTGAGGTCTGTCTCCTCCTTCCCCTATAGAAGTGATTGTCCCTGAGGTCTGTCTCCTCCTTCCCCTATAGAGGTGATTGTCCCTGAGGTCTGTCTCCTCCTTCCCCTATAGAAGTGATTGTCCCTGAGGTCTGTCTCCTCCCTCCCTTATAGAAGTGATTGTCCCTGAGGCCTGTCTCCTCCCTCCCCTATAGAGGTGATTGTCCCTGAGGTCTGTCTCCTCCTTCCCCTATAGAGGTGATTGTCCCTGAGGTCTGTCTCCTCCTTCCCCTATAGAAGTGATTGTCCCTGAGGTCTGTCTCCTCCCTCCCTTATAGAAGTGATTGTCCCTGAGGCCTGTCTCCTCCCTCCCTTATAGAAGTGATTGTCCCTGAGGCCTGTCTCCTCCCTCCCCTATAGAGGTGATTGTCCCTGAGGTCTGTCTCCTCCTTCCCCTATAGAAGTGATTGTCCCTGAGGTCTGTCTCCTCCCTCCCTTATAGAAGTGATTGTCCCTGAGGTCTGTCTCCTCCCTCCCTTATAGAAGTGATTGTCCCTGAGGCCTGTCTCCTCCCTCCCCTATAGAGGTGATTGTCCCTGAGGTCTGTCTCCTCCTTCCCCTATAGAAGTGATTGTCCCTGAGGTCTGTCTCCTCCCTCCCTTATAGAAGTGATTGTCCCTGAGGTCTGTCTCCTCCCTCCCTTATAGAAGTGATTGTCCCTGAGGCCTGTCTCCTCCCTCCCCTATAGAGGTGATTGTCCTGAGGTCTGTCTCCTCCTTCCCCTATAGAAGTGATTGTCCCTGAGGTCTGTCTCCTCCCTCCCTTATAGAAGTGATTGTCCCTGAGGTCTGTCTCCTCCTTCCCTTATAGAAGTGATTGTCCCTGAGGCCTGTCTCCTCCCTCCCCTATAGAGGTGATTGTCCCTGAGGTCTGTCTCCTCCTTCCCCTATAGAGGTGATTGTCCCTGAGGTCTGTCTCCTCCTTCCCCTATAGAGGTGATTGTCCCTGAGGTCTGTCTCCTCCTTCCCCTATAGAGGTGATTGTCCCTGAGGTCTGTCTCCTCCTTCCCCTATAGAGGTGATTGTCCCTGAGGCCTGTCTCCTCTCTCCCCTCAAAGGGCCTAAATGGAGGCAAGGTAGGGCAGTTAGATGTGGGAGGTGAGGTAGGGCAGTTAGATGTGGGAGGCGAGGTAGGGCAGTTAGATGTGGGAGGCGAGGTAGGGCAGTTAGATGTGGGAGGCGAGGTAGGGCAGTTAGATGTGCGAGGCGAGGTAGGGCAGTTAGATGTGCGAGGCGAGGTAGGGCAGTTAGATGTGGGAGGCGAGGTAGGGCAGTTAGATGTGGGAGGCGAGGTAGGGCAGTTAGATGTGGGAGGAGAGGTAGGGCAGTTAGATGTGCGAGGCGAGGTAGGGCAGTTAGATGTGCGAGGCGAGGTAGGGCAGTTAGATGTGGGAGGCGAGGTAGGGCAGTTAGATGTGGGAGGCGAGATAGGGCAGTTAGATGTGGGAGGCGAGGTAGGGCAGTTAGATGTGGGAGGCGAGGTTAGGTGAGGCAGGTGGAGAATTCCAAAGGGTCAAACCTCTTTGTCTCAGTGCTCTGACCGCCACATCGGTTGTGTGTGGTCCTGGTCTCAGTTCAGTGACACGTTGTTGTTTTAAGATGCTTGTTATTTTACACGTACTTGGCAATGTAAAGAAGACCACGATCGGTTCTGTATATGTAGTATGTAGTGTGTTCATTCACTGCTGAACAATGTAAAGAAGACCACGATCGGTTCTGTATATGTAGTATGTAGTGTGTTCATTCACTGCTGAACAATGTAAAGAAAAATGGGGTAATTCAAAATGGTGTTAGGAAATTTGTAAACACTTTGTTTTCTTTGCCCTTTTTCATTGTAAAATACATAGAATGAATCATTAGATTGTTTTCTTAATATATTTGTACTTGACAGTTTTGTTGAAATAACAAGAGCCAAAGAGTTTTTTATTGAGCAGTGACCACTGTTTGATCATGCCTGCAAAGGTGGGAAAAAGTATCCAATTGTCATACTTGAGTAAAAGTAAAGATTACTTAATAGAAAATGACTGAAGGGGAAGCCGCCCAGTATAATACTACTTGAGTTAGTCTAAAAGTATTTTGTTTTAAATATACTCAGACATAATTTACAAACGAAGCATGTGTTTAGTGAGTCCGCCAGATCAGAGGCAGTACTAAACACATGCTTTGTTTGTAAATTATGACCAGAATTTTCTCTTAATATAGTAAATGTGTATCAATTAGACCATTTTCCTGTCCTGCTAAGCATTTGAAATGTAACAAGTACTTTTGGGTGTCAGGGAAAATGTATGGATTAGAAAGTACATCATTTTCTTTAGGAATCTAGTGAAGTAAAAGTTGTCAAATAATAGTCAAGTACAGATACTCCAGTAGTACTTTTGAAAGTATTTTTACTTAAGTTCTTTTCACTACTGCTTGCCTGTGATGACATTCAATTCACTCTGAACATGCTAAATTCTCAGTGTAAATTGTATGTAACTTTTGAGCCATATGGTAGAGGCATGCGGTTTGGACTGTTGTTTTTCTGACAGAATTCTCATTGGAATGGACATATTTGTATAAACCTTGAATTAATTAATAATTTTATGGGTGAACCCTCTCTCTATATGTAGATGTGTCCATAAACCAGAATGCACATGTATTTGTTGCTAAGATTTACAGCCCCCCTGCTGCCATGGTGGATGCTATTGGTGCTATATCTCTGACTCTGCTGGTTATCCTTCTCAATTTTGGAAAACAGTAAATGCACTGAAGCGTACAAATTCCTCTTCTTCCCTGCCTAAGCACTTTCTCTCTGATTGCATCATAACTGAGAAATGGGATAACTGATGCTTTTAATCATCATTTTATATTGAAGGCTTTATATTGGAGAGAAACAGTGGTTTAACTGACCTTGGTCAGTCAATCGACTCCTCTTCCCTCTGCTAGACTCTAGCTGACTCGACAGAATCTTAGTTTTCATTTGAACAATTTACTATCTGTGACGTGCTAGATGCCTTGCTTAAGATGGATGTAAAAACATGTTTTTTAATACACTGGGGCGGATATGCTTGATCCATTTTTGCTGCAGCTCTCTGTTCCCCTTTTTGCTGAATCATTAACACATATTTTTCACCTGACGATTTTATCTGGTAATATCCCCAATTAGCCCATGTACTCCCTCTTCACAAAGGTGGTGACCCTTGTGACCTAAATAATTAATCGCCCTGTTTCTCAACTTTCTTGCCGAGCTAAAATATTAGAATCCTTGATTAATTCTCAGCTTAAATCTTATCTTTTAAATGTATTCTAAATGTACATCAGTCTGGTTTTAGACCAGGTCATAACATTGTCTCTGCTGCCTTCCTAGTTTATAAATGATGTGGTTAACTTTATGGATAAAATACATTGTCCTGCCCTCTTCATTGACCTGTTGCTCACTCACTGTGAATTCAGAGGCTTTCCTCAATTGTTCTAGACCAGGCTGCATGTAACTGATTTAAAAGTTACTTGACATCTTTACTAAACTTTAGACATGCCACACCTGGTCTCAGGGATGATTAACTCTGGAAATTCCATTGGTCTTTACTGAGTTAGGTAAATCAGCGTTTAGTTTGCATGTACCTTATTTGTGGAACAATCTTCAAAATGTTCTTAAATGTGATGTTTTTGTACAAACCGGTCAATCTCCAAGCCATTCCTTGTCGATCACCAAACATTTATGTAAAAAAAAAAAATACGATAAAGCCTTACGTTTCTATTTAATTTTTGTTCGTTTTTCGCTGTTGGCGGTTAGTGCAGAACACTGCCTACCCGGTAGGGCAAGAGAGCACATCAAGTGCAGCTATAACCCTACCGCTGGCCTATCAGATAGCTCAGATCAGTGTCTGCACAGTTTCGTAGCGCCATAGACTGTAAAACTAAGCCTCGAACGCACAGCGAAGTTGATCATGTGAGGTTTCAAAACTTTTAAAACCATAACTACAGCGAGACTCAACAGATACAGGGCTGCTGTTTTTGAGTAAGTTTAAGTTTATATTCAGCACTGTCAACACTGTCAACAGTTTGATAAACCATAAAATCCTAATTTCGATAAACTTGCGTTATTTGCAACTTGTCTTTTTTTTTATATCAAGGAATATTTCACTTTCCCTGGTCATAGGAGTAACAACATTAATTGGTGCGTGAGGCATAAGTAATGCAGTGGAACTTAAGTTTCGCCATCAGCTGGAAGACTGTGTCCCCTTTTCTCAGCAGAGAGTGGGAGAAAGAAGGGACGGTGAGTCGGGTGAGAGGCAGCCTCACCGCTGCTCCCTCCCTCACACTGACTATCAGATGCCGGCCATCACTCCAGTAGAAAAAATAGCCTACTGCGCTAACCTCATTGCTGCAGAACTGTTTTTAATTAGTTAATGTTGAATAGTCTTGTGCTTTTTAAGTCATGTAAAATAAAATGGTAGATCTCGGCATGCATTCTGGCTCAGAAAGTGATCTTGACTCAGAAAAGTTTGGTGACCACTGCTCTAGGGCAATTCAAAAAGCTGACTAAGGACTTTATTATTGCAGATGACCGTGTTTAAAAATAAAACAAAATGACCGTGTTTTTCTTTCAGCTTGCATTTTGTGTTGATGATATTGATGTTTATAATTTCTGTAATTCAGGGCTCATTTGTAAAATAGACCTTGATCTCCGTACGACTCCCTGATTAAAATAAAGGTAAAATGTACAAGTATCTGTATTGCTTCGTCCCACATCCCCTGCTATTTTCTGTGAACCGTGATGAACCCATAACATAGAGGGGTTGTTTTGTAAAGAAAGAACTCTCTCACTCACACACTATGTATGTTGTGTCAATTGATTGTATGTACTTATGTGGAAGCAGAAGCACTCTCTGTTCAGTCAAATTTAACCCCCGAGGACAAGTATAGTATATAACACACACAGACCCTTTACTTTAGTCCAAGAGTCAGTCAGTTGGTCAGTAAATCATAGTCACTCTTGTGCGTCAGTTCAACCATCGTGGTCTTACACAGTTAACCCTCTTTAACCTTGTGCCTTCAAGGCGTTCTAATCTTAACCCCCTTGTCACCAACACCTACCCAGCTGTGGTATATCAAAAGCATGCTCAAGCGGCAGTCGATATCCGCGTTTATAAACCCAGGGTCGTTACACTACTCCCTCCTTTCAAAGAGCGCGTCCTCGCGCTAGCTTGCGACTCAACGTCTTATAGGACCGCGCTCACCGGCCAAGCACACGCACTGTCGTGGATGCAAGGTCCGATCACTTCTGACCCCAGTGTAATGAAACGGCAGGGAGCAGGTCTCGAACCCTCGACCTTCTAGCCCGAAGTCCAGCGCGCTATCGACTGTGCCACAAAAGCATTCTCGGGCGGCAGAGTCGATATACTTGGCAGAGTACTCATACAAATATTTCAAAACAGGCCTATTTTTTTTTTTAAATGCTTTGGCTAAAATTGTAATATCTATGTGACATTGCTACATAACCTACAAGGATAGACCATTACATTTTACATTCTAATAATACGTTTTATTACCGTTTTTATCATAAAAAAGACGCACATATAGCATATTATTGTTGGTCAATCAAAGCGGCGCTAGTCGGATGCTCCATATGTAGCAAGTGAAGTGGGAGGTTTCTAATCAATGCAAAATTGAATTAAAATTAAATTGGCTCAACGAGGAGTAGGCTACAATGATCAACCAACAGGTAGTCTTGTTTCATATGAATGGAGTTGTTTTAGACAAGGATGCCTCAAAATAACCTAGGTTAGCCTTGCTACTTTAGCTAGCAAACGTAGCTTGCTATTGTAGCTAGCTTCTTTACAATGATTTGATGAAGTCAAGACAGGCACTACCAGATGGTAGAGTATGATAGCAAAACTTGTTGCTGCCATAGGTTATCGTAACTAGCCTGAGTCGGTTGGGTTACTTTCTCTCCCGCTGTGCCACACACAAACCAAACACATGAATCATATGTAAATATGGGACGTTTGTGTGGACAACAATAAACTTGTGTGGGAAACCATAATTGTTCATTCTTTACCTAGCATATTGTACTTTTGGAATGGTTTTAGATTTATTTGACTAAACTGTAAACTTTCCTGAATATTCAATTCAAGGGGCTTCATTGGCATGGGAAACATGTTAACATTGCCAAAGCAAGTGAGGTAGATAATATACAAAAGTGAAATAAATAAAAATAAAACAGTAAACATAACACTCACAGAAGTTCCAAATGAATAAACACATTACAAATGTCATATTATGTATATATTCAGTGTTGTAACGATGTACAAAAGGGAGAATGTAAAGGTCTTCACTCCAAATTAGCCTACCTACTTGAGGGCAGATATCCAGGAAGACGTATGGACTACCCTGGTATAAATACAGTAGTTTCGATTACAAAGATCAAGTCAGATAAAGGTTTATTGGGAGATAAACAAGAATACAATGTAGTCTCTGTAACCTTCTCTAAGGAAAACATTCAAGTTGAGAACTGCACCCAAACCAAATAACAAAAAAACTATTTACAAAGATGTCACCATATCCAATATTTTTCCTAATTGGGATCCAGATAAAGAATACATACAGTATACTCGTGGAAAGTGGTTAACTGTTATGTAAACACATACTTGGTAATATATAAATAGACTAGTGCAGTGGTTAAATGGTAGCAGTTGTGTGTTGTAAGGTGCAGTCTGAATTTGGAGCCGTCTGTTGGTAATGCTGGAATGTAGTAAATGGTAGAACAGTTGTCCATGTTCTTATAGTGATGGTGCCTCGTTCTATCCTGCTCACTCATTTGTACAGGGAAAAATACATGTAAACCAAACTGTAATATTCAGTAGGCCTACATCATCTATTATGTACAAAGAGTTTCACAATCAATACACATCTTGATAATCAATGTAGCTAAATCACCACTTCTACAGATTAAATTAATATCAGTGCAGTCTATGATTAGCTTACATTAGGCTGCATTTTCTACTTCACAGAGGTATAGTGTGCCCACAGAATGCCCACTTAGGTTCTCAACAGCCACTAGCTAGGGCTGGGCGATATGGCCAAAATATCATATGGTATTTTTGACAGTATGACGGTATTTTATGTTTTTGATTAATAAAAGTTCTACATTTGCTTTATGAGTAGTGAGTGACCCTAGGGTGGCAACACATATATTCAAAATTATTTTAATGGGTCTTTCTCCATTTCAGATTGTTTTCTACTGTTCAATTCAACTTCAACCTAAAATCATTTCCTGCACTCATTTGAGATCATTTCCACAACTGCCACAATATGGGCAAAAATAACCAAATTTAACCAAATGTTGCAATTGTGATTTAGATCAAAACACTTGGGTGAACTTTTGGAATCATGGAAATAGAATGTTTATAATTCTATAGTTAGAATATAAACAACAGTGGGCGCTTTGAATACAGTGTTTGACATGACAAAGAATGAAAATGCCATGGACCAGTCATTGTCACAGGGTAGGAACCAAAGTTCCATGTTTCCTAGGGGGCCCTATAATCTTTGGCTACATTAAATATTTATTCATATAGCCAACATATCCATGCTTCTCCTATTCCTCTTTGATTTAAAATATACTGTTGCACAAACAACATGCTGATTTTAGGCCTCCATCAGCACTGGTATCAGGCTGTATTAGAAAGAGGTTCATACTAAATGATTGTGTCACACCCTGACCTTAGAGCTTTTTATGTCTCTATTTTGGTTTGGTCAGGGTGTGATTTGGGTGGGCATTCTATGTTCCCTTTTCTATGTTTTTGTATTTCTTTGTTTTGGCCGGGTATGGTTCTCAATCAGGGACAGCGGTCTATCGTTGTCTCTGATTGGGAACCATACTTAGGTAGCTTTTTCCCACAGGGGTTTTGTGGGTAGTTATTTTCTGTTTTGTGTTTTCTGTATTGTTAGTTTCCTTACAGAACTGTTAATTTTCCTCTTTGTTATTTTTCGTTCTAGTGTTCTAATTTTAATAAAATATCATGAACACGTCTCACGCTGCGCTTTGGTCCAGTCATTCACTGGAAGAGGATTGTTACATATTGCCTGATGATATTCTGAACTTATATCTTTCTGATGCATGCATTTCAGTCATTTCAAACCATACTTTCTTCAGACTGAATTACTGTCAAAAGTACTGTCAGTTTGGGAACCCCTGGTGTCCATGTATGCATGCATAGGGGAGTAGTGTGTCCTCTGGTGAACTACTAGCTCACTCTTATCTGGATGAAACACTGCTCTGTTCCCTCAGTGAACCCAGAACACAACCTTAACCCCAGAACCCAGGACACAACCTTAACCCCAGAACCCAGGACACAACCTTAACCCCAGAACCCAGGACATAACCTTAACCCCAGAACCCAGGACATAACCTTAACCCCAGAACCCAGGACATAACCTTAACCCCAGAACCCAGGACATAACCTTAACCCCAGAACCCAGGACATAACCTTAACCCCAGAACCCAGGACATAACCTTAACCCCAGAACCCAGGACATAACCTTAACCCCAGAACCCAGGACATAACCTTAACCTCAGAACCCAGGACATAACCTTAACCCCAGAACCCAGGACTTAACCTCATAACCCAGGACATAACCTTAACCCCAGAACCCAGGACACAACCTTAACCCCAGAACCCAGGACACAACCTTAACCTCAGAACCCAGGACATATCAGGGCAGGTAGCCTAGTGGTTAGAGCGTTGGACTAGTAACCGAAAGGTTTCAAGATCGAATCCCTTAACCGACACGGTAAAAATCTGTCATTCTGCCCCTGAACAAGGCACTTAATCCACTGGGCTGTCATTGAAAATAAGAATTTGTTCTTAACCTCAGGACCCAGAACACAACCTCAAAACCCAGAACACAACCTCAAAACCCAGATATCTTGTGATATCTTCCTGGACAGGTTGTTTTCTGACTGTCTCTGAGGCCTTTCTGTCCAATCCCCCCCCCCCCCCTCGTTCTGTACATGTAGTATATAAAGTATTTTGGTAACACTTTATTTTAAGGGTCTGTAATAAACCATCTATAAGGTGTTTAAATTGTGTGTTCACCATTTATGAATCATTACTCCCGCATGAATAAACCATTTACTAATCATTAGTAAAATATTTTTGCAGTCCCTAATGTAAAGTTAGTGCTATTTATGCTTTATATTAATGTTTGAGTGACCACTGTAATTTCTCCAAAAATATGGGCATTCCATTGGTAGACGTTCCTGCAGTACCTGATAAAAGAGTAAGAACACAAAACAGGATGTTTAAGGAAATATATACAGTATACATGTGTGAATAACTAACTTACGAATGATTACAAATGTGGGAGTAATGATTACTGAATGGTGAGCAAACAGTTTGTAAATGCCTTATAAATGATTTACTCTGGACCCTTAAAGTAGTCTTACCAGTATTTTTATTTGTGTCATCCCGCATCCGCTGCTATTTTTCATGACCTGTGATGAACCAATAACATAGAGGCTGTTTTGTAAAGAAAATAAAATTCTCCTTGTCTCCTTTTGTCAGCGGCCCGTATTTGGCAGTGAATGATATGAAAGGCTTTGTCTACAGACCTTTATTGTGATGTGACCTACTGTACCTTGCAGGACCTGCTGTGCACATGCATCTTTGTAATTATGAGTATTATTTTTAAATCAAACTTAAGGTTATTCCCTCTACTTCTGTATCTCTCTTGTTCTGGGTCTCTCTTTCTCTCTCTCTCTCTCACACTCTCACACACACACACCTCTCATGCTTTCGCTCTGTCTCAATCTATTCCTCTCTCTCTAGGTGGATAAAGTTTGAGGAGAAGGTGGAGAAGGGAGGAGAGCGTTGGAGTAAGCCCCATGTGGCCACATTGTCCCTTCACAGTCTGTTTGAGCTGAAGACCTGCATCGAGAAAGGCACCATCCTGCTGGACCTGGAAGCCTCCACTCTACCACAGGTGGTCGGTAAGACAAGTACACTTCCCATAAGTTAGAATGGGAACGTTCCAAAACGGTGCACTTTGAAACCAAGCGTCCTCAGTATTGACATTCTCTCCATCCACTTTTGTCTCTCTGTTATCCTCCCCCTGCTTGTTTCCCCATCCTCTATCAGAGCTGATCACTGACAGCCAGATCGAGATCGGTCAGCTGAAGCCTGAGCTAAAGGATCAGGTCATGTACACGTTGCTACGGAAACATCGTCACCAGACCAAGAAGTCCAACCTGCGCTCACTTGCTGACATCGGCAAGACGGTGTCCAGTGCAAGTAGGCTGTTTTCCAACCAAGACCAGAACGGTAATGTAGATGCCAGTTTGGTGCAGCCTTTTTTTATTATTATTGTTTGCCTCCTAATTCCTATCTTATCCCAATCAATTCTACCAATCACATCCTTTTTCCTCTGGTGGTCATCAATACTATAGGATAAGGTGTAGTGTATGTTCAACTTTTATATGCCATCATTTGAGTGCAGTAAAGATGTTACAGGTACATATATCTAGGTGGCTATAGTTTTAACTAGTAATGTGAATGTGACTGGCAACATTATTTTATGCCTGAGTGTTGATGCTTGTTTTTGTTATTCTTCTAAATACTACTATCTCCAAAGTGAATTCCGACTTGCATATCATTTTATAATATAAAGCATGTGATTTAATTATTTAGAAGACAATAACTTATTGGATGCCATTAAATAATAATAATATGGTACTGCAGTTTGAAGTGTGAGATTGTTCTAGTTTTCTGTCTTCTATCTGTACTCTCACTCTCCTGCACAGATTAACATTCCCTTGTGTTCTCTTCACTTTTTTCCTGCCTGTCTTCCTGCTTTCTTCGTTCCTTCCTTTCTTCCGTCACTCCATCTCGCTTTCTCTCTGTCTCTCTCTGTCTGCACTAAAGCACGCGGTCTCAATGAGCACCCCCAGCCCTTTCCCCACTTGCACACCCAGTCCCAACCCCCGTCTGTGCCTTATGCAACCACGCTTGGCCATGAGGAACCGATAAAGGAGATCCAAAGAAGCTCCAGCATGCAATACATCAGTAAGTCAGGTCACAACACAGTTATAACACATGCAATACATCAGTAAGTCAAGTCAGAACATATTTATAACACATGCAATACATCAGTAAGTCAGGTCACAACACATTTATAACACATTGGATAACTAGGTAAGTTAGGTTATAATGCATTTATAACATATGGGATAGGTCAGTAAGTCAGGTCAGAACACATTTATAACACATGCGATACATCAGTAAGTCAAGTCAGAACATATTTATAACACATGCAATACATCAGTAAGTCAGGTCACAACACATTTATAACACATTGGATAACTAGGTAAGTTAGGTTATAATGCATTTATAACATATGGGATAGGTCAGTACGTCAGGTCAGAACACATTTATAACACATTGGATAACTAGGTAAGTTAGGTTATAATGCATTTATAACATATGGGATAGGTCAGTACGTCAGGTCACAACACATTTATAACACATGCGATACATCAGTAAGTCAGGTCACAACACATTTATAACACATGCGATACATCAGTAAGTCAGGTCACAACACATTAAAACACATGCGATACATCAATAAGTCAGGTCACAACACATTTATAACACATGCAATACATCAGTAAGTCAGGTCACAACACATTTATAACACATGCAATACATCAGTAAGTCAGGTCACAACACATTTATAACACATGCAATACATCAGTAAGTCAGGTCACAACACATTTATAACACTTGCAATACATCAGTAAGTCAGGTCACAACACATTTATAACACATACAATACATCAGTAAGTCAGGTCACAACACATTTATAACACATTGGATAACTAGGTAAGTTAAGTATTAATGCATTTATAACATATGGGATAGGTCAGTAATTCAGGTCCGAACACATTTAAAACACATTGGATACGTCAGTCAGTAAGTCAGGTCAGAACACATTTAAAACACATTGGATACGTCAGTCAGTAAGTCAGGTCCGAACACATTTAAAACACATTGGATACGTCAGTCAGTAAGTCAGGTCCGAACACATTTAAAACACATTGGATACATCAGTCAGTAAGTCAGGTCAGAACACATTTAAAACACATTGGATACGTCAGTCAGTAAGTCAGGTCCGAACACATTTAAAACACATTGGATACGTCAGTCAGTAAGTCAGGTCAGAACACATTTAAAACACATTGGATACGTCAGTCAGTAATTCAGGTCAGAACACATTTAAAACACATTGGATACGTCAGTCAGTAAGCCAGGTCAGAACACATTTAAAACACATTGGATACGTCAGTCAGTAAGTCAGATCAGAACACATTTAAAACACATTGGATACGTCAGTCAGTAAGTCAGGTCAGAACACATTTAAAACACATTGGATACGTCAGTCAGTAAGTCAGGTCACAACACATTTATAACACATGCAATACATCAGTAAGTCAGGTCACAACACATTTATAACACATGCGATACATCAGTAAGTCAGGTCACAACACATTTATAACACATTGGATAACTAGGTAAGTTAGGTATTAATGCATTTATAACATATGGGATAGGTCAGTAATTCAGGTCCGAACACATTTAAAACACATTGGATACGTCAGTCAGTAATTCAGGTCAGAACACATTTAAAACACATGGGATACGTCAGTCAGTAATTCAGGTCAGAACACATTTAAAACACATTGGATACGTCAGTCAGTAATTCAGGTCAGAACACATTTAAAACACATTGGATACGTCAGTCAGTAAGTCAGGTCAGAACACATTTAAACCACATTGGATACGTCAGTCAGTAAGTCAGGTCCGAACACATTTAAAACACATTGGATACATCAGTCAGTAAGTCAGGTCAGAACACATTTAAAACACATTGGATACGTCAGTCAGTAAGTCAGGTCAGACACATGGGATCAAATCTAATTTTATTTGTCACATGCGCAACTACAGCAGTGAAATGCTTACTTACAAGCCCTTAACCAACAATGCAACCAACAATTTTAAGATAATACCAACAAAAAAAAGTAAGAGTTAAGAAAAACTAGTAATTAAAGAGCAGCAGTAAATAACAATAGCGGCGCTATATACAGGAGTACCGGTTCAGAGCATAACTAGGTGAGGTTATAATGCATTTACAACATATGGGATAGGTCAGTAAGTCAGGTCAGAACACTTATAACACATGGGATAGCTTGGTAAGTTAGGTTATAATATATTTATAACAGGATATGTCAGGTCAACACATTTACAGCACATGGAATAACTTGGTAAGTTAGGTTATAATGCATGTATTTATAACACATGGGATAAAAGGTAAGTCAGGTTACATTGCATTTATAACACATGGGATACCTCAGTAAGTCAGAACACATTTATAACACGTGATACATTACTAAGTTAGTTCAGAACACATTTATAACACATGGGATACCTCAGTAAGTTAGTTCAGAACACATTTATAACACATGGGATACATTAGTAAGTTAGTTCAGAACACATTTCTAACACATGGGATACCTCAGTAAGTTAGTTCAGAACACATTTATAACACATGGGATACCTCAGTAAGTTAGTTCAGAACACATTTATAACACATGGGATACCTCAGTAAGTTAGTTCAGAACACATTTATAACACATGGGATACCTCAGTAAGTTAGTTCAGAACACATTTATAACACATGGGATACCTCAGTAAGTTAGTTCAGAACACATTTATAACACATGGGATACCTCAGTAAGTTAGTTCAGAACACATTTATAACACATGGGATACCTCAGTAAGTCAGGTTATAACACATATAGCACATGTGATCCATTTAAGTCAGGTTATAATGCATTATAGCACCCTAGTGTGGGATACTTTTGTAAGGCGGGTTATAACACTCATATACAGAGTTTATAACAGGGTATAACACATACCTTCACAATAGTCTGTGCCAAGACAATTTGCGATCCACATTCATATTGTTGATATGAGCATTGATGACCGAAAACAATACTGTCATTGGTATATTCTCATGGGATATGACAATCCAACATTTTTTAATGTTTCAAAAAAAGGGCATCATCAAACAGCATCTAAGTCACAGTCCTTCATGCCAAGAGAAACCGCAAACAAACAATTAGCTAATGTAGATGCTACTCGGCTATTGACCAACCTTTTTAGGTAATCACAACTCCAACGTAAAGCCAGCCTTCTCACTGAGTCTGATACTGCTGGCTAAAAGAGGCTAAAGAAAAATGTCTATCTCTCCCACCAACCCCATCGTGGACTACTAATAAGACACTGTCCGTGCCCCCTCTGCTCTGCCGTGCAAGTGAATGACCAGTTGGCATCAGATCAGTGAAAGACAGGGCACGGCAGTGGGAGATTTCAGGCAGTACATCTGATCCACTGCAGCTGGCATCGGCCCGAAAGCTTAACTTAGTCCTTGCTGCCTTCCACATTTATATTAGGCCTTGTGAAGTTTCTGTTTCTCTTCATCTTCTGTTTCTCTTCATCTCCTTCTCTGAGATCAGTCTAATCTAACTGGGCCTCTGTCTGTTCTGGGAGTTGCGATCTACCTTTCATCCCAGTGACTTTGTTTGACCCCTGGGTTGTGTTCATTAGGCACCGAAAAGAAGAAAACAGACTGAAATGGGGAAAGACTGCCTGGTCCAATAAGAAACACTCATTTCTGTTTCAGAAGGCTTTAAGCATTTTTTTCTGTTTTTTGCCTTAATGAACACGACCCTGGTGAACCCTCTCAGGCCTGGTCTTTGAGCTCTTGACCTCTGATCCCACAGGTAGCCCAGCCACGGCCCATCGGAACCTAACCTCCAACAGCCTCAACGACTTTTCTGACCAACCAGATAGAGACCAGGTGAGGATATGTATGTATGTGTGTGTGTGTGTGTGTGTGTGTGTGTGTGTGTGTGTGTGTGTGTGTGTGTGTGAGATCTTAGCGGGAACTTTAAGAAGCGATTGCTGTTCCCCGGGCACTCTAAATCTTAGCTCCTGCTGTAACAATATGCAGGGTCAAGGAGTCGACACCGTGTGTGTGGGAACCAGAGCACGGCCTCACTCTACTGATAAAGTCTGAGCCTCACACACGACAATAAGAGCCCTGACCCTCTCTCTCAAATGTTTGGTAACAATGTTACCACTCCTCCTGAAGCCTGCGGAAACTACACAGACACAATAACTAACTCCTGGAATTACACGGACAACAGTAGCTAATTCGTCAAATTGATCTGGTCTTTGATAAAACACCAAGGCCTTGCTTTGTTAATCATCTCCTTACACCCGAGGTCTCTGGTTGCTTAAGTTTTATGCATTTCACTGTGACTAAGTACTCAGTGTACCACCTGGACGTTTCATTTAGGTTTCATTTAGCAGTCTATTAAAATTAAGAGATTAAGATTAATATCACTTTATTTGTCAATTGTACAAGTTCCAACTAAAATTTGACTTCTGCTGTATCCCAACCCCTCCCAAGACACACATACAGTGCATTGCGAAAGTATTCGGCAACCTTGAACTTTGCGACCTTTTGCCACATTTCAGGCTTCAAACATAAAGATATAAAACTGTATTTTTTTGTGAAGAATCAACAACAAGTGGGACACAATCATGAAGTGGAACGACATTTATTGGATATTTCAAACTTTTTTAACAAATCAAAAAGTGAAAAATTGGGCGTGCAAAATTATTCAGCCCCTTTACTTTCAGTGCAGCAAACTCTCTCCAGAAGTTCAGTGAGGATCTCTGAATGATCCAATGTTGACCTAAATGACTAATGATGATAAATACAATCCACCTGTGTATAATCAAGTCTCCGTATTAATGCACCTGCACTGTGATAGTCTCAGAGGTCCGTTAAAAGCGCAGAGAGAATCATGAAGAACAAGAAACACACCAGGCAGGTCCGAGATACTGTTGTGAAGAAGTTTAAAGCCGGATTTGGATACAAAAAGATTTCCCAAGCTTTAAACATCCCAAGGAGCACTGTGCAAGCGATAATATTGAAATGGAAGGAGTATCAGACCACTGCAAATCTACCAAGACCTGGCCGTCCCTCTAAACTTTCAGCTCATACAAGGAGAAGACTGATCAGAGATGCAGCCAAGAGGCCCATGATCACTCTGGATGAACTGCAGAGATCTACAGCTGAGGTGGGAGACTCTGTCCATAGGACAACAATCAGTCGTATATTGCACAAATCTGGCCTTTATGGAAGAGTGGCGAGAAGAAAACCATTTCTTAAAGATATCCATAAAAAGTGTTGTTTAAAGTTTGCCACAAGCCACCTGGGAGACACACCAAACATGTGGAAGAAGGTGCTCTGGTCAGATGAAACCAAAATTGAACTTTTTGGCAACAATGCAAAACGTTATGTTTGGCGTAAAAGCAACACAGCTCATCACCCTGAGCTCATCACCCTGAACACATCGTCCCCACTGTCAAACATGGTGGTGGCAGCATCATGGTTTGGGCCTGCTTTTCTTCAGCAGGGACAGGGAAGATGGTTAAAATTGATGGGAAGATGGATGGAGCCAAATACAGGACCATTCTGGAAGAAAACCTGATGGAGTCTGCAAAAGACCTGAGACTGGGACGGAGATTTGTCTTCCAACAAGACAATGATCCAAAACATAAAGCAAAATCTACAATGGAATGGTTCAAAAATAAACATATCCAGGTGTTAGAAATGCCAAGTCAAAGTCCAGACCTGAATCCAATCGAGAATCTGTGGAAAGAACTGAAAACTGCTGTTCACAAATGCTCTCCATCCAACCTCACTGAGCTCGAGCTGTTTTGCAAGGAGGAATGGGAAAAAAATTCAGTCTCTCGATGTGCAAAACTGATAGAGAAATTCCCCAAGCGACTTACAGCTGTAATCGCAGCAAAAGGTGGCGCTACAAAGTATTAACTTACTGGGGCTGAATAATTTTGCACGCCCAATTTTTCAGTTTTTGATTTGTTAAAAAAGTTTGACATATCTAATAAATGTCGTTCCACTTCATGATTGTGTCCCACTTGTTGTTGATTATTCACAAAAAAATAAAGTTTTATATCTTTATGTTTGAAGCCTGAAATGTGGCAAAAGGTCGCAAAGTTCAAGGGGGCCGAATACTTTCGCAAGGCACTGTACATATACGGGTTGGAGCAGGGGTCTGCCACACTGGGCGCCGGGGAGCAGTTGTTGTGGGGATTTAGTTTCTAGCTCAAGGGCACAACGGCAGGCAATTACATCTAGGTTTTGATAACAGCAACCCTCCAGTTTCCAGCTCACTTCCTGTCTGATTTTGTTTCCCGTCAGACCCTGGATTCGAACAGTTGCTGGCTCGCGCCTCTAACCACTAGGACCCCTGTCTCCCCTTGACCTAAAGTGAAGGGCTCGTATGCATTCACCTGGCCTGTTCTTTTGTATACAATTGCACAGAGGTTAATCTTTTTTGTTGCTACCTCATTCTCATTACATATCATTATGTAGACTGGTTCAAGTGTATAACAGCAATGAACAGAAAGGGCTTTATTGTGTCTTGTTAATCATACTGCTTGTGTCATGGTGACTCACAGAGTGGTAAAGACGCTTTAATCTGTTTCTAAAAAGCTACAAACTGCAGTGGTGTTGCCACACAATACAGCATGTAATGCCTATGTGCCAGGGGTGGGCTGTACTCGGCTGCCCCATTTCATCCATGTGTACAACTTTGGGGCATGTGAAATGTCCATAGTTACAGTACCTTTACTGCTATCCTCATACTACTTTGATAAGGACAGTCGTTTCAAGCACCGCTTCTCTCCAATGTGTGTCAAGGCTCATTGCTTTCCTTCTCTTTTTTCTGTCTCACTCTATATTTGTGCGTGTTCCTCTCTTTCTCTTTCTCTCTGTCCATCTTTGTCCCCCCCCTCCCCCTCTCTCTAGCTGAAGAATAAGTTGATGAAGAAGCTTCCACGTGATGCTGAGGCGTCTAACGTCCTGGTCGGAGGGGTGGACTTCCTGGACACACCCTTCGTGGCGTTTGTCCGCCTGCAGCAGGCTGCCATGTTGGGAGGTTTGACAGAGGTCCCTGTCCCTACCAGGTACCCTACTGATACCACCTCAACCAACTTAGCAAATCCACCAAATATACCACATATCTCTCTCATAGATATCTCCTATGTCATAGAGGCTGATGCTATATTTATATAGTTTAACCACTAGTGACCACCAGTTATATTCAATTTGGGCTTTTTTATTGAACATGCTTCTGCTTTTCTCTTTATCTCCTTTTAGGTTCCTATTTGTGCTGCTGGGGCCCAAAAGCAAAGCCAAGTCTTACCATGAGATCGGACGAGCTATCGCCACCCTCATGTCTGATGAGGTACGTTACCATCGTGTCCAACGCGCATATACAGTAGCTAGTGGAAGTCTACACACCCCTTGGACAGTTGTCACACTTTGCTGCCTTAAAATGTTATCTAAAAGGGGATTCAATTAGATTTACACACACACACTACATACATTCACACACACAAAACACACACACACACACATGCATATTGATGCCACACACACGCTCACAAATAGACACACTTTTACACTCTTCACATACGCTGATGCTACTCTGTTTATTATCTATCACGATTGCCTGGTCACTTTTACCCCTAACTCAATGTACATATTATCTCAATTACCTCAATCAACTACCTCGTACCCCGGCACATTGCTGTAAATAATTTTGAATAAGATTCTGACAACTCTGCACAATTCTTAGGGCAACATATATCCATTGTTTTTGTAAAAATTGCTCAAGATAAGTAAATTTGGTTGGGAATCATTGATGGACAGCAATATTCAAACCTTGTCTCTGATTTTCAAGCAGACTGAGACTGGACCCCTCCAGTTAACCATACTGCACCTGACTCACGTTCCCACAGGTCCCAGCCACACCCCCTGCTTCTATCCACACTGTTGGAATTAGACAGGGAACCCCCCCCCCCCCCCCCCGGGATTACCTTAAGTTATAGTTAAACAAAACCCTCAGGATCCCTGTGAACACTCAGTCCCATAGAGATCTTTATCTGACTGATGTGACTCTGAGTGATCTTCCCTGGCCTGGGTGGCCCAACGCTCTGTGTCTGAGATTGATATAATGGGATATGGCTTATATAGATGGTGATTACAAACACACCATCTGGAAGTGATTATGATTGGGGATAATTATAATGATTGGGATCCAATTATTCACAATATCAGGAAGAAAACAGTGTGAAAAAGGATTGGTTGTTGGCTGGTGTTGATGTTAACATGGTTTCTGATTGGTTGTGTTGTGGTATGGTGTTCCATGACAAGGACAGACAGGACCTGCGGTGGGTTTGATTAGTTATGTGGGGAAGTAACATAGCTGTTGTTAACATTGTTTATGATTGGTTGTGTGCTGGTGTTGATGTTACCTTGATTTCTGATTGGTTGTGTGGGGTCAGGTGTTCCATGACATTGCCTACAAGGCCAAGGACAGACAGGACCTGCTGGCAGGCATTGAGGAGTTCCTTGATGAGGTTATCGTCCTACCTCCTGGGGAGTGGGACCCTGACATCAGGATAGAACCCCCCAAATCCCTGCCCTCCTCAGATAAGAGGTACAGCTCTGCCACTCACAACTCTAGTCCTAGTACAGTTGTATAATTCTGTAAATTGTCCTAGTTCCAGAAAATTAATTCAATTGTGCGTATTTCCTTGGACAGTTTTGAAAGTTATGTCAATATTGGGTGCTCGTGATGAACCTTCAACACTGTGTTGGAGAGTGACGTCTGTAGGCTAACCTGCTGTTTGTGACTGTATAGGAAGAACCAGTATAATGCTGGAGGCGGAGGGGATGGCCCCCAGATGAACGGGGACACGCCGGGACATGACGGGGGTCAAGGAGGAGGAGGGGGACATGGACATGTTGGAGAAGAGCTCATGAACACTGGAAAGTAAGACTGCTCATTACCACTAGCCTAGCCCATAGCGTATGGCGTAGTATTGAATAACAGAGCAGTCTTCAACTGTTGCCAATACCAACCAGTGGAGGCTGCTTGAGGGGAGGATGGCTCATAATAATGGAGTAAATGCAGTGGGGTTTTTAGCATGTAAATCTTGGTGGGGCAAAAAAAATTGCCAGCAAAGTCACTACACAGCATTAAACCATACATTAATTGCACTTTAACAGTGACAAACTGTGCCCACAAACTGTTAGGGCCTACATAAAGCTGTCCCAACAGCAGAGCTTTCTTTTCAGCACCATGGAGTGAATCTTTACCATCACTACACCTGGCTATCAGCGGAGCCTTGTCAGTGAAACAGTTCATTCAGCCTCATTTACTGCCTTTTTAAAAAACACAGCTGATTTGCTTAAACAAATGCGGTTTCTACTGACAATTGAGATGTACAAACTATGGCATAAGGGAACAATGAGCGGATAAGAGGCGTTCTGTAATTTTGATTAAGACATTAATGAGCGAGCGACGACGGATGTAGTCAAAATAACTATAAGTTCAGCATTTTTGAAATGTACAGCGACAGAATGCAGAATATGGGCTGCTCTTACAGTATTTTCCCTGTACACCAAGTCAGAGCCGTAGGATAAATAAAGGGTGAAAATAAGCAGACAATGAAACCTCTTACAATATTAGATGATGTTATTTCTGAAAAACTGGTTATATGTGCAGCACCACCAAGTCAGAACAGTAAGGTTAGGCGAAAATAAGAGGAGAAAATAGATTATTAGGGTGAGGCACATGGGCTACTAACAACTTCCTACACAACATACACTTAGTATGACTTTTTTTGCTACAGTGCCTTGCGAAAGTATTCGGCCCCCTTGAACTTTGCGACCTTTTGCCACATTTCAGGCTTCAAACATAAAGATATAAAACTGTATTTTTTTTTGTGAAGAATCAACAACAAGTGGGACACAATCATGAAGTGGAACGACATTTATTGGATATTTCAAACTTTTTTAACAAATCAAAAACTGAAAAATTGGGTGTGCAAAATTATTCAGCTCCTTTACTTTCAGTGCAGCAAACTCTCTCCAGAAGTTCAGTGAGGATCTCTGAATGATCCAATGTTGACCTAAATGACTAATGATGATAAATACAATCCACCTGTGTGTAATCAAGTCTCCGTATAAATGCACCTGCACTGTGATAGTCTCAGAGGTCCGTTAAAAGCGCAGAGAGCATCATGAAGAACAAGGAACACACCAGGCAGGTCCGAGATACTGTTGTGAAGAAGTTTAATGCCGGATTTGGATACAAAAAGATTTCCCAAGCTTTAAACATCCCAAGGAGCACTGTGAAAGCGATAAAATTGAAATGGAAGGAGTATCAGACCACTGCAAATCTACCAAGACCTGGCCGTCCCTCTAAACTTTCAGCTCATACAAGGAGAAGACTGATCAGAGATGCAGCCAAGAGGCCCATGATCACTCTGGATGAACTGCAGAGATCTACAGCTGAGGTGGGAGACTCTGTCCATAGGACAACAATCAGTCGTATATTGCACAAATCTGGCCTTTATGGAAGAGTGGCAAGAAGAAAGCCATTTCTTAAAGATATCCATAAAAAGTGTTGTTTAAAGTTTGCCACAAGCCACCTGGGAGACACACCAAACATGTGGAAGAAGGTGCTCTGGTCAGATGAAACCAAAATTGAACTTTTTGGCAACAATGCAAAACGTTATGTTTGGCGTAAAAGCAACACAGCTCATCACCCGGAACACACCATCCCCACTGTCAAACATGGTGGTGGCAGCATCATGGTTTGGGCCTGCTTTTCTTCAGCAGGGACAGGGAAGATGGTTAAAATTGATGGGAAGATGGATGGAGCCAAATACAGGACCATTCTGGAAGAAAACCTGATGGAGTCTGCAAAAGACCTGAGACTGGGACGGAGATTTGTCTTCCAACAAGACAATGATCCAAAACATAAAGCAAAATCTACAATGGAATGGTTCAAAAATAAACATATCCAGGTGTTAGAAATGCCAAGTCAAAGTCCAGACCTGAATCCAATCGAGAATCTGTGGAAAGAACTGAAAACTGCTGTTCACAAATGCTCTCCATCCAACCTCACTGAGCTCGAGCTGTTTTGCAAGGAGGAATGGGAAAAAATGTTAGTCTCTCGATGTGCAAAACTGATAGAGACATACCCCAAGCGACTTACAGCTATAATCGCAGCAAAAGGTGGCGCTACAAAGTATTAACTTAAGGGGGCTGAATAATTTTGCACGCCCAATTTTTCAGTTTTTGATTTGTTAAAAAAGTTTGAAATATCCAATAAATGTCATTCCACTTCATGATTGTGTCCCACTTGTTGTTGATTCTTCACAAAAAAATACAGTTTATGTTTGAAGCCTGAAATGTGGCAAAAGGTCGCAAAGTTCAAGGGGGCCGAACACTTTCGCAAGGCACTGTATCTCCCTGACATATTACTACACAACATACACTTAGTATGACTTTTTTTGCTACAGTATACATATCTCCCTGACATATTACATAATTTATGCAGCGGCATATACGCCATTTTTGGACTCCCCTTGTTGTGCGCGGCGGTCCTCCGTTGGAAAATGTTGTCATCAGAGAAAGAGAAAGGTTTCGAGTTGGATGACCGTTCAAAGCGTATTTTCTCAGTGAGAGTGCTTTTATTCCCGACTTCCCAGGTTAGCTACTGTCACCAATTCCTTCCAAACAACTCATTGTTGAATTTGCAATTTTCAACTTGTTGTGTGATGTTTATGGCCGATGAGCACCGATACGTTTTATCTATAATTTCTCTTCATTATTTCTCTTCATATGACAAGGATTTAAAAGGATTTGCCAGTAGATTGTTGACTTGATTCATGATGATGACTGCTAGCTAAGATTTTGAAAGTAAGATGTTGACATGATCAGTCCAATCAAAGCTACTGTAGATTTTATCTGTGGCCAATGATCTTGAGCTTTCTTGGAAGGGCACTTCTAATCTAAGTCTATGGCAGGACCCAAAGGGCTCACATTCTTGATGTCTACCCTTACTAAAGGCGGGTGATGTAGTGTCCCCATGAGTGACAGAACACTGAGCCAATCACGGTGCAATGCTCCTATTTTCTGCTGGCCTGCTCCACCACCACAGAAAGCAAACTGATATGTGACACGTATTAATGCCAAAATAACACGCAAAACAGGCAACCCCCCCCCCCCCCCAAAATAAACAAATACATATCTATTTTTTTTTCTTTTTTTTTTCGCTAAAATGTGGGGCTCAAAACTTGATGGGTCCCCACTGAGTAAATGGTATGACATCTAACACATGGAAACCATGTATTTGATACCATTCCACTCATTTCACTCCAGCCATTACCACAAGCCCAACCTCCACAATTAAGGTGCCACCAACCTCCTGTGATACCAACATGTAGTACAGTGACAAAATGTTACTCAGCAGGGCCTCAACTCTCACTGATATTGGAGTACAGTGTTAAAATGATTAGCTATAACACTGTAACACTACGCATGTTACTAAAGAATTCCAGTGAAAAGCATGAGCTGGTTCACACCCAAAATAGTTATTAGAGGTGCTGACTAACAACGAGTAAACTGTAGGCTATGAAAATAAAGACATTCGCACGCTATATACAAGTGCCCAGCAAGTTATTGGGTAAACCACCAACGTTTCGGCATCACTGTGCCTTCTTCAGGGTGGAAGAATTTCAGAAAATAACACCTCAGGTGTGTGGCCAAAGCAAGCCACTGTTTACTGTTGCCTTTTAGTTCTGCTTTGTGCAGACACTGATTTGTGATGAAACAGCATCTTTAGTAGTCTCGTAAATCAGACAAATAGCTACGCTCACCAAAACAGCATGGGGATCGTAGGGATCCGTCCGCTTTACAAGGCTACATCTTAAGATAATTTTACCATAAATAAAGACTTTGTGGCATAAATGTAACTGTCACATTTTCATTGTTAAGGTTTTGTGGTGGCCTCATCCTGGACATCAAGCGAAAGCTGCCGTTCTTCGCCAGTGATTTCTACGACGCCATACACATCCAGTCGCTCTCCGCCATCCTGTTTATCTACCTGGGCACCGTGACCAACGCCATCACCTTCGGAGGGTTGCTAGGAGATGCTACAGAAAACATGCAGGTGAGTCTCTTTCTGTTTTCTCTTCTCGAAACAGAATCATTTGAAAGGAGCAAAACAGCATAAGTGAATGTAAGTAAGGGCAAAGACCTGACTGTGTCCCGATTCTCCACCCTTATAACATAGTGTGCACTTTAATACTTTCTGACATGGATTTAAAATTACATAACTCCCCTAAATGTACTCTGAACATTTCAAGACTCTAGGACCAAGAAAATGTATTCAAATTAGCTTCTGAAGTTTGGTTGGTTGTTAATTGTAAAATATGGCAATTTTTTACATTTCCTAAAAAGTTTGTTTGGGAGATAAGAGGTTTTTGTCAAACAGCGAAGATATCGTTTTATCGCTATGTGATCTGACCAGGTGACATGATTACAGAGAACTCCTGAACCTAAAAACAAGCACAGCCTCCCCCGGATGTGTTGGTCAAGGAAGGCATGCGCAGGGAGGGCTGTCCTCAGGGGATTTGGCTGCTCTGGAAATAACCACAGATCCAGATTACTCAGATAGCCTTGTCACTGCCCCGTCTCACCCTCCCCTGTCTTCCCGATTGCATGAGAGAAGGGGAAGGGAATTCCTCGACTGACCTCTGACCTTTCCCAGAAGCCTTAACTGTCCAAGCCACAGGAGCACAGTGTTCCAGGTAGCGCAGCTCTGATCCTGCATCCCAGCTGTCCACTGTCTCCCACCCAGGCCTGGATATGCTGTGTAAATGACACCTAGTAAAAACACATGATGTCACAATGTGAACTTGAACAGGGCTGTCTGTCCTGATGGGGCAGTATAACAGCTCTCTGTGTGTCTGGAGCTGTGTGATGGGGGAAATAGAGATCTCGCTGAATCAGCAGATTGATATCATGATGTAGTTAGCTTCAATTGCACACTTGACAATTCCCAGTTCCCATACATACACAGAAACTAAATGTATTTCTTTAGATGATAAAAATGTTACCATGTGCTTCGTTTTATTTGTGAGGGTAGGGTACCAGAACAGTAGTTTGCAACCAGACCTTGCCGCCAGTCCTCCACCAAACGCTCTCTGTCCAGTCCCATTTGGTTTAAACATATACAACAGTGGTTGGAATGTGACCATCACTGTTTACTGTGTCCTTGACCTTTAACCCCACCAGGACACCCACTAACACTTTCAATGGATTTGGGACAAACATATCTATCTGCGTGTCTCTATCTGTATGCTGTTTCTTTGACTCACCAGCCTATCCGTGTCCCTCTCCTCTTTCAGGGTGTGTTGGAGAGTTTCCTGGGCACGGCACTGACGGGGGCCATATTCTGTCTGCTGGGTGGCCAGCCTCTCACCATTCTCAGCAGCACAGGTCCTGTACTGGTGTTTGAAAGGCTCCTCTTCAACTTCAGCAAGTGAGCTCTCTTACACCCGCATTTTGAGCACCACAGATATTGATACTTCATCTCTCTCTCTCTCTCTCTCTAGCTCTCTCACTCGCTCACTCAATTAAATTGAAAGGGCTTTATTGGCATGAGAAACACATGTTTAGATTTCCAAAGCAAGTGAAATGGATAATTAACAAAAGTGAAATAAACAATAAAAAATGAACAGTAAATATTTCACTCTCAAAAGTTTCAAAGGTGTAGAAACATTTCAAATGTCATATTATGGCTATGTACAGTGTTATAACCATGTACAAAAGGGAAAATAAATAAACAGAAATATGGGTTGTATCTCTCCGTCTGTCTGTCTCGCTCCGTCTGTCTGTCTCTCTCCGTCTGTCTGTCTCTCTCCGTCTGTCTCTCTCCGTCTGTCTGTCTCTCTCCGTCTGTCTGTCTCTCTCTGTCTGTCCGCCCGTCTGTCTGTCTCTCTCTGTCCGTCTGACTGTCTCTCTCTGTCTCTCCGTCTGTCTGTCTCTCTCCGTCTGTCTGTCTCTCTCTCCGTCCGTCTGTCTGTCTCTCTCAGTCTTTTTGTCTGTCTGTCTCTCTCCGTCTGTCTCTCTCTCCGTCTTTTTGTCTGTTTGTCTCTCTCCGTCTGTCTCTCTGTCTGTCTGTCTGTCTGTCTGTCTCTCTCTGTCTGTCTGTCTCTCTCCGTCCGTCCGTCTGCCTCTCTCTCCGTCTGCCTCTCTCTCTCCGTCTGCCTCTCTCTCCGTCTGTCTGTCTCTCTCCGTGTGTCTGTCTCTCTCCGTCTGTCCTTCTATCTGTCTGTCTGTCTCCTTCTGTCTGTCTCTCTCCTTCTGTCTCTCTGTTTCTCTGTCTCTGTTTCTCTGTCTGTCTCTCCTTCTGTCTGTCTCTCCTTCTGTCTGTCTCTCCTTCTGTCGGTCTCTAAATCTTTCAGTCTCTCCTTCTGTCCGTCTCTCCTTCTTTCCGTCTCTCCTTCTTTCTGTCTCTCCTTCTTTCCGTCTCTCCTTCTTTCCGTCTCTCCTTCTGTCCGTCTCTCCTTCTTTCCGTCTCTCCTTCTTTCCGTCTCTCCTTCTGTCCGCCTCTCCATCTCTTCTTCTGTCCGCCTCTCCGTCTCTCCGCCACTCTGTCTCTCTGTCTCTATGTCTCTCCGCCACTCTGCCTCTCCGTCTCTCTGCTTCTCCGTCTCGCCGCCTCTGTCTGTCTGCCTCTGTCTGTCGGAAACAGTTCGGTGTGAAAACCTCGGCTGAGTTGCAGTTCTTGACCCAAACCTGTGTGCCAGGCACCTACTGTACTATACCCTGTTCAAAGGCATTTACATTTTTTGTCTTGCCCATTCACCCTCTGAATAGCACACATGCACAACCCATGTCTCAATTGCCTCAAGGCTTAAAAATCCTTCTTTAGCCTGTCTCCTCCCCTTCATCTACACTGATTGAAGTGGATTTAACAAGTGACATCAATAAGGGATCATAGCTTTCGCCTGGATTCACCTGGTCAGTCTGTCATGGAAAGAGGAGATGTCCTTAATGTTTTGTATACTCAGTGTACAGTGGGGCAAAAAAGTATTTAGTCAGCCCCCAATTGTGCAAGTTCTCCCACTTAAAAAGATGAGAGAGGCCTGTAATTTTCATCATAGGTACACTTCAACTATGACATACAAAATGAGGGGAAAAAATCCAGAAAATCACATTGTAGGATTTGTAATGAATTTATTTGCAAATTATGGTGGAAAATAAGTATTTGGTCACCTACAAACACGCAAGATTTCTGGCTCTCACAGACCTGTAACTTCTTCTTTAAGAGGCTCCTCTGTCCTCCACTCGTTACCTGTATTAATGGCACCTGTTTGAACTTGTTATCAGTATAAAAGACACCTGTCCACAACCTCAAACAGTCACACTCCAAACTCCACTATGCCCAAGACCAAAGAGCTGTCAAAGGACACCAGAAACAAAATTGTAGATCTGCACCAGGCTGGGAAGACTGAATCTGCAATAGGTAAGCAGCTTGGTTTGAAGAAATCAACTGTGGGAGCAATTATTAGGAAATGGAAGCCATACAAGACCACTGATAATCTCCCTCGATCTGGGGCTCCACGCAAGATCTCAACCCGTGGGGTCAAAATTATCACAAGAATGGTGAGCAAAAATCCCAGAACCACACGCCCGGGCGGTGTGTTTGGGATCATTGTCATGCTGAAAGACCCAGCCACGTTTCATCTTCCCCCACCTAGTGAATGACCTGCAGAGAGCTGGGACCAAAGTAACAAAGCCTACCATCAGTAACACACTACACCGCCAGGGACTCAAATCCTGCAGTGCCAGACGTGTCCCCCTGCTTAAGCCAGTACATGTCCAGGCCCGTCTGAAGTTTGCTAGAGAGCATTTGGATGATCCAGAAGAAGATTGGGAGAATGTCATATGGTCAGTTTGGTAAAAACTCAACTCGTCCTGTTTGGAGGACAAAGAATGCTGAGTTGCATCCAAAGAACACCATACCTACTGTGAAGCATGGGGGTGGAAACATCATGCTTTGGGGCTGTTTTTCTGCAAAGGGACCAGGACGACTGATCCGTGTAAAGGAAAGAATGAATGGGGCCATGTATCGTGAGATTTTGAGTGAAAACCTCCTTCCATCAGCAAGGGCATTGAAGATGAAACGTGGCTGGGTCTTTCAGCATGACAATGATCCCAAACACACCGCCCGGGCAATGAAGGAGTGGCTTCGTAAGAAGCATTTCAAGGTCCTGGAGTGGCCTAGCCAGTCTCCAGATCTCAACCCCATAGAAAATCTTTGGAGGGAGTTGAAAGTCTGTGTTGCCCAGCAACAGCCCCAAAACATCACTGCTCTAGAGGAGATCTGCATGGAGGAATGGGCCAAAATACCAGCAACAGTGTGTGAAAACCTTGTGAAAACGTTTGACCTCTGTCATTGCCAACAAAGGGAATATAACAAAGTATTGAGAAACTTTTGTTATTGACCAAATACTTATTTTCCACCATAATTTGCAAATAACTGTGGAGGACAGAGGAGCCTCTTAAAGAAGAAGTAACAGGTCTGTGAGAGCCAGAAATCTTGCGTGTTTGTAGGTGACCAAATACTTATTTTCCACCATAATTTGCAAATAAATTCATTAAAGATGCTACAATGTGATTTTCTGGATTTTTTTTTCTCATTTTGTATGTCATAGTTGAAGTGTACCTATGATGAAAATTACAGGCCTCTCTCATCTTTTTAAGTGGGAGAACTTGCACAATTGGTGGCTGACTAAATACTTTTTTGCCCCACTGTATGTGTCTGTGAGAGAATTCAATAGAAGTAAAACAAATTAGCAGCTATAATGGTCCTAGAGATGTTTTGTTTGTTTTCAGAGTTGGACTGTTGTTGTGAGGATTACCAGTGGTACAGTATGTGGAACTGGCTCAAGGGTACCATGGTGCCCACCACATATCCTAACTCCAACCACAAGTGTTTAGTGTTCCTTTTGGGCAGCGTAGAATCTCGATTTTCTATTGACAACCTCCGGCTTCCTGTTTCCTTTAATAAAAAATCTAGTTAAACAAAAATATAAAAGCAACATGCAACCATTTCAACGATTTTACTGAGATACAGTTCATATAAGGATATCAGTCAATTGAAATGAATTCATTAAGACCTCATTTATGGATTTCACATGACTGGGCAGGGGCGCAGTCACTTGGGAGCCAGGCCCACCCACTGGGAAGCCAGGCCCAGCCAATCAGAATTACTGTAGTTTTTCCCCCACAAAAGGGTTTATTATAGACAGAAATATTCCTTAGTTTCATCAGCTCTCCGTGTGGCTGGTCTCAGACGATCCCACAGGGGAAGAAGGAGGTCTCGGGCTGTCGTGGTTACACGGGCTCTGTGGTTGTGAGGCTGGTTGGACATACTGCCAACTTCTCTAAAACGATGTTGGAGGCGGCTTATGGTCGAGAAATGAACATTACATTATTGGGCAACAGCTCTGGTGGAAGTTCCTGCAGTCAGCATGCCAATTGCACACTCCCTCAAAACTAGAGACATCTGTGGCATTGTGTTGTGTGACAAAACTGCACATTTAAGAGTGGCCTTTTATTGTCCCCAGCACAAGGTGTTCCTGTGTAATGATCATATGATAATGCTGTTTAATCAGCTTCTTGATATGACACACCTGTCAGGTGGATGGGATATCTTGGCAAAGGATAAATGCTCCCTAACAGGGATGTAAACTTGTGCACAATTTGAGAGAAATAAGCTTTTTGTGCGTATTGACAATTTCTGTGGTCAGTTATTTCAGCTCATGAAACATGGGACCAACACTTTACATGTTGCGTTTATATTTTTGTTCAGTATAATAATACTCATGATAGACATAAACAATATGAATTTTTTCTGCAGTCAGACGTTAGCCACTGTCAAGTATTTGTATCTTGAACAAAAATTGTATTCACAGTAACAAACAAACTGCCCTCAGTTCCGTCTTCTTTCTCTTCCTCCTTACCTTCTCTTGCCATCCCAGAGAGTAGACCCTCTTCTAGCATTACATTACAGACAACACTGGCTTAGCTATGTTCCATTATCAATCATTTACATTCATTGAATGTCACACCGTGAATGGAAACTATCAACGATGAGCCGACGGGGCCATGTTTCCTCGGGTCGGGTCTGACCCTATGCCGCCATGCACTCTATTACTTTGTGAGCTGGATTTACAGCCTCCATCAGTCTTTCTTTTGGTACTCTGATACACGCATACATGCTGTGAAAACATTGATTTATGGATAGAAACTTCCAAGTGCCTTAGAAGGGACTTCCGGTTTCAATAAAGGTTAATCCATTAATATTAAACTATGGTTCTACCATCTCTCCGACCTCTCCCTCTACAGAGACCATGACTTTAACTACCTGGAGTTCAGGCTGTGGATCGGCCTGCTCTTAGACTAACTAACCATGGTCATACCTTCACTCTCTCTCTTTCCCATCCAGAGACCATGACTTTAACTACCTGGAGTTCAGGCTGTGGGTCGGCCTGCTCTTAGACTAACCATGGTCATACCTTCACTCTCTCTCTTTCCCCTCCAGAGACCATGACTTTGACTATCTGGAGTTCAGGCTGTGGATCGGCCTTTGGTCAGCCTTCTTCTGCCTGGTGCTGGTTGCCACAGATGCCAGCTCCCTGGTCAAGTACTTCACACGCTTCACAGAGGAGGGCTTTTCTTCCCTCATCTCCTTCATCTTCATCTACGACGCCTTCAAGAAGATGCTGAAGCTGGCCCACTACAACCCCATCAACGCTGACTATGACCCCAACTACGTCACAATGTACGACTGCCGCTGCATGCCCCCACCGGACGACGGTACGCTTATCAGCACTGTGCTCGCAGCCCATTGGCTGTTTTGTAGTTTAAACCAATCAGATCAGGAAGTGCTAATGATTAAGGTGGGCCTGTCCAGGTGACAACAGGGGTGTAGCTACCGAAGAGGGTTTAGTCAATATAAATGTAATCTCTTTCTGGTTCTGTGGTTTGGCCTGTGTTTCTTGGGCTCTCAAATTGCTCACTTCCTATTGCTGACGGAACAGTCCAGAAAGCAAACATTACACCATTTTTCACAATATTTAAACTGGAGATAATCACATGGTCCAAGTTTGTGTTCACTTAAGAGATATCATTAGTCCACTCTGTTCATAACAGATTCTAGTTTTGGGAACAGAAAACTGCATGGAGATCAAATGTTTAATCGATGAGAAAATGTGCAGAATGTCGGCCAAAATCCATGTCGTTCCATCTTCTCCCACTGCCGGCCAGTGGGCTTCCTCTCACTACCATGTTTGGTAGTGAGTGGAAACGCTAAGCGGATGCGCCACATTTATACATCCAGTGAAATATCTGTCTCTTTGTTCTATCTGTGGTAACACTGCATATGCTTGAGGAAAATGCACATTATAGTTTTGACAAGTTCCCCGTAAAGTGGTTTTGAGGAGACCTCACTGTTTGTTTGTTTCCATCCAGGCAATATGACGGGTCTCTATATCGATGCCTCTGCCTGGATAAACAATGCTGATCTGGTAAGCAGCAGTCACTGGAGTATTTCTTCTCTGACAGCCATATATTCTTCAGTCACAAGAAGGTCTGAAGGAAATCTATATTTCTGAGTGTGTCTCAGACAGGAATGAGTCTGAGCTGGTGTGGGTTAATTAGGTTATGACAGTGTTATCCATCAACCATACAGATGCATTGTTGATAGAGAACACTATCATTACCTGATTTTAAATTAGATCAATATTTCAATAAATAGTAAAGGTGTTTAATTCACAAATGTTGTGAACTAATTTTTTGGTCTGGTTTTAGCAGCTTCTGTATGTACTGATTCATTTAAACCAGAAGTCGTGACAAAAAAGGTAATGGTTTTGTCTGTGTGTGCCTGTCTCTCCCGTAGTCGGTAAATGCCACATGGGCGTCTCTCGACAAGAAGCAGTGTGTGGTGTACGGCGGCGAGCTGATTGGTCCAGCCTGTGGCTTCGTCCCTGACGTCACTCTGATGTCATTCATCCTTTTCCTGGGGACCTACACCTGCTCCATGTCCCTCAAGAAGTTTAAGTTCAGCCGCTTCTTCCCCACCACTGTGAGTGACTGACAGCCCCGACCAGTCACGTTTCAGGATCAAAATTGTGACAGCTCCGTAGGCCGATCATGTTGCAGGTTCTTAGTTTTACTGCCCAGTTGGCCAATCATGTTTCAGGATACAAGTTTGGTTGATTTTTCAAAAGGGAAAAGGGCGAAAGAAATTAAAACGTCAACATTGTGTAGACAATACAATCAGGTTATTGTGCATACAGATGGTATTGATGGACAGAAGTCATATGCCTACTGCATGATGTTCCTACCATATCTTTTTTTTCTTGGCGAATATCTTTAAATTCTTGGCGAATTTCCATGAGCCATGTTTGGGTTCAGTGGAGTGAAACTTACTTCAGAGGAACCCCCCCCCCCCCCCGACAGCCCTGACCCTTTGATCCGGTTAGTATCTACTGAGCTGCTGGTATTCCAGGTTTTATTACATTGCGATTTCTCATGATGTACAGCACATCGCTCTATACCCCCCTGCTCCCTCCTCCTTGCTGTGACATTCTCAGGTTATTTGATAGGCTCTGATGTCAAAGAGAGTCTTAGCAGGAAAGTCAGATGTCACTCTCTGACACTGTTTAAGGTGCTATGTATCAAACAAACTCACACCTACACTTGCACTTCAGTGTCCTAAAACACACAAACCTAGTGGACGAACTGCTTAAGATGCTGTGTATTAACCCCACACTTCACACCAACACTAAACAACTACACTTCCACCTCATGAATCCTAAAATACATGAAGAGTCTGATACATGAGAAGTAGTACTCATCTCTGTCTTGCCTATTGAAGATCTACCCACCTCCTCTTGTTCTCATTCACGCAAAGACATTAGTTACCTTGCCTTTTAGATAATAACTTAAGATCCTATGGACAGGTGGGACCTAATCCTAGATAAGCACTCTGACTGTGAGACGCCTTTTGAATACAGGCCCAGAGCAAGGCTCACTTCACCCTGCTCGTTGCTCCTCTCTCTGCCAACTGCCTTATCTGTTCTGCATCTCACGGCATGGCTGGCTGTTACTGTACAGCCCGGCAGGACCGTAGATGTTAAAATATCACTCATTAATTTCCCCATGGCAGGGACAGAGAGGGAGGGCTGAACTTTCCCAGGAGGCCATGCACTGTAGCTTTCCTCCATCACCCAGGCCAGGCCAGGGAGGGCCCTGTTGAACATCGTAAAGGCTTTGAACTGTTGGTTATTGCACAACATGAGTCCAGTATCTGGTTTAGGGGGTTTCTGTGGGTTCAGTCAGTGTTTGAAGATGCCTGCTACTTCTTTACAATATGGCTATATTTATAGAGTTATGAGCTAAATGATACTGTATAGTGCAATAAGTTAACACTTATTTACATATAGAACACACACATATACAGTCGTGGCCAAAAGTTTTGAGAATTACACAAATATTAATTGTCACAAAGTCTGTTGCCTCAGTTTGTATGATGGCAATTTGCATATACTCCAGAATGATCAGATGAATTGCAATTAATTGCAAAGTCCCTCTTTGCCATGCAAATGAACTGAATCCCCCAAAAACATTTCCACTTCCCTGCCACAAAAGGACCAGCTGACATCATTGTCAGTGATTCTCTCGTTAACACAGGTGTGAGTGTTGACGAGAACAAGGCTGGAGATCTCTCTGTCATACTGATTGAGTTTGAATAACAGACTGGAAGATTCAAAAGGAGGGTGGTGCTTGGAATCATTGTTCTTCCTCTGTCAACCATGGTGACGTGCAAGGAAACACGTGCCGTCATCATTGCTTTGCACAAAAAGGGCTTCACAGGCAAGGATATTGCTGCCGGTAAGATTGCACCTAAATCAACCATTTATCGGATCATCAAGAACTTCAAGGAGAGTGGTTCAATTGTTGTGAAGAAGGCTTCAGGACGCCCAAGAAAGTCCAGCAAGCACCAGGACCGTCTCCTAAAGTTGATTCAGCTGCGGGATCGGGGGACCACCAGTACAGAGCAGGAATGGCAGCAGGCAGGTGTGAGTGCATCTGCCCGCACAGTGAGGCGAAGATTTTTGGAGGATGGCCTGGTGTCAAGAAGGGCAGGAAAGAAGCCACTTCTCTCCAGGAAAAACATCAGGGACAGACTGATATTCTGCAAAAGGTACAGGGATTGGACTGCTGAGGACTGGGGTAAAGTCATTTTCTCTGATGAATCCCCTTTCAGATTGTTTGGGGAATCCGGAGAAAAGCTGGTCCGGAAAAGACAAGGAGAGCGCTACCATCAGTCCTGTGTCATGCCAACAGTAAAGCATCCTGAGACCATTCATGTGTGGGGTTGCTTCTCAGCTAAGGGAGTGGGCTCACTCACAACTTTGCCTAAGAACACAGCCATGAATAAAGAATGGTACGAACACATCCTCTTTGCATCAACTTCATGTAATTGTCAATAAAAGCCTTTGACATTTATGAAATGCTTGTAATTATGCTTCAGTGTTCCATAGTAACATCTGACAAAAATATCTAAAGATACTGAGGCAGCAGAATTTGTGAAAATTAATATTTGTCTCATTCTCAAAATGTTTGGCCACGACAAATACATTTAAACTCAGTTTTTCACAATTCTTTTATTTATTTCATCACATTCCCAGTGGGTCAGAAGTTTACATACAATCAATTATTATTGTGATGTCATTGTTCACATGTCACTGGCCTACACACAATACCCCGTAATGTCAAAGTGGAATTATGTTTTGATTTTTTTAAACAAATCAATTACAAATGAAAAGCTGAAATGTCTTGAGTCAGTAAGTATTCAACCCCTTTATTGTGGCAAGCCTAAAAGTTCAGGAGTAAAAAATTGCATAACAAGTCACATAATAAGTTGCATGGATAGTGTGCAATAATAGTATTTCACATGATTTTGAATGACTACCTCATCTCTGTAGCCCACACATACAATTTTCTGTTTGGTCCCTCAGTCGAGCAGTGAATTTCAAACACAGATTCAACCTTAAAGACCAGGGAAGTTTTGAGAAGAAGATAAAACAGACAGAAAAAACAAACAGTCATTGAATATCCCTTTGTGCATGGTTATTAACTACAGTCACTACAAAGATATAGGCATCCTTCCTAACTCAGTTGCCGGCGAGGAAGGAAACCACTCAGGGATTTCACCATGAGGCCAATGGTGTCTTTAAAACTGTTACAGAGTTTAATGGCTGTGATAGGAGAAAACTGAGGATGGATCAACAACATTCTAATTGCTCCACAATACTAACCTAATTTACAGAGTGAACAATGGAATCCTGTACAGAATAAAAATATTCCAAAACATGCATCATGTTTGCTACAAGGCACTAAAGTGATACTGCAAAGAAAGTGGCAAAGTAATTAACTTTTTGTCCTGAATACAAAACATTATGTTTGGGGCAAATCCAATACAACACATTACTGAGTACCACTCTCCATATTTTCAAGCATGCTGGTGGCTGCACCATGTTATGGGTATACTTGTAATTGTTAAGGATTGGGATACAAAATAAATGGAATGCAGCTAAACACAGGCAAAATCCTAGAGGACAACTTTGTTCTGTCTGCTTTCCACCAGACCCTGGCAGATGAATTCACCTTTCAGCAGGGCAGTAACCTAAAACACAAGGCCAAATCTGCACTGGAGTTGCTTACCAAGAAGACAGTGAATGTTCCTGAGTGGCCGAGTTACAGTTTTGACTTAAATCTGCTTGAAAATCTATGGCAAGACTTTATATTATTTATATTGTACAACCTAGGTGTGCAAAGCTCTTAGAGACTTAACCAGAAAGACTCACAGCTGTAATCGCTGCCAAAGGTGATTCTAACATGTATTGACTCAGGGGTGTGAATACTTATGTAAATGAGATACTTATGTATTTCATTTTCAATAAGTTTGCTTATTGATACTTAAATGGAAGAAGTTTGGAACCACCAAGATTCTTCCTAGAGTTGGCCAAACTGAGCAATCGGAGGAGAAGGGCCTTTATTCAGGGAGGTGACCAAGAACCCAATTTTTCACTAAGACAGACCTCCGGAGTTCCTCTGTGGAGATGGGAAAACCTTCCAGAAGGAGAACCATCTCTGCAGCACTCCACCAATCAAACCTTTATGGTAGAGCGGCCAGACGGAAACCACTCCTCAGTAAAAAGGCACATGACAGCCCACTCTGAGTTTGCCAAGAGGCACCTAAAGGACTCTCAGACCATGAGAAATAAGATTATCTGGTCTGACAAAACCAAGATTGAACTCTTTAGCCTGAATCTCAAGTGTCACGTCTGGAGGAAACCTGGCACCATCCCTACGGTGAAGCATGGTGGTGGCAGCATCATGCTGTGGGGTTGTTTTTCAGAGGCAGGGACTGGGAGACTAGTGAGGATCAAGAGAAAGATGAACAGAGCGAAGTACAGAGAGATCCTTGACGAAAACCTGCTCTGGACCTCAGACTGGGGCGAGGGTTCACCTTCCAACATGACAACAACCCTACGCACACAGCCAATACGACCCAGGAGTGGCTTCGGGACAAGTCTCTGAATGTCCTTGAGTGGCCCTGCCAGAGTCCATACTTGAACCTGATCGAACATCTCTGGAGAGACCTGAGAATAGCTGTGCAGCGACACTCCCCATCCAACCTGACAGCGCTTGAGATGATCTGCAGAGAAGAATGGGAGAAACTCCGCAAATATAGGTGTGCCAATCTTGTAGTGTCATACCCAACAGGACTTGAGGCTGTAATCACTGACAAAGGTGCTTCAACAAAGTACTGAGTGAAAGGTCTGAATACTTATGTAAATGTTATATATATATATTTTTTTTTATTAATCTGTTTTTCCTTTGTCATTATGGGGTATTGTCTGTAGTTTGATGAGGGGGGATTTAATCCATTTTAGGACAAAGCTGTAATGTCATAAAATGTGTAAAAAGTGAAGGGATAGGAAAACTTTCTGAATGCACTACTGGTCAAAAGTTTTAAAACACCTACTAATTCAAGGGTTTTTCTTTATTTTTACCATTTTCTACATTGTAGAATAATAATGAAGACATCAAAACTATGAAATAACACATGGAATCATGTAGTAACCAAAAAATTGTTTAACAAATAAAAATATATATTATATTTGAGATTCTTCAAATAGCCACCCATTGCCTTGATGGCAACTTTGCACACTCTTATTCTACAATGTAGAAAATAGTACAAATAAAGAAAAACCCTTGAATGAGTAGGTGTTCTAAAACTTTTGACAGGTAGTGTATATGTATGTGAAACGTGAGAAAATGTGATTATTATGGCTAGAACACCCTGATTAGCTCAATGAGTAAAGGAACTACACAGGCCATAATGGGTTAGCTAAAAAACATTCTGCTCCACCTTAGAACATTTTTTGTGTGACGTACAGTCAGTCTTTCCCTGGACGTAACATTGAAAAAGGGAAGTCCTTACTGTATTGCCTCAGCCAAAAGCCTTGCCTAACTGTCAACTGTCAAAATCAACATGATGTTCCTCCCCCTATTGTACTGTAGGTGAGGAAGCTGATCAGTGATTTTGCCATCATCCTGACTATTGTTATCTTCTGTGGAGTGGATGCCTTTGTCGGAGTGGACACACCCAAGCTCATCGTGCCAACTGAATTCAAGGTGAGAACCTGGGTGGATTACAGTAGCATTGAGACAGGCCTTGTTCTACAACTTTGACCTTGTATAATGTCCACAATCCTCTATTTTTATTTTGTTCTATAGTGCACAGTTTCACACATGCATTCACGTTAGTGATAAGGCTTTACATTCAAATACAGGAAAAGGTGTATGTAGTATACTCTGGTCCTGGTTTTGATTGATAGATTGAGGTGCTATCGTTTTCTAGAATTACACAAGAGGGACTGATGTATCAATCTGATCTCTGCCTGAACAATGCTGCCTTGTCTTAGGCAGACATAAAGTCTTTGTAATCATTGTTATAAAGTCTTATATAATCCAGGGTACTACTGCCGAGATCCTGAAACTCAGACACAGAACCATTCACTGAGTTTATTACCTTATCTTAGTTTACCATACTTCACTGGGGCCAATGCTGTCTCGAGTGATGAAGGGCATATGCTGTCTCGAGTGGTGGAGGGCCTAGGCTGTCTCGAGTGGTGGAGGGCCTAGGCTGTCTCGAGTGGTGGAGGGCCTAGGCTGTCTCGAGTGGTGGAGGGCCTAGGCTGTCTCGAGTGGTGGAGGGCCTAGGCTGTCTCGAGTGGTGGAGGGCCTAGGCTGTCTCGAGTGGTGGAGGGCCTAGGCTGTCTCGAGTGGTGGAGGGCCTAGGCTGTCTCGAGTGGTGGAGGGCCTAGGCTGTCTCGAGTGGTGGAGGGCCTAAGCTGTCTCGAGTGGTGGAGGGCCTAGGCTGTCTCGAGTGGTGGAGGGCCTAGGCTGTCTCGAGTGGTGGAGGGCCTAGGCTGTCTCGAGTGGTGGAGGGCCTGTGCTGTCTCGAGTGGTGGAGGGCCTAGGGTGTATCAAGTGGTGGAGGGCCTATGCTGTCTCGGGTGATGGAGGGCCTATGGTGTCTCGAGTGGTGGAGGGCCTATGTCGTCTCGGGTGGTGGAGGGCCTATGCCGTCTCGGGTGGTGGAGGGCCTATGCCGTCTCGGGTGGTGGAGGCCCTATGCCGTCTCGGGTGGTGGAGGGCCTATGCCGTCTCGAGTGGTGGAGAGCCTATGCCGTCTCGGGTGGTGGAGGGCCTAGGGTGTCTCGAGTGGTGGAGAGCCTCTGCTGTCTCGGGTGGTGGAGGGCCTATGGGGTCTCGAGTGGTGGAGGGCCTAGTGTGTCTCGAGTGGTGGAGGGCCTACTGGTTAGAGCGTTGGACTAGTAACCGGAAGGTTGTAAGTTCAAACCCCCAAGCTGACAAGGTACAAATCTGTTGTTCTTCCCCTGAACAGGCAGTTAACCCACTGTTCCTAGGCCGTCATTGAAAATAAGAATTTGTTCTTAACTGACTTGCCTAGTTAAATAAAGGTAAAATAAAGGTGGTGGAGGACCTAGGCTGTCTCGAGTGGTGGAGGGCCTAGGCTGTCTCGAGTGGTGGAGGGCCTAGGCTGTCTCGAGTGGTGGAGGGCCTAGGCTGTCTCGAGTGGTGGAGGGCCTAGGCTGTCTCGAGTGGTGGAGGGCCTAGGCTGTCTCGAGTGGTGGAGGGCCTAGGCTGTCTCGGGTGGTGGACGGCCTAGGCTGTCTCGGGTGGTGGAGGGCCTAGGGTTCTCGGGTGGTGGAGGGCCTATGCTGTCTCGGGTGGTGGAGGCCCTAGGGTGTCTCGAGTGGTGGAGGGCCTAGGCTGTCTCTAGTGGTGGAGGGCCTAGGCTGTCTCGAGTGGTGGAGGGCCTATGCTGTCTCGAGTGGTGGAGGGCCTATGCTGTCTTGGGTGATGGAGGGCCTATGGTGTCTCGAGTGGTGGAGGGCCTAGGCTGTCTCGAGTGGTGGAGGGCCTAGGCTGTCTCGAGTGGTGGAGGGCCTAGGCTGTCTCGAGTGGTGGAGGGCCTAGGCTGTCTCGAGTGGTGGAGGGCCTAGGCTGTCTCGAGTGGTGGAGGGCCTAGGCTGTCTCGGGTGGTGGAGGGCCTAGGCTGTCTCGAGTGGTGGAGGGCCTATGCTGTCTCGAGTGGTGGAGGGCCTATGCTGTCTCGGGTGATGGAGGGCCTATGGTGTCTCGAGTGGTGGAGGGCCTATGCTGTCTCGGGTGGTGGAGGGCCTATGCTGTCTCGGGTGGTGGAGGGCCTATGCTGTCTCGAGTGGTGGAGGGCCTAGGCTGTCTCGAGTGGTGGAGGGCCTGTGCTGTCTCGAGTGGTGGAGGGCCTAGGGTGTATCAAGTGGTGGAGGGCCTATGCTGTCTCGGGTGATGGAGGGCCTATGGTGTCTCGAGTGGTGGAGGGCCTATGTCGTCTCGGGTGGTGGAGGGCCTATGCCGTCTCGGGTGGTGGAGGGCCTATGCCGTCTCGGGTGGTGGAGGCCCTATGCCGTCTCGGGTGGTGGAGGGCCTATGCCGTCTCGAGTGGTGGAGAGCCTATGCCGTCTCGGGTGGTGGAGGGCCTAGGGTGTCTCGAGTGGTGGAGAGCCTCTGCTGTCTCGGGTGGTGGAGGGCCTATGGGGTCTCGAGTGGTGGAGGGCCTAGTGTGTCTCGAGTGGTGGAGGGCCTACTGGTTAGAGCGTTGGACTAGTAACCGGAAGGTTGTAAGTTCAAACCCCCAAGCTGACAAGGTACAAATCTGTTGTTCTTCCCCTGAACAGGCAGTTAACCCACTGTTCCTAGGCCGTCATTGAAAATAAGAATTTGTTCTTAACTGACTTGCCTAGTTAAATAAAGGTAAAATAAAGGTGGTGGAGGACCTAGGCTGTCTCGAGTGGTGGAGGGCCTAGGCTGTCTCGAGTGGTGGAGGGCCTAGGCTGTCTCGAGTGGTGGAGGGCCTAGGCTGTCTCGAGTGGTGGAGGGCCTAGGCTGTCTCGAGTGGTGGAGGGCCTAGGCTGTCTCGGGTGGTGGACGGCCTAGGCTGTCTCGGGTGGTGGAGGGCCTAGGGTTCTCGGGTGGTGGAGGGCCTATGCTGTCTCGGGTGGTGGAGGCCCTAGGGTGTCTCGAGTGGTGGAGGGCCTAGGCTGTCTCTAGTGGTGGAGGGCCTAGGCTGTCTCGAGTGGTGGAGGGCCTATGCTGTCTCGAGTGGTGGAGGGCCTATGCTGTCTTGGGTGATGGAGGGCCTATGGTGTCTCGAGTGGTGGAGGGCCTAGGCTGTCTCGAGTGGTGGAGGGCCTAGGCTGTCTCGAGTGGTGGAGGGCCTAGGCTGTCTCGGGTGGTGGAGGGCCTAGGCTGTCTCGAGTGGTGGAGGGCCTATGCTGTCTCGAGTGGTGGAGGGCCTATGCTGTCTCGGGTGATGGAGGGCCTATGGTGTCTCGAGTGGTGGAGGGCCTATGCTGTCTCGGGTGGTGGAGGGCCTATGCTGTCTCGGGTGGTGGAGGGCCTATGCTGTCTCGAGTGGTGGAGGGCCTATGCTGTCTCGGGTGGTGGAGGGCCTATGCTGTCTCGAGTGGTGGAGGGCCTATGCTGTCTCGAGTGGTGGAGGGCCTATGCTGTCTCGGGTGGTGGAGGGCCTATGCTGTCTCGAGTGGTGGAGGGCCTATGCTGTCTCGGGTGGTGGAGAGCCTATGCTGTCTCGGGTGGTGGAGGGCCTATGCTGTCTCGAGTGGTGGAGGGCCTATGCTGTCTCGAGTGGTGGAGGGCCTATGCTGTCTCGAGTGGTGGAGGGCCTATGCTGTCTCGGGTGATGGAGGGCCTATGGTGTCTCGAGTGGTGGAGGGCCTAGGCTGTCTCGAGTGGTGGAGTGCCTAGGCTGTCTCGAGTGGTGGAGGGCCTATGCTGTCTCGAGTGGTGGAGAGCCTATGCTGTCTCGAGTGGTGGAGGGCCTATGCTGTCTCAGGTGATGGAGGGCCTATGGTGTCTCGAGTGATGGAGGGCCTAGGCTGTCTCGAGTGGTGGAGGGCCTAGGCTGTCTCGAGTGGTGGAGGGCCTAGGCTTTCTCGAGTGGTGGAGGGCCTAGGCTGTCTCGAGTGGTGGAGGTTCTAGGCTGTCTCGAGTGGTGGAGGGCCTAGGGTGTCTCGATGTGGGGCAGGTTCTAGGCTGTCTCGGGTGGTGGAGGGAGTGTGGGTGAGGAGGGGTGAAGTATCGGTTCTGAAGTTAACCACCCCGTTCTGCTCCAATCCCCCCCAACTGGAAGCCTCTTCCCCAGAATAAAAAATATATATCACATTCTGCGCAAGTGTTTCTTTACCTCTACTTTACGCACACATTTTTGTGGTCACCCTCCCTTCACATTTCTTACTGTCAATTGTGAAAACAGAGTAAGTAGTAACTTTTTAGGTTATTGTCTGGGCAACTGTAATATAAAATATATTCCATGAGTTAGTGTAATGTTATAACAACAAAATGACATTTCTAACAACATCCTTCAACCATGAATGTTTACTTGGCAAGGATGATGTGTGTCTGTTGTCTTGTGTGTTTATCCACCCTAACCTACTATATATCTGACTGGCTGTGTCTCTCTGCTCCTGGTCCCTAGCCCACCAGCCCCAACCGTGGCTGGTTCGTGCCCCCATTTGGAGGGAACCCGTGGTGGGTTTATCTGGCAGCAGCCCTCCCTGCTCTCCTGGTCACCATCCTGGTGTTCATGGACCAGCAGATCACCGCCGTCATCGTGAACAGGAAGGAGCACAAACTTAAGGTGGAGGGGATGGAGGGGAAAGGGAGGGGTGGATGTAGAGGAAGGGAGGATGGGAGGGATGGAAGGGGAAAATTGAGGGATAAAGGGCCACTGGGTCAGAGGGGTAAGGAGACAAGATAATGTCTTAAGATAAGAGAATGAGGCACAGCAGAAGAGGGAAGAAATGGCTTTAGGGGGTAGGTGAAGAGGGGTAGAGACTGAAATGGGAGCTCTGGGGGTGTTTTTCAACACTTTATATTGGATGTTACATCAATAGTAACTTGTTTAAGGAACTAGACTCTGTTTGCTTGTGGTTAGTGGTTACTGACACACCTTCTCCTCTCCTGGTCCTCACAGAAAGGGGCAGGCTACCATTTGGACCTGTTCTGGGTAGCAATACTACTGATCGTTTGTTCCTTCATGGGCCTGCCCTGGTACGTGGCTGCTACTGTCATCTCCATCGCCCACATCGACTCTCTGAAGATGGAGACCCAGTGCTCTGCCCCTGGGGAGCAACCCAAGTTCCTGGGTGTCAGGTGGGTGAGCGGGGAGGGAGGTGAGCAGGGCGGGTGGGAGGGAGGGAGTTTGAGAGTTGGGAGGTAAGCGAGGAGGGAGGGTCAGTGGAGCGAAGAGAGTTATCAGAGCAGAACGATTCCTGGCTCTTTCACATGCAGCCTACAAAGGCCTTAGTTTCACTTTGTTGCCATTCCCACCTAAGATATGTTTTTTGTTTTGTTTTAAATTGATACATGACATTTTACAATCCCATAGACAGGGCTCTAAAGTGCCACCAATTTGACCGCAAAAGTAGTTTTATTTTGGGAGCACTGCGTCTAGAAAAAATATCTCCCAGATAATGTTGTAATAATACGGTTTCACTATACCGTTGTTTCCGAGTGCCCTCGAGTAAAAACACAAAGCCGATAGTGGCCGGGAGATCTGAACTATCATCTAGGATTGATGTGCATTTCCGGCTCATACATGAAGCATCTTCCATTCAGGCTGCAAAGGCATCATTTTCCTCGTTAACTAGCTTTAATGGTGAGCTGCCATGAAACACTGGGGAAAATATGTACTGTCTTAATTAATAAAACAACATTTTCTACCACCATTTTCGTATTTTCTGACAACTTAGGATATTGCACACAGCATTCAGCCAAGGGTGTGCAACGTCCTAAGTTGTCCGAAAATAATAAAATGTTTAAAATATCTGACCCATATGGCGCAACATTTTTACCTTCTTCCTATAAGCGGATCACCGCGACCGACTTTTATATTCAAAATTCATAAACCACGTCATGGGCCATTCTAAAACTACTTGTGTGTCATGAACCATTTGTTTACACTTATGTCATGTAACATCATTGTAACACCCGCTAACAACCTGGTGACTACCAGTAGACCTATATCCAAACATTTAGGGGCACAGAAAGGAAAAGGGATAGCTTCTTCAGGAGACCAATGATCATAGCAATTGAATGAATGAGATCTCTTGCATGTAGTCATCACAAACCTGACGTTTTTAAAGAGTGTGCAATTTTACACAATGCTTTTAGACAATGTAAAAACCTAGTATACGACAACTGACTTTGTAATTTCAGTGACAGGTGTAAGTATAAACATTTGAGCTTTTATAATAAACAAATGTCTTTACAGTGTTAAATATTAATTTCTAGGGCACAACATGTGCTTTAAAAGTAGTTAGAATATAAGATTTATCACAACCAACAACAAAAACATTTAATTGTATTTTCTGGTGCTGCTAAATTTCATGTGGTACTCCCAACTTGTAAGAGTTACCAGCACCAGTGCTAACAAATGATCATTTAGAGCCCTTCCCATAGCACTACATGAACATGTTGAAGTTATTTGATTGTCATATCAGAACAGTGGTCAATAGTTTGGACAGAAAAGTTAGAAAACTGACTGTGGTGTCTGTGCAGTGTGATGTGATGAACTATGCTTTTTCTTACGTCAGAGAGCAGAGAGTGACCGGTGTCTTTGTCTTTGTTCTGACTGGACTGTCTGTCTTCATGGCTCCCATCCTCAAGGTAACACTTCAAACACCTCTTCCCTTTTAATCTGCCTATTCATTTCCCTTAAATCTATAATAATATATGCCATTTAGCAGACACTTTTATCCAAGGTGATTTACAGTAGTACTTGTTTACTTTATCATATGTGTGGTCCCAGCGGGAATCTAACCCACAAATCGACATGGTCATTCCCTTTAAATCTTACTGGATCACTGTCCTCCCCTTTTAGTGGAAAATCCCATCACTCATTCAAATTGTGAAATATTGTAGTCATCCAATTAGTGAGTGGCCTAATTGAGGTGATGTGAATCGGGGCTTAGGCTCAGTTTGCAGCTCAGTGAGCAGGTTAGTCAGGTTTCTTGTTCTCTTGTTAACCTGACCATTATAAATATAAAAGCTGTCATTGTCCTTAGTGAGTGGGAATGGTACTCCCCCTTGTGGACACTTTAGAGTAGTATAAATTATGAGGCCGTCTGTGCTCTTTAAAGGTAATTTTTATCAAATAGTGTTAGTTCCAGGTGCGAGGTATCAAAACTAGGAATACTTAGATGGAAACCCACACGCTGGTGAAAATAAAGATCCAAAACTGATGCTTAAATACAAAAATCTAAATTATTTTATTTGGTCGTCATGATGCCAAAAAGGTGAAAAACAAAATATAAATGTTTTGGCAGAAATCACACCATCAGTGTAATAGGTAGGCACCCACACCTGGCTTCTGTTTAAATAATAATTACATATGTCACATGATCAAGAAAGAAAATCAGGAAACCTATAAATCAGTACCTAGTACAACTTAGGCTCCCGAGTGGCGCAGCCGTCTGAGGCACTGCATCTCAGTGTTAGAGGCGTCACTACAGACACCCTGATTCAATTCCAGGCTGTATCACAACCAGCTGTGCTTGGGAGTCCCATAGGGCGGCGGATTTGGCCGGACGACGCGCCTGTTTAAATAAAGGTTACATTTAAATAAAATGTAAAAGGAAAAAAAGAAAAGTACAATAGAATGCATGATCTATACATTATATATATAATATACATTAGCAGACAGCGAAACGTCATGTGAACATTTCATCAGAATAAAGAACACATGAAAGTAATGGATCAACAAGACCAGAATAGAGAGCTAGAGACGACAAGCTACTACCTGGGGGATATCTCTATCTCTAATGAAGATGAGATCTTAAGCTTCTACTGTAGTAGACTCTCGTAACAGCACATTCTATCAGATCTGTTCAGAGCTCAGCCACATGACAGGTCGACTCTAGTAACAGCACATTCTAGTAATGCCAGATAAGGTGCTTTGGCCATGTCGACAGACTGCTATTTTAGGCTGGTTCTGACTGTAAATGCATTGATCACCTTCTACGTAGAATAAATGTGTGTGTTGTTTTAATACAACATGTTTTTTAGTAGAAGCTAACGACATACACCAAAAAGGTTAACGAGGTGCAGACTAACCGACTATAAACTTGCAAAACATTAGAAGGTAGCACACCCTATCTATGTGTATATACTCTATATCCCAGTGATTAATTGGAGAGTTAACTTTTGACAACATGTTGCATCGTTATTTGTCTCTCACTGTTGTTATTGAAAACAGGGTTAACCCTAACTTCATATCAGCCCTAAAAAATAGTAAAAGGGAGGAATGCTGTTTTTTGGTTATTATTTCTGTGGAAATACAGCCTCTATTACCTTTCTCTTGTTCACCCATTCCTGTTCTGTCTTCCCAGTTCATCCCTATGCCCGTGCTCTATGGCGTGTTCCTCTACATGGGTGTGGCATCTCTCAACGGTGTCCAGGTGAGTGACTCTGACCCAAAATGCAGTCTGAAATTCTAGGCGTTAGTGATATTAGTCCACTGCTAACCAACATGGTACACCAGCTGCATCCACTCCCATGTATTTGGGCCTTACCTCTGTACAACTGTAAGTCAAAGAACACTCAGATAGAGCCAAAATGGAGTCTGTAACTCTATGCCTGTTAGTTATTAGCCCATCAATAATATTGTCTGCGATGCCAGTCGCTCCCCACCCCATGTATCCTGGCCTTACTTCTGTACGACTGTGTCTGTCCATCAGTTCTTGGACCGGCTGCAGCTGCTCCTGATGCCAGCCAAGCACCAGCCTGACCTGATATACTTGCGCCACGTTCCCCAGCGTCGTATCCACCTGTTCACCTTCATACAGGCCCTCTGCCTTGCCCTTCTATGGGTCCTCAAGTCCACTGTCGCTGCAATCATCTTCCCTGTCATGGTAAGATTAAGCATGCAGCACACGTGCACACACACATACCAAAGTTTATTTGTCACATGCGCCGAATACAACGGGTGTAAAGTAGATAAATGTGCAGGGGTAATAGCTATATACAGGAAGTACCAGTACCAGATAAATGTGCAGGGGTAATAGCTATATACAGGAAGTACCAGTACTAGATCGTTGTGCAAGTGTGCGAGGTATTTGAGGTATACTGTACATGAAGGCATGGTGTTACAGGAATTTAATTCCTCTCTTCTAATACCCAATTAAAATTAAACACTCTGTCAATTCATAAGAATTTGTAAGACCCTTATTTTATAGAAATGGACAGAGCCCGGTCTTAAAGTCAAATAGCAGCCTTTATTCACGAGAGTACTGCTCCTTACACATTTTACCACAGGTTATAAACTGAAAATGACGTCAGCGTTTTCTAAATGTTCCGTCTCTTCTTGACACTGGTAGAAAGGCTCTATAGTTCTCAAGCCTTCCCTCCTCGCCTAGAGCCAAGGTCAGCCAGTGTAGATAAGCACTCTAGTCAGTCTGGAGATATAGTTAATTCATTTCTACCAAGGAACAGACAGTCATTGTTCTAAACTCTTGACCACATTCACACACATTATATTCAGTACTGGGATCAAGAAAGAAAACTCATACACATACAGAATAGTATTCTGATTAGTACATATACAGTAACATAATAGTATTCGGATTAGTACATATACAGTAACATAATAGTATTCTGATTAGTCAGTCCTGATTGAAATGTATACATAATTAGTAATCATTGATAAAAATTCCCTTAACACATGGTTAAGTGACTAGGCATCATAATAGATAATAATAAGAGTAAAATAAAGAACAGAGTAGCAGCAGCAAATGAAGGTAAAAGTGTGTGTGTTTGTGTTGTCAGTATGTTTGTGTGTGTGTGCGTATGTAGTGAATGTGTGAGGGTTTTGTGTGAGGGTGTCAGTGTAGTGTGTGTGCATATAGTGTGTATATAAATGTATAGTTTTGTGAATGTGCATAGAGTCCGTGCAGACAGTCCAGGTAACCATTAATTAACTTATGACCAGTGCTTGACTTGGGCCGGAGCTGATCGGAACGTAGTACCGGCACATTTTTGGGGAATTGCGTACCGGCTCCTCTATAAAAACAAAATAGCCTATCTCTGGCCCAGATTCACACACGAGGCAAAAAAGGTTGATCAAAGCAGAATGAAGGCGGGATCTTCATTGAATAGTAATGGAGAATGTGCATTCATTTACTGATTCTGCTTTGTTTCAGTTTATTTACTGCTAGTCTGTGAATCTGTGTGTGACAGTAGGCTGTTTGAGATTTCACCAGCCTGAATGGCATGATGCACTGTGCCAAGTCGTCAAATTAGGGTTTGTAAGGTCATGGAAATTAGTTTCATAATTGTTGTTAATGTAATTCATGAAAGGACACTTTTAAATAAGATCAATCAATAATAAAACTACATATCAGCCATTATCGTTTTGACCCTTCATTTCCTGTCTGTGGTGCTGCGAGTGTACCAGTGTGAGTGGGTCGTTGCCCGCGGAGAAAGAGCAGGTATACAATAATGACAGACAGACCAACTAGATCACCAATTCAAAACATAACTAGTAGCACGTATCTCTCTAGTTAACTATAGCTAACTAAGCCTTCATTTAGCTGTGGCCTTTCCACCGGCACTGTAGAGCCTAAATAAATCTGCACCATTGGAAAGCTGGGATTCCCCTCTATTAAACAGTAGCCATGTAATTGTGACAACGTAAAAAACATTCTAAGAATAGTCTAATTTACAACTAACTTAGTGTGCATAGATCTCGCCTGAAACATTCATATTTGAGCCTTTTATTGATATATATCTATATATACAAACAAAAGCTCAAACAGGAAGTACCAGTGACGCGTTGAAGCAGTGATCCGATGAAGCAGACGCGAGGCTACAAGACTGGGAGTACAGACTGATATGTTCCAGGATTCTTCCGATAGCATTGAGGAGTTTACCACATCACTCAAGGGCTTCATCAATAAGTGCATAGATGATGTCATCCCCATAGTGACACTCCTAGTCTGTCCATTAGACTAAGTTTTACCGAAATCCTAAATTACATTATGCTATAGAGACCTCTGAATATTCACTGTTAAGGGTTCATACACCTTTTCCATGACCTCTCTATGACCTTTAACCAAATGTTCATGGCTAGTATTATAGCCTACATGAAAACGTAAGCATTATTGACACTGGAAAGCTGCTGTGTCTGATCCCATGTAGACCTACCACCTCCTGCCATTGACCAAGGCACTTAAATCCCCACATAAAAATGCACTGTTAGTCACATGTTGTCAACATGTGGTCAACCCTCCATCTAGAGAGCACCTTTCCTTCAACATCAGTGAACTTAGTCTAATGGACAGACTAGGAGCTCGGCCCCAGTGATGTACTGGGCTGTCTGTACCACCCTCAGTAGAGCTTTGTGGTCTGGTGGTGCATTTGCCATACCAAGCGGTGATACAGCCAGTCAAGATGCTCTCGATGGAGCAGATGTAGAACCTTTTGAGGATCCGAGGGCCCATGCCAAATCTTTTCACTCTCCGGAGGAGGAAGAGGCGCTGTCGTGCCCTCTTCACGACTGTGTGGGGTGGTCCAAGGAACTTGAATCTCTCAACCCTCTCCACTACTGCCCTGTCAATGTGGATGGGGCATGCTCTCCCCTATTTCTTCTTCCTGATGTTGAAGGAAAGGTTGTTGTCATTGCACCACACTGCCAAGTCTCTGACCTCCTCCCTGTAGGCTCTCATCACCATTGGTGATCAGGCCAGCCACTGTCGTGTCTTCAGCAAACTTAATGATGGTGTTGGAGTCTTGCGTGGCCACACGATCGTGGATAAACAGACTAAGGACACACCCTTGAGGGGCCCACGTGTTGAGGGTTCACTTAGCAGTGGTGTTGTTGCCTACACTCACCACCTTGGAGAGTCCCATCAGGAAGTCCAGGAACCAGTTACAGAGGGAGGTGTTCAGTCCCAAGGTCCCCAGCTTAGTAATGAGCTTGGAGGGAACTATGGTGTTGAATGCTGAGCTGTAGTCTATGTACAGCATTCTCACATAGCTATTTTCCCTCTTGTCCAGGTACGAGAGGGTACTGTGAAGTTAAGTTGAGATTGCTTTATCTGTGGAGCTGTGTGATCTTGGGGCAATATGCGAATTGGAGTGAGTCCAGGGTGCCTGGGATGATAGTGTTGATTTTTGTCATGACCAGCCTTTCGAAAGCACTTCATAATTACAGATGTGAGTGCTACAGGTAGATGGTCCTGGTTACCTTGGAGTCCTTGGGAACAGGGACAATGGGTGGTCAGTTTAAAACATTACAGGTGGAGATTGAAAATGTCAACTTGTTTAAAAGTTTTACATCGGCCATGGAGAGCGAGATCACATCCGGAACAACAGGACTCAATATTGTTTTCCTTGAAGCGAGCATAAAATGCATTTAGCTCGTTTTGGAGCATCACTGGGCATCTCACGGCTGGGTTTCCTCCGTTATCGTTTGCTAGCCCTGCCACATACAGTACGTTTAGCATTGAAGCCGTTGAAATAGGATTCCACCTTCCTTCTATATTTTTCTTTTGCATGTTTGATGTCTGATCAGAGGTCGTAGCATGCTTTCTATGTGTGCGTCCATGTCCGTGTCCCCTTTCTTTTAAGCAATAGCTCTAGCCTTTAGCCCAGCGAGGATATTGCCTGTAATCCATGTTTTTTGGTTTGGACACATTTGAATAGTCACTATGGGGATGACATCATCTATGCACTTATTGATGAAGCCCTTGAGTGATGTGGTAAACTCCTCAATGCTATCGGAAGAATCCTGGAACATATCAGTCTGTACTCCCAGTCTTGTAGCCTCGCGTCTGCTTCATCGGATCACTGCTTCAACGCGTCACTGGTACTTCCTGTTTGAGCTTTTGTTTGTAAACAGGAAGCAGGAGAAGAGAGTCATGGTCAGATTTGCCGAAGGGAGGGTGAGGGAGGGCCTTATGTGTTTCTGTGGGGAGAATAAAAGTGGTTTAGAGTTTTAGTACACCTAGGCATGCACAGACACACACTCACAGGTACGTGTGTGAGAGTCCGACATACACAAACAAGTACACCTACACGATGAAATGTACCAAGGAGCCAATAATAAACCATTCATACACGTGTACAATACAGTAGTGACACATTCACTTAAGCAGTGTGGAAACCGTTACTAACAGACACAAACACACAATACTATACAATGCATTCAGCCATGTACCCACCAACACAGTATATAGTAGCCATTATCTATCCCCACTGACGTGTCTGTGTCCGTCTCTCCAGATCTTGGCCCTGGTGGCAGTCAGAAAGGCCATGGACTACATCTTCTCCCAGCAAGATCTCAGCTACCTGGATGATGTCATCCCAGAGAAAGACAAGAAGAAGAAGGAGGATGAGAAGAGGAAGAAGAAACAGAAGAAAGGAAGCATCGACAGTGAAATCGATTTTGTAAGTCATTTTGAGGCTTTATTGAAAGTGGATCAGTCTGCTTGATTTTATGTGTTTCCCCCAAGGGATCTACCTTGTAGTAGTAGTAGTAGTAACAGTAGTAGTAGTAGTAGTAACAGTAGTAGTAGTAGTAGTAGTAGTAGTAGTAACAGTAGTAATAGTAACAGTAGTAGTAACAGTAGTAGCAATAATAGTAACAGTAGTAGTAGTAGTAGTAGTAACAGTAGTAGTAGTAGTAGTAACAGTAGTAGTAGTAGTGGTAACAGTAGTGGTAGTAGTAGTAACAGTAGTGGTAACAGTAGTGGTAACAGTAGTAGTAGTAGTAGTAGTAGTAGTAGTAGTAACAGTAGTAACAGTAGTGGTAGCAACAGTAGTAGTAACAGTAGTAGTAGTAACAGTAGTAGTAGTAGTAGTAACAGTAACAGTAGTAGCAGTAGTAACAGTAGTAGCAGTAGCAGTAGTAGTAACAGTAGTAGTAACAGTAGTAGTAACAGTAGTAGTAGTAGTAACAGTAGTAGTAACAGTAGTAGTAACAGTAGTAGTAGTAGTAGTAGTAACAGTAGTAGTAACAGTAGCATGTTACTTTTTGTAGAACACTAGCACGCTTAACTCATGACCTGTCCTCCCTCCTAACAGTCACACCACTCCTCCTATCCGAAACTATCCCTTCTGTGAACACTGTTCTCCAAATGAGAACTGGCTAACACTTTATGTTACGGTACTGAAATGAACACTGTCTGTCTGAGCACTGTCTTTTCCTACGGACATACATATGGTACAGATATCACCAGGTATTTGTGTAGAAACTACATTGTAAAATGATAATTACACAGCATGGATGACATCATTAATTACTTGTTTGTTTGTTTAAACGGCGCACCACTGGACGCCATTACAGTAGATACATGGGTCATATTCATTAGGTACCAAACAGAAGAAAACACAATGAAACAGGGAGGGACTACAGTACCTAAACTTATGAGAAACCCCCATTTTGGTTTTCCATTGCAAAATGATTTGCTATAGTGTGCCCTAATGAGTATGACCCAGGTAGTTAGTTGCCAATGTGTTAAATGAGTTGAAGTAAGTAGCAGAAAGTATAGCCATTGTTATTCTCTCCCTCCAGCCCCCTGAGTACCCCTACAATGACAAAATCCCCAGTATTAAAATCTCCATGGATATAATGGAGACGGAGCCCATGTTGGGGAATAAGGATAAGGCCTCGGACAGTGAGTACAACAAGACTGCATGGGGTTTCGTACCCACAACTGTACGGGGCTTAGAGCCCTTTTACACTATACTTCTTTGACGACACATACCAGTTCCACAACACATATTTTGTTGTGTAAAGAGACAGATCTAGATTCAAATCTCTTTTCCAAGCCACCTCTTTAGGTAGTGTTGGACACTTCTGCACCACATACCCCCCTCTGAGGGGTATAGTGTAAAGAGAATGGGAGAATCTCAATTGCATACTCCTCGCCTCCTTCTCAAAATCCATTAGATGAGGAAGCCAGAGGTCCGTCCCCTCTGACCTTCTCTTCCAAGGGGTTTTGAGAAGGAGGCGCGGAGAGAGGACGCGGGGAATATGCAATTGAGATTCTCCCAATGACTCTCTGATGCTAATTACCATTATACCAGTAGAGTAGACGGCATTTGTTGTCAGCCAAGACTTTTAAAAGGTCCACACTTTTGTGAATATTTTTATTAATCAAGTGTTTAACAGTATGTGCAATATGGTTTAGATCACAAACTCCTGTATAGTTTGAATAGCTATCCTTGTTTTGTTTGTCTATGTACTGTGTATTTACGGTATGCTAATAACTGCACACATGGGTAAAGTAAGGATAGTGTAAGCAGGAAAGTTGCACATCTGTGGTGAAGAGAGAGAGATATTTACTACACATATTTACGTATTATGTGTAAAAGCAGTCTTAATGAGTGCTGCTAAGGCCTTCTTGGAAATGTTTCTCTTACCTTCTTGCCTCCTTCCCCCTCTGTCTCTATTTGTCTCGCTCGCTCTTTGTCTGTCTGTATTCAGACCCCTTGACTTTTTCCACATTTTGTTAGGTTACAGCCTTATTCTAAAATGGATTAAAAAACATTTTTTTTCTCATCAATCTACACACAATACCCCATAATGACAACAAAAAAAAAGAAAACGGAAATATAACATTTACATAAGTATTCAGACCTTTTACTCAGTATTTTGTTGAGGCACCTTTGGCAGCGATTACAGCCTCAAATCTTCTTGCGTAGAACTCTACAAGCTTGGCACACCTGTATTTGGGGAGTTTCTCCCATTCTTCTGTGCAGATCCTTTTAAGCTCTGTCCGGTTTGATGGGGAGCGTTGCTGCATAGCTATTTTCAGGTCTCTCCAGAGATGTTTGATTGAGTTCAAGTCCGGCCTCTGGCTGGGCCACTCAAGGGCATTCAGAGACTTGTCTCAAAGCCACTCCTACATTATCTTGGCTGTATGCTTAGGGTTGTTGTCCTGTTGGAAGGTGAACCCTCACCCCCCAGTCTGAGGTCCTGAGCGCACTGGAGCAGGTTTTCATCAAGGATCTCTCGGTACTTTGCTCCGTTCATCTTTGCCTCAATCCTGACTAGTTTCCCAGTCCCTGAAAAACATCCCCACAGCATGATGCTTCATCGTAGGGAAGGTGCCAGATTTCCTCTAGACGTGACACTTGGCATTCAGGCCAAAGAGTTCAATCTTGGTTTCATTAGACCAGGGAATCTAATTTCTCATAGTCTGAGAGTCAATTTAGGTGTCTTTTGGCGAACTCCAGGCAGGTTGTCATGTGCCTTTTTACTGAGGAGTGGCTTCCATCTGGCCACTCTACCATAAAGGCCTGATTGGTGGAGTGCTACAGAGATGGTTGTCCTTCTGGAAGGTTCTCCCATATCCACAGAGGAATTCTAGAGCCCTGTCGTGGCAGAATCAGAATTAGTTAGGTAACATAGCTAAGATGTTTTATTTTCATAATATGCTTGTGAGATACTTGTCATTTATAATGTATTTTGTTGTACTATAGTGTTGGCCGTTTGCAGTTATCTGTTCTCTGTCAGGGTTCAGTTACTTGGGCCACAGAAAGGGGAGAGGTCAAGCTTGTCTTCATATGTAAACGTATCTTTTAAACCATGTGAAGGCATGATTGAGGGGGAACCAATTATCTCTTGGCTCCACAATGTCTGTGTGGAGGTCACTGTCTCTCTGTGATCTTGTCCAGGAGGGGGTGTATTTGATATATGCCATTGGTTGAGGTAATGGTGTTGGTCCTGAGTGGTACCAAGAGCGAGATAAGAACATAGTTTAGGAGACCAAAGCTGAACGATAATTTATAGCCAATGCTGTCTGGCTATGTGTGTCTTTGCTATAAAGGATCTCAATTGCAATGTGTAAGCACTCTCAGAGAATTCATTTATAGACACTGAATTGATCTGAGAGTCACAGGGTTGTGATGGAGCTCATATAAAATTAGAGATGGACTTCATGATAACTGTCTGGTGTGTGGTTTGCTCTCTCATGATTTGGTAATGCAGGAAATTCACACTACACCATCGGGTTCTTGGCCACCTCCCTGACCAAAACCCTTCTCCCCCGATTGCTCAGTTTGGTTGGGCTGCCAGCTCTAGCAAGAGTCTTGGTGGTTCCAAACTTCTTCCATTTAAGAATGGAGGCCACTGTGTTCTTGGGGACCTTCAATGCTGCAGAAATGTTTTGGTACCCTTCCTCAGATCTGTGCTTCAACACAGTCCTGTCTCTGAGCTCTACGGACCATTCCTTTGACCTCATGGCTTTGTTTTTGCATGTCTGATCAATTGAATTGACCACGGGCGGACTCCATTCAAGTTGTAGAAACATCTCAAGGATGATCAATGGAAACAGGATGCACCTGAGCTCAATTTCGAGTCTCATAGCAAAGGGTCTGAATACTACAGTTGAAGTCGGAAGTTTACATACACCTTAGCTAAATACATTTAAACTCAGTTTTTTACCATTCCTGACATTTAATCCTAGTAAAAATTCCCTGACTTAGGTCAGGTCAAATATTGACTCTTTACATCAACTTCATGTAATTGTCAATAAAAGCCTTTGACACTAATGAAATGCTTGTAATTATATTTTGTTGTCCTTAAGCCATTTTGCCACAACTTTGGATGTATGCTTGGGGTCATTGTCCATTTGGAAGACCCATTTGCGACCAAGCTTTAACTTCCTGACTGATGTCTTGAGATGTTGCTTCAATATATCCACATAATTTTCCATTCCTCATGATGCCATCTATTTTGTGAAGTGTACCAGTCCCTCCTGCAGCAAAGCACCCCCACAACATGATGCTGCCACCCCTGTGCTTTATCCCCATGTGCAGTTGCAAACCTTAGTCAGTTTTTTTTTATGGCGGTTTTTGAGCAGTGGCTTCTTCCTTGCTGAGTGGCCTTTCAGGTTATGTCGATATAGGACTCGTTTTACTGTGGATATAGATACTTTTGTACCCGTTTCCTCCAGCATCTTCACAAGGTCCTTTGCTGTTGTTCTGGGATGGATTTGCACTTTTCTCACCAAAGTACGTTAATCTCTAGGAGACAGAACGTTTCTCCTTCCTGAGCGGTATGACGGTTGCGTGGTCCCATGGTATTTATACTTGCGTACTATTGTTTGTACAGATGAACATGGTGCCTTCAGGTGTTTGGAAATTGCTCCCAAGGATGAACCAGACTTGTGGAGGTCTACAATTTTTCTTGGCTGCTTTCTTTTAATTTTCCCATGATGTCAAGCAAAGAGGCACTGAGTTTGAAGGTAGGCCTTGAAATACATCCACAGGTACACCTCCAATTGACTCAAATGATGTCAATTAGCCTATCAGAAGCTTCTAAAGCCATGACATCCTTTTCTGGAATGTTCCAAGCTGTTTAAAGGCTCAGTCAACTTAGTGTATGTAAACTTCTGACCCACTGGAATTGTAATAATCTGTCTGTAAACAATTGTTGGAAAAATGACTTGTGTCATGCACAAAGTAGATGTCCTAACCGACTTAAATTAGCAAAAATGCCTTAAACCTGTTTACACTTTGTCATTATGGGGTATTGTGTGTGGATATCTTTTTTTTAAACAATTTTATAAGAAATCTAATGTAACAAAATGTGGGAAAAGTCAAGGGGTCTGAATACTTTCCAGGGGCACTGTATATCTCTCTCTCTCTCTGTCTCTCCTTCTCCCTCTTCCCCTTTGTGAAGCACTAACCTCATCTTTGAGTCTTGATCAGATCTCTCGCTTTTCTCTGACTCTGCAGACATCCAGCTGTATTCTGCACACTAACGCAGATGAGCTTACTTTTCTAATCCTTTCTTATTGTTCTATTAACAGCTGCTTACAAATGCTTAATTAACAGCTGCTTATAAATGCTTAATTAACAGCTGCTTATAAATGCTTAATTAACAGCTGCTTATAAATGCTTAATTAACAGCTGCTTACAAATGCTTAATTAACAGCTGCTTCTACTGTGAAACATCATGGCTTTGCAACGCTTGCTCAAATGTTCCTCTTTTGCTGGACCTGGTCTGAATTATGATGATATTTTGAGAGTGAATATTTAAGTGGCTGAAACTTGTTAATGTTGTGTGTGTTTTGTCTTCTCTTTTAGGACCCCCGTCGTCTTTCCGTGACCAACACTCACCATGTTGAGGACTACTTTGAGCCCACTACTGTAGCAAGGTATCTGTGTGAGCGAGCCTGTGTGACTTATTCTATACCCCCAGACACCCACAGATTTATATAGTGTGACAATCAGTCAGAGTATAGCGTGTCATGGTTGTTCAATCTCTCTACCTTCTCTCTGTCTCCTCTCTCTCTCACTCTCTCGCTCTTTATCCCTCTCCTCTCTTTCTATCTCTCAGTCTGAATCTATTGAAAAAAAGCTGTGCCTCAGATTAGAATCGACCTGGAGCCAGAAGACAACGGTTTCTTCTGGAAAAACTAGTCTCTGGGATCTGAAATGTCCCTCTAGTCTAACACAAACAACCCAACAAAACCAGCACTAATCAACACAGCACAAAGTGCATCTGAAATTGCACCCTATTCCCTATATAGTGCACTACTCTTGTCCTCTTAGTGCACTACTTTTGACCAGAGCCCTATGTAAGGAATGAGATGCCATGTTGGATGTAAACAAAGACCCCTACAGCAGCCTCATTTATACTGTAGCACTGTTTTATAATTCTCTTTTAAATGTCCTGCTGAAGTACATATTTTTAATTTAAGATAACTGACAGAATTCTTTGTTTTGAGAAGAGAAGTATAGGAGGGAGCCTTGTGAAACGGGGAGATGTAAGTGTTTGTATGAGAGGGGTAGGGGTTGCATTTGAAAATCCTTAATTTGCTGTAGAGGTCATGCTCTACACCAAGGAAAACGTTGAAGTTCTTTGGAAGCCATTCATTGCTTATTCATGGGTATGGTATTAATGATTTATAAAGCATTTAAACTAATACAATGCTTCATGTATTCATAATTCATGCCTGTTAGGTAATTAAGTACAACACACTTTATTATGCAACTCTTATGGAGCTGTGAAGTTGGACTTGACTGTCCTATTCTATGCCTGCCAGAACAGATCAAACTTAAAAATCCCATTATCATTTCATGTTCAACTGTCCATCATCATAGTGTCCTTTTTGGATTTCATGTGTTTCTGTCCTTCACACCTGTATTGTCGTATTTATATATGCTAAATATTTTTTGCTCTTGAACCAAAATGTTGGTTTGGCTATTTTCCTTCCCAGTGTGTATGAAACTGATAAACTTTTCTGATTGGTCTGTTCTATTAGTTATGTTTGTTGCAGGGTTGAGGTCAATTGCAATGTCATTAGAATTTCTAATTCAATTCTTGAAATCACTCATGAAGTGGAGAATTTCTGACTGAATTACATTCTAATTTAAAGAATTTTAAAGTTTTGGAATTGAATTGGAATTATACTGTTTGAATTGGAATTGAAAAGAAAATGTTTTTTGAATTGAATTGCAATTCAATATTTGTATATTTCCCAGGTAATATAATTAATGCAAAAAGTGTCAAATCGACTGCAGGATTTGTTTTAAATCATTTAAACTTGTATTTCTATATTTCTAGTATAACTTGGCTATCTGAACACTGACATCAGCCTTAAAGCCTGAGGGAATTGTTGGGGATCATTTCAATTGGGAATTAAAATATTTTAATTGACCTAACATTGGAATTCAGAGGAAATTAATTATCTCTTAATTCAACGACTGACCTGGAATTATAATTGAATTTGTGGAATTAACCCTCGTCTGTTGTTCCTATCGGCTTAATAAGAGACAGGAGGACACCAACTACGATTATCTGTAGTAGGGATTGAAATATATAAATATACTTATTTGTAGCTCTACCTCTTTGACTTAATTAATGTACTGTAGGTGCCAGGCATTATAAGTACAGTATGATGAACCCATTATTATTATGTAATGATTTGTCATCATTAATACTGAATTATTTGCATGAAAGGGCACAGCACAGGATCTCTACCTTATCATTTTCTGAGTTTCTTTTGCTCTGTAACTAATTAATTCGAGATTTTTATTTGTATCACATTTAAATAAATGCAATAACAGTGACGCATATTATATCGCTGAGAGATTAAGTGAAATAATAATTACATGTATTTACAATATGACAATTTTTCCAGTTGTCTGTGGGGCAACATTTTTATTATTACCTTTTTTAATGAAGTGATCATTTAGTAAGTGTTTTTTAAGGATATTAAATAATATTATGATCTACGATATCATTGAAGAATCAGTGAGACAATGCAATATTGAAGTTACTTGTCTTGCATTTCTGCAAGAACTAATGTTGCATATAGTGTACAGCTTTTCAAAGTTCCATGACCAAATATTCATTCACAACCATTCAACATTTAATCTCCTCCACCAGCCAGCTTTCTCGGTTGCCAGCTTTCTCGGTTGCCAGCTCTCACAGATGCATTGCAGCCCTTGTAGAAATGTAGGCTTAAATTATTTACTTGTGCAAAAAATCCTGGACTGCATTTGGACTAATTGCAGTTTCTAAGTGGCTTGAAGATAGAGCTTTTGGTTATGTGGTCTTATTGATTACTGGGTTTGTAAATTATTTAAATTGTAACATCTTCAAGCATTCATCTCAGCCAATTAAATGAGATGAATCAAAACTCACTGTGATTCTTATCTATGCTGTTATCTTCATGCTACTCTTACAGGAGTGTATGAAAGCTAATATACTGCAGCGTTAATATAATACAATTATATTTGTAATCTTGCGTGGTATAATGTCAAAAACAATATTGTATTGTAAGTGTATCTGAAGTATGATAGAACTGTGATGAATGTCAAAATGATGGTACACTCTTAATCATGGTCCCTATTGATGTCATGTTTTCTATCCCAAATATGCCAGCTCCCATCTTGATCTGTCCTGGGGCAAATGTTAGTTGTCTGTATATCTTGACAGCATATTCATTTTCTAGGTTTCTAAGTTTAGGATTAGTCCATGTTTTTGCTGTAAAATGTGTTGATTCATTGGGGGCTAATTTGATCAACTTTTCTTTTTAATAAAGTTGACACATTTGAGAATCTTTATCTACAAACATGGTTCATATTTAACAAGCACAAGCACTGAGATACAAGTGTCAGTTTATTGTAAAACGTAGAACAAAATATCCAAGCAATAAAACTATACTTTAAGATAAATGAATACCTGTAAGATTTATGGTATTTCATTAATAATTGGTATAGACTATTTTTGAATGAGTATGTTACTTAAAGTGAGTTATTTGGCATATTTTTCAAATGACATGCATATTGACAGCAATAAAGTCACATACAAAATTATTCTGTGTTGGTTTCAGTCTGTATTAAATGTTTATATTTGATCTAATGTAACAGTCAGGCCTGGATTCACAAAATGTCTTATCCTCAAAAAGGTTATTGGAAAACATTCATTCTTATATTTCTCTGGGCTCTGATCTCTTTGCAAAAATACTTATAAAGTCTACTGCTGGTGGTCAGATGCTGTAATTGGTTGATACGCCGCTACCATAAAAGTTATGGTAGTTTAATGAGCCATAGCACTCTAAATGGACCAGCAGTGGGGTCAACAGTTTAACTGGGATTGGAAACATAATTGAACTGATGAGACCAAATCAAATCAAATTTTATTTGTCACATACACATGGTTAGCAGATGTTAATGCGAGTGTAGCGAAATGCTTGTGCTTCTAGTTCCGACAATGCAGTAATAACCAACAAGTAATCTAACTAACAATTCCAAAACTACTGTCTTATACACAGTGTAAGGGGATAAAGAATATGTACATAAAGATATATGGATGAGTGATGGTGCAGAGCAGCATAGGCAAGATACAGTAGATGGTATTGAGTACAGTATATACATATGAGATGAGTATGTAAACAAAGTGGCATAGTTAAAGTGGCTAGTGATACATGTATTACATAAGGATGCAGTAGATGATATAGAGTACAGTATATACGTATACATATGAGATGAATAATGTAGGGTATGTAAACATTATATTAGGTAGCATTGTTTAAAGTGGCTAGTAATATATTTTACATCATTTCCCATCAATTCCCATTATTAAAGTGGCTGGAGTTGAGTCAGTGTGTTGGCAGCAGCCACTCAATGTTAGTGGTGGCTGTTTAACAGTCTGATGGCCTTGAGATAGAAGCTGTTTTTCAGTCTTTCGGTCCCAGCTTTGATGCACCTGTACTGACCTCGCCTTCTGGATGATAGCGGGGTGAACAGGCAGTGGCTCGGGTGGTTGTTGTCCTTGATGATCTTTATGGCCTTCCTGTGACATCGGGTGGTGTAGGTGTCCTGGAGGGCAGGTAGTTTGCCCCCGGTGATGCGTTGTGCAGACCTCACTACCCTCTGGAGAGCCTTACGGTTGTGGGCGGAGCAGTTGCCGTACCAGGCGGTGATACAGCCCGCCAGGATGCTCTCGATTGTGCATCTGTAGAAGTTTGTGAGTGCTTTTGGTGACAAGCCGAATTTCTTCAGCCTCCTGAGGTTGAAGAGGCGCTGCTGCGCCTTCTTCACGATGCTGTCTGTGTGAGTGGACCAATTCAGTTTGTCTGTGATGTGTATGCCGAGGAACTTAAAACTTACTACCCTCTCCACTACTGTTTCATCGATGTGGATAGGGGGATGTTCCCTCTGCTGTTTCCTGAAGTCCACAATCATCTTCTTAGTTTTGTTGACATTGAGTGTGAGGTTATTTTCCTGACACCACACTTCGAGGGCCCTCACCTCCTCTCTGTAGGCCGTCTCGTCGTTGTTGGTAATCAAGCCTACCACTGTTGTGTCGTCCGCAAACTTGATGATTGAGTTGGAGGCGTGCGTGGCCACGCAGTCGTGGGTGAACAGGGAGTACAGGAGAGGGCTCAGAACGCACCCTTGTGGGGCCCCAGTGTTGAGGATCAGCGGGGTGGAGATGTTGTTGCCTACCCTCACCACCTGGGGGCGGCCCGTCAGGAAGTCCAGTACCCAGTTGCACAGGGTGGGGTCGAGACCCAGGGTCTCGAGCTTGATGACGAGCTTGGAGGGTACTATGGTGTTGAATGCCGAGCTGTAGTCGATGAACAGCATTCTCACATAGGTATTCCTCTTGTCCAGATGGGTTAGGGCAGTGTGCAGTGTGGTTGAGATTGCATCGTCTGTGGACCTATTTGGGCGGTAAGCAAATTGGAGTGGGTCTAGGGTGTCATGTAGGGTGGAGGTGATATGGTCCTTGACTAGTCTCTCAAAGCACTTAATGATGACGGAAGTGAGTGCTACGGGGCGGTAGTCGTTTAGCTCAGTTACCTTAGCTTTCTTGGGAACAGGAACAATGGTGGCCCTCTTGAAGCATGTGGGAACAGCAGACTGGTATAGGGATTGATTGAATATGTCCGTAAACACACCGGCCAGCTGGTCTGCGCATGCTCTGAGGGCGCGGCTGGGGATGCCGTCTGGGCCTGCAGCCTTGCGAGGGTTAACACGTTTAAATGTTTTACTCACCTCGGCTGCAGTGAAGGAGAGTCCGCATGTTTTCGTTGCAGGCCGTGTCAGTGGCGCAATACGAAACATATCCCAGTCCACGTGATGGAAGCATTCTTGGAGTGTGGAATCAGCTTGTTCAGACCAGCATTGGAGCTTCTTGTTTTAGTTTCTGTCTGTAGGCAGGGATCAGCAAAATGGAGTCATGGTCAGCTTTTCCGAAACGAGGGCGGGGCAGGGCCTTATATGCGTCGCGGAAGTTAGAATAACAATGATCGAAGGTTTTTCCAGCCCTGGTTGCGCAATCGATATGCTGATTTAGGGAGTCTTGTTTTCAGACTAGCCTTGTTAAAATCTCCAGCTACAATGAATGCAGCCTCAGGATGTATGGATTCCAGTTTGCAAAGAGTCAAATAAAGTTCATTCAGAGCCATCGATGTGTCTGCTTGGGGGGGAATATATACGGCTGTGATTATAATCGAAGAGAATTCTCTTGGTAGATAATGCGGTCGACATTTGATTGTGAGGAATTCTAAATCAGGTGAACAGAAGGATTTGAGTTCCTGTATGTTTCTGTGATCACACCACGTCTCGTTAGCCATAAGGCATACGCCCCCGCCCCTCTTCTTACCAGAAAGATGTTTGTTTCTGTCAGCGCGATGCGTGGAGAAACACGCTGGCTGCACCGCCTCCGATAGCGTCTCTCCAGTGAGCCATGTTTCCGTGAAGCAAAGAACGTTACAGTCTCTGATGTCCCTCTGGAATGCTACCCTTGCTCGGAATTGCTCCAAGTGAGCAAGTTAAAGAACTTACTTGTCTTGCATTAGGCCTAGCTTAATCTCCTGTCCGATAAATAGGCAGAGAGTAGACGGAAGGTCCCCAGTCTCTCCACACATGCTTTGGATGGATAAGCTGTGTTTTGTGTGCTTCTAGCCTATTAGGTCAACATGACAGCCTTTTCTCAAGCATTATGACCTATCACAGCAGCGAGTCTGCATAGTGACTGGAATCACAGGAATGGAATGAATGGCTAATTAACTCAAACCTGTTATCTTTTACTGTGTACTGGACACTGTCATTGTTGCCAGGGAAAAGACATTCACCCACAGTTAACCGTTACTTTGATCTTGAGAGCCACATAGTATGTTCCCATAAATTTTCGTTATCCACAAGCATGATTTGAGATTAGAGGTGTCACTATAGTGAAGGGTGAAGGATGATGCTATGAAAGTGATAGTACCAATAGCCCGCTATTAGATGTAATGCCTAAACATGTGGGTAGGGTGAAAGAACATCCCTAGGTTACTACTTACAGTATGTTGTCAAAATGCCTTGCCCTTGTGGTGTGATAACATAGGTCTACATGAACGTTGGCTCTACTGTAATTGACAGGCAGGGCAAGGTATTTTCCAACAAAAGAAAACAGAAATTCTACAGGCTTGTCCTTACTTTGGTCAGGCTTACTGCCAAGTAACGTCCAGTTAGGTTCGATATCCCTCCCATTGTTGGAGGGCCCTGCAGGTCAGCTCTTGCTGCTCCAGACCAAAAACGGATCTGGGCAAAGCCAGGTAAAAACAGACACAACCCAACCTTCAAGCTAATTATATTCAAATGTGTGTAATTAGGCTCTTCCTCTTCCGGGCCAGCAGATGTAGCCAACTGTCAGCAATATATCGGCCTTCACACACCCAACCTGTCACTCCGTCACACACCCCCCTCGTCAGCTCTGACCAGGCGGGCGGGGCGGCCATCGTCCACAGAGTGTTGAGACGGGACAAGGCCTCTCCATTCCCGTGTTTTGACCAGGACCTGTGGACAACAAAGAAACGATACTGTTGGACTGAGAGAAACCACCTGGTCACTCTATCGTTGATTACCTTGTTTCTGGACATCCAGACTAGAGGAGTATAGTCCGTGACCAGAGTGAGGTGTCGTCCCAAGAGGTAGTACTTTAACTTGGGCACTCTTTCTCCACTGTTGAGTATTTGGTTTCTCGGGGCAACAGCTTCCGGCTGATGTATAGGATAGGATGCTCTTCCCCTCGTACTTCTTGGGACAAGACCGCTCGCACCCCTGTGTCGAGGGCATCTGTTTGGATCACCATCTCTCTCCCAAAGTCCGGAATCACCAAGACCGGTCTGGAGTACAGGGCCTCCTTCAGGTTCTGGAAGGCTTCTTTCGCTTTGTCAGTCAACCTGACCACGTTGGGCTGGGTCTTTTTGGTCAGGTCTGTGAGATGACAAGCTACAGTTGCACAGTTAAGAATTAACCTACATTAATAGCTGGTTAGTCCCTCAAAGGTTTTTACCTGAGACTTGGTTTGGGGCTGTGGCCACTCTCAGAGGGCTTGAAATTTCATCTCTTGCAGTTTGATGTTGCCCCCCTCGATGGTGAAACCCAGGTACTCTGCTTCCTCAAGTCCCAGTCTGCATCTTTTTGCATTGGCGGTTAGACCTGCTCTGCGAAGAGCCTCCAAGACAGTGTTGAGCTGCTTCAGGTGAGATTCCCAGTTAGGGCTGTACACAATCACGCCATCCAAATATGCTGCTGTGTACTCACTGTGGGGTCTGCAGTGAAAATATATACCAGGCGTTGCTCAGGCTGTCAATCAGCTCATCTACACGGGGCATAGGATAAGCGTCAAATTTCGATATCTCATTTAGTTTTCAAAAGCGTTGCAAAACCGTACCGACCCATCCGGCTTCGGTGGCTCTCCACTAGGAGGACTAGTTGGTCCACGGACTGTGGATTGCCCTGCCTGGCCACCTTCTTGGCATCATAGGGAAGGGCCCGTAGGAAGTGGTTCACTCTCTCTACCACGCTGGGCCCTGCAGGGTCACTCTGCAACCAGGCCTTCGTCAGCCGAATGAGGACGTGCATCTGGGCCCTAACTGACTGGGCGCGAACAAAGGTCCATTCCTGGAACTTCAAGACCGGGTCATTAACATGTAGCCATTCCGGGCAAGAATCGCTGCCTTAACCACCTTGTAGCCTTTAGCCTGGTCATATGATAGGTCAAAGTAGGCCTGTTGTTCTTCTCCAGACAGGAAGGGTCTGAGCAGCCCAGCTTTCAAACACCCACCCTCTCAACCCATCACATTTTGTTTTGTCAGTCACTGACAGTCACTCAATTAGCCATGTCAGCTAACACATTTTTTATTGGTAAGTTATCTAAAGTTGTAGTAATCATGGCCGAATACCGATGTACCCAGGGGCCCTGACCTCCAGGGGGGTCCCATTGATGTTGTTAGTCATTCTCACTCAGATATCATTAACATGGCATAAGTCATGGCAAAATATGTAGAATTTAAGGACATTAGCTATAAAACTGAAAGAAAGTATCTCTCCCCATGGCAAAATCAGTAGAATTGCATTACATTTGTTATAAAATTGCTAAAATGTGTCTCTGCCACATGGCAAAATGTGTAGAACTGCAGAAAATTAACTTTAAAATATTACGTTGACTTTCCACCGTCAAGGGGGGTGGCACTAAAAAACGTTTCACACTTAGGGCCACTTAGAGATACAAGAAGAGGAGAAGTGGATTCTGGCCTATGAGCGCCACCTAGAGGTTTACTCTGCACACCCCTCACTAGGTATTCAATATGGGTTGAATTAGGTTATTGTCCAAATTGAGTTTCAGGCATATATGCAGTCCATGTTGTGGGCTTGGAGCCTCCAGTCCCTGGCATGACCACTGAGTTGCAGTATAGACCAAGATGGTCACTAGGCTAAGGCATAGATATACTGTAAATAGGGCTAAACTCATGTTTCATTGACCGAAGACAGAGGTGGGGGTTCTAACTTCTACTAATCCCTGCCCCGATGTTCAGAGGCCTCGTACAAGTATTTATGTACGTCCAGCATATATATCATAGATGTCTTGGAGAAAACTAATCCTGCCCCTCTGGTCTCTCTTTGGTGTCTCTCTGGTCTCTCTCTGGTTCTTCTCTGATCTCTTTGGTCTCTCTTTGGTCTCTCTGGTCTCTTTCTGGTTCTTCTCTGATCTCTTTGGTCTCTCTGGTCTCTCTCTGGTCCTTCTCTGATCTCGTTGGTCTCTCTGGTCTCTCTCTGGTCCTTCTCTGATCTTTTTGGTCTCTCTCTCTGGTCTCTCTGGTCTCTCTCTGGTCCTTCTCTGATCTCTTTGGTCTCTCTCTGGTCTCTCTCTGGTCCTTCTCTGATCTCGTTGGTCTCTCTCTGGTCTCTTTGGTCTCTCTCTGGTCCCCCCCTCTCTGATCTCTAGGGTCCTTATCTGGTCTCTCTCTGGTCTCTCGCTGATCTCTTTGGTCTCTCTCTGGTCCCTCCCTCTCTGATCTCTCTGGTCTCTCTCTCTGGTCCCTCTTTGATCTCTCTGGTCTTTCTCTCTGGTCCCTCTTTGATCTCTCTCTGATCTCTTTGGTCTCTCTCTCTGGTCCCTCCCTCTGATCTCTCTGGTCTCTCTCTGGTCTCTCACTGATCTCTTTGGTCTCTCTCTGGTCCCTCCCTCTCTGGTCTCTCTCTGGTCTCTCTCTGGTCCCTCTCTGATCTCTCTGGTCCCTCTCTGATCTATCTGGTCTCTCTATGTTCTCTTTGGTCTCTCTCTGGTCTCTCTCTGGTCCCGCTCTTGCTGATCTATCTGGTCTCTGGTCTCTCGCTGATCTCTTTGGTCTCCCTCTGGTCCCTCTCTTTCTGGTCTTTCTCTGGTCTCTCTGGTCTCTCACCGAACTCTTTGGTCTCTTTAGTCTCTCTCTGGTCCCTCCCTATCTGATCTATCTGGTCTCTCTCTGGTCCCTCTCTGATCTCTGGTCTCAACCAAATCTTGCTTATGGATACCAAAAGACAAGAGACGGCCCTGTATGAGATACAAAAAGAGGAGAAGTGGGATGTCGATTCTGGCCTATGAGATCCACCTAAAGGTTCACTCTGCACACCCCTCACTATGTACTCAATATAAGTTTAATTAGGCTATTTGAGTGTACATTGATTACATTTATTATTTTAAGATTGTGATATTGTCCAAATTGTGTTTCATATTATTTTCAGGCCTTGGAGTCTCCAGTCCCTGGCATGACCACTGGGTGGCAGGATAGACCAATCAATCACATATAGCCCTTGGTCAGAGGTAATCTCTGGTGTGCCACAAGGGGACGTGGTTTCACCATATCTGTTTCCCCTTCACATGTCAACACGAAAGTTGTTTTCAGTGACACTCTGGACACTGGGTATGCAGACCATGTAGGGCTGTCCCGATCTATACCATTAACCAGCATCCAAGAGGACACTTCCATGGGCTTGGAGGCAAAGCAGCTGGAACAGAGGGTCACATCCAACAACATGCTCCTGAATGGGAAAAAGTCTGTGGAAATGCGGACATGTTTGGCTAGAGACCATCCACAAACTGCACCGCTCATCATAGGAGGACAGGAAGTACCATTGGTAACAACAACCAAGTATCTTGGTTTGCATCTAGACTCTAACCTCAGTGGTGACACACATGTGGAGCAGTCTGTGAGGAAGGCCTCAAAATGCTGGTCACAGTCTACACTACAATGGACAGCCCTTGTCTGGTATATGGTGGAGTGCTGTTAGTTGGATGCAGCAAAAAGCAGCAGGCCCAACGAGACAAGGTGCAGAGGAGGGCCTTGATGATCATCTCCAGAGGTGGAGCAGTCCAACCACAGCTCCCGTCACTGCAGAGCAAGTGAGAGCAGGCTGCAGTGCACCTGGTGAAGGACATGCACACTCTTGACCATCCACTGAACAACCTGCTCCCTCCAAAAAGAGGTAACTGCACCACCAGGCTCCTGAGAAACAGCCACCAATTGTCCTGTATAACTTCCTGTACGAATCGCCAGTGAAACGCCACTCTAGCCTCTGTTATCAGACTGTATAATAACTCTAGCTCTTAAATGGCTTTCCCAATCATATTTCAATTTTCATCAGAAGAAATGTCCTGTAATGTTTCAAGTGTTCTGTATTCTATTTAAAGTGCCTTGCAAAAGTGTTCACCCCCCTTTTTCCTATTTTGTTGCATTACAACCTGTAAATAAATATAAGGCTAATTATTACATTAAATTATTACCTGCAAGAGGTTGGCTTGGACTCCCCCTTGGTATTTTTCCTATTTTGTTGCATTACAACCTGTAATTTAAATAGATTTTTATTTGGATTTTATGTAATTGACATACACAAAATAGTCCAAATTGGTGAAGTGAAATTTAAAAAATTACTTGTTTCAAAAAATGAATAAAATGTAAATGGAAAAGGGGTGCGTTCATATGTATTCACCCCCTTTGCTATGAAGCCCTAAATAAGATCTGGTGCAACCAATTACCTTCAGAAGTCACATAATTAGTTATTAAATAAAGTCCACCTGTGTGCAATCTAAGTGTCACATGATCTGTCACATGATCTCAGTATATATACACCTGTTCTGAAAGGCCCCAGAGTCTGCAACACCACCAAGCGAGCGACACCATGAAGACCATGAAGACCAAGGAGCAGTACAAACAGGTCAGGGACAAAGTTGAGGAGAAGTACAGATCAGGTTTGGGTTGTAAAAAAAATATCCAAAACTTTGAACATCCCAAGGAGCACCATTAAATCCATTATTTAAAATGGAAAGATTGTTTATGGTCATGTACCAAAATACAAAGATACTGGTCTGGTGTTCTGCAAGAAATTGAAAAGATCCTAGGGGTTGATCTAGAATTGGACCCAGTTTCTTTACTGTTAGGTCTCCCTAGTAGGCAGGTTACTTCTGTGGGTAAAAGGAGGCTTTACAACATCCTTACCTTCGCAGCGAGGAAAAACATCCTTTTACAGTGGATTAGTGATAAGGTTCCCTCCATTAAAGATTGGCATAAGATACTATTTGAATGGGTGCCACTGGAATATCTGACATGTACATTGCATTCTAAAACAGATCAGTTCTACATAGTATGGGAACCTTATCTAAATGATCTAGAACCTGAGATATCAGCTATTATGCTGCAAGGATTGTCTTAGAATGGTGGTGATCTATGTATTTCAGAATTACACTGTACGTTCCATGTGTTGAACCTAACTTCTTGGTTTAAACTGAGCTTTTGTGTTTAATTTCTGCTTGTATGTTTGTTCAAAAAGTATGTATTGAGAGACGCAATAATGGGGATGGGGTGAGAAGCGCCTAGCAGGGAGAGGAAGATTGTGTATGTATGTACAGTATATGTATATGTGTGTATATATGTGTGTGTATGTAAGTGCGTGCTGTTTTTTCATCTCTTAATTTGGGTGAAAATTGTGAAATTCCAATAAAAATACTGTTATAAAAAAAAGGAAAGAATATGGCACCACAACAAACCTGCTAAGAGAGGGCCGCCCACCAAACTTCACAGGCAAGGAGGGCATTAATCAGAGAGGCAACAAAGAGACCAAAGATAACCCTGAAGGAGCTGCAAAGCTCCAGGAGGAGATTGAAGTATCTGTACATAGGACCACTTTAAGCCATACACTCCACAGAGCTGGGCTTTATGGAAGAGTGTCCAGAAAAAAATAAGCAAACATGTTTGGTGTTCGCCAACAGGCATGTGGGAGACTCCCCAAACATATGGAAGTTACTCTGGTGGTATGACTTAAAGATTGCTGTACATCAGCGAACCCATCCAACTTGAAGGAGCTAGAGCAGTTTTGCCTTGAAGAATGGCAAAAATCTCAGTGGCTAGATGTGCCAAGCTTATAGAGACACCCCAAGAGACTTGCAGCTGTAATTGCTGCAAAAGGTGGCTCTACAAAGTATTGACTTTGAATAGTTATGCATGCTCAAGTTGTACATTTTTTTGTCTTATTTTTTGTTTGTTTAACAATGAAAAATATTTTGCATCTTCAAAGTGGTAGGCATGCTGTGTAAATCAAATGATACAAATCCATTTTAATTCCAGGTAGTAAGACAACAAAATTGGAAAAATGCCAAGGGGGTGAATACTTTCGCAAGTCACTGTATGTCACGTATTATGTGTTATGTATTTTAAATGTGCAATTATTAGTAATGTAAATTCTGCATTTCAGTTTATATGTGAGCAAGAATAAATAAGCTCAAACCCAAACTCAAGTTTGTCACTAGTCTAAGCCATAGACTGTAAAAAGTAGGGCTAAACTCATGTTTCATTGACCGAAGACAGCAGTGGGGGTTCTAACTTCTACTAATCCTGGTCACAATGTTCAGAGACCTCGTACATGTATTTCTGTATATCCAGCATATGTTTGAAAGAACATTGATCTTTTGAAATTCTGTAGAGAGAAGAAACCCACCAAACCTGAATCCAAGATGGCGTAGCAGTCAGACGTATTTGTCCTTCGTCTTGTCGTGTCCCATGTATATATATTTTAATATATTTTTCTTTGCATATCTTTTTATATTTTTCTAAACCCTTACTTCAAAATACTCTCCTGCAACCCGCCTCACCCAATGTGGTGTGGACCTGCTTTTTCACAAAAGTATTTTTCCCTGCCTCTATAACTGGAATCTCTCCAACATAAACTAGCCAGCTAACGGTCATCAGCTAACCCCTAGCTCGGAAAGCTCTCGCCAGTTTGTACAATGCGATTCAACCAGAGCATACCGGACCTATTTTTCTCTCCATATCCCCGGATTCCTATCGCAAGCTCTGAATCTTCTCACCTTCCAAACTTTGCAGCTAACGTCCCCTGAATGCTAGCTGTCTAGAGCACAACAGACTGTTGGCTTACGAGGCCCATCGAATCCATTCCGAAGCTACCAGCTAGCAGTCAGCTATCCTTTGCTAGCGGTCATCAGCTACCTTTATCCTGGACAACTCCCACCAGTCTGTACAGCGCGACTCAAACCAGAGCTAGTCGGACTTTTTCTTCTCCATATCTCCGGATTCCTACCGCAAGCTCTGAACCAATTTAAAAAAAAAATGTTTTAAACATTTTTATTATGATATTTTTTCCCCCCACCTGGAATTATAGCAGCTAACGACCCCTGAAAGCACAGCCGCTAATCTGCGGCCTGCTAGCTATCTAAAGCACATTGGACTGCTGGCTTAAGAGGCCCTTCGGACATATTTATTCGGCCACTATACATATTTTGCCAATTGGCCTGGTTTACCACACAGAGCCCTGCTGATCCATCCGCTGATGTAACTGAACGAGGGGGCCACAACAGACTTTCCTCCGTCACGTCATCCCTCTAAGGCCATTCTGTTAGCCTGCTAGCCCCGTGCCGCTAGCTGCCTGAAGCCACACACTGGACTTGTATGATCACCCGGCTACGCATGCCTTTCCCTAACGTCACCATGCCGTGTCGATTGCTGTTCTGGTTTGTAACTATTGATTTATTTCATTGTAGAGCCTCTAGCACTGCTCAACACGCCTCGGCTAACAATATAGTTCCAACTCCCACACACGCAGTGACATCACCTGGTTTAAATGCTATTTCTAGAGACAATATCTCTTTCATTATCACTATATGCACAGGTTTACTCCCACAGTATTCACATCCTACTATACCTTTGTCTGTACATTATGCCTTGAATATATTCTACCGTGCCCAGAAATCTGCTCCTTTTACTCTCTGTTCTGAACATACTAGGCGTCCAGTTCTGTTAGCCTTTAGCCGTACCCTTATCCTACTCCTCCTCTGTTCCTCTGGTGATGTAGAGGTTAATCCAGGCCCTGCAGTGTCAACCTCCACTCCCATCCCCCAGGCTCTCTCATTTGTTGACTTCTGCAACCATAAAAGCCTTGGTTTCATGCATGTTAACATTAGAAGCCTCCTCCCTAAGTTTGTTTTATTCACTGCCCTAGCACACTCCACCAATCCGGATGTCCTAGCCGTGTCTGAATCCTGGTTTAGGAAGACCACCAAAAACCTTGAAATTTCCATTCCTAACTATAACATTTTTCAACAAGATAGAACTGCCAAAGGGGGCGTTGTTGCAATTTACTGCAAAGATAACCTGCAGAGTTCTGTCTCACTATCCAGGTCTGTACCCAAACAATTTGAGCTTCTACTTCTAAAAATGAACCTTTCCAGAAACAAGTCTCTCACCGTTGCTGCTTGCTATAGACCACCCTCTGCCCCCAGCTGTGCCCTCGACACCATATGTGATTTGATTGCCCCCCCATCTATCTTCTGAGCTTGTGCTGCTAGGTGACCTAAACTGGGACATGCTGAACACCCCGGCCATCCTACAATCTAAGCTTGATGCCCTCAATCTCACACAACTTATCAATGACCCTACCAGATATAACCCCATCTCTGTAAACACGGGCACCCTCATAGATATCATCCTAACTAACTCACCCTCCAAATACACCTCTGCTGTTTTCAACCAAGATCTCAGCGATCACTGCCTCATTGCCTGCATCCATAATGGGTCTGCGAGCAAACGACCACCCCTCATCACTGTCAAACACTCCCTAAAACACTTCTGCGAGCAGGCCTTTCTAATCGACCTGGCCGGGGTATCCTGGAATGACATTGACCTCATCCCGACAGTAGAGTATCTATTCCTGGTTATTCTTTAAAAGTGCCTTCCTCACCATCTTAAATAGGCATGCCCCATTCAAAAAATGTAGAACCAGGAATAGATATAGCCCTTGGTTCACTCCAGACCTGTCTGCCCTTGACCAGCACAAAAACATCCTGTGGCGTTCTGCATTCGCATCGAATAGCCCCCGTGATATGCAACTTTTCAGGGAAGTTAGGAACGAATATACACAGGCAGTTAGGAAAGCTAAGGCTAGCTTTTTTAAACAGAAATTTGCATCCTGCAGTACAAACTCAAAGACGTTCTAGGACACTGTAAAGTCCATGGAGAATAAGAGCACCTCCTCCCAGCTACCCACTGCTCTGAGGCTAGGAAACACTGTTACAACCGACAAATCCACTATAATTGAGAATTTCAATAAGCATTTTTCTATGGCTGGCCATGCTTTCCACCTAGCTACCCCTACCCCGGTCAACTTCCCGGCACCCTCCACAGCAACCCGCCCAAGCCCCTCCATTTCTCCTTCACCCATATCCAGATAGCTGATGTTCTGAAAGAGCTGCAAAATCTTGACCCCTACAAATCAGCCGGGCTAGACAATCTGGACCCTCTCTTTCTAAAATTATCTGCCGAAATTGTTGCAACCCCTATTACTAGCCTGTTCAACCTCTCTTTCGGATCGTCTGAGATTCCCAAAGATTGGAAAGCTGCCGCAGTCATCCCCCTCTTCAAAGGGGGAGACACTCTAGACCCAAACTGCTACAGACCTATATCTATCCTACCCTGCATCTCTAAGGTCTTCGAAAGCCAAGTTAACAAACAGATTACTGACCATTTTGAATCACATCGTACCTTCTCCGCTATGCAATCTGGTTTCCGAGCTGGTCATGGGTGCACCTCAGCCACGCTCAAGGTCCTTAACGATATCATAACCGCCATCGATAAGAGACATTACTGTGCAGCTGTATTCATCGACCTGGCCAAGGCTTTCGACTCTGTCAATCACCACATTCTTATTGGCAGACTCAACAGCCTTGGTTTCTCAAATGATTGCCTCGCCTGGATCACCAACTACTTCTCTGATAGAGTTCAGTGTGTCAAATCGGAGGGCCTGTTGTCCGAACCTCTGGCAGTCTATGGGGGTGCCACAGGGTTCAATTCTCATGCCGACTCTCTTCTCTGTATACATAAATTATGTCTCTCTTGCTGCTGGTGATTCTCTGATCCACCTCTACGCCGACAACACCATCCTGTATACTTCTGGCCCTTCTTTGGACACTGTGTTAACTAACCTCCAGACGAGCTTCAATTCCATACAACTCTCCTTCCGTGGCCTCCAAGTGCTCTTAAACGCAAATACAACTAAATGCATGCTATTAAACCGATCATTGCCCGCACCTGCCCGCCCATCCAGCATCACTACTCTGGACGGCTCTGACTTAGAATACGTGGATAACTACAAATACCTAGGTGTCTGGCTAGACTGTAAACTCTCCTTCCAGACTCACATTAAGCATCTCCTATCAAAAATTAAATCTACAATCGGCTTCCTATTTCGCAACAAAGCTTCCTTCACTCATGCTGCCAAACATACCCTCGTAAAACTGACCATCCTACCGATCCTTGACTTCGGCGATGTCATCTATAAAATATCCTCCAACACTCTACTCAGCAAACTGGATATAGTCTATCACAGTGTCATCCGTTTTGCCACCAAAGCCCCATACACTACTCACCACTGCGACCTGTATGCTCTCGTTGGCTGGCCCTCGCTTCATACTCGTCGCCAAACCCACTGGCTACAGGTTATCTACAAGTCTCTGCTAGGTAAAGCCCCGCCCTATCTCAACTCGCTGGTCACCATAGCAGCACCCACTCGTAGCACTTGCTCCAGCAGGTATATCTCACTGGTCACCCCCAAAGCCAATTCCTCCTTTGGTCACCTTTCCTTCCAGTTCTCTGCTGCCACTGACTGGAACTAACTGCAAAAATCACTGAAGAAGCTGGAGATTCCCATCTCCCTCACTAGCTTTAAGAAATAGCTGTCAGAGCAGCTCACAGATCACTGCACCTGTTCATAGCCCATCTGTATACAGCCATCTATCTACCTCATCCCCATACTGTATTTATTTATTCTTATCCTTTTGTACCACAGTATCTCTACTTGCACATCCATATTTTGCACATCTACCACTCCAGTGTTTAATTGCCATATTGTAATTACTTCGCCACCATGGCCTATTTATTGCCTTAACTCTCTTATTTGACCTAATTTGCACTAACTGTATATAGACTTTGTTTTCTTTTTTTCTACTGTATTATTGACTGTATGTTTTGTTAATTCCATGTGTAACTCTGTGTTGTTGTATGTGTCGAACTGCCATGCTTTATCTTGGCCAGGACACAGTTGCAAATGAGAACTTGTTCTCAACTAGCTTACCTGGTTAAATAAAGGTGAAATAAAAAATGTAATAATTTTAAAAAACTCAATGAGGCTCTGGTCTCTCTCTGGTCCCTCTCTCTGGTCTCCATCTGTTCTATCTGGTCTCTCTCTGGTGTCTGGTCCCTCTCTCTGGTCTCTCTCTCTGACCTCTCTGGTCCCTCTCTCTGGTCTCTCAGATCTCCGGTCCCTCCGGTTCCTCTGATCTCTCTCTGGTCTCTCTCAGATCTCTGGTCCCTCTGGTCTCTCTCTGGTCTCTATGGTCCCTTTCTCTGGTCTCTCTCTGGTGTCTGATCTCTCTAGTCTCTCTCTGGTCTCTATGGTCTCTATGGTTGCTCTCTGGTCATGTTCTGGTCTCTCTCTGATCTCTCTTGTCTCTCTCAGGTCTCTTAGGTCTTTATGGTCTCTCGTCTACTTTGTCTCTGTACTGCTGTGCTGTTTGTTGCTACTTCGCTACCTGATTTGTAGTTTTCAATTAAACTCTGTATTTAACAAGTTTTCCAACGTCTTAGTTTTGTCCTCACTCGACTTTTGTCATTCACCCTGGACGCTTTCTCTGGACATGGATCTGAAGGACCTCCACCAGGCGAAAAAAGCTAAGTAACATTATGACTTCTCATTGCAGTTGCTGTACTCATAATATAATATTCAGGAGAACTAACATCTTATTGTGAGTCGGAGTTCTCATTCACCCGTTACATGGTCTTAAGCCTCCCACCATTAGCTCTGACAGATTGAAAACGTTAGTCATTGACGACTCCATTAAGCGCAACATTACACTTAAAAATATATTTTTTTTACTAGTAGGCAGGGCTACCGAAGTAAATACTTATCTGAAGATGGTGCTGGCTCAGGCTAAAATTGGCGAGTATAGGGATATTGTTATCCACGTCAGCATCAATGACTGTTTCACCCTTAACGTTGGAGGTCACCAAGTGCAACATAGCTTCAGCATGTAACTTAACTAGAAAGATGTGTCGGCATCGAGTAATTGCCTCTGGCCCTCTCCCAGTTAGGGGGAGTGATGAGCTCTGCAGCAGACTTGCACAACTCAATCACTGGTTGAAAATGGTTTTCTGCCCCTCCCAAAAGATAGAATTTGTAGATAATTGGCCCAAGCCTGGCCTGCTGAAGAAATGGACTCCATCCTAGCTGGTACTCTCATTTTATCTATCGACATAGACAGGGCTCTAACTCCTCTAGCTTCACAATGAGATAGGGTGAAGGTCAGCCTGCCAGCTTAGTGGAGTCTGCCCCTTGCAGTAGTCAGCTCAGCGTTCCCCATTGAGACCATGTCCTCCATTCCTGCCATTATTGAAAGAGATTGTGATTATACCTCACATCTCAAAATAGGACTTCTTAATGTTAGATCCCTCACTTCCAAGGCAGTCATTGTTAATGAACGAATCACTGATCATAAACTTGATGTGATTTTACTGACTGAAACATGGCTTAAGCCTGATGAATTTACTGCGTTAAATGAGGCCTCTCCTCCTTGCTATGCTAGTGACCATATTGCTAACATTTATGACAGAAAATTTGAAATAACGAAAGAAAAAATAAAGACTGCATTTTCGTCTTTTGTGGAGTGAGTCCACAGACTCACTCCACAAGGTTTTCAAAGCCATCATCAACTCTGTCTGTTTATTCAACCGTCTCAGGACCTAGGCCACAATCATACCCTGGATCTAGTTTTGTCCCATGGAATAGATATTGTGGATCTGTATGTTTTTCCTCATAATCTGTGACTATCGGAAACACCATTTTATAAAGTTTTGCAATTCCAACAAATAATTTGCTTAGACTCCAACCAAGGAAAACTGCCACACTGCTAATTTATTATGGAAGCACAGACCAGAACCAGCCAGGTCACCCATGATACAAGTCAATATTCGACATCATCCATGTCTGAGGACGTCGGGAGATGACGTGGAAACAATGAGCGCTGTTACCTTCAAGTACGTTTCAGTTTTGCTAGGGTGTTGTGGACAGGGACAGCAAATGGGCATAAGCAACTGATTCCAAAGATTGCAAGTTTGAATCCACCGATTTTATACCTCTTTTTCTCTCCAATTGGTAGTTACAGTCTTGTCCCATCACTGCAATTCCTATACGGACTCGGGAGAGACGAAGGTCGAGAGCCATGCGTCCTCCCTGAAACACAACCCAGCCAAGCTGCACTGCTTCTTGACACAACGCCGCTTAACCTGGAAGCCAGCCACACCAATGTGTTGGAGGAAACACCGTACACCTGGCAACCGTGTCAGCATGCACTGCGCCTGGCCCGCCACAGGAGTCGCTGGTGCGCGATGGGACATGAACATCACTGCCGGCCACACCCTCCCCTAACCCGGATGATGCTGGGCCAATTGTGCGCCGCTCCATGGGTCTCCTGGTCGTAACCGGCTGCGACAGATCCTGGACTCGAACCAGGATCTCTAGTGGCACAGCTAGCACTGTGATGCAGTGCCTTAGACCTCTATGCCACTCGGGAGGCCCTTATATTTTTTAAGCCTATTTAAGCCTATTATTATTTTTTTACAAAAAATAGATGACCAACCAAACAAAAATGCTGAACAATAATTTCACAGACAATGAGTGTTTACTCGGTCTTCAGTATTTATGCTGTTATAGTCTGTGTGCCGGGAGGGGGGCTAGGGTCAGAGTGTCTCTCAATTCAATTCAATTCAATTCTTTCTCGGAGAAGGACCTGAGCCATAGGACCAGGCGTCAGAACTACCTGGCCTGATGAATCCTGGCCGTCCCCGTCCCCAGTCCACCTGGCCGTGCTGCTGATCCAGTTTCAAATGTTCTACCTTCAGCTATGGAACCCTGCCTGACCTGTTGACCGGATGTGCTACCTTGTGCCGAAGCTGCTGTATTCGACCCTACCTCTACCTCTCTCGTCGTTCTGTATAAGCACTTTGTGACTTCTGCTGATGTAAAAAGGGCATTATAAATTCATTTGATTGACTGAAGGATTCATACTTACTCTCTCATAATATTTCCACGTGCCAGGCTCCTTTCAGTATAGTTGAAAAGCTGGTCATGCCCTCAGTCGTGGATGCTTGCTAAGAGGTTTTAGGCCCAACTGCTGCTACAAAGATAAGTGAAATCCCAATGACACGGTCACGTGTTGAATCCAGGATATGGCAGATGATATTGAATCACATGTATGTTTTAGACAGAGCCCGCACATCAGATTGATTTGCAATCCAATTAGATGAGACGACTGACATTTCAAATGCCCGCTTCTTCTTGTATATATTCGATACATATATGAAGAATTTCTTTGTTGCAATGTGTTGCCTCAGAATACAACTGCAGGTGAAATATTCTGTGTTCTAAACGAGCACATAACGGGACATGGATTAGGATGAACCGTTGTATCGGGATCTGTAGGCCTACCAACAAGACTGCTGCTCAACCTATCCATACAGGGATACTCAAGTGACATTTTCCAAACAAACAGATAAAATTGCAGATTTCAAGAAAAGATTGGTGTCTTGAGAGAGCGAGTGACATTTTCAATATGTTCCCCCTTTTCTCAACTCTGGCTGGGTGATGTAGACATGGATGACATGCATACATTGATGGGGTCACATCTGAGCAAAACTTTGCTCAAATTCGAGGATTACTTCCCCTCACAATCTGATCCACGCCCGGGAAAGCAGTAGGTGCATAATCCGTTCACCAGTACTAAAAAGACTCACAGCTGTCACCGTTCTTGATGACTATTGGATCTGTACTTTGGCCTGTGCACTCGTTTTAATGAGATGCTCATGTCAACATGCTGGCTGTTCAGCAGCTTAGAATACTCGTGACTGTGAGATGGCAGTGAAGACGTTAATCCCCTTTTCATTCTACCTAGATATGTGAGATCAGCTTCTCCTTGCTTGCTGCAACAAAATCAAAATGTAATTTAAAGTTTCATTAAAAATTTAAATGAACCCCCTTACCCAATTAAAAAAATAATTTTTACATGACCTTCTCCTTGTACTGTAAAATAAATTGAACACACTCCCCTCATAGAATTAACTCAGAATAATGTTTAAGACCACAAATAACAATATCTGTTGCGACCCTGTTTTTAATCATCTTGGCCATTTCAGCATGCTTTTGTGGCACCTTCGATGCCACGCAGGGCTACGGGCCAAAAGGTTGAGGGTTTGCCGAACCCCACAGACAAGCTCTCTCCCTGCCTGTTTCATTACTTCACGATCAGAGCCATTTGCTGACAATGATCAGCTACGGGGAATCAGATTTTATATGCAACAATTTTTCCAACAACAGGTTTCTGTACCAATGCACCACACAAACAATAAACAAAACGTACTGACTTTGGGCACTTCAATATCATGGTTTGCATTTTCAACACCGCAATAAATAGAATATGTCAATCTCCACAAACAGAAACACTTCCCTCCCTACCAATGTTCCCTCAAATTATTTTCATTACTGAGCAAATTTCAGGTCTGCTGAGCGCAAACTTGAACATTGTGAAAATTCTGTGCAACTTCCAGCGCACATTTACTGTGAACACTGAGGCTGTACCCACTTTAAGTTACAGTTTCAGACACTGATCAAGTAGGGTACTGTGGCTATTTGATCATAATGTAGGCCTACCAGAGTGGCCTACCATCAAAAACAACAGAGAAAATGCATCCCATAACATTTAACATGGAAATAGCTGTTATATCATTCAGGCCGCAGTAGCAGCCAATGTGTGGTGTTCAATGTCGACCTAATTCCGTGAGACTTTAAAAAAAAAAACATGTAGGGCGTGACATTAACCTATTTATCCACTTGTCCTTCAGACAAGGAGGTGACTGAAAATGTTGTGTTGTTTGATGCAAGAAACCACTTTACAAAATAAAAGTAATTATTATTCCCATACCATTATTTCAGGGAATCAGACAAATTATTCTACCCTCTGCCTGTTGGCCACTTAGCTTATTCAAGCCTTTCTCAAAATACAACACTGCTCCTTTAAGACGTAAAAAATATGTCTAGAAATGTACAGGTTTTGTGCTCTTGTAGGAAGCAACCACTCCCCCATTGCTAACTAGAAAATAGCTATAACTGGGCTAATGACTCACTAACTAGAAAATAATATGAACAAATGTACACAGTTGGCTACATGTAGCTCTCGCTTTGATCTCAAGCACATCTACTCATGACCACTCATGCTGTCTAGTTAAAAGTGAACAGATCCAAACATGGCCATGGCTATTTGCATATAGGCCTACTGCTGCTCTGATTGGTTATGGCGCACCAGCCTGTGTTTATTAAGGGCCTGAGTCATGCATGTCAATGCAATAGTATCCTACTCCAACTACAAGAAAATCTCTTGCACAGTTAGTTTTGCATACAAAGTCTTGCATAGTTCATTTTGTTTCGGTATGTTACATTGAAAGTGTCTAATATTGCATTGATTCGAGCACAATTCCACACAGCAGACCGAAACCTCCATAGTGTTAACTAAACAGGAAAACTCTAGAAAGTTGAGTGAAGTTCAATTTTGTGTTTCTCTGGGCATACTGATATTTCATCTGCATGGCAGTCCAAAGGGAGCTGCGCGACTACGCGCATTTTAGATGGAAGACCGGCTTACCCAGTATTGAAGGCTTGGCTTGACAAGCTCTGAATGTCATTAAACCTTTCAGTGTTTTGCAACAGATGTCTCTTTCCATTCATAAAATTGCCACTGCACAGTTTGGATTGATTGATTGATTTGATCTGTCAGTAAAAAAACACATATAGTGCCATGAAAATGTATTTGCCCCCTTTCTGATTTTCTAAATGTTTGCATATTTTTAATACTGAATGTTATGAGATCTTCAACCAAAACTATTAGATAAAGCGAACCTGAGTTCGCTTTACAAATAAAAAAATTTAATTAACAAAATTACGCAATACCCAATTCGAAAAAGTAATTGCCCCATTACACTCAAAAATGGTTTGTGCCACCTTGAGCAGCAATGACTGCAACCAAATGCTTCCTGTAGTTGTTGATCAGTCTCTCACATTGCATTGGAGGAATGTTGGCCCACTCTTGCATGCAGAACCACTTTAACTAAGTGACATTTGTGGCTTTTCAAGCATGGAACTGCTTGTTTCAAGTCCTGCCACAATTTCTCAATTGGGATTAGGTCTGGATTTTGACTAGGCCATTCCAAAACTTCAAATGTCTTGCTTTTGAACCATTTTCATGTTTTGGAACATTGTCTTGCTGTATGACCCAGATGCGCTTCAGCTTCAGCTCACAAAAGAATGGCTTGACATTCTCCTGTATAATTATCATATACAGAGCATAATTCATGGTTCCTTCTATTAAGGCAAGTCGTCCAGGTCCTGGGGCAGCAAAGCATCCCCAAACCATCACACTACCACCACCATGCTTGACTTTTGGTATGAGGTTCTTACTGTGGAATGCAGTGTTTGGTTTTCACCAGACATACAGTAATAGGATCCATCTCGTCCATATACAGTACAGTGCCTTCAGAAAGTATTCATACCCTTAGACTTATTCCACATGTTGTTGTGTTACAGCCTGAATTCAAAATTGATTTAAAAAAAATGTTAATCACCCATCTACACACAATATCCTATAATGAGAAAGTGAAAACATGTTTTTAGAAATGTTTGCCTGTGTATTGAAAATGAAATACAGAAATACCTCATTTACATAAGTATTCACACCCCTGTGTCAGTACTTTGTAGAAGCACCTTTGGCAGCGATTACAGCTGTGAGTCCACACCTTGACTGTGAAACATTTGCCCACTATTCTTGAAAAGATTATTCAATCTCTGTCAAATTGTATGTTTATCATTGCTAGACAACTATTTTCAGGTCTTGCTATAGCTTTTCAAGTAGATTTAAGTCAAAATGGTAACTCAGCCTCTCAGGAACATTGTGTCTTCTTGATAAGCAACTCCAGTGTAGATTTGACATTGTGTCACTGTCATGCTGAAAGGTGAATTAATCTCCCAGTGTCTGGTAGAAAGCAGACTCAATCAGGTTTTCCTCTAGGATTTTGCCTGTGCTTAAATACTGTAAATACTGCTTAAATTCCGTTTATTTTCTATCTTGAGAAACTCTCCATTCTTTAACAATTACAAGCATACCTTTAACATGATGCAGCCACCACCATGCTTGAACATTTGAAGAGTGGTACTCAGTAATGTGTTGTATTGGATTTGCCCCTAACAAAACATTTTGTGTTCAGAACAAAAAGTGAATTGCTTTGACACATTTTTTGAAGTATTATTCTAGTACCTTGTTGCAAACAGGATGCATGTTTTCAAATATTTGTATTCTGTACAGGCTTCCTTCTTTTCACTCTGTAAAGGTTATTATTGTGGACTAACTACAATGTTGTTGATCCATCCTCAGTTTTCTCCTATCACAGCCATTAAACTCCTATAACTGTTTTAAAGTCACCATTGGCCTCATGGTGAAATTCCTGGGCAATTTCCTTACTCTCCGGTTAGGAGAGGAAGTTAGGAAGGATGCCTGCATTGATACACCATTCAAAGTGTAATTCATGACTTCACCATGCTCAAAGGGATATTCAATGTCTGTTTTTTTTTTACCCATCTACCAATAGGTGCCCTTGGTTGTGAGGCATTGGAAAACCTTGCTGGTCTTTGTGGTTGAATTTATGTTGGACATTCACTGCTTGAATAAGGGACCTTACAGATAATAGAGGTAGTCATTCTAAAAGCATGTAAAATACAATTATTGCACACAGAGTGAGTCCACACAACTTATTGTTTGACTTGTTAATCACAATTTTACTCCTGAATTTATTCAATCATGTCATAACAAAGTGGCTGAATACTTATTGACTCATGACATTTCAGCTTTTCATTTTTAATTCATTTGTAAAAAAATAAATAATTCCACTTTGACATTATGGGCTATTGTGTGTAGGCCAGTGACCTAAAATCTCAATTTACTCCATTATAAATTGAAGCTGTAACACAAGAAAATGTGGACCAAGTCAAGGGGTGTCAATACTTTCTGAATGCAGTGCATATAGGCTTTCCACTAGATGTTGGAACATTGCTATGGGGACTTGCTTCGATTAAGCCACAAGAGCATTAGTGAAGTCGAGCACTGATGTTGTGCTCGCAGTCGGCATTCCAATTCATCCCAAGGGTGTTCGATGGAGTTGAGGTCAGGGCGCAGTGCACGCTAGTCAAGTTCTTCCACACCAATCTCAACAAACCATTTCTGTATGGACCTCGCTTTGTGAAAGGGGGCATTGTCATGCTTAAACAGGAAAGGGCCTTCCCAAATTGATGGGACTTCCCAAGTTGAAAGCACAGAGTCATCCAGAATGTCATTGTATTCTGTAAAGTTAAGATTTCCCTTCACGCCTGGCATTGCGAGTGGTGATCTTAGGCTTGTGTGCAGCTGCTTGAATCCACTAATTTGAAGGGGTGTCCACATACTTTTTTATATATAGTGCCTTCGGAAAGTATTCAGACCCTTGACTTTTTCCACATTTTGTTATGTTACAGCCTTATTCTAAAATGGATTAAATATATAAAAATCATCAGTAATCTACACACAATACCCCATAATTACACAGTGAAAACAGGCTTTTAGAAGTTTTTGCTAATTTGTTAAAAAATATAAAACAGAAATATCTTATTTACATAAGTATTCAGACCCTTTGCCATTAGACTTGAAATTGTATTAAGGTGCATCCTGTTTCCAATGATCATCCTTGAGATGTTTCTATAACTTGATATGTAAGGTCCCACAATTGACAGTGGATGTCAGAACAAAAACCAAGCCATGAGGTCAAAGAAATTGTCCGTAGAGCTATGAGACAGGATTGTGTCTAGATTCATCATCCAACAGGACAACAACCCTAAGCAAACAGCCAAGACAGCGCAGGAGTAGCTTCAAGACAAGTCTCTGAATGTCCTTGTGTGGCCCAGCCAGAGCCCAGACTTGAACCCGTTCGAACATCTCTGGAGAGACCTGAAATAGCTGTGCAGCAACGCTCCCAATCCAACCTGAATGTTTGAGAGGATCTGTAGAGAGAAATGGGATAAAATACAGGTGTGCCCAAGCTTGTAACATCATACCCAGGAAGACTTCAGGCTGTAATTGCGGCCAAAGGTGCTACAACAAAGTACAGAGTAAAGGGTCTGAATACTTATGTAAATGTGATATTTCAGTTTTTATATTTTTATGAATTTGCTAAAATTTCATTTTTTTTGCTTTGTCATTATGGGGTATTGATTTATGAGGGAAAAAACATTAATCAATTTTAAAATAAGGAAAAAGTAAAGTGGTCTGATTACTTTCTGAATGCTTAGGGTCATTGTCCTGCTGGAAGGTGAACCTCCGTTCCAGTCTCAAATCTCTGGAAGACTGAAACAAGTTTCCCTCAAGAATTGCCCTGTATTCTTTCAATTCTGACCAGTTTCCCAGTCCCTGCCGATAAAAAAACATCCCCACAGCATGATGCTGCCACCACCATGCTTCACTGTGAGGATGTTGTTCCCGGGGTGATGAGAGATGTTGGGTTTGCGCCAGACATAGTGTTTTCCTTGATGGCCAAAAAGCTACATTTTAGTCTCATCTGACCAGAGTACCCCTTCTTCCATATGTTTGGGGAGTCTCCCACATGCCTTTTGGCGAACACCAAACATGTTTGCTTATTTTTTTCTTTAAGCAATTGCTTTTTTCTGTCCACTCCTCCGTAAAGCCCAGCTCTTAAAAGCCCAGCTTAAAGTGGTCTTATGGACAGACACTCCAATCTCCGCTGTGGAGCTCTGCAGCTCCTTCAGGGTTATCTTTGGTCTCTTTGTTGCCTCTCTGATTAATGCCCTCCTTGCCTGGTCTGTGAGTTTTGGTGGTCTGCCCTCTCTTGTCAGGTTTGTTGTGGTGGCATATTCTTTACATTTTTTAATAATGGATTTAATGGTGCTCTGAGGGATGTTCAAAGTTTCGGATATATTTTTATAACCCTGATCTGTACTTCTCCACAACTTTGTCCCTGACCTGTTTGGAGAGCTCTTTGGTCTTAATGGTGCTGCTTGCTTAGTGGCGTTGCAGACTCTGGGGCCTTTCAGAACAGGTGTATACTGAGATCATGTGACAGATCATGTGACACTTAGACTGCATACAGGTGGGCTTCATTTAACTAATTATGTGACTTCTGAAGGTAATTGGTTGCACCAGATCTTATTTAGTGGCTTCATAGCAAAGGGGGTGAATACATATGCATACACCACTTTTCCGTTTTAAATGTTTAAAAATGTTCCACTTCACAAATTTGACTATTTTGTTTATGTCTATTAAATGAAATCCAAATAAAAATTAATTTAAATTACAGGTTGTAATGCAACAACATATGTGTTTTTTTTTATTATGTTGGTTAGGCCAGGGTGTGACATGGGTGATTTATGTGTCTTGTTTTGTCTAGGGGTTTTGTAGTCTATGGGGTTGTGTTCAGTTGAGTGTTCTAGGAAAGTCTATGGTTGCCTGGAGTGGTTCTCAATCAGAGGCAGGTGTTTATCGTTGTCTCTGATTGGGAACAATATTTAGGCAGCCATATTCTTTAGGTATTTTGTGGGTGATTGTTCCTGTCTCTGTGTTTTGCACCAGTTAGGACTGTTTCTCCACGTTTTCTTATTTTGTATAGTGTTCACGTTTTCATCTTTCATTAAAGATGTTTATAAATAACCACGCTGCATTTTGGTCCTCCTCTCCTTCCCAGGAAGAAAACTGTTACAGAATCACCCAACACAACAGGACCAAGCGGCGTGGTGACAGGCAGCGGTAGCAGGAGCAGCGCAAGGAGGAATGGACATGGGATGATGTGTTGGACGGCAAGGGTTGCTACACTTGGGCGGAGATCCTGGCAGGAAAGGATCGCCTCCCATGGGAACAGGTGGAGGCAGCTAGGAGAGCAGAGGCAGCCGGAGAGAGGAGCCGGCGATACGAGGGAACACGGCTGGCAAGGAAGCCCGAGAGTCAGCCCCAAAAATGTATTGGGGGGTGGCACACAGGAAGTATGGCGAAGCCAGGTAGGAGACCTGCGCCAACTTCCTGTGCTTACCGGGGGGCTAGAGAGACCGGGAAAGCACCGTGTTATGCTGTGGAGCGCACGGTTACCCCAGTGCGGGTGCATAGCCCGGTGCGGTACATACCAGCTCCTCGTATTGGCCGGGCTAGAGTGGGCATCGAGCCAGGTGCCATGAAGCCGGCTCTACGCAACTGGTCTCCAGTGCGTCTCCTTGGGCCGGCGTACATGGCACCAGCCTTACGCATGGTGTCTCCAGTTCGCCTGCACAGCCCAGTGTGGGCTATTCCACCTCGCCGCACTGGCAGTGCGACCGGGAGCATTCAACCAGGTAAGGTTGGGCAGGCTCGGTGCTCAAGAGCTCCAGTGCGCCTGCACGGTCCGGTCTATCCAGTACCACCTCCACGCACCAGCCCTCCGGTGGCAGCTCCCCGCACCAGGCTTCCTGTGCGTGTCCTTGGCCCAGTACCATCAGTGCCGGCACCACGCACCAGGCCTACAGTGCGCCTCGCCTGTCCAGCGCTGCCAGAGCCTTCCTCCTCTCCAGCGCAGCCGGAGTCTCCCATCTGTTCAGAGCTGCCAGAGTCTTCCGTCTGTCCAGAGCCGCCAGAGTCTCCCGTCTGTCCAGAGCCGCCAGAGTCTCCCGTCTGTCCAGAGCCGCCAGAGTCTCCCGTCTGTCCAGAGCCGCCAGAGTCTCCCGTCTGTCCAGAGCCGCCAGAGTCTCCCGTCTGTCCAGAGCCGCCAGAGTCTCCCGTCTGTCCAGAGCCGCCAGAGTCTCCCGTCTGTCCAGAGCCGCCAGAGTCTCCCGTCTGTCATGAGCCGCCAGAGTCTCCCGTCTGTCATGAGCCGCCAGAGTCTCCCGTCTGTCATGAGCCGCCAGAGTCTCCCGTCTGTCATGAGTCGCCAGAGTCTCCCGTCTGTCATGAGCCGCCAGAGTCTCCCGTCTGTCATGAGCCGCCAGAGTCTCCCGTCTGTCATGAGCCGCCAGAGTCTCCCGTCTGTCATGAGCCGCCAGAGTCTCCCGTCTGTCATGAGCCGCCAGAGTCTCCCGTCTGTCATGAGCCGCCAGAGTCTCCCGTCTGTCATGAGCCGCCAGAGTCTCCCGTCTGTCATGAGCCGCCAGAGTCTCCCGTCTGTCATGAGCCGCCAGAGTCTCCCGTCTGTCATGAGCCGCCAGAGTCTCCCGTCTGTCATGAGCCGCCAGAGTCTCCCGTCTGTCATGAGCCGCCAGAGCCGCCAGTCAGCCAGGATCTGCCAGAGCCGCCAGTCAGCCAGGATCCGCCAGAGCCGCCAGTCAGCCAGGATCCGCCAGAGCCGCCAGTCAGCCAGGATCCTCCAGAGCCCGATCTTTTTAGCATTTCTTATACTAACAGACTATTGGAAGAGGGATGCAAGCCCTTGTTTGCTTACTGTTAAATACAGCAGCCAATAGAACTCATAGCCACGGCCGGGAAGTTTGAAAAAATAGAGAACGCGGGATGGCGGTGGGCTATAGCAGTTATTTGTTCATACCCTTAACTATTTAATCTTCATGAAGAGTAAATAAATCTGTCTGCATCTTATTCTAGTCCTATATTATTCAAGCATGTCATTACAATGATGAAGATCAGGAAAACAAAACATTTCATTTAACTGTTGAAAGCGAGGAAAGAATGATGCAACAATAGAGAAAGAGGAGGTAGGCTAACATGGAAATGGCACGTTTTTAGAGGAAATATTATGAAAGGTATGCATGTGTCAGCCTACTAATTATAAACATGTAAAATAGGGCCTAATATATTTCAAAATTAAAATCAAATTTGCTAGCCTATAATTGTAACTTAGTAGGCGGCATGTCCTGCACCAGCCTCACCAGCGTCACATATTCTCTCCCAGGTACAGTATAATACAATACAATAACACAGTCCACACCCAAAAAGATTAGCTTACTGGAGCTTGTTTCATTTACTTACCCAAGAGAGAATAGCTACATCTATGGGATTTTTTGTTTTTTCTGCCCTGGTTAATGTGCGATAGCCTATCATAGGCTCTGTATTGGAAGAAAAAAAAATCTAAAATAAATAAAAAAATTCTAAGATTAAAAAAAATGTCTTTAATGCAAGATTTGTGAAATGTATTTAATTTATGGCTCCTCAGACTCAGGTAGCATTAGACTTGAATTTTCATGCCGATCAAAGCTCTAATCAAATCCAGACATATGCTTTAGAATGACACTTCCGGTTTGGGGAGAAAAGTGATTATTATCGGCATGGAACATTTGTAAAATACAGGGAAAATATCCAAACCTAATATGTATCTTATTCTTTTGATGTTTGGGGCTGATGGTGAACCATGATGGGCAGACATAATCAAAGTGACACTGGACTAGCGCACTTGCCACGGTCTTTAGGGTGTCTATAGCTATAGGTTTCCATACAATTGCTGACAGATTTTCATGCTAATATTCTAAAATCTGCATATCAACAATAGGAGCATTTCTGGGGTTTCCTTTAGGGAATGTTTGGCGCCTGGGAATACATTTACCAGACATCCATATGCATTCAGATCTGACTTGAGCAGCCAGTGCCATCAAGAAATGAGGGAAATTGGCCAAATAAGCCACATTTACATGTCCTTAAAAACAGCCTATAACAAATTACAAAACACTATTCCTTGTGTAGCATATGCAAAACTTTATAGTCAATTATTTGATTGATTTTTAGGGTACTTTCACAAAACAATAATCGTTCACCTCACATGCATCAGGGAATTGCATGTATAGGCTTTTAGGCTTAGGTGTCCACTGTATAATATTAATATTTAAAAATGCTATGACACTTCTTTATGTCAGATGGGTAATGTGTCTGCTATACAGATATAGACTTACAGAAGGAGGTCATTCGTTCATTTTCAATCAGAATATGTTTTTATAAAGATAAGCATTATATTGTTAGATTATAGGAGTAACTCTGGCAGGCCTGAAACATTCTTCCTCACCTCAAGCTTGTTGGAGTCAGTTGGAGTGCTGGTTCATATTATAGGCTTGCAGTAGCTAAAGCTTAATAAAAACCACACCACACCAAACCTTCACAAGAGTTTCTAAACTTTATTACGGTAATATCAAAAGTAAGTCGAGCCATTGCTCATAAGAAATATAGGAGCAGGCTATTATATTGCGGCAAACACACCATTACAGTTGGAACTTAGTTTGACCAAAGAAAATGGCACAACTGAATGAATGTTGTTTAAACCTTCACAAACGTTCTGCACAGGCTATATTGCAGCAATTACCAACAAAGGCAAGTGCCCACCCTACCCAACAAATTACAGAAACTAACTAACTATTTTACAACAGACCTACTTTTAAACCATCTTAAACTAAATATGCAGCACGTAATTAAAAATGCAGATCATTTTAATTTAGCCAATGAAAATGTCTCAACAGAATTAAACAAAACAGGTTTTGCATATTTAAAAAAGTGGGTTCAATTAATAAATAGGTTTACAATAATAACAATGATATACAATAATAATAATGATTAAACAAATTATTATACATAAATGTCAGTTCCAAAGTTGCATCCTACCTGAATAGGGAATTGCACAGTAGCCTGCATTTGGCCGTGCAACGTTCTTCTCATCTCCCACTACAATATTTAAACATAAATTCCCCTTGTAGGCTTTTCACTATAGGCATACTTTTTTCCCTCTAACTTTTGTTTTACTTCAATGAAAATGTTACGGTGCGTGAATGAGGACCCAAAAGCGAATTAACGTAAACAGAGCTTCTTTAATAACAAAACATAGGTAGGCTCAGATGGACCGGCAGATTCCGACAGGACAGGACAAGGTTGCGGCAAACATGACGATAGTCTGGTTCAGGCATGAATAACACAAACAAGAATCCGACAAAGACAGAAACAAAAACAGAGAGAGATATAGAGGACTAATCAGAGGGAAAAAGGGAACAGGTGGGAAAAGGGGTGACGAGGTAGTTAGGAGGAGACAAGGAACAGCTGGGGGAAAGAGGGGGAGAAAAGGTAACCTAAAACGACCAGCAGAGGGAGACAGGGTGAAGAGAAAGGACAGAAACAAGACACAACATGACAATACATGACAGTACCCCCCCACTCACCGAGCGCCTCCTGGCGCACTCGAGGAGGAAACCTGGCGGCAACGGAGGAAATCATCGATCAGCGCACGGTCCAGCACGTCCCGAGAGGGAACCCAACTCCTCTCCTCAGGACCGTACCCCTCCCAATCTACTAGGTACTGATGACCACGGCCCCGAGGACGCATGTCCAAAATCCTACGGACCCTGTAGATGGGTGCGCCCTCGACAAGGATGGGGGGGGGGGGGGAAGACGAGCGGGGGCGCGAAGAACGGGCTTGACACAGGAGACATGGAAGACCGGGTGGACGCGACGAAGATATCGCGGAAGAAGAAGTCGCACTGCGACAGGATTAATGATCTGAGAAATACGGAACGGACCAATGAACCGCGGGGTCAACTTGCGAGAAGCGGTCTTAAGGGGAAGGTTCTGAGTGGAGAGCCAAACTCTCTGACCGCGACAATATCTAGGACTCTTAGTTCTACGCTTATTAGCAGCTCTCACAGTCTGCGCCCTATAACGGCAAAGTGCAGACCTGACCCTCTTCCAGGTGCGCTCGCAACGTTGGACAAAAGCCTGAGCGGAGGGGACGCTGGACTCGGCGAACTGAGATGAGAACAGCGGAGGCTGGTACCCGACGAAGGAAGCGAGTTGTGGGCGTATTCTGCCCAGGGGAGCTGTTCTGACCAAGACGCAGGGTTGCGAAAAGAAAGACTGCGTAAGATGCGACCAATAGTCTGATTAGCCCGTTCTGCTTGACCGTTAGACTGGGGGTGAAAGCCGGAAGAGAGACTGACGGAAGCCCCAATCAAACGGCAAAACTCCCTCCAAAATTGAGACGTGAATTGCGGACCTCTGTCCGAAACGACGTCTGACGGAAGGCCATGAATTCTGAAAACATTCTCGATGATGATTTGTGCCGTCTCTTTAGCAGAAGGAAGCTTAGCAAGGGGAATAAAATGAGCCGCCTTAGAGAACCTGTCGACAACCGTAAGAATAACAGTCTTCCCCGCTGACGAAGGCAGTCCGGTGACAAAATCTAAGGCGATGTGAGACCACGGTCGAGAGGGAATGGGAAGCGGCCTGAGACGGCCGGCAGGAGGGGAGTTACCGGACTTAGTCTGCGCGCAGACCGAACAAGCAGCCACGAAGCGACGCGTGTCATGCTCCCGGGTGGGCCACCAAAAACGCTGGCGAATGGAAGCAAGCGTACCCCGAACGCCAGGGTGGCCGGCTAACTTGGCAGAGTGAGCCCACTGAAGAACGGCCAGACGAGTAGGAACGGGAACGAAAAGAAGGTTCCTAGGACAAGCGCGCGGCGACGGAGTTTGAGTGAGTGCTTGCTTTACCTGCCTCTCAATTCCCCAGATAGTCAACCCGACAACACGCCCCTCAGGGAGAATCCCCTCGGGGTCAGTGGAGGCTACTGAAGAACTGAAGAGACGAGATAAAGCATCAGGCTTGGTGTTCTTAGAGCCCGGACGATAAGAAATCACGAACTCGAAACGAGCGAAAAACAGCGCCCAGCGCGCCTGACGCGCATTAAGTCGTTTGGCAGAACGGATGTACTCAAGGTTCCTATGGTCAGTCCAAACGACAAAAGGAACGGTCGCCCCCTCCAACCACTGTCGCCATTCGCCTAGGGCTAAGCGGATGGCGAGCAGTTCGCGGTTTCCCACATCATAGTTACGTTCCGACGGCGACAGGCGATGAGAAAAATACGCGCAAGGGTGGACCTTGTCGTCAGAGAGGGAGCGCTGAGAAAGAATGGCTCCCACGCCCACCTCTGACGCGTCAACCTCGACAACGAACTGTCTAGAGACGTCAGGTGTAACAAGGATAGGTGCGGATGTAAAACGATTCTTGAGGAGATCAAAAGCTCCCTGGGCGGAAACGGACCACTTAAAGCACGTCTTGACAGAAGTAAGGGCTGTGAGAGGAGCTGCCACCTGACCGAAATTACGGATGAAACGACGATAGAAGTTCGCGAAGCCGAGAAAGCGCTGCAGCTCGACGCGTGACTTAGGGACGGGCCAATCAATGACAGCTTGGACCTTAGCGGGATCCATCTTAATGCCTTCAGCGGAAATAACAGAACCGAGAAATGTGACGGAGGAGGCATGAAAAGAGCACTTCTCAGCCTTCACAAAAAGACAATTCTCTAAAAGGCGCTGGAGGACACGTCGAACGTGCTGAACATGAATCTGGAGTGACGGTGAAAAAATCAGGATATCGTCAAGGTAAACGAAAACAAAGATGTTCAGCATGTCTCTCAGGACATCATTGACTAATGCCTGAAAGACAGCTGGAGCGTTAGCGAGGCCGAAAGGAAGAACCCGGTATTCAAAGTGCCCTAACGGAGTGTTAAACGCCGTCTTCCACTCGTCCCCCTCCCTGATGCGCACGAGATGGTAAGCGTTACGAAGGTCCAACTTAGTGAAAAACCTGGCTCCCTGCAGGATCTCGAAGGCTGAAGACATAAGAGGAAGCGGATAACGATTCTTCACTGTTATGTCATTCAGCCCTCGATAATCTATGCAGGGGCGCAGGGACCCGTCCTTCTTCTTAACAAAAAAAACCCCCGCTCCGGCGGGAGAGGAGGAGGGGACTATGGTACCGGCGGCAAGAGCTACAGACAAATAATCTTCGAGAGCCTTACGTTCGGGAGCCGACAGAGAGTATAGTCTACCCCGGGGGGGAGTGGTTCCCGGAAGGAGATCAATACTACAATCATACGACCGGTGTGGAGGAAGAGAGGTGGCCCTGGACCGACTGAACACCGTGCGCAGATCGTGATATTCCTCCGGCACCCCTGTCAAATCACCAGGCTCCTCCTGTGAAGAAGAGACAGAGGAAACAGGAGGGATAGCAGACATTAAACATTTCACATGACAAGAGACGTTCCAGGAGAGGATAGAATTACTAGACCAATTAATGGAAGGATTATGACAAACTAGCCAGGGATGGCCCAAAACAACAGGTGTAAAAGGTGAACGAAAAATTAAAAAAGAAATGGTTTCGCTATGATTACCAGAAACAGTGAGGGTTAAAGGTAGCGTCTCACGCTGAATCCTGGGGAGAGGACTACCATCCAGGGCGAACAAGGCCGTGGACTCCCTTAACTGTCTGAGAGGAATGTCATGTTCCCGAGCCCAGGTCTCGTCCATAAAACAGCCCTCCGCCCCAGAGTCTATTAAGGCACTGCAGGAAGCTGACGAACCGGTCCAGCGTAGATGGACCGACAAGGTAGTGCAGGATCTTGAAGGAGAGACAGGAGTAGTAGCGCTCACCAGTAGCCCTCCGCTTACTGATGAGCTCTGGCTTTTACTGGACATGAAGTGACAAAATGACCAGCAGAACCGCAATAGAGACAGAGGCGGTTGGTGATTCTCCGTTCCCTCTCCTTAGTCGAGATGCGGATACCTCCCAGCTGCATAGGCTCAGCACCCGAGCCGGCAGAGGAAGATGGTAGTGATGCGGAGAGGGGGGCAACGGAGAACGCGAGCTCCTTTCCACGAGCTCAGTGACGAAGATCAACCCGTCGCTCAATGCGAATAGCGAGTTCAATCAAGGAATCCACGCTGGAAGGAACCTCCCGGGAGAGAATCTCATCCTTTACCTCTGCGCGGAGACCCTCCAGAAAACGAGCGAGCAAAGCCGGCTCGTTCCAGCCACTGGAGGCAGCAAGAGTGCGAAACTCAATAGAGTAGTCTGTTATGGATCGATTACCTTGACATAGGGAAGACAGGGCCCTGGAAGCCTCCTCCCCAAAAACAGATCGATCAAAAACCCGTATCATCTCCTCCTTAAAGTCCTGATACTGGTTAGTACACTCAGCCCTTGCCTCCCAGATTGCCGTGCCCCACTCACGAGCCCGTCCAGTAAGGAGAGATATGACGTAGGCGACACGAGCAGTGCTCCTGGAGTAAGTGTTGGGCTGGAGAGAAAACACAATATCACACTGGGTGAGGAACGAGCGGCATTCAGTGGGCTCCCCAGAGTAACACGGCGGGTTATTGATTCTGGGCTCCGGAGATTCGAAAGCCCTGGAAGTGGCCGGTGGATCGAGGCGGAGATGGTGAACCTGTTCTGTGAGGTTGGAGACTTGGGTGGCCAGGGTCTCAACGGCATGTCGAGCAGCAGACAATTCCTGCTCGTGTCTGCCTAGCATTGCTCCCTGGATCTCGACGGCTGAGTGGAGAGGATCCGAAGTCGCTGGGTCCATTCTTGGTCGGATTCTTCTGTTACGGTGCGTGAATGAGGACCCAAAAGCGAATTAACGTAAACAGAGCTTCTTTAATAACAAAACATAGGTAGGCTCAGATGGACCGGCAGATTCCGACAGGACAGGACAAGGTTGCGGCAAACATGACGATAGTCTGGTTCAGGCATGAATAACACAAACAAGAATCCGACAAAGACAGAAACAAAAACAGAGAGAGATATAGAGGACTAATCAGAGGGAAAAAGGGAACAGGTGGGAAAAGGGGTGACGAGGTAGTTAGGAGGAGACAAGGAACAGCTGGGGGAAAGAGGGGGAGAAAAGGTAACCTAAAACGACCAGCAGAGGGAGACAGGGTGAAGAGAAAGGACAGAAACAAGACACAACATGACAATACATGACAGAAAAAGGCTTCCATCTTCACAATTCCATCTTCTTCCTTCCTTGGCCTCCAACTTCTTTTAAATGCTAGTTAAACTAAATGCATGCTCTTCAACCGATTGCTGCCCGCACCCGCCTGCCCGACTAGCATCACTACTCTGAACGGTTCTGACTTAGAATATGTGGACAACTACAAATACCTAGGTGTCTGGTTAGACTGTAAACTCTCCTTCCAGACTCACATCAAGCATCTCCAATCCAAAATTAAATCTAGAATCGGCTTCCTATTTCGCAACAATGTATCCTTCACTCATGCTGCCAAACATACCCTCGTAAAACTGACTATCCTACCGATCCTTGACTTTGGCGATGTCATTTACAAAATATTCTCCAACACTCCACTCAGCAAACTGGATGTAGTCTATCACAGTGCCATCCGTTTTGTCACCAAAGCCCCTTATACTATCCACCTCTGTGACCTGTATGCTCTCATTGGCTGGCCTTCGCTACACATTCGTTGTCAGACCCACTGGCTCCAGGTCATCTATAAGTCTTTGCTAGGTAAAGCTCCGCCTTATCTCAGCTCACTGGTCATGATAAAAACACCCACCCGTAGCACGCGCTCCAGCAGGTATATTTCACTGGTCATCCCCAAAGCCAACACTTCCTTTGGCGGCCTTTCCTTATAGTTCTCTGCTGCCAATGACTGGAACGAATTGCAAAAATCACTGAAGTTGGAGACTTGTATCTCCTTCTCTAACTTTAAGCATCAGCTGTCAGAGCAGCTTACCGATCACTGCACCTGTACACACAGCCAATATGTACAGTGCCTTGCGAAAGTATTCGGCCCCCTTGAACTTTGCGACCTTTTGCCACATTTCAGGCTTCAAACATAAAGATATAAAACTGTATTTTTTTGTGAAGAATCAACAACAAGTGGGACACAATCATGAAGTGGAACGACATTTATTGGATATTTCAAACTTTATTAACAAATCAAAAACTGAAAAATTGGGCGTGCAAAATTATTCAGCCCCTTTACTTTCAGTGCAGCAAACTCTCTCCAGAAGTTCAGTGAGGATCTCTGAATGATCCAATGTTGACCTAAATGACTAATGATGATAAATACAATCCACCTGTGTGTAATCAAGTCTCCGTATAAATGCACCTGCACTGTGATAGTCTCAGGGGTCCTTTAAAGTGCAGAGAGCATCATGAAGAACAAGGAACACACCAGGCAGGTCCGAGATACTGTTGTGAAGAAGTTTAAAGCCGGATTTGGATACAAAAAGATTTCCCAAGCTTTAAACATCCCAAGGAGCACTGTGCAAGCGATAATATTGAAATGGAAGAAGTATCAGACCACTGCAAATCTACCAAGACCTGGCCGTCCCTCTAAACTTTCAGCTCATACAAGGAGAAGACTGATCAGAGATGCAGCCAAGAGGCCCATGATCACTCTGGATGAACCGCAGAGATTTACAGCTGAGGTGGGAGACTCTGTCCATAGGACAACAATCAGTTGTATATTGCATAAATCTGGCCTTTATGGAAGAGTGGCAAGAAGAAAGCCATTTCTTAAAGATATCCATAAAAAGTGTTGTTTAAAGTTTGCCACAAGCCACCTGGGAGACACACCAAACATGTGGAAGAAGGTGCTCTGGTCAGATGAAACCAAAATTGAACTTTTTGGCAACAATGCAAAACGTTATGTTTGGCGTAAAAGCAACACAGCTGAACACACCATCCCCACTGTCAAACATGGTGGTGGCAGCATCATGGTTTGGGCCTGCTTTTCTTCAGCAGGGACAGGGAAGATGGTTAAAATTGATGGGAAGATGGATGGAGCCAAATACAGGACCATTCTGGAAGAAAACCTGATGGAGTCTGCAAAAGACCTGAGACTGGGACGGAGATTTGTCTTCCAACAAGACAATGATCCAAAACATAAAGCAAAATCTACAATGGAATGGTTCAAAAATAAACATATCCAGGTGTTAGAATGGCCAAGTCAAAGTCCAGACCTGAATCCAATCGAGAATCTGTGGAAAGAACTGAAAACTGCTGTTCACAAATGCTCTCCATCCAACCTTACTGAGCTCGAGCTGTTTTGAAAAAATGTCAGTCTCTCGATGTGCAAAACTGATAGAGACATACCCCAAGCGACTTACAGCTGTAATCACAGCAAAAGGTGGCGCTACAAAGTATTAACTTAAGGGGGCTGAATAATTTTGCACGCCCAATTTTTCAGTTTTTGATTTGTTAAAAAAGTTTGAAATATCCAATAAATGTCGTTCCACTTCATGATTGTGTCCCACTTGTTGTTGATTCTTCACAAAAAAATACAGTTTTATATCTTTATGTTTGAAGCCTGAAATGTGGCAAAAGGTTGCAAAGTTCAAGGGGGCCGAATACTTTCGCAAGGCACTGTAAATAGCCCACCCAACTACCTCATCCCCATATTGTTATTTATATTTTTGCTCTTTTGCACCCCAGTATCTCTACTTGCACATCATCATCTGCACATCTATCACTCCAGTATTTAATTGCTAAATTGTAAATATTTCACCACTATGGCCTATTTATTGCCTTACTTCCCTAATCTTCTACATTTGCACACAGTGTACATAGATTTTTCTATTGTGTTATTGACTGAGTATTTGTTTATGTGTAATTCTGTGTTGTTGTTTTTGTCGCACTGCTTTGCTTTATCTTGGCCAACTAGCCGACCTGGTTAAATAAAGGTGAAACAAAAAACAAAACAAAAAAACAATCACTCTCTCTCCTAAGCAACAGGCTCACGTGCTCACAAGGCACGAAATAATGGTGCTGAAGGGTGAATTTGGGGTGTAGACTATGATAGACAGTCTCTCCTGGACAATTTGGCTTACTACAATTTGATTTATTGCATTTTCATTTTTTTATTGGCCAAAAGCTGCAATTAGCCTACTCGCTAAATTGTGTTTCCATCAAAATGACTTGTTGCAGATAGAAGTCTGTGCATCAATACGTAGTGTACATAAAAATGACTTTTGAGGTCCAATTCCCATGTACCGAATAAAAAATACAAGTTAAATGGGTTTCCATGGCACTATCAACTCTAGGCCTACTGATGGTTTTGTCACAAATGTGCCCACTCTGGTATTGGCATGTGCTCTCTAGCAAACCGTTTGCAGATACAGTGCAGGTATAGCCTACTACATGATGAGATTATTATGGACACAATTGCTAGATTATTTTTATTTGTCAAATGGCAGCCAAGCGTTGATCATCATGTCACCAGAATAAGACCCTCCATATTTATTGAAAGGAACATCAAACTATTCACTGTGCACTTTCACCACCCAGTGAAGTTCATCATCATTTATTTCATCTGTAGCCTAATAAACTGCATGCGTTCTCATCATGTGCATTTTTTTGTCCTACGTGTAGGATACTTTACTGAATAAAAAGGTTGGATGGAAATATGGTTAATGTCAAGCCATTTTGAGGATGCAGGAATTGTATTTTGGATGAACGTGCGCATGCCCACAGGACAATTTTGAAGTAGCCTAATCAGATGAAAATATTGTGACTGGTTGTATTAATGCCACATATAAAAGGTCATAAAGCAAAGCAGCATTAGGTTTTAGGCGTAGGAGGAATAGTGCTCGGATTGGAGAGGAAGCAGAGCATGTGTTAAGCTTTCCTGAATAACTGGGCCTGCAGGGAGGGAGCATATGTGGCCACATTATTATAGGACGACTTAGAATAACAATGATTTGAAACATACAGCGCATTCAGTATCAGAAGTAAAAATACAGCCAGACTGGCCTGCTATTGTGCCTTTCCAGACCGTATCAACTGTCTAGAGTCGACCCACATTTGATCCAAATGGAATGAAACCGTCTTTGTCACAGGGCTTTTGCGCTGTTATTATGACATTGTCACAGCCTAGAGTAGAATGTTGTATTTGAAAACAATACTGCAATTATTCATTGCATTGTGGTGTTGTAGGCTACTATAGCCTAGACACCTTGATATAGGGGAGGCGCATGCAAGCAGATGAGGACCACCCCTCCCCACAGTAAATTGCGATCTGGCCCTTACTGATGTATACCTTTTTGTGCTGCCTAACCAATGACTTTGCTGTGCATGGTGGCACTTCAGGAGGCGATTCAACTTGTCCAATGCAATATCTGTGCGCGCGGACTAGGCCTACGGATGTCCTGTTCAATTTGAAAGGGATAGCATGAAGATGAGAAGAGAGACCAGAGGTAAACTTGTTATTGCTATAATTCATTTTAATTAAAACAATATGTTTCGTTGCCCATAATGAAGTTATTTATCAGAGTTATTGACTTCACAATAAGCCATATTCGAGTGATTACTATAAATACATTACTATAAAGCAGCAGCCTCCAAGATGGACAGCGCATGGGTTCTGAAAGTAGGCAAATTCGAGAAGACTTAAGTCATTTAAACAGTCTTCATTTTAATTTGATTTTAGACTACTAACAAGAGGGCATTGTTGTAGCCTATTTCTTACTATTCCAGAAATAAGAGGTTAGCCTACCGGTTTGACAGACGAAATTATAGTATACTATCCATAAATTGTCAGCCAATTCCTTCAGTCACAATGCTTGACCTGGTTTTAAACTCAGCAAAAAAATAAACATCCTCTCTGTCAACTGGGTATATTTTCAGCAAACTTAACATGTGTAAATATTTGTATGAACATAACAAGATTCAACAACTGAGACATAAACTGAACAAGTTCCACAGACATGTGACTAACAGAAATTGAATAATGTGTCCCTGATCAGAGGGGGGGTCAAAATCAAAAGTAACAGTCAGTACCTGGTGTGGCCACCAGCTGCATTAAGTACTGCAGTGCATCTCCAGCCTCTCAGCCTATTGCGGACAGTCTGAGCACTGAAGGAGGGATTGTGCGTTCCTGGTGTAACTCGGGAAGTTGTTGTTGCCATCCTGTACCTGTCCCGCAGGTGTGATGTTCGGATGTACCGATCCTGTGCAGGTGTTGTTACACCTGGTCTGCCACTGCGAGGACGATCCGCTGTCCCTCTCTGTAGCGCTGTCTTAGGCATCTCACAGTATGAAAATTGAAATGTATTGCCCTGGCCACATCTGCAGTCCTCATGCCTCCTTGCAGCATGCCTAAGGCTCATTCACGCAGATGACCAGGGACCCTGGGCATCTTTCTTTTGGTGTTTTTCAGAGTCAGTAGAAAGGCCTCTTTAGTGTCCTAAGTTTTCATAACTGTGGCCTTAATTGCCTACTGTCTGTAAGCTGTTAGTGCCTTAACGACCGTTCCAAAGGTGCATGTTGAATAATTGTTTATGGTTCATTGAACAAGCATGGGGAACAGTGTTTAAACCCTTTACAATGAAGATCTGTGAAGTTATTTGGATTTTTACGAATTATCTTTGAAAGACAGGGTCCTGAAAAAGGGACGTTTCTTTTTCTGCTGAGTTTATAAAGCGATCTATAATGACGCTGGAGTCTGCAATGCTTTATGTAAGAAACAAGCTGTAAAATGCCAGGAAAAGACGTGGCTCTGATGCATATGGGATATATTTGGTGTGTCTCTGACATTCAGAGGCTGCGCTACAATCTTCTATAGCCGAGGACTCAGAGACAAAACATTTATTTTTACTTGAGAAGCAATGATTCTGTCACTATCAACTGACATTGGACATTTCAACAGACTATTAAACAATATACTCTAAATCAGTCAGGAGCAAGACGGGTTGCCTAACAAGGAACGGAAATTTATTATTTAGGCTATATCATTATTTCAAAGCTATAGTGAATCAATTGTGAAGCATCTGTGAGACACTACATGCTGGCAGGAGTGCTCAGCATTTCAATAACATGCCTCTGAATGTAGCATTTAGGCTGTATAAAATATTTTCTATTTTTTACTTGCAATTAAATAATAATGAATTAAATAATAATGAATTAAATAATAATGAAAAGAAAAATGCCTTATTAGGCTACAAAGTCAGTGTTAAGGTTTTCTGTTGAAGGAGAGGCGGACTAAAACGTGGTGTGGTTATTGCGATACATCTTTAATGAAGATGATAAATGAACAATATACAAAACAAGAAATGTGGAAAAACAGCCCTATCTGGTGTAACAAACACAAAGACAGGAACAATCACCCACAAAACCCAACACCAAACAGGCTACCTAAATATGCCTCCCAATCAAAGACAATGACTACCACCTGCCTCTGATTGAGAACCATATCAGGCCCAAACATAGAAACAGACAAACAAGACATCCAACATAGAATGCCCACTCAGATCACACCCTGACCAAACAAAACATTGATCATACAAAGCAAACTATGGTCAGGGTGTGACAGTACCCCCCCCCCCCCCAAGGTGCGGACTCCGGCCGCAAAACCTGAACCTATTGGGGAGGGTCTGGGTGGGCATCTGTCCGCGGTGGCGGCTCTGGTGCTGGACGTGGCCCCCACTTCACCATAGTCTTAGTCCGCCCCATTGTCCGCCTCCGTGGCCTCCTAACCACGGCGACCCTTCTAAATGAACCCACTGGACAGAGGGGCAGCTCGGGACAGAGGGGCAGCTCGGGACAGAGGGGCAGCTCGGGACAGAGGGGCAGCTCAGGACAGACTGACGACTCTGGCTGATCCTGGCTGACTGGCGGCACTGGCGGATCCTGGCAGACTGGCGGCACTGGCGGATCCTGGCAGACTGGCGGCACTGGCGGCTCCTGGCAGACTGGCGGCACTGGCGGCTCCTGGCAGACTGGCGGCACTGGCGGCTCCTGGCAGACTGGCGGCACTGGCGGCTCCTTGCAGACTGGCGGCACTGGCGGCTCCTTGCAGACTGGCGGCACTGGCGGCTCCTTGCAGACTGGCGGCACTGGCGGCTCCTTGCAGACTGGCGGCACTGGCGGCTCCTTGCAGATTGGCGGCACTGGCGGCTCCTTGCAGACTGGCGGCACTGGCGGCTCCTTGCAGACTGGCGGCACTGGCGGCTCCTTGCAGACTGGCGGCACTGGCGGCTCCTTGCAGACTGGCGGCACTGGCGGCTCCTTGCAGACTGGCGGCACTGGCGGCTCCTTGCAGACTGGCGGCACTGGCGGCTCCTTGTAGACTGGCGGCACTGGCGGCTCAGGACAGACGGGAGACTCTGATGGCGCTGGGCAGACAGGTAGCTCAGGCGGCGCTGGGCAGGCGGGCAGCTCCGGCAATGCTGGAGAGGAAGGCTCTGGCAGCGCTGGACTGAGGAGCTCTTGCGCCTCTGGAATGAGGGGCTCTGGCGCCTCTGGACGGAGGGGCTCTGGCGCCTCTGGACTGAGGGGCTCTGGCGCCTCTGGACTGAGGGGCTCTGGCGCCTCTGGACTGAGGGGCTCTGGCGCCTCTGGACTGAGGGGCTCTGGCGCCTCTGGACTGAGGGGCTCTGGCGCCTCTGGACTGAGGGGCTCTGGCGCCTCTGGACTGAGGGGCTCTGGCGCCTCTGGACTAAGGGGCTCTGGCGCCTCTGGACTGAGGGGCTCTGGCGCCTCTGGACTGAGGGGCTCTGGCGCCTCTGGACTGAGGGGCTCTGGCGCCTCTGGACTGAGGGGCTCTGGCGCCTCTGGACTGAGGGGCTCTGGCGCCTCTGGACTGAGGGGCGGGAGCTCTGGCAGCGCCGGACAGGCGGGAGACTCCGGCTGCGCTGGAGAGGAGGAAGGCTCTAGCAGCGCTGGACAGGCGGGACGCACTATAGACCTGATGCGTGGTGCCGGCACTGGTGGTACTGGGCCGAGGACACGCACCTCAGGGCGAGTGCGGGGAGGAGAAACAGGGAGTACTGGGCTCTGGACACGCACAGGAAGCCTGGTGCGGGGGGCTGCCACCGGAGGGCTGGTGCATGTAGATGGCACAGGATAGACCGGACCGTGCAGGCGCACTGGAGCTCTTGAGCACCGAGCCTGCCCAACCTTACCTGGTTGAATGCTCCCGGTCGCCCTGCCAGTGCGGCGAGGTGGAATAGCCTGCACTGGGCTATGCAGGCGAACTGGGTATACCATGCGCAAGGCTGGTGCCATGTAAGCCGGCCCAAGGAGACGCACTGGAGACCAGATGCGTAGAGCCGGCTTCATGGCACTTGGCTCGATGCCCACTCTAGCCCGGCCGATACGAGGAGCTGGTATGTACCTCACCGGGCTATCCACCCGCACTGGGGACACCGTGCGCTCCACAGCATAACACGGTGCCTGCCCGGTCTCTCTCGCCCCCCGGTAAGCACAGGAAGTTGGCGCAGGTCTCCTACCTGGCTTCGCCACACTTCCTGTGTGTCTCCCCCCAATACATTTTTGGGGCTGACTCTCGGGCTTCCATCCGCTCTGCCGTGCTAGCTCCTCATAATGCCGCCTCTCTGCTTTTGCTGCCTCTAGCTCGGCTTTGGGGCGGCAATATTCCCCTGGCTCTGGCCAGGGTCCTTTCCCGTCTAGGATCTCCTCCCAAGTCCATTTCTCCAAATAGTGCAGCCTCTCCCACTGCTGCTGCTGCTGCTCCTGCTGCTGTTGCCTCTGTTGCTTCTCCTGCTGCTGCTTTTGCTGTTGCCCGTTACCACGCCGCTTGGTCCTGTTGTGGTGGGTGATTCTGTTAAGGTTTTCTTCTGTTGAAGGAGAGGCGGACCAAAACGCAGCGTGGTTATTGTGATACATCTTTAATGAAGATGATAAATGAACAATATACAAAACAAGAAATGTGAAAAACCGAAAGCAGCCCTATCTGGTGTAACAAACACAAAGACAGGAACAATCACCCACAAAACCCAACACCAAACAGGCTACCTAAATATGGCTCCCAATCAGAGACAATGACTACCACCTGCCTCTGATTGAGAACCATATTAGGCCCAAACACAGAAACAGACAAACAAGACATCCAACATAGAATGCCCACTCAGATCACACCCTGACCAAACAAAACATAGAACATACAAAGCAAACTATGGTCAGGGTGTGACAGTCAGTCTACAGTGCCTTTCAATTCACTTTCAGAAACACAAGTTTGGCCAGTCTTTGGTTTGAGGATCATGTGGTGATCTATGTATGCCTAGTTTGTTAATTTAGCCTAGCAGATAGTCTTATATTCCCATGCCCTAATCACAGTCAACACAAATCTATTTTGTAACAACAATGAAAAAAGTGACAAATAAGATAATAGATTCATGCAGTGCTTTTATTACAATGGATATCTTTTCACCCTTGTCCGTGACTACTTTCAGGCTTACAAAATGAAGAACAGTTTCTAAAACTGCATATCTAACGCTTTAGTCTGTCCTGAAGGTAAATGGTAGGCTATCCACTTGATGTTTTGATTATTATTTTTGGTATAGGGAAGGGTCACTTGTTTTTTTCAAGTATTCAGGGAGTGTCAGAGAAAAATATATTTTAATTACGGGATGACCATCCATTATAATTTCAGAGAGATCCGATTTTCTCCAGGTATCCCTCATTATAAATAACATACAGTCCCTTAGATGACGCACAGGTGCGTCAATAGACTCTTAAGGTTAATAGTACTTACACCACACTTGTGAAAGTGGTACATTTCCTTTTAAAGGCATCAGAACAAGGCTCTGCATTTGTTCTCATGCTCCTAGACCTTAGTGCCGCTTTCGATACCACCATCGATCACCTCATTCTTTTGGAGAGATTGGAAACCCTAATTGGTCTACACTGACAAGTTCTAGATCTTATCTGTCGGAAAGATATCAGTTTGTCTCTGTGGATGGTTTGTCCTCTGACAGATCAATGGTACATTTGTGTTCCTCAAGATTCCCTTCTAGGACTACTACTGTTTTCACTATATACTTTACCTCTTGGTGATGTCATTCGAAAACACAATGTCAACTTCCACTGCTGTGCAGACAACACACAGCTACCCTGGAAGCCTATGTTTCAGACAAAAGGAAGTGGATGGCAGCAAATGTTTTACTTTTAAAGTCAGACAACACAGAGATTATATTTCTAGGTCCGAAAAAACAAAGGTATTAGCGGTTGAATCTGACAATGAATCTTGATGGTTCTACAGTCGTCTCAAATAAAATTGTGAAGAACTTTGACGTCACTCTGGACAATGGTCTCTCTTTTGGTGAACATATCAACATTTCATCTTCGTAACATTTCAAAGATATGAAATGTTTATATAATTTTATGGTGTAGTCTGCGTAGAGATGGATCAGGGAATCGCCCGCAACAAGAGCGACATCATTGATATATACAGAGAAAAGAGTCGGCCCGAGAATTGAACCCTGTGGTACCCCCATAGAGACTGCCAGAGGTCCGGACAACATACCCTCCAATTTGACACACTGAAATCTGTCTGCAAAGTAGTTGGTGAACCAGGCGAGGCAGTCATTAGAAAAACCAAGGCTATTGAGTCTGCCGATAAGAATGCTGTGATTGACAAAGTCGAAGGCATTCCAGTTGACTACCTCATGAAGCTGGTTGAGAGAATGCCAAAATTGTGCAAAGCTGTCATGAAGGCAAAGGGTGGCTATTTTGAAGAATCTCAAATATAAAATATATTTTGATCGTTTTAACACTTTCTTGGTTACTACATGATTCCATATGTGTTATTTCATAGTTTTGATGTCTTCACTATAATTCTACCATGCAGAAAATAGTAAAAATAAAGAAAAACCTTGGAATGAGTATGTGTGTCCAAACTCTTGACTGGTACTGTATGTTATTAGTGCATATGGTGATTTTCTCCACAACTAGTGTAGTATATCTCCATAGTATACTTTAAAATCATTAACTTTGTGGCAAGTGAGGGTCAGAGTGGTAGTGTGAGTATCACATAGAAACATTCAACCTTCTTTGCTCAATCAAAATTAGCTGTTTCAATACATTGATGGCATTATCCACGATTAGTGCTATCAGACCTCAGGATAAGACCCAGATGCAGACAGTTCGAAGTAACAAAAGTGTATTACAAAAACAGGGGGCAGGCAAATGACAGGTCAAGGGCAGGCAGAGGTCAGTAATCCAGAGCAGAGTCACAAGGTACAGAACGGCAGGCAGGCTCAGGGCAGGCAGAGGTCAGTAATCCAGAGCAGAGTCACAAGGTACAGAACGGCAGGCAGGCTCAGGGCAGGGTATTATACCTATTGTATTGATTGTTCTGTTTATGGTGATTTTCATTATTAAACTGCGCCATTGTAACACAGTTTTTGCTCTACTGAGCCTGACTTTCCTGCCGCCAGTACACACAGAATTCCGGACCAAACTTATGGAGTTAGCAGGAGCAGGTACCCTGGGTATAGGGGTGGAGGAGCGCGTCCGGGAGCACGCAGCAATGCTCCACCATCTTGGCACTGCAATGGACCGCGTTGTCCAGACAATGGACCCCTGGGAGAGACAGGGAGTTCTACCAGCGCCTCCACCAGCACAACCGGGGTCTCCATTACGCACCCCTCCTTATGATGGGACGGCTGCGAACTGCAAGGGGTTCTTGTTGCAGCTAGACATATACCTGGCAACCGTCCACTTATACCTGATGGACCTGTTCCTCCTGTTGGATAACCTGCTGGCTACCCGCGGATGTTCAGATCGGGGTCTGGTGGTTCCATCTCCCCGCATCCCCTCTCCGATACCCATGGAGCTGGGAGGGGAGGTGCGCAGGGAGACCGGAGGGGGTTCCAGCTCGTGCACCATCTGTGGCCGCAGAGGTCAAACTGTCGGTCGGTGCCGGGTTGGTGCTCTGGCGTCACCCCAGGTGAGTCGGCACCATTCACACCCAGAGCCCTCTGTTGAAGATATGTTTTTGTATGCCACTTTTGCTGAGTTTTCCCCGCATTCCCAGCATAAGGCTGTCGCCGATTCAGGCGTGGCTGGGAATTTCATAGATAGATTGTTCGCCCATAGTTTAGGGATCCTCATTGTTCCCGTGGCTGTGCCTTTCCCCGTTCACACCTTAGAAAGTCGACCATTAGGGTCAGAATTGATTAGGGAGGCCACCGCTCCTCTGGGCATGATGACGCAGGAAGGTCACAAGGAGAGAATTAGTCTCTTCCTTATTGACTCTCCTGCGTTTCCCATGGTGCTAGTTCTACCCTGGTTAGCTTGTCATGACCCCACTGTTTCTTGGCAACTGAGGGCTCTCACGGGGTGGTCGCAAGAGGGTGCGGGGAGGTGTTTAGGGGTTTCCGTTGGTGCTACTATGGTGGAAAGTCCAGACCAGGTCTCCACCGTGCGTATTCTCCCTGAATATGCCGATTTGGCTCTCGCCTTCTCCGTCGGGGCGATTGTGCGATAGATCTCCTGGTAGACGCTGCACTTCCCAGGTGTCACGTGTATCCCCTCTCACAGGCGGAGATGGCGGCTATGGAAACATATGTCTTCGAATCCCTGCGTCAGGGGTACATTCGGTCCTCCTCTTCATCTGCCTCCTCAAGTTTATTTTTTGTGAAGAAGAAGGAGGGAGGTCTGCGCCCGTGTATTGACTATCGAGGTCTGAACCAGATCACTGTGAGTTATAGTTACCCACTACCGCTCATAGCCACAGCGATTGAGTCAATGCACGGGGCACACTTCTTCACCAAACTAGTTCTCAGGAGCGCTTACAACCTGGTGCGTATCCGGGAGGGAGATGAGTGGAAGACGGCTTTCAGTACCACTTCAGGGCACTATGAGTACCTCGTCATGCCGTATAGGTTGATGAATGTGCCATCAGGTCTTCGCCTTTGTAGACAAGATTTTCTGGGACTTGCACTGGCAGGGTGTAGTGGTGTATATTGATGACATTCTGATATACTCCACTACACGTGCCGAGCATGTGTCCCTGGTGCTCAGGCTGAGAAATGCCTGTTCTTCCAGCAGTCCGTCTCCTTCCTAGGGTAGCACATTTCCACCTCGGGTGGAGATGAAGAGTGACCAATTTTCAGCTGTGCGTAATTGGCCGACACCCACCACGGTAAAGGAGGTGCAGCGGTTCTTAGGGTTTGCCAATTACAACCGGAGGTTTATCCGGGGTTTTGGCCAGGTAGTGGCTCCCATTACCTCACTGCTGAAGGGGGGCCTGGTACGTTTGCAGTGGTTGGCTGAGGCGGACAGGGCTTTTGGTCACCTGAGGGCTCTGTTTACCTCGGCTCCCGTGCTGGCCCATCTGGATCTCTCTTTGGCATTCATAGTGGAGGTGGATGTGTCCGAGGCTGGGATAGGAGCTGTGCTCTCTCAGCGCTCGGCTACGCCTCCGAAGCTCCGCCCCTGTGCCTTCTTCTCGAAGAAGCTCAGCCCGGCGGAGCGAAACTATGACGTGGGGTACCGGGAGCTGTTGGCTGTCGTCAGTGCCTTGAAGGCGTGGAGACATTGGCTTGAGGGGGCTAAACACCCTTTTCTCATCTGGACTGACCACTGCAATCTGGAGTACATCTGGGCAGCGAGGAGACTGAACCCTCGCCAGGCAAGGTGGGCCATGTTTTTCACCCGTTTTGTGTTCACCCTTTCCTTCAGACCAGGCTCCCAGAACGTGAAGGCAGACACATTGTCCCGGCTGTATGACACAGAGGAGCGGCCCATGGATCCCACTCCCATACTCCCCGCCTCCTGCCTGGTGGTGCCGGTGGTGTGCGAGCTGGACGCGGACATTGAGCAGGCGTTCGTGACCCGTTTGTCTATTGGGCCCACACGTCACACTCCTATGGTCATCCTGGGATTGGTCAGACAGTGCGCTGTTTGAGCGGGAGGTACTGGTGGCCTAACTTGGCTAAGGACGTGAGGGTTTATGTTTCCTCCTGCTCGGTGTGCGCCCAGTGCAAGGCTCCTAGGCACCTGCCCAGAGGGAAGCTACACCCCTTACCCGTTCCACAACGGCCTTGGTAGCACTTGTTGGTGGATTTTCCTACCGATCTCCCCCTCACAGGGTAATACCGCGATACTGGTCGTTGTGGATCGGTTCTCTAAGTCCTGTCGTCTCCTCCCTCTGCCCAGTCTCCCTACGGCCCTACAGACTGCGAAGGCCTTGATTGCGCACTTGTGCCTGAGGATATAGTATCTGATCGAGGTCCCCAGTTCACGTCTAGGGTCTGGAAGGCGTTCATGGAACGTCTGGGGGTCTGGGGGTTTCACCCCGAAAGGTAATGGGAAGGTGGAGAGAGTAAACCAGGATGTGGGCAGGTTTCTGCGGTCTTATTGCCAGGACCGGCCGGGGGAGAGGGCGGCGTTCGTGCCCTAGGCCGAGATGGCACAGAACTCACTTCGACACTCCTGCACTAGCCTCTCTCCCTTCCAGTGCATATTGGGGTACCAGGTACCAGTTCACCTTCAGCGGGCGTGCCGCGCCAAAAAAAGAATGCAGACCATCACCTCAGTAATGCCCCGGTGTTCACACCGGGGGACCGGGTCTGGCTCTCAACCCGAAACCTGCCCCTCCGCCTGCCCTGCTGGAAGCTGGGTCTGCGGTTTGTGGGGAAATTTAAAGTCCTGAGGAGAGTGAAGGAGGTTTGTTATAGGTTACAGCTTCCCCCCCGATTACCGTATTCTATGTTTTTGTTGTTCTATGTGTTTCTTCTTAGGCCGGTGGTAGCTGGCCCACTCCAGGAGTCTGAGGTGCGGGAGGTTCCTCCGCCCCCTCTGGACATCGAGGGGGCCCAGGCGTACTCTGTTCGCTCCATGCTGGATTCGAGGCGATGGGCCTTCAGTATCTCTTGGTTGTGTATTTAACCCTCTGTTCCCCCCATGTCCTTGTCCGGAATTGTTTATTGTAAGTGCTTGTGCGCCTTAATTTCTGGTGTACGACGGGTATTGTACCCATTGTATTGATTGTTCTGTTTTCGGTGATTTTTATTATTAAACTGCGCCGTTGTAACACAGTTTTTGCTCTCCTGCGCCTGACTTCTCTGCCGCCAGTACGCACCCCTTACACCCAAATGTGCTCAATGGGGGACATGTCTGTTGAGTATGCAGGCCATGGAAGATCTGGGACATTTTCAGCTTCCAGGAGTTGTGTACAGATTCTTGTGAAATGGGCCATTATCATGCTGAAACATGAGGTGATGAAGGTGATGAATGGCATGACAGTGGGCCTCAGGACCTCGTCACGGTATCTCTGTGCATTCAAATTGCTATCAATAAAATGTAATTATGTTCGTTGTCCGTAGCTGATGCCTGTCCATGCCATGACCCCGCCGCCATCATGGGCACTCTGTGTAGAACGTTGACATCAGCAAACCGCTCACCCACACGACGCCATACACACTGCCTGCCACCTGCCCGGTATAGTTAAAACTGGGATTCATCCATGAAGAGTGCCAGAGGCCATCAAAGGTGAGCATTTGCCCACTGAAGTTGGTTACAATGCCGAACTGCAGTCAGGTCAAGACCCTGGTGAGGACGATGAGCATGCAGATGAGCATCTCTGAGATGGTATCTGACAGTTTGTGCTGAAATTTTTGGGTTGTGCAAACCCACAGTTTCATCAGCTGTCCTGGTGGCTGGTCTCAGATGATCCCGCAGGTGAAGAAGCCAGATCTGGGAGGTCCTGGGCTGACGTGGTTACACGTGGTCTGCGGTTGTGAGGCCGGTTGGACGTACTGCCAAATTCTCTAAGACGACATTGGAGGCAGCTTATGGTAGAGAAATGAACATTAAATTCTCTGGCAACAGCCCTGGTGGACATTCCTGCAGTCAGCATGGAAATTGCACGCTCCCTCAAAACTTGAGACATCTGTGGCATTGTGTTGTGTGACAAAACTGCACATTTTAGAGTGGACATTTATTATGTAATGATTATGCTGTTTAATCAGCTTCTTGATATGCCACACCTGTCAGATGATTATCTTGGCAAATAAGAAATTCTCAATAACAGGGGTCAAAACAAATTTGTGCAAAACAATTGAGAGAAATAATATTTTTGTGCATATGGAACATTTCTGGGATCTTTTACTTCAGTTTATGAAACAAGGGACCAACACTTTTTTTGTTCAGTATACAAACGGTTTTGGGAAAGATTATTTGATAAGAGAGATGAGAGTGTAATAAATTGAAGGTTCTATGTTATTTGTTGATGTAAAAATGTAAATCGATTGATTTTAAGGTTGTCATTAGATTTGGGAAGGGTAGGGTCACCAGAACGAACCTCTGCAGAAAAAAATGGGGTCCCTGATGAAAAACTTTGAATTCCACTGTGTGTGAAAAGTTTTTAAACAAATGTTCTTGAATTTCACCCTTCCTCTTTCCTCCTCCAAAACATTTTAAATTGACATTTTAGTCCTAGCAGACACTTTTATCCAGAGCAATTTACAGGAGCATTTAGGAACAAGTGCACATCGACAGATTTTTCACAGAGAAGACTCAGGGATTCGAACCAGGGGTCTTTCGATTACTGACCCAATGCTCTTAACCGGTAGGCTACCTGCAGGCAAAGCAGATTTGAAAACAATTGTTTTGACATCCGATTCTGCTTGCAGGCTTTGTTCAGGAGTGCAGGATGCTTGAGACACTTTAATAATGAATCACAAATTCTGCAGAGCAATCTGACATTTTTCTGTTCTGCATATATTTTCTCTTTGGGGTGTAAAAGGAGCCCCATAATTATTGTTCTTTGTTTTAACTGAGATCTGGCATGAGTCTCAGACTCAGGTTTATTATCTTCACATACCAGTGAGTGTTTGAGATTGTCTCTAGCTCAGGCCTAGGCAATTATTTCCCATGGAGGGCCACATTACAACCACGGACAGAACTTTTGTTAACGGGTATGCACAAAAACACAAGAAAGAGAGAGGGCTCAACATTACATATAAACTACTCAATCAGTGTGAGGAGTGAAGTCTCTGATGGGCATTGACTAGAGCAGTGAAGTCAGGTATCGTTTCTGACGTCGCTATGCTGCAGGATTGCTGAGAGTCAGTAAGAGATGATCTGTGCCTTGAATTTTTATATTTCATAATTGAAAATGTCTGTTCACATACATAAGTTGACCCAAACAGTACAAATCAAATCAAAGTTTATTTGTCACGTGCACCGAATACAATGTTTAGTAGACCTTACAGTGAAATGCTTACTTACAGGCTATAACCAATAGTGCAATAAAAGGTATTCGATAAACAATAAGTAAGTAAAGAAATAAAAAGTGAAAAATAACAGTAGCGAGGCTATATACAGTAGCGAGGCTATAAAAGTGCTGAGGCTACATATACAGACACCGGTTAGTCGGGCTGATTGAGGTAGTATGTACATGTAGATATGGTTAAAGTGATATGGTTAAAGTGCTACTCTCTGATGAACAGCAGTAGCGTAAAAGAGGGGTTGGTGGGTGGCGGGACACAATTCAGATAGCCCGGTTAGCCAATGTGCGGGAGCACTGGTTGGTCGGGCCAATTGACGTAGTATGTACATGAATGTATAGTTAAAGTGACTTTGCATATACGATAAACAGAGAGTAGCAGCAGCGTAAAAAGAGGGGGGTGGCACACAGTGCAAATAGTCCGGGTAGCCATTTGATTACCTGTTCAGGAGTCTTATGGCTTGGGGGTAAAAACTGTTGAGAAGCTTTTTTTTCCTAGACTTGGCACTCCGGTACCGCTTGCCATGCGGTAGTAGAGAGAACAGTCTGTGACAGGTGTGGCTGGGGTCTTTTACAACTTTTAGGGCCTTCCTCTGACACCACCTGGTGTAGAGTTCCTGGATGGCAGGCAGCTTAGCCCCAGTGATGTACTGGGCCGTACGCACTACCCTGTGTAGTGCCTTGTGGTCGGAGGCCGACCAATCGCCGTACCAGGCAGTGATGCAACCAGCTCTCACTGTTGCAGCTGTAGAACCAAATCTTTTAGTTTCCTGAGGGGGAAAAGGCTTTGTCGTGTCCTCTTCACGACTGTCTTGGTGTGTTTGGACTATTCTAGTTTGTTGTTGATGTGGACACCAAGGAATTTGAAGCTCTCAACCTGCTCCACTACAGCCCCGTCGATGAGAATGGGGGCGTGCTCGGTCTTGAGGGATAGAGTTGTTATTCTGACACCACACAGCCAGGTCTCTGACCTCCTCCCTTTAGGCTGTCTCGTCGTCTGCAAACTTAATGATGGTGTTGGAGTCGTGCCTGGCCATGCAGTCATGGGTGAACAGGGAGTACAGGAGGGGACTGAGCATGCACCCCTGGGGGGCTCCAGTGTTGAGGATCAGCATGGCAGATGTGTTGCTACCTACCCTCAACACCTGGTGGTGGCCGTCAGGAAGTCCAAGATCCAGTTGCAGAGGGAGGTGTTTTGTCCCAGGATCCTTAGCTTGGTGATGAGCTTTGAGGGTATTATGGTGTTGAACGCTGAGCTGTAGTCAATGAATAGCATTCTCACATAGGTGTTCCTTTTGTCCAGGTGGGAAAGGGCAGTGTGGAGTACAATAGAGATTGCATCATCTATGGATCTGTTTGGGCGGTATACAAATTGGAGTGGGTCTAGGGTTTCTGGGATAATGGTGCTGATGTGAGCCATTACCAGCCTTTCAAAGCACTTCATGGCTACGGATGTGAGTGCTACGGGTCTGTAGTCATTTAGGCAGGTTGCCTTATTGTTCTTGGGCACAGGGACTATGGTGGTCTGCTTGAAACATGTTGGTATTACAGACTCAATCAGGAACATGTTGAAAATGCCAGTGAAGACACCTGCCAGTTGGTCAGCACATGCCCGGAGCACACGTCCTGGTAATCCGTCTGGCGTCGCAGCCTTGTGAATGTTGACCTGTTTAAAGATCTTACTCACTTCAACTACGGAGAGGGTGATCGCACAGTCGTCCGGAACAGCTGATGCTCTCATGCATGCCTCAGTGTTGCTTGCCTCGAAGCGAGCAAAGAAGTGATTTAGCTTGTCTGGTAGGCTCGTGTCACTGGGCAGCTCACGGCTGTGCTTCCCTTTGTAGTCTGCAATAGTTTGCAAGCCCTGCCACATAAGACGAGCGTCGGAGCCAGTGTAGTATGATTAAATCTTATCCCTGTATTGACGCTTTGCCTGTTTGATGGTTAGTCGCAGGGCATAGTGTGATTTCTTGTAATCTTCCGGGTTAGAGTCCCGCACCTTGAAAGCGGCAGCTCTACCCTTTAGCTCAGAGCGAATGTTGCCTTTAATCCATGGCTTCTGGTTTGGGTATGTACGTACAGTCACTGTGGGGATGACGTCCTCGAAGCACTTATTGATAAAGCCAGTGACTGATATGGTGTACTCCTCAATGCCATTGTAAGAATCCCGGAACATGTTCCAGTCTGTGATAGCAAAACAGCTGTGTAGTTTAGCATCTGCTTCATCTGACCACTTTTTTATAGACAGAGTCACTGGTACTTCCTGCTTTAATTTTTGCTTGTAAGCAGGAATCAGGAGGATAGAGTTGTGGTCAGATTTACCAAATGGAGGGTGAGGGAGAGCTTTGTACGCATCTCTGTGTGTTGAGTACAGGTGATCTAGAATGTTTTTCCCCTCTGGTTGCACATTTAACATGTTGATAGAAATGAGGTAGAACTGATTTAAGTTTCCCTGCATTAAAGCTTCCGGCCACTAGGAGCACCACCTCTGGGTAAGTGGTTTCCTGTTTGCTTATTTCCTTATACAGCTGACTAAGTGCGGTCTTCGTGCCAGCATCTGTCTGTGGTGGTAAATAAACAGCCACGGACAGTATAGCTGAAAAGTCTCTAGGCAAGTATTTGGCCTGCAATTTATCACAATATATCACTAAAAACATATTCTGAGCATGACTCCTAATCTTTCGAAAGTTTTGTTAATCGAGAGATGCTTAGAACCTCATCAGTGACATTGTTTTGAATAGTTCTCCAGTCACTGCATCAGACTGAATATTGATAGGCTCAAGTTGCAGGTCAGTGGGAGCGTTATCCACATTGAAAGTGAAAGGAGAGGAAACCAACAGCATGTCATTTTCCAACACTTTGAAATCCTCAAAACGACAAGAAAACTCACTGTTCAAAGCACGCAGCAGCGATGTATGCTTCTCCCGCTGGTCATCTGATAGTGAACAGACTATTAGTGTCGGAATGTGGGTGAGATTGTTGGCTTCTACTTGGCGGGTCAGGATGAGTAATTTTCCCTTCAAGGCTTTGACAAGGCTGTACATCTGATGTGCAAAAAGTCCCTTCCCTTGTAGTTTAGAATTCAGTTCACTCTTGAGGGCCATGATGTCCACGGGGAAGGCAAAATTAGTCAACCTTTCTTTATCTTGCAGTTGAGGGTAATCCACATACAGTACTTTCCCTTCATTTGCAAAAACTCAGCAGTCTCCGACTTCAGGTCCCATGCCCTTTTAAGCACCTTCCCTGAACTGAGCCATCTCACGTTGTGTGGTAGGGGAGATCTGCATTACCCGACTCTGTGTGTTCCAACAGTGAGACAAACCGCCTGTGGTTTAAAGATTTTGCTCTTATGAAGTTTACCACTTTAGTGACTGTATCCACAACATGGCTCATTTTCAGAACACATTTACAGAGCACCTCTTGATGAATAATGCAATGCCGGAAAATAATTTTATGATCTGGGTTCAGCTCAGCTACTTGATCTTGTATCCTTTTTAAAGGGCCAACGTTTTTTCCTGTGAAGTTTGGGCACCCATCAGTGGTCACACTGGATAACTTTTCAAAACTCAGTCCCAGCTTTGCCACACTTATTAATAACCTCCTCAAATAAATCTTTCCCTGTGGTTGTGCTCTTCATTGACTGTGCTGAAGCAAGCTCCTCTGTAATGTCAAGCTCTGTGGTTATGCCTAGTAAGAATATCAACAACTGCGCCGTGTCACCTGCATCACTGCTCTCATCCAGGGCCAAGGAGAAATAGGTGAAATCCTTTACCTTGTCCTTCAACTGTTGTTCCATATTCTCTGCGATGTCCTCAAAATGCTGTGTCACTGTTCGTCTTGACAGGGAAACATTGTCAAACAGCTATTTCTTGTCAGGGCAAAGTATTGGTCACCACCATGCTTGTAAATAAGGAGGCAGTTACTCAGTGATGTGTTGTGTTGGATTTGCCCCTAACACAAGTCTTTGCATTTAGGCCAAAACGTGTATTTTCTTGCTGTGTTTTTTTTAGTGCCTTGTTGCATACATATGCATGTTTTGGAATATTTTTATTCCGTATATTTTTTATTCAAGGTGATGGTGCAGTAGGAAGTGTATCTGTCTTTAAATTATCCCGTGTAAGTACCGGTCTTTTTCATATTTATCTTATTCTCACTTTCTATCTACGAACTAAAAATACTTTCCTGCAACCCGCCTCACCCAATGTGGTACGGATCTGCAATTTTTATTCCTTATAACTGGAACTTCCATCAGGAGCTTGCCAGTTAACTAGCTACTAGTCTTTGTTAGCCACGGCTAGCGGTCCTCGCCTTTTATCCCCGTCATCAGCCAGCCTTAGCTTGGCAAACACCTGCCAGCTTGCACAGTGCGATATCAACCCAGGTCATATCGGACTGCTTCTCTCTACCATACCACCGGATTCCTGCCGCTCTGGGTCATTACACCGAATCATTGCTCCGGATCATCGCAGCTAGCTGGCTGCAAATGAGTGGCTACTGTTAGCTAATGCCTCTGTCCCGAAGCAAGCACCAGCTAGCCTTGAGCTAGCCTCGAGCTAGGCCCATATACCAGCTAATTCTAGGGCTACAATACCGTATTTGCCAATTGGCCTGGACCCTTTATTGTCGACACGGAGCCCCACCGATCCATCACGACTGGACTGACGAAGTGATCGCCCAATGTGGTCTCAACAGAATATTCTGTTACGATGTCCCCGAAGAACCAGCTACTAGCCCCGGCCCGCTAGCTTTTCAGAACCCTGTGTCCCCTGCTTGCCTAGTGTAGTAGTGACTACCGAACAAAAGACTGACTCACCGTTTGCTGCTCTTTTGACCCTATGATCACTCAGCTACACAGCTGATGCCCCCTGGACTGTTTCAATAACACGGTACCTCATTTAGTTTACCTGTCTGCCCCAGCCTCAAACTCAGGTTCTGTATGTACCTAACTGACCCGCTCTGCCCATTCATCGCCATTTACCAGTTGCTATCTTAGCTCTCCTGATCAACACCTGTGATTTCTTTATACCTCACTCTAGTGTCAATATGAATTGTCTACTGCTGTCTTGGCTAGTTTTTAATGTTTTATTTCACTGTAGAGCCTTCAGTCCCACTCAAAATGCCATAGATAGCTCTTTCGTCCCACCCCACACACATGCGGAGACCTTACCTGGCTTAACTTTTTGTCCCTTGTCGTGGAAATTTCCTGTATTACCAAATCATGAGAGAGCAAACCACACACAAGTCAGAGTTTATTATAGTCCCATCTTTAATTATACAGTGGGGCAAAAAAGTATTTAGTCAGCCACCAATTGTGCAAGTTCTCCCACTTAAAAAAGATGAGAGAGGCCTGTAATTTTCATCATAGGTACACTTCAACTATGACAGACAAAATGAGAAAAAAAATCCAGAAAATCACATTGTAGGATTTTTTATGAATTTATTTGCAAATTATGGTGGAAAATAAGTATTTGGTCAATAACAAAAGTTTATCTCAATACTTTGTTATATACCCTTTGTTGGCAATGACAGAGGTCAAACGTTTTCTGTAAGTCTTCACAAGGTTTTCACACACTGTTGCTGGTATTTTGGCCCATTTCTCCATGCAGATCTCCTCTAGAGCAGTGATGTTTTGGGGCTGTTGCTGGGCAACACGGACTTTCAACTCCCACCAAAGATTTTCTATGGGGTTGAGATCTGGAGACTGGCTAGGCCACTCCAGGACCTTGAAATGCTTCTTACGAAGCCAATCCTTTGTTGCCCGGGCGGTGTATTTGGGATCATTGTCATGCTGAAAGACCCAGCCACGTTTCATCTTCAATGCCCTTGCTGATGGAAGGAGGTTTTCACTCAAAATCTCACGATACATGGCCCCATTCATTCTTTCCTTTACACGGATCAGTCGTCCTGGTCCCTTTGCAGAAAAACAGCCCCAAAGCATGATGTTTCCAACTCCATGCTTCACAGTAGGTATGGTGTTCTTTGGATGCAACTCAGCATTCTTAGCCCTCCAAACACGACGAGTTGAGTTTTTACCAAAAAGTTATTTTTTGGTTTCATCTGACCATATGACATTCTCCCAATCTTCTTCTGGATCATCCAAATGCTCCCTAGCAAACTTCAGACGGGCCTGGACATGTACTGGCTTAAGCAGGGGGACACGTCTGGCACTGCAGGATTTGAGTCCCTGGCGGCATAGTGTGTTACTGATGGTAGGCTTTGTTACTTTGGTCCCAGCTCTCTGCAGGTCATTCACTAGGTCCCCCCGTGTGGTTCTGGGATTTTTGCTCACCGTTCTTGTGATAATTTTGACCCCACGGGGTGAGATCTTGCGTGGAGCCCCAGATCGAGGGAGATTATCAGTGGTCTTTTATGTCTTCCATTTCCTAATAATTGCTCCCACAGTTGATTTCTTCAAACCAAGCTGCTTACCTATTGCAGATTCAGTCTTCCCAGCCTAGTGCAGGTCTACAATTTTGTTTCTGGTGTCCTTTGACAGCTCTCTGGTCTTGGCCATAGTGGAGTTTGGAGTGTTTGAGGTTGTGGACAGGTGTCTTTTATACTGATAACAAGTTCAAACAGGTGCCATTAATACAGGTAACGAGTGGAGGACAGAGGAGCCTCTTAAAGAAGAAGTTACAGGTCTGTGAGAGCCAGAAATCTTGCGTGTTTGTAGGTGACCAAATACTTATTTTCCACCATAATTTGCAAATAAAGAGATTTTTTTCTCTCATTTTGTCTGTCATAGTTGAAGTGTACCTATGATGAAAATTACAGACCTCTCTCATATTTTTAAGTGGGAGAACTTGCACAATTGGTGGCTGACTAAATACTTTTTTGGCCCCACTGTATATGAGCTTCACCATAGCCCTGTGACTCTCAGATCAATTCAGTGTCTAATAAATGAATTCTCTGAGTGCTTACAAAACAGTTCTTATTATAATTTATAGCCAAGAAACACCCATCTCAACTCACATGACAAATAACAGATCTTAGGAACATTACACAAATAACTTTTTACTTGAAAAAGGAGTATCCCAATCATTTATAGCATTAGCTATAAATTATTGTTCAGTTTGTTCTTATCTCATTTTTGGTACCACTTAGTACCAAAACATTACAAAACAAAACATTATTAATTGTCAATTCCAGATACTCCCATCAAAAATGCAACCCCTCCTGGACAAGCTTACGGAGAGGAGTGACTGGCACACAGACATTGTGGAGCCAACTAACTGGTTCCTCATTAATCACACCATCCCTTCAAATGGTTTAGGAATAGTTAGACACATTCACAGATAAGACAAACCTGACCTCTCCCCTCTCTGCGCCCCAAGTAACTTTCCCACATAAGCATACTTATGAACATTGATAAAACATCTTATTTATCAACACCCTCCAGAGACTAAACGTCTGTTATCGTCACTCAATCCTTATACCAGTCTGCTGTTCCCACATGCTTCAAGAGGGCCACCATTGTTCCTGTTCCCAAGAAAGCTAAAGTAACTGAGCTAAATGACTACCGCCCCCCGTAGCACTCACTTCCGTCATCATGAAGTGCTTTGAGAGACTAGTCAAGGACCATATCACCTCCACCCTACCTGAGACCCGAGACCCACTCCAGTTTGCTTACCGCCCCAATAGGTCCACAGACGACGCAATCGCAACCACACTGCATACGAGGAATACCTATGTGAGAATGCTGTTCATCGACTACAGCTCAGTATTTAACACCATAGTACCCTCCAAACTCGTCATCAAGCTCGAGACCCTGGGACTCAACGCCGCCCTGTGCAACTGGGTACTGGACTTCCTGACGGGCTGCCCCCAGGTGGTGAGGGTAGGTAACAACATCTCCACCCCGCTGATCCTCAACACTGGGGCCCCACAAGGGTGCGTTCTGAGCCCTCCCTGTACTCCCTGTTCACCCACTACTGCTTGGCCATGCACGCCTCCAACTCAATCATCAAGTTTGCGGACGACACTACAGTGGTAGGCTTGATTACCAACAACGACGAGACGGCCTACAGGGAGGAGGTGAGGGTCCTCGGAGTGTGGTGTCAGGAAAATAACCTCACACTCAATGTCAACAAAACAAAGGAGATGATTGTGGACTTCAGGAAACAGCAGAGGGAGCACCCCCCTATCCACATCGACGTGACAGTAGTTGAGGGTAGTAAGTTTTATGTTCCTCGGCGTACACATCACGGACAAACTGAATTTGTCCACCCACACAGACAGCGTTGTGAAGAAGGTGCAGCAGTGCTTCTTCAACCTCAGGAGGCTGAAGAAATTCGGCTTGTCACCAAAAGCACTCACAAACTTATTATTCTTTAAAAATGCTTTCCTCACAATCTTAAATAAGCATGCCCTATTAAAAATAAATCCATACCTGACTGCCCTTGACCAGCACAAAAACATAATGTGACGTATTGCATTAGCATCGAACATCCCCCGCGATATGCAACTTTTCAGGGAAGTTAGGAACCAATATACACAGGCAGTTAGGAAAGTAAAGGCTAGCTTTTTCAAACAGAAATTTGCATCCTGTAGCACAAACTCCAAAAAGTTCTGGGACACTGTAAAGTCCATGGATAATAAGAGCACCTCCTCCCAGCTGCCCACTGCACTGAGGCTAGGAAATACTGTCACCACATAAAATCTACGATAATTGATAATTTCAACAAGCATTTTTCTACGGCTGGCCATGCTTTTCACCTGGCTACCCCTAACCCGGTCAACAGCTCTGCACCCCCCACAGAAACTTGCCCAAGCCTCCCCATTTCTCCTTCACCCAAATCCAGATAGCTGATGTTCTGAAAGAGCTGCAAAATCTGGACCCCTACATATCAGCTGGGCTAGACAATCTGGACCCTCTCTTTTCTAACATTATCCGCAGCAATTGTTGCAACCCCTATTACTAGCCTGTTCAACCTCTCTTTTGTATCATCTGAAATCCTTAAAGGTTGGAAAGCTGCCGCGGTCATCTCCATCTTTAAGGGGGGGACATTCTAGACCCAAAATGTTACAGACCTATCTATCCTACCCTGCATTTCTAAAGTCTTTGAAAGCCAAGTTAACAAACAGATCACAGGCCATTTCGAATCCCACTTTACCTTCCCCGCTATGCAATCTGGTTTCTGACCTTCAGCCACGCTCAAGGTCCTAAAATATATCATAACTGCCATCGATATTAGACAGTACTGTGCAGCCGTCTTCATCAACCTGGCCAAGGCTTTCGACTCTGTCAATCACCACATTCTTATCGGCAGACTCAACAGCCTTGGTTTCTCAAATGATTGCCTCGTCTGGTTCACCAACTACTTCTCAGATAGAGTTCAGTGTGTCAACTCAGAGCGTCTGTTGTCCGGACCTTTGGCAGTCTCTATGGGGGTGCCACAGGTATCAATTCTCGGGCCGACTCTTTTCTCTGTATACATCAATGATGTCGCTCTTGCTGCAGACGACACCCTTCTGTATACTTCTGGCCTTTCTTTGGACACTGTGTTAACAAACCTCCAGACAAGCTTCAATGCCATGCAACACTCCTTCCGTGGTCTCCAAATGCTCTTAAATGCAAGCAAAACTAACTGCATGCTCTTCAACCAATCGCTGCCCTCATGCACCCGCCCTTCTAGCATCACTACTGTGGACGGTTCTGACTTAGAATATGTGGACAACTACAAAAACCTAGGTGTCTGGTTAGACTGTAAACTCTCCTTTCAGACTCACATTTAGCATCTCTAATCCAAAATTAAATCTAGAATCAACTTCCTATTTTGCAACAAAGCCTCCTTCACTCATGCTGCCAAACATACCCACGTAGAACTGACTATTCTACCGATCCTTGACTTCAGCGATGCCATTTATAAAATAGCCTCCAACACTCTATTCAGTAAATTGGATGTAGTCTATCACAGTGCCATCCGTTTTGTTACCAAAGCCCCATATACTACCCACCACTGCGACCTGTATGCTCTCGTTGGCTGGCCCTCACTTCATTTTCGTCGCCAAACCCACTGGCTCCAGGTCATCCATAAGTCTTTGCAGTTTTGTGAAATATGCAGTTTTGTGAAAAGTCAACTGAGAAACTGAAAAGTCATCTTTTGCAACTGAGAAAGCAACTCTTTTGATGCACCTGCCCTCTGCTCAGAAGATATATTCCTATATTTCTCTGCATTTTTCATCTGGAAGCGTCAGGACAAGTTGTAAACAGCGATGCTCTCTTTGCACACTAAGCACACAGCTTTCCCTGATACCTCAATAAAGAAGTATGTCAATGTCTACTCTTGCTGGAACACCCTACATTCATTGCACAATTTCTAACTAGCTACTATTTGTAACTGTGTAACTGTACCTGTCAGTTAGTCTGTCCTCGTGCAGTTATTATTTATGTGTCTTCATAATGAACGTCCCACTAGCGGTGGGAGTTAAATCATTACACATAGGGGAGTATTCATTGGGCTTTTGATTTGAAGAACAAATACCTTTTTCAAAACTTTACTATCGCAAATTCTTATGTGATCTGAGCATGATTCCGCGGGCCGTATTGATTCAGGTTGCGGGCCGCATATGGCCCACGGGCCAGATCTAGCTAGTCTTTCTCTGTGTTGCTGTGTCCAATGGGCCTGTAACAATGCATGCCGTTGGACTCAAGCCAGACCTAGGTGAAAATACATAGGTATTTAATGATTTTTTATATGAAACATATTTGATGTATTTTTAAATAATTTGGCCAAATCAGCTTATTCTATAACTTCCCGATAAATACATTATTTCAAATACCCCTGGGACCAACCAGACCTTGGTTCAAATGCATATTTGGTTCAAATAAGTATTTGAAATTACACTTGTTGGTGTATTGTATTTTCAAATAGATTCCAATACTTTCCAAGTGTATTTCCAAAAACTTTCCAATATTGTATTTGTATTTCCATAGAAAAAATATCCAAATACTTATTTCGAAATGTTTTGAAAGTAATTGAAATACCCTAAATAGTATTATTTGTCTGATTCAAACCTATATCTGCACATGATTAAAATGTGTATTTAGACTTTTAAACTCATGCAATCTAGCTCGGGAAAATCAATTGTGCAATAGACTTGAACATATCTTGTGGGTTTTTGGGGTCACACTTCAGTGCTACCACAGATGTATTATGTATTGTACTCTTTTCATTTACATGGTTGTGTTTTCTTGGACCTCCTCTTTTGTATTCTTAATTTTAATTAATTGTTAATGTCTGTGCTTTAGCTATTCCACTATACAGTCACTTGCTACAGTACAGTGCCACTGTAATTATGCATAACATAACACCTTATCTGAGTGCGAAACTGGGGCAGAGCACTCACACACTCACGCCACAAACGTGTCATCACACAATTATGTACTTATGATTCTTTGAGATCCTTATAAATACTTTAAAAGTACCCTTTTGATCAATCCAATCACTGTGCTCTCCAGAGGGGCAATGCAGGGCATGCCAACGATGACAGGAAAATAAAATATATTTTGATGTTATTAGAGGATGATCACAAGAGATTAGTTGGGGCTACAGGGCTAGTGTATTGTGTAACTCCCTTGATGTGGCTACTGGCTAGTGTTTTGTACATATTCTGAGGAAATTTCTTGCAATGACCTAGTCTGCATCCTAAAAGGCACCCTATTCCCTACATAGTGCACTGCATTAATAATGGATGGAAGCCTATTTGCGTGTGATTTCTGTCACAAATGGTTCTATCTCAGAAGGTTCTATCCCAGTGGGTTATATCCAAAAGGGCTCATTATAATTAAGGGTTGCACTGCAAGGCTCCCTTGAAAAGACACCTTGGTCTCAATTGGGGAAAATAAATAAAAATACAATGCCTTCGGAAAGTATTCAGACCCCTTGACTTTTTTCCACATTTTGTTACGATACAAGCTTATTCCAAAACGGATTACATGTTTCTGAATCCTCAGCAATCAACAGACAATACCCCATAATGATGAAGTGAAAACAGTTTTTTTTTACATTTTTGCAAATGTATAAAAAAAAGATAGCTTATTTAGATATGTATTCAGACCCTTTGCTATGAGACTCAAAATTGAGCTCAGATGCATTATGTTTATATTGATCATCCTTGAGATGTGTCTACAACTTCATTGGAGTCCACCTATGGTAAATTCATTTGATTGGACATGATTTGGAAAGGACCCTCCCAGAAGAACAACCATCTATGCAGCATTCCACCAAAAGGGCCTTTATGGTAGAGTGACCAGACGGAAGCTGCTCCTCAGTAAAAGGCACATGACAGCCCGCTTGGAGTTTTCCAAAAGACACCTAAAGACTCTCAGACCATGAGAAACAAAATGTTATGGTCTGATGAAACAAAGATTGAACTATTTGGCCAGAATGCCAAGCGTCAATTCTGGAGGAAACATGGCACCATCCCTACGGTGAAGCATGGTGATGGCAACATCATGCTGTGGGTATTTTTTCAGCGGCATGGACTGGGAGACTAGTCAGGATCGAGGCAAAGATGAATGGAGCAAAGTACAGAGAGATCCTTGAAGAAAACCTGCTCCAGAGCGCTCAGGACCTCAGACTTGGGTGAATGTTCACCTTCCAACTGTCACGGTTGTCATATGGAGGAGACCAAGGCGCAGCGTGGTAAGCGTACATACTTCTTTAATAAAGAAAGAACACTGAACAAACTATACAAAACAACAAAATGTGAAGCTAATATGGCTAGTGCAGACAGGCAACTAAACATAGAAAAAGAACCCACAAACTACCCAAGGAATATGGCTACCTAACTATGGTCCCCAATCAGAGACAACGATAAACAGCTGCCTCTGATTGAGAACCAATCTAGGCAACCATAGACATATAAACACCTAGACTTACAAAAACCCCTAGACATACAAAACACCTAGACAATTCAAAAACTAAACAAACCACCCTCGTCACACCCTGACCTAACCAAAATAATAAAGAAAACAAAGATAACTAAGGTCAGGGCATGACAGTACCCATCCCAAAGGTGCAGACTCCCGGCCGCAAACCTAAACCTATATGGGAGGGTCTGGGTGGGCATCTAACTTCGGTGGCGGCTTTGGTTCTGGATGCCGCCCCCCTTCTTTACACTGATCCCTCCGCCCTTGTAGCACTGACTCGTGGATCATCGCCGGAGGCTCTGGACTGCGGATCCTCGCCGTAGGCCCCGGGCTGGGGACCCTCACTGCGTGGATCATCGCCGTAGGATCTGGACTTGGGACCGTTGCTGGAGACCCCGGGCTGGGAACCATCGCTGGAGACCCCGAGCTGGGGATCGTCGCTGGAGGCTCTGGGCTGGGGATCGTCGCTGGAGGCTCCGGACTGTGGCATCGTCGCTGGAGGTTCCGGACTGTGGCCCATCGTTGGATATTCCGGACTCTGGCCCGTCGTTGGAGGTTCCGGTCTGTGAACTGTCGCCGGAAGCTCTGGACTGGGTACTGTCGCCGGATGCTCTGGACTGGGTACTGTCGCCGGATGCTCTCGACTGGGTACTGTCGCCGGACGCTCTGGACTGGTTACTGTCGCCAGACGCTCTGGACTGGGTACTGTCGCCGGATGCTCTGGACTGGGTACTGTCGCCGGACGCTCTGGACTGGTTACTGTCGCCAGACGCTCTGGACTGGGTATTGTCGCCGGACACTCTGGAATGGGTACTGTCGCCAGACGCTCTGGACTGGGTACTGTCGCCGGACGCTCTGGACTGGTTACTGTCGCCAGACGCTCTGGACTGGGTACTGTCGCCGGATGCTCTGGACTGGGTACTGTCGCCAGACGCTCTGGACTGGGTACTGTCGCCAGACGCTCTGGACTGGGTACTGTCGCCGGACGCTCTGGACTGCCGAGGCGCACTGTAGGACTGGTGCGTGGTGCCGGCACTGGTGGTACCGGGCTGGGGACATGCACCTCAGGGCGAGTGCGAGGAGCAGGAACAGGGTGTGCTGGACTTCCGAGGCGCACTGTAGGCCTGGTGCGTGGTGCCGGCACTGGTGGTACTGGTCTGTTGACACGCACCTCAGGGCGAGTGTTGGGAACATAGAATAACTAAACATAGAATAAGAACCCACAAACTACCCAAGGAATATGGGTACCTAAATATGGTCCCCAATCAGAGACAACGATAAACAGCTGCCTCGGATTGAGAACTAATCTAGGCAACCCTAGACATATAAATACCTCGACTTACAAAAAACCCTAGACAATACAAAAACTAAAGAAACCACCCTCGTCACACCCGGACCTAACAGAAATAATAAAGAAAACAAAGATAACTAAGGTCAGGGCGTGAGGACAACGACATTAAGCACACAGTCAAGACAACACAGGAGTGGCTTCGGAATAAGTCTCTGAGCCCAAACTTGAACCCGATCGATGTGTGTAGATTGATGAGGATAATTTTATTTTTGAATGCACTGTTTATACTGTATAGGGAATAGGGTGCCATTCAGGACACAACCCTGAAATAGGATGAATATTTTGGGATAGAACCCTTTGAGACCGGAATCACACATGCAAATAGGCTTATAGTCATCCATTATTAATGACTCTAATATAGAGGAAAACACTGAACTTTGACCCAGTTGATGATTACATTACATAAAGGCCAGAACAATAATGAGCGTTTTTCCCCCTCTGGAATTCTGTGACTAGGAATAGAATGGAAAGAGACATTCTGTTCTCTTTCCTGGAACAGCTGATGGGTTAAACAAGGCCAGTACAAAGGGCATAGTAAAAGACAAGGAGAAAATGCCTTAATCCCAAATGGAACCCTATTCCCTATATAGTGCACATAGAGCTCTGGTCAAAAGTAGTGCACTACAGTATATAGGGAATAGGGTGCCATTTGGGATGTAGGCTATGGTTTGATATAAAAGTCTTGAAAATGGTGAATAATAATTAGAGACTAATGAGTATCAGAGTTGTTACAGCATACATACATGATATACTGAATATACACACACACACTGCATAATCACACCGTTAATTCCTCCCACGTCTGCAACCAGACTTTACAGTAAAGAATACTGTAGTAATTGTTTTCCCTGGTATAGACCAGTGGCGTTCGGTGCCGTTTAAGATGAGGGAGGATTATAATTTTTTTTATGAGCATGGCCTTATTTCTATTACAGCACATTGGATGACTGTCATTCATATTCTATACACCCAGCTCAATGTAACATCGATAGGTTTAGGCTACTACATGATACTAGAATTTTCCCTATACAAATCAAGAGGTTGCTACAACCTAGCCTAAGGAAAGAAAGTTTACAACGTAGGTGCACAGGTCGAGAGAATAATGTAAGTAATCAAGGGGTGTGTTTGTAAATTCACTCTGGCTATCTACTCTGATTTCAGAGCACTCGTCTGTGTGCCAGAGCGCAGAATAACTGATGAATTTATGAATGTGCAACACCGTTGAATATGGGGAGGTGTCAGTAAACATTGACAAAGAAAATTAATTAAATTGTTGACAGCAGCACAGTTACTAAGGCTCTCGATAATATGCTAGGGCGAGTAAAATGGTCAGAGTGAGTTGTTCTCTCATTTGTGTCTGGAAGTAGCTACCCAACTTTAGCCAATTAGCTTGGGTGCTTGACTGCCATTGTGAGGTTAGAACTCTCGCATCAACCCTACTGAACGCTCTGAAAGCAACACGCTCTGAATATACAAACAGAAAATCTGACAACTCTCTGAATTTACACACAACCAGAGTGCAACATGAGCGTACTCTAGCAATCCGGAGGTAATTTACGAACACACCCAAGGTGACATACAGTGAGTGACACATTCAATACAGCCTTGCACACTCTTGCCTGCATCTAGCTGATCTAGGGTGCAATAATTAGTCCAACAGTTGCAAGTTTCTATTGGACAAATGCAGGTATGTTTACCCTGTTTTGTTCCCTTTGCTTCTGTTTAAGAAACGTATTTCAACAGAATCGGCGGAATAAATACACCCCTGATCACTTTCATAGCAACCACATACAAACAGCTTGTTGTATATAAAATTCCTCCTAGCAAATATCTACATGTTCTTCTCCTCTCACTTTTTTCCTTAGCTTGTGGACTTCAGTGCACAACACATCAGCTGTCTGTGATCAGGTGAAAAAACCTTTCTAAGCCAAACCTTCATATCATGACCACAAACTGCTACACACAGCCTAAATAGTCAGATCATAGACAATAACCACAGTTGCTGGAACTAACGCCTTAGTAAACCTGCTACAATCAAGCACTACAGTCTACAGTCAGAAGCAAGAAGTTTAGCAGATACACTGGTAGGTCCCGGTGGCAATACATGTATAAAACCAAAAGCTTACCTTGACTTGGAAGAGTTCCAGTGTTGGATAGTCATAGCCAGCTAGCTAACATAGCATCCCTCTCTGTTTGAGCCTGGTGTTTGAACAGGCTAAACTAGCTAGCTGCATTTGATACTAGCTGGGTAAGTGAAAGTGAAACAAATATATACAGTGGCTTGCGAAAGTATTCACCCCCCTTGGCATTTTTCCTATTATGTTGCCTTACAACCTGGAAGTAAAATTTATTTTTGGGGGTGTGTATCATTTGATTTACACAACATGCTTACGACTTTGAAGATGAAACAAACAAGAAATAAGACAACAACAAAAAATTTGAGAGTGCATAACTATTCACCTCCCAAAGTCAATACTTTGTAGAACCACCTTCGCCAACAATTACACCTGCAAGTCTCTTGGAGTATGTCTCTATAAGCTTGGCACTTCTAGCCACTGAGATTTTTGCCCATTCTTCAAGGCAAAAGTGCTCCAGCTCCTTCAAGTTGGAGTAGTTCCGCTGGTGTACAGCAATCTTTAAGTCATACCACAGAATCTCAATTGGATTGAGGTCTGGGCTTTGACTAGGCCATTCCAAGACATTTGAATGTTTCCCATTAAACCACTCAAGTGTTGCTTTAGCAGTATGTTTAGGGTCATTGTCCCGCTGGAAGGTAAACCTCTGTCCCAGTCTCAAATCTCTGGAAGACCGAAACAGTTTTCTCTCAGGAATTTCCCTGTATTTAGCACCATTCATCATTCCTTCAATTCTGAACTGTTTCTCAGTCCCTGCCGTTGACAAACAGCCCCACAGCAAGATGCTGCCACCACAATGCTTCACTGTGGAAATGGTGTTCTTGGGGTGACGAGAGGTTTTGTGTTTACGCCAGACATGGTGTTTTCCTTGATGGCCAAAAAGCAACATTTTTGTCTCATCTGGCCAGAGTACATTCTTCCATATGTTTGGGTAGTCTCCCACATGCCTGTTGGCGAACACCAAATGTATTTGCTTAATTTTTCTTTAAGCAATGGCTTTTTCCTGGCCACTCTTCTTAAAGCCCAGCTCTGTGGAGTATACGGCTTAAAGTGGTCCTATGGACAGATACTCCAATCTCCGCTGTGGAACTTTGCAGCTCCTTCAGGGTTACAGTGGGGCAAAACAGTATTTAGTCAGCCACCAATTGTGCAAGTTCTCCCACTTAAAAAGATGAGAGAGGCCTGTAATTTTCATCATAGGTACACTTCAACTATGACAGACAAAATTAGAAAAAAACATCCAGAAAATGGTTGCACCAGTACTTATTTAGGGGCTTCATAACAAAGGGGTTGAATATGTATGCACGCGCCACTTTTACGTTTTTAATTGTTTTGTAAATGTTTTGAAACAAGTTATTTTTTTCATTACACTTCATCAATTTTGACTATTTTGTGTATGTCAATTATATGAAATATCAAATAAAAATCAATTTAAATTACAGGTTGTACTGCAACAAAATAGGAAAAACGCCAAGGGGGATGAATACTTTTGCAAGGCACTGTATGTCTCTCTCTCTCTCTCTCTCACCCACACTCTCTCTCTCTCTCTCTCCCACACACTCTCTCTCTCTCTCTCTCTCTCTCTCTTGCTTCTCTTTCATTTTGAAGAAATTAATATTTAAAAACTATTCAACTATTGTCTTTCTCTCTATTTGAGTCAACTACTCACCACATTTTATGCACTACTGTGCTAGCTAGCTGTAGCATATGCTTTCAGTACTATATTAATTATCTGATCCTTTGATTGGGTGGACATCATGTCAGTTAACACTTGTTATGGCTGGGGGCAGTATTTAGTAGCTTGGATGAATAAGGTGCCCAGAGTAAACTGCCTGCTACTCAGGCCCAGTTGCTAATATATGCATAGTATTAGTAGATTTGGATAGAAAACACTCTGAAGTTTCTAAAACTGTTTGAATGATGTCTAACATGATGTATAACATAACTCATATGGCAGGCAAAAAACCTGAGAAAAAATCCAACCAGGAAGTGGGAAATCTGAGGTTTGTAGTTTTTCAACTAATTCCCTATCGAATGCACAGTGTCTATGGGGTGAAATTGCACTTCCTAAGGCTTCCAGTAGATGTCAACAGTCGTTAAAACCTTGTTTGATGCTTCTACTGTGAAGTGGGAGCGAATGAGTCAGAGGTCTGCCAGAGAGCCACGAGCTGGCCATGCTCGTTCACTTGAGAGTTAGCTTGAGTTCCATTGCATTTCTGAAGACAAAAGAATTCTCAGGTTGGAACATTATTGAAGATTTATGTTAAAAACATCCTAAACATTGATTCTATACATCGTTTGACATGTTTCTACGGACTGTAACAGAACTTTTTGACTTTTCGTCTGGACCTAGTGATCGCGCGTCATGAATTTGGATTACTGGGCTAAAAGCGCAAACAAAAAGGAGGTATTTGGACACAAATGATGGACATTATCGAACAAAACAAACATTTATTGTGAAACTGGGATTCCTGGGAGTGCATTTTGATGAAGATCATCAAAGGTAAGTGAATATTTACAATGCTATTTCTAACTTCTGTTGACTACACAACATGGCGGATATCTGTTTGGGTTGTTTTGGTCTCTGAGCTCTGTACTCAGATTATAGCATGGTGTGCTTTTTCGGTAAAGCTTTTTTGAAATCTGACACAGTGGTTGCATTAAGGGGAAGTTTATCTAAAGTTCCATGTACAGTATAACACTTGTATTTTCATCAACATTTATGATGAGTATTCCTGTAAATTGATGTGGCTCTCTGCAAAATCAAAAATGTTTTGGAGCTACTGAACATAACATGCCAATGTAAATTCAGATTTTTGGATATAAATATGAACTTTACCGAACAAAACATACATGTATTGTGTAACATGAAGTCCTATGAGTGTCATATGATGAAGATCAGCAAAGGTTAGTGATTCATTTATCTCTATTTCTGCTTTTTGTGACTCCTCTCTTTGGCTGGAAAAATGGCTGTGTTTTTCTGTGACTTGGCTCTGACCTAGCATAATCATTTGGTGTGCTTTCGTCGTAAAGCCTTTTTGAAATCGGACACTGTGGTGGGATTAACAAGAAGTGCATCTATAAAATGGTGTAAAATACTTGTATGTTTGAGGAATTCTAAATATGGGGTTTCTGTTGTTTCGAATTTGGCGCCCTGCAGTTTCACTGGCTATTTAACTAGGCAAGACAGTTAAGAACAAATTCTTATTTACAATGACAGCCTACCAGGGAACAGTGGGTTAACTGCCTTGTTCAGGGGCAGAACAACAGATTTTTACCTTGTCAGCTCAGGGATGCAACCTTTAGGTTACTGGCCCAACACTCTAACCACTAGGCTACCTGCCGACTCCAAGTGTAGGCCTCGATCCACACTAAAGCAAAGCTTTATGATGGTAGGTCACAATGTTGGAGATGATGACTTAGTAGTAACCCAAAGTTACTTAGAAGTAACATAACATGATTCTCTGCATCAATGCATGTCCGCAATATTGTAAAAAATCGTAACAATTACATTAGATCCCGTTAGCGGGATCTCAGCCCAAAGAGGTTATTAATGCGACAAGAGCTCTGATAGGTTGGAGGACGTCCTCCAGAAGTTATCATAATTACTGTGTAAGTCTATGGAAGGGGTTGAGAACCATGAGCCTCCTATGTTTTGTATTGAAGTCAATGTACCCAGAAGAGGACAGAAGCTAGCTGTCCTCCGGCTAAGGCATGGTGCTACAGAGTGCTACTGAGGCTACTGTAGATCTTCATTGCAAAACAGTGTGTTTTAATAAAATATTTGGTACGTGAATATATTTAGTATAGTTTTATCTAAAAAGGATAACTTTTTTAATGTTTCACTTTTTATTTTGATGAAATTCACTGAGGAGGATGGTCCTCCCCTTCCTCCTCTGCGGAGCCTCTGTATGCGCAGGGTGACAGCATCAAGAATATTGACTTCTTTAGTCAATGGCACAGGTAATTGAAACCCTGTCTGTATCATAGCCTAAGGTACATCACACCTTGCACACCTGGAATGGGGAAGAAAGTAAAGAGTAAAGACAGTTGAGAAACACATTACTAGAAGAGCAAACTCCATGTTAGCCTGGTCGCAGATCTATGTGTGTGCTCTTGCCAACTCCTTTACTCATTGTCAAGACAAACATGTTTTGGATTCATAAAACATAGCCTGTATCAGTTCATTAAAGTTTTTCTTAATCACAAGCAATTTTGCGATTTGTGGTGAAATGTATCTATAGCAGAACATCAATGATCAAATGCTCAAATACATTTAGAGAAGTTCTGATCATTTTCTTGCCTTAGTACCTGACTTGCATAGCTTAGACCACCTTTTGCACAACTTTAAATACAAATGCAATCAACGAAAACAAAATTCACTATTAAGTGGTCAGTTTACAGAATATAACACATTGTTTTCATTAGAAGAGAAATGTGTGCAATTGTGTTCACTGTTTCCGGCAATCAGTAAATATTACTGCACAAAATTATAAATCACCTCATCAGTGTCATACCATGTACAGTATATGGAAAGATCTAGTCAATGTGGACCGTCTGATGTAATTGTTACGATTTTTTACAATATTGCGGACATGCATTGATGCAGAGAATTATGTTATGTTACTTCTAAGTAACTTTGGGTTACGACTAAGTCATCATCTCCAACATGTGACCTACCATCATAAAGCTTCTCTTTAGTGTGGATCGAGGACTATACTTGGTGTCGGCAGGTAGCCTAGTGGTTAGAGTGTTGGGCAAGTAACCAAAAGGTTACTAGTTTGAATCCCTGAGCTGACAAGGTAAAAATCTGTTATTCTGTCCCTGAACAAGGCAGTTAACACACTGTTCCCTGGTAGGCTGTCATTGTAAATAAGAGTTTGTTCTTAACTGATTTGCCTAGTTAAATAAAGGTTAAATGTAAAAAAAATATATAGATACTGTATCTTCATGTCAGTCACCTCTCCTTATTTATATTGTGATAGTGTTTCTGTGCACCAATGGAAAGTCTACAAAACAACCAGCAAAGCAGCCTTTGTATTGAATACATGGAATTGGATTGTGATGATACCGATGATGAATCCTTATTTATTTTAAAATCAGGAATAATATTTGACATGTATGAAATTATTTGTTGAAATAGGCCTATAATTCTGCTCTTTTGGATAGTACTCCCAATTATTATCATCATGATTTAGTGACTGCTCTACTGGGATTTTTAAAAGACAATTCTAACTTTCTGTTTTGTCTGCTTGGACGCAAAATATGGTTTTATTATGCAGTATGGATTATGCATTCATCTTTTGCAGGCCGTTGCGTTCTTTTGTGGAATCTATTTGCAATTTTGACAGTACAATATTGTTTTGAGAAGGCAACTACATTATGAAAACACATTGTGAAAGTGATTCTCGATCCGTCTGTCTCTAGGGAAACCATCCAAGCTCATTAAAATGTGATCGAACCAGGACTGGGTTCAAACTATTTGAAATCATTTCAAATACTTCTGCTGCTCTTGAATGAGCTTGCCAGTTACGCTGCAACCAATAGAAAAGTCCCAAAAGTGTAATCCTTGCATGCCGGGCACTCTAAAGCAAAAACTCAAAGTATTTGAAAGATGTTGAATAGTATTTGAACACCGGTGTGTATGCTGTGCGCTCTAACCAGGAAGTGTAGCTACAGATTGTAACACGAGATGTGATTTAACCAAAACAATTTGGACCATTATACTGGTAGTTACAGATGTGGCTATACAAAAAGTTTGCAGAGATTTTTCAACTAGCCTGGTATAGGGTACGGTGCCATCTTGTCTATTTCAAGTCTTCTCTCATTGATCGAGACAGGTGTCTGACATCATGACATGCGGCAATTTGGAATGGACCGACCTGTCTCGAGAGATTTGAAAAAGACAAGAGGCGGTGTATGCATTGTTGGATTACTTCTTGGACTAACACATTTATTTTAATAAGGGAGCATTTTCTAAATTCAAACTGAGCCCCTTCAACTGGACACAGACTTGAAACTCCCATTTCCACGAATTGAAGACGAATAACAGGTTGGTTGAAAAATCTCTGGCAACATTTTGTATAGCCACATCTGTAACTACCAGTTTAATGATCCAAAATGTATTAGTTAAATCACATTGTCTGGTGTTACAATCTGTAGCTAATGGAAGTGTAAGCCATTAGGCTACAAGAAAGCAGGCAGTCTATGGAAAATTACAGAGGAAGATGGCACCATGTGGTTCTCAGAAACATTTAGGATTCTGTCACGAGGTGGAAAAGTGACAAGTTCTTTAGAATCTGGGTTGAACAGACAGCGTGAAGTAGAGGCAGACAAAGGAACAGTTTGCATTGTTTTATGGCATGGTTCTTTCCCTAACATTTTAGGGCATGGTTCTTTCCCTAACATTTTAGGGCATGGTTCTTTCCATAACATTTTAGGGCATGGTTCTTTCCATAACATTTTAGGGCATGGTTATTTCCATAACATTTTAGGGCATGGTTATTTCCATAACATTTTAGGGCATGGTTCTTTCCATAACATTGCACTTTTAAGTTGTACCCATAAATTATACTGAACAAAAATAAACGCAACATGCAACACTTAAAGATTTTACTGAGTTACAGTTCATAAGGAAATCAGTCAATTGAAATACATTAATTAGGTTCTAATCTATGGATTTCACTTTGCTAAGCAGGTTCGCAGAATCAGAATGAGCTTTTCCCCACAAAAGGGCTTAATTACAGAAGGAAATACTAATTTCATCAGCTGTCTGGGGGACTGGTTTCAGACGATCCCGCAGGTGAAGAAGCTCAATGTGGAGATCCTGGGCTGACATGGTTACACATGGTCTGCGGTTGTTAGGCCAGTTGGATGTCCAGCCAAATTATCTCAAATTACGTTGGAGGCGGCTTATGGTAGTGAAATTGCCATGTCATTCTGGCAACAGCTCTGGCAAACATTCCTGCAGTCAGAATGCCAATTGTACACTCCCTCAAAATTGAGACATCCGTGGCATTGTGTTGTGACAAAACTGGCCTTTTATTGTCCACAGCACAAGGTGCACCTGTGTAATAATCATGCTCTTTAATCAACTTCTTGATACACCACTTGTCAGGTGGATGAATTATCTTGGCAAAGTAGAAATGCCCAATAACAGGGATGTAAACAATTGTGGACACAAAATAAGAAATAATTTGTGTGTATGGAACCTTATTTCTGCTCATGAAACCAACACTTTACAAGTTGCATTTATATTTTTCTTCAGTATACTTAAAAAACCATGCAAGATAAACACAAAACATACCATAAGGGAGAAAAGAAACAAGCACAGGAAGCGATGCAGCCCAGGAGGCAGGTATTAATTTTCTATGAGCTTCTATTGTCCTCTAAACCCAAATCTCACACATGGCCCAGGAAGCTGCCACGGCTTTGGACTGCATCAATTCCCATGCGCAGCCGCCTAGAACACTTCTTCAGTGAGGTTTAACGGCATTTGTCATCCAATATGTTGCATTACCGCCCCCAACTCAACTATAGGTCTATTACAATTTGACACAAAATTGGAAAGGGGAACCAGGAAAACTAAAAATACATACATTTGAATTACCCTATCAATTAACCCTATACTCATTAAAACCTATCACCTTATTCCATTATTTTAACCCCATCTGATCCTACCCCAGGCCAACAGCCTGAGAGGACGGGACACTACCACTCAACACACCTTGTAACTTCTGAAGTCAAATCTCATAACCCCAACTACTTCTCTGCAGCTTCCACCACATCTCTTTTCTGTGATTTAATTTCAATTTCTGCAGTAAAGTTGATAACCATTGCTGTGAACACTAAGAAGCCAACCTTGCCGAAGCATATCACTCATTGGCCTAGACCTCAGCAATATGTGCACCCCTACAGTTGATAACTTTATCCACCGAAACTACACAATCCTCTATCCCAAGCCCTCCTGCACACTTCCCACATCTTGGAATCTCCCTACTACACTGCTGCGATCTGACCGTAAAGTTGCACTTGAAACAGCGTGGTGGACTCGCTCTAACAGGATAAATGATATCCTAACAAGACCTTGTCAGGTAAAGACTGACTCAAAAGGACTGATGTGATGCCTCCGTTTCACCACACTCACCACCGGCTCTGTGTCGCACTAAACAGCAGGCGTCACAAACACCAGGGATCTTCAACGGCTCCACCTCCACACCTCCACAGAAATCACTCCTTTCAAAAGTGCCCTGTTCTTAAGAGCAAAGCAAGAAACAGATCTTGACCCAAGTTGCATGACACGGAGCGTCCACTCCCTCTGCTCAGAAGAAACAATCACAAGTCCACTACAGGTTACCTTCACTGATTCAACTTCTTTCACACCCACCCTGAAAAGATCCACCAAAAGGCAAGGATCCACTTTCTCAAAAAATATCACTCATACTGGACCAAACGCAACTTTATCATAACCATGTCCATCAACGGCTCAGGCTCCAAGCTCCTCACAACACTTTCTACCACCACCAGTTCACCTCCAGAACTCAAACTGGCATCTGGCTCACACTGAATTTGACACCAATCTTCCTCGACATACCTTCTCCCTTGTTATTGCTAGCTTCAACAGATTCAAACCATCATCTGCCTCCCTCTGTCTTTTCAACCCCCTCTTTTTCCCTCCAGTCCTCCTTCCTTAACCAATTACCCAACTCCTTCTGAACATATTCAACTTTTCCAAACATAAATCTCTTTTAAGCCTCCTCAAGAGACATGCTAAGAACTACTCCCTCCACTTCAACCTCCACCAGCTCATGGCTTGGCTAGAGCTCTGGATAAATCCTTATCACATTTTTTTATGAATTAAAATCCATACAGAGCAATAAGCATGAACTCGAAGACAGATACTGTGAGATGCCAAAAATTCGATATTTACCGGATTTGCTTTTGTATGGAGCTAGATATGACAATTTCATTTTAATTGGAGGCATTTAATTGAATTACAGCACCACCACCACCCACGCAGTTGGTGTGATCTCGTCACCTTTGCTCTCCTCTATAATTCCCTCTTTGAGCAACCTCTTGTTGCGCGAGAAACAGTGGGGCGCTGGGTGGCACGCACTTTACTTACCCGCCCTGCGCGCCTCCTCCCACCCCATTCAATGTATCTGGCGCTTGTTAGTGGATTTAGCTATTTGTGCCAAAGCGCGTGGAGCAACAGCACTCTGTCCGTGTCTGTCCTCTCGGTCGTTGCGATGTAGGCTACGGAGCATCTTCACAGCAACGCTTTCTCATTAACAAGTGGCGCACATACATCTCTTTGGACTTTTGGGTCTTCCATATTCACATTTTGGAAGGAAATATAAATTGGACATCTTTTTCAAGTTACTCAAGGTAAGATCTTTCTTGTTTTTATTTTTTGAAGGTTTTGCTGATTGAATAATAATACAAAATCTTATAACAACAAAAGCATATTTTAGGAGTGAATGTGAGCAGAAATTGTAATAGCTTAATAATTACATGAAGTATGTTAGAAAATAATGATCAATCATCAATGATTTCGCCTACCTATTGAAAAAGACTTTGCCTTTATTTAATTTGAAATGCATACAGATTGCATCGCCTCTTCAAATCAAGAGAACGACTCTGTTCCGTGGTCAATAATCAACCTAATTATTGACCGTGCTTGATTGCAACTGCAAATTAAAATATTCGTGTCATTTGCTCAACTCTTGCAGAGTTGACTGACGGAGCTCAGTGAGCAGAGGGCTGGCCTACAGTGTATAGTACTGATATTTCTGAACAATGATAGATGGTTTAGCAGTATACACTCTCCCATCCACATAATTTAATGCTAGTTAATAGTTAGTTAGTTTATAGTTAGCTAGTTCAGGAACTGAAATTGAGTTTATGTGTATGTAATTAAATATGGACATTTAATTACATATCGAATTAACATGTACATGAGTAGAATTTGAATTATTTCTATAACTGTCGTTATCCATTGACCTATGGTGCTGAAGGTTGGAACCTCCGAACGCCGCTATCCCGCTGTCCATGGTTCTGAAATGAAATCTCTCTGGATTTGTTCACATCTGACATTCTGTATACGTGCAGAGGGAGGGTGACTTACTTCTGCTCAGTCATCCTGCTTCTTTACCTTAATATCTCGGTCTTGGTTTTGTCTAGTTGTTGACTGGAGGTTGAAGAGGTTTACGGACAACCTAAGCTCCAATAAAACGCCAACCCGTGCAGCAACATAATTACGCCATGGCTGGACATTGTGGTGCCATATTTTAGCTGTCACAAAATTACGCCATGGCTTGACGTTTTAATTATGCCACGTGGTGCCATATCTTAGCTGTCAGTCAAGCTGTCAGTATACTCTAATTATGGCAAAACATTTCCAAACGGCCCGTCCAGCGAAGGAAAGGCTCCCTGTGTGAAACATTCTATGAGAATTATATATATTTTTATTTTACCTTTATTTAACTAGGCAAGCCAGTTAAGAACACAGTTAGGAACACACTCTGGCCAAACCCGGACGACGCTGGGACAATTTTGCGCTACCCTATGGGACTCCCAATCACAGCTGAATGTGATACATTATACAATAGCCTGGAATCAAACCAGGGACTGTAGTGCTGCGGTGCAGCGCCTTAGACCGCTGCGCCACTCAGGAGCCCAGCCCGCTGAGAAAGAGTGACACAATCTGAATGACCTAAAATAAAAAATCACAAATTGGTATTTCAGTCAGGCCAAACCAAGCTGTACTGTGCAAGTAGATTAATAGTAGGCCGACTATTGAAACAGAAAATGTAGGCTTTAAACTGAGTCAGAAATTCAGATTTCCGATTTCGCTCTCAATGTCACACTTAAAAAAAAAACAGAAATACAACACAATTGTATATTATAATGCTTGAACAACATCAGCAGCCCACTTTTGAGGTCTCTGAAAAAATCTAAGAATTCTCTACATTTTTATTTAATTGCCTTTTAATTCAATTGTGCAGGTACCTAGCACTGTTGTTTGATTAGCAGTGTTTCTTTTGAACATGAGAAGGAGTTTGCAAAAGAAATGGCCACTGGATTGATGCAAATTATATTCTGACAGGTAGGCTTTGTAGCTAGGTAACATTTAAAAGGCACGTTTTTGGGAAAGCCTTGCCATCTACCAGAAAACAGTCAGGTCTATCATTAACGTGGCTATATTTGTCCTGTTCCTTAATTGTTTGACACCTGGACGATTTACTTGATATTATGAGTCATGTCTTGCCTTGCGTCAAAATAGCCCATAGCCAAAATCTCCTGTTTTAATGGTTTTCTTTAAACTTTCTTTCATTGTCTAGCAGCCAAAGGCATTATCCTAAACATATTGGCAACCCATCATAGTTGATACGTCTTTAAATACCCCCTCTTCCTAAATTTCTAACGGATATTTCCATCTCTGTCCATGAAACCGCTCGCATGCACATTTGCAAATGCATTTTGAAACATTCACGCATAGGCCTACTGCCGTGTGTACATTTCTGCGCCTAAAATGTGAAGAAATAATAGTGTATCAACATTTTAAGCTAAACATTCTGATCTGTTCCATCATCCTTAATTGATATGACATATACTTCCACTACTCCACTTTGTGTGAGGATTAAGAAGTGAGCATATGAAAAATAGTGGGTATATGACGCATACCTGCGTATATTCCCATTACACCACTCGGTTAAAGTTAGGGATAGGGTTAAACTTAAGTTTAGGCATTAATTCCGAGTGGTTGAGTTAAGGGTGAAGGTTTGGGAAAGGCTTAAAACAAAAAACAAGTGCCTAGCACTGGGATTGAACATCTGGACCCAGATCTGAGCAGGAGACATCCCTGGAGAATAGGCGGATTGAAATTCTAAATGATTACTAGAGTACATTTGATCAGCAGATCTCTAACCTGTATTTTGAGTTATGAGGTGTTGCAGGTGCACTGACCCTGGAAATTAGCTGCTCATTTCCCAGGTTGGTTTTTATTCTCCATCCAATTAAAATTCCTCGCTTACAGTACTTCGGACTTCAAAACAACTTGTCAATTCTGTCAATGTTTCACATGTGAAAGTTAATTAACAAAAGCCCAAGGGAGCTTAGGCCACTTATCAATCATTGGCAGGTTAGAAACTTCAGAGAGAAAGGAGCTTGAAGTCAATAGTTATTCTCTCCAGTTGAGAAGAAACTTTGACCGTTTTTGAGGCAGAGCTGATGTGATTGATGAATAACGTTTTGATGCCATGGTGCTCAGCAGGGTACCAGCACACCAGCAGAATATAATCACTAGCAAAAATACCTTGACATTTTTCACTTCGCTCATTCTTTTGTCATCTGTGTTTGAGTGTGTGTTTGAGTGAGGGAGTGAGTGTGTGTGTGAGAGATGGCATATAGTTGACTGAATCATCACACAATCATCAAGGCAGAAAAATGGTTGTTATGGATTTCTGGAGACTATGTTGTGTTTTATATGTTATAACCAATCAATATCCACGTCCTGTGAGTGTGGTGTTGCCTGTTATTACCTAGGTATTGTAAAGGCTCTAATCTGTCTAAGTATGGGCTCTCTTGATTGGATGACTTTGACAAGGGGATGTTTCTAACAAGGTCTCAGCACACGGTCATGGTAATTGAAATCTTATTGATGTGAATGGAAAGGTTATACCTCCACCCATCCACTGTTGCACACACACACACACACACACACACACACACACACACACACACACACACACACACACACACACACACACACACACACACACACACACACACACACACACACACACACACACACACACACACACACACACACACACACACACACACACACACACACACACACTATGTACATACATTAGAAGATTATTCACATAAGGTGCACTGTTTGTCAATGGACAGTGCCTTCAAGGTTCCACCCCACCATAGAAATGGCTTTTAAAGTAGAAAAATAAAAATAAAATAACCAGAAGGTAGCACACCCTCTCAGCCAGAACTTCTATTTTGTGAATGACTACATCAAATCAAATCAAATTTTATTTGTCACATACACATGGTTAGCAGATGTTAATGCGAGTGTAGCGAAATGCTTGTGCTTCTAGTTCAGACAAGACAGTAATAACCAACAACTAATCTAACCTAACAGTTCCACAACTACTACCTTATACACACAAGTGTAAAGGGATAAAGAATATGTACATAAAGATATATGAATGGGTGATGGTACAGAACGGCATAGGCAAGATGCAGTAGATGGTATCGAGTACAGTATATACATATGAGATGAGTAATGTAGGGTATGTAAACATAAAAGTGGCATAGTTTAAAGTGGCTAGTGAATCATGTATTACATAAAGATGGCAAGATGCAGTAGACGATATAGACTACAATATATTCTAGAGGTGTCCAATGTGACAAATAATTCACTGTGTGAAAACCACAAAGAAACCCACAAACTAAAACTACCTTATCTCCTCTCTCTCTCTCTCTGTCTCTCTCTCTCTTTCTCTCTCTCTCTCTCTCTCTCTCTCTCTCTCTCTCTGTCTCTCTCTCTCTCTCTCTGTCTCTCTCTCTCTCTATCTCTCTCTCTCTCTCTGTCCTCAGATTCCACCATGACGCACGCTCTGGATCCCATCAGCTCCAACAGCACAGAAGACTGGAACACCACTTTCTTCACCTCTTCCAGGGACCTCCAGCACCCCCCATACCCATATTACCAACAGAACATCACCTACGTGGACCTCTACCTCCACAAGCCCTCGGTAGTGGTAGTCTTCATTGTGTCTTACTTGCTCATTTTCCTGGTCTGCATGGTGGGGAATTGTGTTGTGTGTTTCATTGTGTTGCGAAGCAAGAACATGAGGACGGTCACCAACCTCTTTATACTCAACCTGGCCATCAGTGACCTACTGGTGGGCATCTTCTGCATGCCAACTACCCTGGTGGACAACATCATAACAGGTTAGTAGCCAAAGGCCTCTTAACCCTAATCCTAGCCTCAACCACAACCCTAACCCTAGCTTCATGTCCACACTCCTGCTCAACCCTGGTTTAACTGCAATTATAGTATATAATTATTATAATTATTAATAACACAACATGTAAAGTGTTGGTCCCATGTTTCATGAGCTGAAATAAATGATCCCAGAAATGTTGTTTATGCTCAAAAAACTTGTTTCTCTCAAATTATGTGCACAAATTTGTTTACCTCCCTGTTAGTGAGCAGTTCTCCATTGCCAAGATAATCCATCCACCTGATAGTTGTGGCATATCAAGCAGCTGATTATACAGCATGATTATTACACAGGTGCACTTTGAGCTGGGGACAATGAGTCCACTTTAAAATGTGCAGTTTTGTCACACAACACAATGCTACTGATGGCATCATGTGGGCGAGCGGATTGCTGGCGTTGTGAACAGAGTTCCCCATGGTGGAGGTGGGGTTATGGTATGGGAAGGCATAAGCTAAGGACAACAAATACAATTGCATTTTATGGATGGCAATTTGAAAGCACAGAAAAATCGTCACTAGATTCTCAGGCCCATTGTGAGGCCCATTTATTTTAAGGAATCTTTGACCAACAGATGCATATCTGTATTTCCAGTCATGTGAAATCCATAGATTAGGGCCTAAAGAATTTATTTAAATTGACTGATTTCCTCATATGATGTCACGCCCTAACCTTAGAAAGCCGTTTTATTTCTCTATTTGGTTAGGTCAAGGTGTGATTTGGGGTGGGCATTCTATGTTGTCTATTTCCTTGTTTTTGGCCGAGTATGGTTCCCAATCAGAGGCTGTCTATCGTTGTCCTGATTGGGAATCATACTTAGGCAGCCCTTTTTCCCACTTTCCCACTTTTTTTCCCCACTTTAAATAATTTCCCCCCAAGCAATACCCCATAATGAAAAAGCGAAAACAGTTTTTTTGGAAATGTTTATAAAAAAATTCAACAGAAATATCTTATTTACATAATTATTCAGACCCTTTGCTTTGAGACTCGAAATTGAGCTCAGGTGCATTCTCCCTCCATTGATCATCCTTGAGATGTCTCTACAACTTGATAGGAGTCCACCTGTGGTAAATTAAATTGATTGGACATCATTTGGAAAGGCACAAACCTGTCTACATAAGGTCCCACAGTTGACAGTGCATGTCAAGCTGGGTCATGAGGTCGAAGGGATATTCAGTAGAGCTCCAAGGCAGGATTGTGTCAAGGGATAGATCTGCGGAAGGGTACCAAAACATTTCTGCAGCATTGAAGGTCCCCAAGAACACAGTGGCCTCCATTCTTAAATGGAAGAAGTTTGGAACCACCAAGACTCTACCGCTCGACCAAACTGAGCAATTGGGGGGAAAGGGCCTTGGTCAGGGAGGTGACCAAGAACCCGATGGTCACTCTGACAGAGCTCCAGAGATTCTCTGTGGAGATGGGATAACCTTTCCTGAAGGACAACCATCTCTGCAGCGCTCCACCAATCAGGCCTCAGGTAGAGTGGTGCGACAGAATCCACTCCTCAGTAAAAGGCACATGACAGCACGCTTGTAGTTTGCCAAAAGGCACCTAAAGATTTTCAGCATGCATGTGGCAGGGTCTACAGTCAATCACGGACTACAGGAAGAAATCCAGCCCAGTCACGGACCAGGATGTCTTGCTCCCAGGCAGACTAAATAATTTTTTTGCCCGCTTTGAGGACAATACAGTGCCACTGACACGGCCTGCAACGAAAACATGCGGTCTCTCCTTCACTGCAGCCGAGGTGAGTAAGACATTTAAACGTGTTAACCCTCGCAAGGCTGCAGGCCCAGACGGCATCCCCAGCCGCGCCCTCAGAGCATGCGCAGACCAGCTGGCCGGTGTGTTTACGGACATATTCAATCAATCCCTATACCAGTCTGCTGTTCCCACATGCTTCAAGAGGGCCACCATTGTTCCTGTTCCCAAGAAAGCTAAGGTAACTGAGCTAAACGACTACCGCCCCGTAGCACTCACTTCCGTCATCATGAAGTGCTTTGAGAGACTAGTCAAGGACCATATCACCTCCACCCTACCTGACACCCTAGACCCACTCCAATTTGCTTATCGCCCAAATAGGTTCACAGACGATGCAATCTCAACCACACTGCACACTGCCCTAACCCATCTGGACAAGAGGAATACCTATGTGAGAATGCTGTTCATCGACTACAGCTCGGCATTCAACACCATAGTACCCTCCAAGCTCGTCATCAAGCTCGAGACCCTGGGTCTCGACCCCGCCCTGTGCAACTGGGTACTGGACTTCCTGACGGGCCGCCCCCAGGTGGTGAGGGTAGGCAACAACATCTCCTCCCCGCTGATCCTCAACACTGGGGCCCCACAAGGGTGCGTTCTGAGCCCTCTCCTGTACTCCCTGTTCACCCACGACTGCGTGGCCACGCACGCCTCCAACTCAATCATCAAGTTTGCGGACGACACAACAGTGGTAGGCTTGATTACCAACAACGACGAGACGGCCTACAGGGAGGAGGTGAGGGCCCTCGGAGTGTGGTGTCAGGAAAATAACCTCACACTCAACGTCAACAAAACTAAGGAGATGATTGTGGACTTCAGGAAACAGCAGAGGGAACACCCCCCTATCCACATCGATGGAACAGTAGTGGAGAGGATAGCAAGTTTTAAGTTCCTCGGCATACACATCACAGACAAACTGAATTGGTCCACTCACACAGACAGCATCGTGAAGAAGGCGCAGCAGCGCCTCTTCAACCTCAGGAGGCTGAATAAATTTGGCTTGTCACCAAAAGCACTCACAAACTTCTACAGATGCACAATCGAGAGCATCCTGGCGGGCTGTATCACCGCCTGGTACGGCAACTGCTCCGCCCACAACCGTAAGGCTCTCCAGAGGGTAGTGAGGTCTGCACAACGCATCACCGGGGGCAAACTACCTGCCCTCCAGGACACCTACACCACCCGATGTTACAGAAAGGCCATAAAGATCATCAAGGACATCAACCACCCGAGCCACTGCCTGTTCACCCCGCTATCATCCATAAGGCGAGGTCAGTACAGGTGCATCAAAGCTGGGACCGAGAGACTGAAAAACAGCTTCTATCTCAAGGCCATCAGACTGTTAAACAGCCACCACTAACATTGAGTGGCTGCTGCCAACACACTGACATTGACACTGACTCAACTCCAGCCACTTTAATAATGGGAATTGATGGGAAATGATGTAAATATATCACTAGCCACTTTAAACAATGCTACCTTATGTAATGTTACTTACCCTACAATTTTCATCTCATATGCATACGTATATACTGTACTCTATATCATCGACTGTATCCTTATGTAATACATGTATCACTAGCCACTTTAACTATGCCACTTTGTTTACATACTCATCTCATATGTATATACTGTACTCAATACCATCTACTGTATCTTGCCTATGCTGCTCTGTACCATCACTCATTCATATATCCTTATGTACATATTCTTTATCCCCTTACACTGTGTACAAGACAGTAGTTTTGGAATTGTTAGTTAGATTACTTGTTGGTTATTACTGCATTGTCGGAACTAGAAGCACAAGCATTTCGCTACACTCGCATTAACATCTGCTAACCATGTGTATGTGACAAATAAAATTTGATTTGGTTTGATTTGATTTGATTTAGAGTGAGTTTAATTTAGGAAATCTGTTCCCAAGTATTCCCACAAAGAGAAAAAGAGATAATGCCTCACTGTAATCAAGGTCTGAAATGATTGTTATTTTCAAATACAATCTGTTTTTGGGATTAGTTGTGTTCAAAGATGGCCCATGGCTGAAACTAGTTGACTATCCCTGCTATAGAAAAAGCCTAGTTTAATTCTTAATTTCTTAACTAACTTATCAACATGTTTTTTGAAAGATAGCTTTTAGTCAATCCAGATTCCCAGATCTTTATAAGTGGGGACAGGATCAATGAGGGCACCATACAAAGTACGTATGCAGAAATCATCAGATACAATTTTACAAATTCATAAAAAATGAAAGCTGAAATGTCTTGAGTCATTAAGTATTCAACCCCTTTGTTATGGCATGCCTAAATAAGTTCAGTAGTACACATTTCCTTAACAGGTCACATAATAAGTTGCTTGGTGTAACGGTTTTCTTGATGAGAAGGAGAGTCGGACCAAAATGCAGCGTGTCTATTGCAATCCATGTTTAATGAAGTAACACACTAAACACAAACACTACCAAAACAATAAACTTAACGAAAACCGAAACAGCCTATACTTGTGTAACCTAACACAGAACAATGACACTAAGGACACTAAGGACAATCACCCACGACAAACTCAAAGAATATGGCTGCCTAAATATGGTTCCCAACCAGAGACAACGATAAACACCTGCCTCTGATTGAGAACCACTTCAGACAGCCATAGACTTAGCTAGAACACCCCACTAGCTACAATCCCCATACATACACACCACATACAAAAACCCATGCCACACCCTGGCCTGACCAAATAAATAAAGATAAACACAAAATACTTTGACCAGGGTGTGACAGAACCCCCCCCCCTAAGGTGCGGACTCCCGAACGCACCTCAAAACAATAGGGAGGGTCCGGGTGGGCGTCTGTCCATGGTGGCGGCTCCGGCGCGGGACGTGGACCCCACTCAATCAATGTCTTAGTCCCTTCTCCTCGCGTCCCTGGATAGTCCACCCTCGCCGCCGACCATGGCCTAGTAGTCCTCACCCAGAACCCCACTGGACTGAGGAGCAGATCGGGACTGAGGGGCAGCTCGGGACTGAGGCAGCTCGGGACTGAGGGGAAGCTCAGGAGTGAGAGGAAGCTCAGGAGTGAAAGGAAGCTCAGGAGTGAGAGGAAGCTCAGGCAGGTTGATGAATCTACCAGATCCTGGCTGGCTGGCAGATCTGGAAGAGTCTGGTCGGCTGGCAGATCTGGAAGAGTCTGGTCGGCTGGCAGATCTGGAAGAGTCTGGTCGACTGGCAGATCTGGAAGAGTCTGGTCGACTGGCAGATCTGGAAGAGTCTGGTCGACTGGCAGATCTGGAAGAGTCTGGTCGACTGGCAGATCTGGAAGAGTCTGGTTGACTGGCAGATCTGGAAGAGTCTGGTCGACTGGCAGATCTGGAAGAGTCTGGTCGACTGGCAGATCTGGGAGAGTCTGGTCGACTGGCAGATCTGGGAGAGTCTGGTCGACTGGCAGATCTGGGAGAGTCTGGTCGACTGGCAGCTCTGGCTGCTCCATGCTGACTGGCTGCTCCATGATGACTGGCAGCTCCATGCTGACTGGCAGCTCTGGCTGCTCCATGCTGACTGGCTGCTCCATGCTGACTGGCAGCTCTGGCTGCTCCATGCTGACTGGCTGCTCTGGCTGCTCCATGCTGACTGGCTGCTCTGGCTGCTCCATGCTGACTGGCTGCTCCATGCTGACTGGCGGCCCTGGCTGCTCCATGCTGACTGGCGGCCCTGGCTGCTCCATGCTGACTGGCGGCCCTGGCTGCTCCATGCTGACTGGCGGCCCTGGCTGCTCCATGCTGACTGGCGGCCCTGGCTGCTCCATGCTGACTGGCGGCCCTGGCTGCTCCATGCTAACTGGCAGCTCTGGCAGCTCCTTGCAGACTGGCAGCTCTGGCGGCTCCTTGCAGACTGGCAGCTTTGGCGGCATCCTGCAGACAGGCAGCTCTGGCGGCTCCTTGCAGACTGGCAGCTCCTTGCAGACTGGCAGCTCCTTGCAGACTGGCAGCTCCTTGCAGACTGGCAGCTCCTTGCAGACTGGCAGCTCTATGCTAACTGGCAGCTCTATGCTAACTGGCAGCTCTATGCTAACTGGCAGTTCTGAACAGGCGGGAGACTCCGGCAGCGCTGTAGAGAAGGAAGGCTCTAACAGCGCTAAACAGGCGGGAGACTCCGACAGCGCTGGAGAGGAGGAGGGCTCCGACAGCGCTAGACAGGCGAGGCGCACTGTAGGCCTGGTGCGTGGTGCTGGCACTGGTGGTACTGGGCCGAGGACACGCACAGGAAGCCTGGTGCGGGGAGCTGCTACCGGAGGGCTGGGGTGTGGAGGTGGTACTGGAAAAACCGGACCGTGCAGGCGCACTGGAGCTCTTGAGCACCGAGCCTGCCCAACCTTACCTGGTTGAATGCTCACGGTCGCCCTGCCAGTGCGGCGAGGTGGAATAGCCCGCACTGGGCTATGCAGGCGAACCGGAGACACCGAGAGCAAGGCTGGTGCCATGTAAGCCGGCCCAAGGAGACGCACTGGGGACCAGCTGCGTAGAGCCGGCTTCATGGCATTAGGCTCGACGCTCAATCTAGCCCGGCCGACACGCAGAGCTGGAATATACCGCACCGGGCTATGCACCCGCACTGGAGACACCGTGCGCACCACTGCATAACACGGTGCCTGTCCGGTCTCTCTAGCCCCCCGGTAAGCACAGGGAGTCTGCCCAGGTCTCCTACCTGGCGTAGCCATACTCCCTGTTAGCCCCCCCCCAAGAAATTTTTGGGGCTGCCTCTCGGGCTTCCTTGCCAGCCGTGTTCCCTCATATCGCCGGCTCCTCTCTCCGGCTGCCTCTGCTCTCCTAAGTGCCTCCACCTGTTCCCATGGGAGGCGATCTCTTCCAGCCAGTATCTCCTCCCAAGTGTAACAGCCCTTGCCATCTAAAACGTCCTCCCATGTCCATTCCTCTTTACGCTGTTGTTGCTGCCTGTTGACACGCTGCTTGGTCCGTTGGTGGTGGGTGATTCTGTAACGGTTTTCTTGATGAGAAGGAGAGTCGGACCAAAATGCAGCGTGTCTATTGCAATCCATGTTTAATGAAGTAACACACTAAACACAAACACTACCAAAACAATAACCTTAACGAAAACCGAAACAGCCTATACTTGTGTAACCTAACACAGAACAATGACACCAAGGACAATCACCCACGACAAACTCAAAGAATATGGCTGCCTAAATATGGTTCCCAACCAGAGACAACGATAAACACCTGCCTCTGATTGAGAACCACTTCAGACAGCCATAGACTTAGCTAGAACACCCCACTAGCTACAATCCCCATACATACACACCACATACAAAAACCCATGCCACACCCTGGCCTGACCAAATAAATAAAGATAAACACAAAATACTTTGACCAGGGTGTGACACTTGGACTAAGCTAACATGTGACATATAATGGATCATTTAGCTATTTAATTTTGAATTTTAGAACATTGAGTTACACATTCATAAATGACAAAAAAGAGAGTCAAAAAATGTATCATAAAGATTAAGGTTTTCAAATCTTTGTCCTATGTCTAAGAGATAAGAAAGCTCAGGAAATACAGTTGAAGTTGGAGGTTTACATACACGTAGGTTAGAATCATTAAAACTTGTTTTTCAACCACTCCACACATTTCTTGTTAACAAACTATAGTTTTGGCGAGTCAGTTAGAACATCTTCTTTGTGCATGACTCAAGTAATTTTTCCAACCATGTTTACAGACAGATTATTTCACTTATAATTCACTGTATCACATTTCCAGTGGGTCTAAAGTGTACATACACTAAGTTGACTGTGCCTTTAAACAGCTTGGAAAATTCCAGAAAATGATGTCATGGCTTTAGAAGCTTCTGTTTGGCTAATTTACATCATTTGATTCAATTGGAGGTGTACCTCCAAACTCAGTGCCTCTTTGCTTGTCATCATGGGAAAATAAAAAGAAATCAGCTAAGACCTCATCTGTACAAACAATAGTCCGTAAGTATAAACACCATGGGACCATGCAGCCGTCATACCGCTCAGGAAGGAGACGCGTTCTGTCTCCTAGAGATGAACGTACTTTGGTGCGAAAAGTGCAAATCAATCGCAGAAGAACAGCAAAGGACCTTGTGAAGATGCTGGAGAAAACAGGTACAAAAGTAGCTATATCCACAGTAAAACGAGTCCTATATCAACATAACCTGAAAGGCCGCTCAGCAAGGAAAAAGCCACTGCTTCAAAACCACCATAAAAAAGCCAGACTACGCTTTTCAACTGTACATGGGGACAAAGATTGTACTTTTTGGAGATATGTCCTCTGGTCTGATGAAACAAAAATAGGACCTTTTGGGCATAATGACCATCGTTATGTTTGGAGGAAAATGGGGGAGGCTTGCAAGCCAAAGAACACCATCGCAACTGTGAAGCATGGGGGTGGCAGCATCATGTTGTGGGGGTGCTTTGCTGCAGAAGGGACTGGTGCACTTCACAAAATAGATGGCATTATGAGAAAGAAAATTCTGTGGATATATTGAAGCAACATCTCAAGACATCAATCAGGAAGTTAAAGCTTGGTGGCAAATGGGTCTTCCAAATGGACAATGACCCCAAACATACTCCCAAAGTTGTGGGAAAATGGCTTAAGGACAACATAGTCAAGGTTTTGGAGTGGCCTTTCACAAAGCCCTGACCTCAATCCTATAGAAAATTTGTGGGCAGAACTGAAAAAGAATGAGTGAGCAAGGAGGCCCACAAACCTGACTCAGTTACACCAGCTCTGTCAAGAGGAATGGGCCAAAATTCCTCCAACTTATTGTTGGATGCTTGTTGAAGGCTACCCAAAATTTTTGACCCAAGTTAAAAAATGTAAAGGCAATGCTACCAAATACTAATTGAGTGTATGTATACTTCTGACCCACTGGGAATGTGATGAAAGAAATAAAAGCTGAAATAAATAATTATTTATTCTATTATTCTGACATTTCACATTCTTAAAATAAAGTGGTGATCCTACATGACCTAAAACAGGGAATTTTTACTTGGATTAAATGTCAGGAATTGTGAAAAACTGAGTTTAAATGTATTTGGCTTAGGTGTATGTAAACTTCTGACTTCAACTGTATATTTTTTGGACACATATTTAACTCTTTAACTTATATTTTGGGGCACAAAACTACCTCTATACTTCCATTTGTTTGTATGGGTTATCTTCAGATGAGTCCTATAGAGAAAAACGTAGAACACAATCGTGTTCGTGAGAAATCCAATACAACACATCAATGAGTACCACTCTTTTTATTTTCAAGCATGGTGGTGGCTGCATTATGTTATGGGTGTCAGTGGAGGCTCCTCAGAGGAAGAAGGGGAGGACCATCCTCAGTGAATTTCAGAAAAATAAATATAGTGAAACAATAAAATTATCCTTTTAAGATAAAACTATACTAAATATTTTCACGTCTTCAAATGATTGATTAAAACACACTGTTTTGCGATGAAGGTCTACAGTCGCTTCAACAGCAATCAACAGCATTCTATTCATATTGCCAAATAAAATGTGATTTTGATTTGATGAGGTAGCACCATGGTGTAGCCGGGTGGACAGCTAGTTTCCATCTTCCTCTGAGTATATTTACTTCAAAACAAAACTTTGGAGGCTCATGTTTCTCTCCCCTTTCAAAGACTTACACAGTAATTAGGACAACTTCTGGAGGACGTCCTCCAACCTATCAGAGCACTTGCAGTATGAACTGACATTTTCTCGACCCAATCAAAAATTCTAAGAATTAAAACAGCATAAGCTACAGCTAGCTATCACTGCGGTGCAGAGAATGTGACTTTGACTTAAAGAGTGAGAAACACAATATTTGAACAGTTTTTAACAAATTAATTACTTCAAAAATGAAGGAGAAGCAATAGAAAGAGAGAGATTGAGAGAGCTATATTTCCTTGTATTTTTTTTCTCACTTTCACTTACCTAGCTAGAGAATGCAGCTGGCTAGTTTAGCCCAATCAAACCCCGGTCTCAAACAGAGAGGGATGCTATGTTAGCTAGCTGGCTATGGTTATCTAATATGGGAACTTTTCCAAGTCAAGTAAGCTTTTGGTTTTATAAATGTATTGCCACCGGGGCCTGCCAGTGTAACTGCTAAACGGCTTTCTCTACACTGCACTGCATAATTGTAGCATGTTTACTAAGGCATTAGTTCTTGTAGCTAGCTATGTTGACTCTGAAATAATAATATAATAATAATAAAATGGTGACAATGATGTAGGCCGTGTGTAGTGGTTATGGTATGAAGGTTAGGCTTGGAAAGGATTTTTCGCCTGGTCATAGACAGCTGTTGTAGTGCACGGAAGTCCACAAGGGATGGGAAAAGGTGAGAGGAGGAGATTGCGTAGATCTGAGAAGGAATTATACAACAAGCAAATTATCATGCTGTTTGCGTATGGCTGCTATGAAAGTGAACTGGCGGTGATCAGGTGTGTATTCATTCCGCCAATTCTGTTGAACGGAAGCAAAACTGGGATGAACATACAGGAATTTGTCCAATAGAAACTCTTGTTTGCAACTGTTGGACTAATGATTACACCCTAGATCAGCTAGATGCAGGCAAGAGTATGCAAGGCAGTATTGAATGTGTCACTGTCTGTCACCTTGATTACAAAAAAAATCCTCTTGACCTGTGCACCTATGTTGTAAACTTTCATTCGTAGCTAGGTTGTAGCAACCTCCATGATGGGTATAGGGAACATTTTAGTATCATGTATTAGCCTAAACCTATCGATGTTACATTGAGCTGGGTGAATGGAATATGAATGACAGTCAACCAACATGCTGTAATAGAAATAAGGCCATACTCACTTAAAAAAAGTCCTCCCTCATCTTAAACGGCATTGACTGCCATTGATGGGTATGCTTGTCAGGCAAGGACTAGGGAGTTTTTTGGGGGGGGATAAAAATAAATGTAAAATCCTAGAGGAAAACCTTGTTCAGTCTGTTTTCCAACAGAGGCTGGTAGACTAATTCACCTTTCAGCAGGACAATAACTTAAAACACAAGGCCAAATATACTCTGAAGTTGCTTACCAAGCCGACATTGAATGTTCCTGAGTGGCCTAGTTACAGTTTTGACTTGTATGTTTTACAGAGTATGGCTTCTATTCAACCCACATGGAAACATCCTTGCTCTCTGCCTAAGTATAATGCACATACAGTAGATCATTCCATCTAACCCATAACACAAAAATTACTACTGGCAGGCTAATTATACAATTATAAACAGATTAAAACGGGCTCAAGTCAGATAGTCTCCAACAAGATCAAGTATGTGTCCCTTGATATGAGTGGGAAAATTGACATGTTGGGTAATATTGAAACAGTCCAGAACAGCAATGAAATTAGAGGTAAGTTTTGAGTTTGATCCACGTACCAAGCAACAGTAAGCGGAGGGAGAGTGGGACCGCAACGGTGAGCAGTTCAGACAGGAATTATTCATTAGCTTTAGGAGGACAGTACACAAGAATAGTAATCATGGAGCAAGATGATTTGTAAGCAATGTATTCAAATGAGGAGATAGTAGGACAGTTTAGTTATTTTGATTTTGGAGTTGCACAGTACAGCTAGGACTCCACCACGGCCGGTGGAGTGAGGGTGACACTGGTAGCCAAAACCAGCGGGAGTAGCTATTTTTTTGTAAATATATATTTTTTAAAAAATTATAATAATAATGTCACCCCTCCACGGAGGACAAATATCTTCGTTTTTTTTAACATACATTTTGCCTATACATTTTACATACACATTTTACATATACATTTTACATACATGGTACTTTTACATATAACAACAATACATTACCAAAAAAACTCTTTAATCCCAACCCTCAGCCACTCTCAGCCCATCCCACCTACAGTATCACCATAGACCGCCCTTGTTCGGTTTCTATGTACCATATATTTTTCAATTGTGCTGTGCTGTTTTACAACATTTTAAATCTTTCTAATTGTGTATTTTCCACAGATTGTGAGCTAAAGATGAAAACCTTTCCTACGAGTATTATTACATTATTTATTGACTGACTATGGCTTTCCAGATCGCACAACACTGCTATTTGGAAGGTTCATTTTAAATGCATGTTGTGATTTTTTAACCATTCCTGAACCTGCGACCAGAAACAAGCTACATAGGGGCAACACCAGAATAAATGATCTATGGATTCTGTCTTTTCGCAACAAAATCTACAGAGCTGAGACTGTTGTATGCCCCATATATATAGCATTCTGCTGCAAGAATTTGAAATAATAATTTAAATTGAAAAACTCTAATTGTTGAGTCAAGTGTAGTTTTTTGTACCATTTCATAAACCATGTGTCATGGTCAACATTTTTGTCCTCAGATAAAACTGGTAGATTTTTCCATTTATGCCAGTTCCTTTCAGCCAATTTGTATCTTTAATATATGGCAGGCAAACAAGTTCCCTACCTTCTCCCTTTTCCACTTGCCAGCTCCATTTTTGTGGTAGTGCTGCAATCAGTTGGAAATAAATTTGGATAGAGCAGATATTCCCATATATTTTTGATAACTGCATGTGTGACATAACTCCTCCATTTATATTCATAATATCATTAATAAATATAATTTAAAAAATTAACATTTTTTCCATAAAGAATATTTTTTATTAATCAATATATTTGAGTTTGTTGTAATATATGTTCTGTCTTTTCTGGAGGATAAAAATGAAATTGTAAGCAGCTTAGTATGGCTTATTTAAGAAAGGGCGATACATTAAACAAAATTTCATTTTCAATTAGTCGGAAATTAGAAGTTTTAATCTGTATATAGGCAAAAAAGCTATTTTGAACAAAGGATGAGCTTTTCTTATTTTTTTTAATTTATTTTTTATTTCACCTTTATTTAACCAGGTAGGCTAGTTGAGAACAAGTTCTCATTTGCAACTGCGACCTGGCCAAGATAAAGCATAGCAGTGTGAACAGACAACACAGAGTTACACATGGAATAAACAATTAACGAGTCAGTAACACAATAGAAAAAAATGGGGAGTCTATATACATTGTGTGCAAAAAGCATAAGGAGGTAGGCGAATAATTACAATTTAGCAGATTAACACTGGAGTGATAAATGATCAGATGGTCATGTACAGGTAGAGATACTGGTGTGCAAAAGAGCAGAAAAGTAAATAAATAAAAACAGTATGGGGATGAGGTAGGTAAAAATGGGTGGGCTGTTTACCGATAGACTGTGTACAGCTGCAGCGATCGGTTAGCTGCTCAGATAGCAGATGTTTAATAATCTACTGGAGAACCATTTTGGGGTTTAAGTATAATTTTGGGATGAGTGAAGCTTTTAGTGAGAGGTTTAAAGCTTTAATATTTTATAATTTTAGCCCCCCAAACTCATATTCACTATATAAATAGGCATGTTTAATTTTGTCTGGCTTAGCATTCCAAATAAAAGTATATATTTATTGCTCATATGATTTTAAAAACAAATAATATGGAGTAGGCAATATCATTAGTAAGTAAGTAAACTGTGATAGAACCAAAGAGTTAATCAATGTAATTTTCCATTAATAGACAAGTATTTACCACTCTGGGGTTGCAAAATGATATCCATGTTTGCTAACTTTCTCTTGAAATGAATTGTGTTAAGTTCATTTATATTTTTTGAGAGTATCATCATCATCATCCTCATCATCCACCCATTTTATTGGTCAACTACAAGGTAGTGTAAACAATGTATTTTTTAACGATCCAATAAGTAATATGGTACACTTGTCATAATTAGATTTTAATCCAGAGAGGCTAGAAAAGTGATCAGATCTTCAATGAGACTGTGCAGGGATCCAGATTGCGGACTTAAGAAAAAAACTCATCAGCATACATTGACACTTTTGTTTTTATCCCCTGGATGTGTAACCCCTTGATGTTCCTCTTGGAACTAATTTTAATAGCTAGCATTTCAATGGCCATAATACATAGATATGGTGACAATGGACAGCCTTGTTTTACTCCTCTTAAAAGCTCAATACTTTCTGAGAGGAACCATTGTTTACTATTTTACATATGGGGTTGCTGTGCATAACTTTAACCCATTGTATAAGAGATTCACCAATATTCAAGTATTCCAGGCATTTATATATAAATTATAATCGTACTTTATCTGCTATGAAGACCAGACCTGGTATCTTCAATGTTCCATAATGTTCAATTGTTTCAAGTAATTGTCGTATGTTATCTCCAATATATTGTCCATGCAAAAACCTGTCTGATCAGGATTAACAATATCTGGTATAACTTTTTTTTATTCTATATGCTATGCATTTTGCCAGGATTTTCACATCACAACATTGAAGTGTTAGAGGTCTCCAGTTTTTTAAATGGACTGGATCTTTATACTTACCACCTGGGTACTGTTTTAGTCGTAATGATATCAGACCTTCTTGTTGAGTACCTGAAAGTCTACCATTTGTATAACAGTAATGTAATTAAAACATTCTAATAATGGATATTTTAGTACATCAAAAAAGGTGTTTTTCCAGACTGAAAAGATTGTATTGCCTTAAAAAGTTCCTCTTCTGTAAATTGGCATTCACACGGGTCTTTCTGGAAATTTGTTCATTTTACATTATTATTATTATTAGTAGTAGTAGTAGGAAATAAATCCTTACAGTTAACATAATTCAGTGGAAATGGAGTAGACTGAAAAGAAAACATATGCTTAAAATATTTTGCTTCCTCTTTCAAAATATAATTTGGTGAATCATAGATAACTCCGTCATTTGTATCGAGTTTCTGTAAATTATTTTCGGTAGAATTTCTGTGTTGAATATTCAAGAACATTTTTGTGCATTTTCCTCCATTTTCCATCCAATTCGCTTTATTTTTGTACTGCATTACACTTGATCGTTCTTGAATAAGTACCTCCATTTCTTTTTGTTGTTCCTCTAACCTTTTTTGTGCCTCTATAGTACAGTTGCCATTAACGTCTACCTGCGCTATTACTTCCTCTATTTATTTTATTAGTCTAATCTCTTTTGACTTTGTACAAAACAAAGTTAATTATGAATGATTTTGTCTTAGTTAAGAACAAATTGTCATCCAATAGGCTTTGATTAAATTTCCAATATCCCCGTCCACGTGGAAATTCTGTAAGAGTTATATGGAGGCCAATTCCTATTAATACTTTTTTAAAACTTTTGATGCTAGCAAGAATGAGACTAGGAAGTAATCAAGACGACTAGGTTGATTAAGCCTCCTCCATATACATCTCACTAGGTCAGGGTTTTTCAACCTCCATATATCCCCTAGTTCTCATGTATCCATGATCTTTGTGATCTCCTTAAGTGCTTGAGGGTGATAGTTTGTAGAATGATTTCCTTTACGATCCATTGAGGTACTTAAAACCGAATTATAATCTCCCACCATAATAATATATGATTTTGTTGCTTGTGAGCTCAATAGATTATTATATATATTTTCAAATATTTTCATCATTATTGGGCCAATATAGATTAATTAGTCAGATCTGTTTTTGGTCCAGTAGCATATTTAAAATAATCCATCTTCCTTGTGGATCTGTTTGCACAGTTTGCACAATCAGATCAAAATGTGTATTAATTAGTTAAATCCCTCCCCCCCCTTTGAGTTTCTTTGCCCATGACAAATATATATTTCTCCCTCCCAGTCCTTTTTCCACCCAACCTCATCTATATTCTTAGAATTAGTTTCCTGTAAACAATATATATTATTTCTCTTTTAGCCATGTAAAAATGTAGCTACTTTTTTTATGATCTGCTTTACAATTATAACTTGCTATACTTATTTTCCCACTTAATGATACTCAAGTTTCAATTATACTTACCACAACCAATGTCTGTAAACTTACCATTAAAAAGCACCATGATGATTAAGTGTCCATATAATTTGCACTGTTAAGCATACTGTAGCTGCAACTTTGTAAACCAATTGTCCTAATATTTCACCCACTAAAACCTCCCCCCATATCTAGGTCTGTTGTCACTAAGACCATCAGACCATCTCCCTGACTCACGATGCACCTTTGCGTCCTAAGGCAAACCCTTGGCCGCCAATTGGCGTTGGCCAGAGGGAAATGTGGGCAGTCCCATGATAACATCATTATCTATTAGGATGCCTAAGAGAACTAACCAAATAACATGGAAAACAGTCAGAAAAGAATTGTAACAATAATACATAATATTAAAATAAATAATAACAGCACACAGCACAATCTTATACATGCATGCTCATATTTGAAAGCCCTAGCTAGGCTATAAGCATGTCAGTCTATCCTGCTCAATTCATTGGATTCAATTGTTAAAAAAAGAAAACAACCAAAATATATCACAAGACCAGTACCTTTTTTTAATGTCCATTACATGCAAGACATATTTCATGTAGTCCTCATTATATCATGTTGTATTCCGACAAAAAAAAGGAAGAAGGAAAAAGGAACAGATTCTAACGGCCTCTAATGACCGCAAGTAAAAAAATGTGTCTTAGGCATCACATTATATCCGGTTGTATCATGCCATGGCTGTGCCAGAGCCGACCGCAAGCCAACCCCGGGCACTCCCTTATGGGAAGGCATACTGAAGTTCAACTCACAATTGATTCCGACACAGCCACGACACGACAGTCAAGAACACATGCAGTACTGACAATCCAGAGCGAGTAAAGCTGTAAAACCAACCCTCTCTCCACCCTACACATTATGTTTTTTATTCCAGGGTCGTTGCTCTATCACCTCAGCTGTTTTACACCTAGGTCTATATCATTAGGATCAATAATATAAAAGGTAGCATAAATAGCTTATATAGAAATATATAATATACCTTTCTCTCGCTTAGAGAAGTGCTTCCATAAGACAATTATTGTATTAGTTATACCGTTAACTTGAATCCCTTTATCCCAGTGTTAACCAGCCCACACACACTAGAGACAACAACCCTGTTGACAATACCTAATCCATCCATTTGCCGGTGTGTATCGGAAGAATAATCATCCTTTACGTTTTTATATTGAGATTTATTTTAAAAATGTAAAAGGATAATACCAATTGTTTTAGGATCGTATAGGCCTATTCCAATAGAGAACCTAAGCAGGTGTTTAATTATATAATCCTTTATCCTAGCCCTATAATACATATATTCATATTTATTAAGTTTTATCTTAAAAGCTAATAATTCTGACCTAGATAGTTTCTGTGTATACATTGATATGTAGGCTACATGTGCCATTTTAAAAATGTATGTAGTTCTGTCCTTGAGCTGTTCTTGTCTAATGATGCACTGTATTATGTCATTCTGTATTATGTTTCATGTTTCATGTGGACCCCAGGAAGAGTAGCTGCTGCTTTCGCAACAGCTAATGGAGATCCTTATAAAATACCAAATACCACAATTCTGATTCACATTAGTGAACAAGGGTCACACTATATAACAGCGTTTTAGTCTTAATATACCCGACCTCTTCAATTAGGACGTATCATATTGAACAAAAAAAAGTACCTTGGTATTTCTAATGTACAATCTTCAATTGAAATAGATAAAAGTCATAAAGAAAAAAAGGTCTGCCTTACCCATCCTCGCCTTGCCCTAAATCAAAACCTGATATTACGTCCATACAGTCCAAAGTTCCATATTGCCTAAATAGAAAAAGGATAAGTTCATCACACCCGATCTGCATTACCATAAATCCAACCTTATTTTAAATCCACATAGTTCACGGTTCCATAATGCATGAATACAAAATAAAAAAAGTTGTTCATGCAAAAAAGTATTTTTTTGTAAAAAAAACTATGAATCCCTATTTGTACTGTGTAAGAACGGTGTAAATATGTATCAGGGACTACTTCAACAGGAGGTAGATATCACTCACAGCCATGTTGTAATCTTCAAATCCTTGAACGTTTGATTATTTACATATCATTTATTGACCACATGACGAAGGGGGACAGGGCACGTTGTCTTTCCACTATTTCATGAGGAAATTGTTCATTAATTGAGAATGGGGTGTTCTTCCATTCTCTACCTTGTTGTAACAAGGCAATGTTCATTTTGTAGTGGGTTAGCATAGCTACGATCGGACGGGGCCTTCCCTCTGCTCTGCCACCAAAACGGTGAGCTCTTTGAAAACCAATTGTTTCCACCTGTTCGTTCGTCATCTTGATATTATGTTTCATGAACACCTTGACCTTTTCCTCCATTGACTGATAGTTTTCGTTTTCATCCTCCTTTATTTCCATTATAACAATATTATTTCTCATACTCCTGCACTTTAGATCAAGTAATTCAACTGTTTTATTATCATACCATAGCCTCTCTGTAGTATCTTTTAGGGAGTCCACGGTAGTTTTCAATATCTTATTTTCCGCTCGTAGTTCTTCCATAATTTTATTACTGTAATCCATTCCTGTTTTTAAGGCCTCAACCTCCCCCAGTAGCCCAGGCAAAATATCCAGTTTTTCTTAACTGCTCACTCATGCTTACAAGCAAAACTCTCTCTTCTGGAGACTTAGTTATAAAAACGTCCTCCTCCAATGTTAAGTTTGGAATTTTAGACGTTGACTTTCCTCCCGTTTCGCTCGTAGAACTCGAGGAAAGGTCTTCTCTTGTTCGCTTCGATGTATTTCTTTTTCGAGCATATCAAAATGCTGATCAATAAATAGTTCCAGATTCTCTATATTATCCAGAATGTTTGTTTCGTAGTTATCAGCTAATCCTCAATTTTTGTGATTAATTCTTGGGACAAGTTGTGCCTACCACATCATCCATCCAATCCAGTATTCTTACCCGTAGTAGCTTGGTTAAGAGAAAAATAATCACCAGGTTGTTGGCAAGTTTCAGTTCAGAGGAGGAAGTCTAGCTTGTTATAAAGATATTAGTTGTCAGATTAGCAAGGGGGCTTATTTCATTGATCGAGTGTTGAGGAGAACAAAGTTGGTATTGCGAGACTGAGAAGTGAGTTTATGGATAGTGGTAGGCAGTCATGGTTTACAGTACGAGATTATAGATTGGGGGCAGGATGCGAGTGAAACCAGAGAGAGTTAATGTTGCTACAAGTAGCATTGTTGACAGACCAGTTGTGATGTGTGCTACGATGCAGGTAGCGGTATCTACAGTTGAAGTCGGAAGTGAACCAAAAACCTTTTTAGACCCCCCCAAGTCTGGTTCATCCTTGGGAGCAATTTCCAAACGCCTGAAGGTACCACGTTCATCTGTACAAACAATAGTACGCAAGTATAAACACCATGGGACCACGCAGCCATCATACCGCTCAGGAAGGAGACGTGTTTTGTCTCCTAGAGACAAATCAATCCCAGAAGAACAGCAAATGACCTTGTGAAGATGCTGGAGGAAACAGGTACAAATGTATCTATATCCACAGTAAAACGAGTCCTATATCGACATAACCCGAAAGGCCGCTCAGCAAGGAAGAAGCTACTGCTCAAAAACAGCCATAAAAAATCCAGACTACGGTTTGCAACTGTACATGGGAACTAAGATCATATTTTTTTGAGAAATGTCTTCTGGTCTGATGAAACAGAAATATAACTGTTTGGCCATAATGACCATCATTATGTTTGAAGGATAAAGGGGGATGCTTGCAAGCCAAAGAAGACCATCCCAACCTTGAAGCATGTTGTGGGGGTGCTTTGCTGCAGTAGGGACTGGTGCACTTCACAAAATAGATGGCATCATGAGAAAGAAAAATTCTGTGGATATATTGAAGCAACATCTCAAGACATCAGTCAGGAAGTTAAAACTTGGTCGCAAATGGGTCTTCCAAGTGGACAATGACCCCAAGCATACTTCCAAAGTTGTGGCAAAATGGCTTAAGGACAACAAAGTCAAGGTATTGGAGTGGCCATCACAAAGCCCTGACCTCAATCCTATAGAAACTTTGTGGGCAGAATTGAAAAAGCGTGTGAACCCACAGTCTAAAACACATGTGAAATCGCTCTGCCTTGCCAGCAGAGCAAAAGCAAAGAGAGAGCGGAGACTTACTCAATGCGATAGTCGGCTGGGGAACCCTCGATGGCAAAAGAATCCAGGCTGGGGCCCACGCGATGGCAAAATAATCCAGGCTGGGGCCCGCGCGATGGCAAAATAATCCAGGCTGGGGCCCGCGCGATGGCAAAAGAATCCAGGCTGGGGCCCACGCGATGGCAAAAGTATCCATGCTGGGGCCCACGCGATGGCAAAATAATCCAGGCTGGGGCCCACGCGATGGCAAAAGAATCCAGGCTGGGTTACCAGAGCGTAGATTTACTCAATGCGATAGTCCGCCGGGGCCCACGCGATGGCAAAATAATCCAGGCTGGGTTACCAGAGCGGAGACTAACTCAATGCGATAGTCGGCTGGGGCCCACGCGATGGCAAAAGAATCCAGGGTGGGGCCCACGCGATGGCAAAAGAATCCAGGCTGGGGCCCACGCGATGGCAAAAGAATCCAGGCTGGGTTACCAGAGCGGAGACTTACTCAATGCGATAGTCGGCTGGGGCCCACGCAATGGCAAAATAATCCAGGCTGGGGCCCACGCGATAGCAAAAGAATCCAGGCTGGGGCCCACACGATGGCAAAATAATCCAGGCTGGGTTACCAGAGCGAGAGCCAGGGAGAGAGGGGCTTCAGGGGAGAGGCCATAGGACGTGGCTAGGGTTGCCATCTGGGCAGGCAGCCTTGTGAGGGTTAACACGCTTAAATGTCTTACTCATGTTGGCCATGGAAAATGAGAGCTCAAAGTTCTCATGAGCAAAGATGGACCGCATCGGCAAAACTGTGTTTTCCTCAATGTGGGTGAAGAAGGTGTTTAGCTTATCCAGAAGCAAGGCGATGTGCCTGGTTTTCCCTGTTATTGTCTGGAGTCTCCGCCACATACGTCTCGCATCTGATCCGTTGTATCTGTATTGACGTTTTGCCTGTTTGATTGCCTTAGGGAGGGCATAGCTGGGCTGTTTGTACTCGTCCATGTTCCTAGTCACCTTGCTGTCTTTAAATGCTGCCATCTATCCACTGTGTTTGGTTTGGATAAGTTCTAATTGTTCTAGTGGGAACAACATCCTATATGTACTTCCTGATGAACTAGGTCACAGAATTAGTGTATACGTCAATGTAATTACCAGTGGTAACCCAGAACATATCCCAGTCCGTGGGATGAAAACAATCTTGAAACATAGATTCCAATTGGTCAGACCAACGTTGAACAGTCCTTACCAAGTGTACTTCCTGTTTAAGTTTCTGTCTATTGGAAGGGAGGAGCAGAATGGAGGTGTGATCTGATTTGCTGAAGGGAGGGTGGGGGAGGGCCTTGTAGCCATCGCGGAAGGGGGAGTAACAATGGTTTAGAATTCTTGATGAGCGAGTAGTGCAGACGATGTGTTGATACATCTTCTGTCACATTGTCCTCAGATTTGCTTAATTAAATAAATGCAGCCTCAGTATATGCAGTTTCTAGTTTGCACAAAGTCCAGTGTAGTTTCTTGAGAGGCTTGAGGATAGAAGCTGTTCAAGAGCCGTTGTTCTCAGACTTGAGGCAACGGTACCGCTTGCCATGCGGAAGGAGTGAGAACACTCTATGACTTGGGTGGCTGGAGTCTAACAATTTTCCGTGCCTTCCAATCACACCACCTGCTATAGAGGTCCTGTATGGTAGGGAGCTCAGCCCCAATGATGTACTGGGCTGTCTGCACCACCCTCTGTAGCACCATGTGATCAAGGTCAGTGTAATTGCCATACCAAACAGTGATGCAGCCAGTCAATATGCTCTCAATGGTACAGCTGAAGAACTTGTTGAGGATTTGTGCCAAATCTTTTCAACCTCCTGATGTGTTAAAACGACAAAGTGGTGCAAGGTAGTATCCTCAGTAGCTACAGGATAGAAACCGAATCTCATGGAGAACCCTGGATCATCCCCTTTGTTCCATCAAAACAGCATCCATTCTCTTCTTAATTGTTTAAGTCAGTAAATTATTTTGCTTTCACTACAGTGAACATACTGTATCACAGGTCTCACATTTTATGGCTTGACACTCCATCTCTGGATCTGACTCCAAAACAGAGGAGTCTGACATGCTTATACTTAGCTACAGGAGACGGTAAAATACAGCCGAACACGGTCTGTTAAGAACAGCATTAACACCGTGATCCCGAAATAAAACACTTAAAACAATGGTTTTATAGTTATAAAATGTGTCTTAGACATATAAAATCTCTCATGCATTGAGTTGTTCAACTGACTAGGTATCACCTTTCCTGAAGTGTATTTAAAAAATAAAAAACACTGAAGCGCAGAATCGCAACACCAATTTTTTTTTGCCTCAGCCAGAACCCTAAATCTAACACTAGCTTCATGTCCACACTCCGACTCAACCCTAACCCTCGACCACAACCCTAACCATAGCCTCATGTCCACCCTCTGGCTCAACTCTAACCCTCGACCACAACCCTAGCCCTAGCTTCATGTCCACACTCCGACTCAACCCTAACCCTCGACCACAACCCTAGCCCTAGCTTCATGTCCACACTCCGACTCAACCCTAACTCTCGACCACAACCCTAGCCCTAACTTCATGTCCACACTCCGACTCAACCTTAACCCTCGACTACAACCCTAGCCCTAGCTTCATGTCCACCCTCTGGCTCAACTCTAACCCTCGACCACAACCCTAGCCCTAACTTCATGTCCACACTCCGACTCAACCCTAACCCTCGACCACAACCCTAGCCCTAGCTTCACGTCCACACTCCGACTCAACCCTAACTCTTGACCACAACCCTAGCCCTAGCTTCATGTCCACACTCCGACTCAACCCTAACCCTCGACCACAACCCTAACCCTAGCTTCATGTCCACCCTCTGGCTCAACTCTAACCACAGTAACCCTAACCCTAACAATCCTGCATGCCAACAACTTTATAACATGTCACACACTTTCCACACTTTCTCTGTGATAGTATTGCTAACATGTTGTTTGTGGTATTGGAGTTATTTTCTTCAACGTTTGTGTGTACTGTAATGGTCATATTCTGACAGCTGATAGGTCCAATGGATAAAATCAGTCCAAGAGCATCAACCATTGCTACTTCTATACCTCAGCACTTACTTAAAGTGACAAAGTCATGAACTTAGTGCTTAGAGTGCTATCTACTTTTGCCCAACGTCTATTACACAGTTTCCAATCACTCTGCTCGTCTTTCCAAGTATCCCCTTGCTCAATCCCTATACATTTTTGTTAATGCTTATGTTATTTTTCATAATATTTTTTTTGTTACCACCACAAATACATGGTGCCACTAAGACCGCACTGAATGAGCTGTATAAGGTGTCATGACGTGGCCCTCTTTGGGTATAGTGAGTGGCTTCCCCCTCTCTCCCTCCTACACCCAGGTTCTGTTATCTCAGGTCGTAAATTCCTGGAGGAGACTCTCTCCTTCTGGCCATGCAGAAAGAGACACATAGAGAGCAAAGGAACTCCTTCTACATCACAGAACTTGAGAACTGAACAATATCCATGTTTTGGAGAATGTGTCGGTCGGTCGGTGGAGAAGCCAGCTATAACCCGTCCGTTTTGTTTCATGTTTGTGACCTCATGAAAGACAATACAGCCACATTACCATAACTCTGTTTATACAGGAGCCTCTGTTATGAGGTTTGCGTCTAATTATTGTATAAAATGAATGAGTACAGATTAAATTATTTGTGAATTTATGTAATGTGATTTTAAACCGTTAATGTGAGAGAATTGTATTCCCTTTAAAGTTTACCTAAGTCATTGGCCCGCCCCCATGAGCACAGACATGATCTGGCTCATGGGACAGCCCTTTTCTACTGTTACGACTAAAACCCACACCTGAAGAAATCCTCTTCGGGCCATGCGTACCTCGTCATATCGGCTTAGCCTACTAGGGAACCTCCCCTATCATTTCCTTGTAACCATATCTACTGTTGGTTTGTTTGTGTATTTCCGTGATTATTTAGTTAGTTAGTAAATACATTATTAAGACAATTGGTGTATGGAAGATTCATAGTAAAGGCTGGGTTCGTGCAGATAACCAACAATTTACGACGTTTGGAATGAGACTAATGTGAGGTAAAGAATAATTAATTAATTAGAAGATTAATTGAGTTATATTAGGAAAATTCTAATTTTGTAATCTGAAGATTTTCCTTGGTGCCCCAACATCCTAGTTAATTACATTTACATTTTTTTTATAATCAAGCCTCAGGATGTTTTTAAAATATATAATCGATAATATATCGCCCGCAAATGTCTTTCAGAGTAGGAGAGGGAAAAGCAATACCTATCCAAACTCTGTTGCGTGAGCAAAACTCATGTGACCACTTGACGCGATGTTATCGTTCTGGCTCATTTTTCAAAATAAAAGCCTGAAACTATGTCTGAAGACTGTTGACACCTTGAGGAAGCGATAGGAAAAGGAATCTGGTTCATATCCCTTTAAATCCAGCAAAGGGAGGCTATGGAACATGGAGTTTTCAAAATAGAAGCCACTTCCTGTTTTGATTTTCCTCAGGGTTTCGCCTGCAATATCAGTTCTGTTATACCCACAGACAATATTTTGACAGTTTTGGAAACTTTAGAGTGTTTTCTATCCAATACTAATAATATGCATATATTAGCAACTGAGACTGAGGAGCTGGCCGTTTACAATGGGCACATTTTCATCCAAGCTACTCAATACTGCCCCTGCAGCCATAAAAAGTTTATGATGCCAAAGACACGACGAAGGCCATAAGCAAACAAGAAAATGCTCACCCAAATACAACACTCCAAGTGGCCAGGGATTTTAATGCAGGGAAACTGAAATATTTTACCTCCTTTCTACCAGCAAGTCTAATGTGCAATTAGAGATGAAAAAAACTCTAGGTCACCTCTTTTCTACACACAATGACGCAGACAAAGCTCTCCCTTGCCCTCCATTTGGCAAATCTGACCAATACTCTATCCTCTTAATTCCTGCTTACAAGCAAAAACTCAAACAGGAAGTACCAAGGATGCGTTCAAAATGGAAGTGGTCCGATGAAGCGGACGTTAAACTACAGGACTGTTTCGCTAGCACCGATTGAAATATGCTACGGCATTCATCCAATGGCATTGAGGAGTTTACCATATTAGTCACCAGCTTAATTAATAAGTGCATCGACGACATCCCCACACCGTATGTACATATCTTAACCAGAAGCCATAGATTGCGAGCAACATCCACACTGAGCTAATGGTAGAGCTTCCACTTTCAAGGAGCAGGACACAAATCTGGACACTTATAAGATATCCACTATGCCCTCCGATGAACCATCAAACAGGCAAAACATCAATACAGCACTAAAATCTAATCCAACTCTGACACTTGTCAGATGTGGCAGGGCTTGCACACTATCATGGACTATAAAGGGAAACCCAGCCGTGAGCTGCCCAGTGACGCAAGCCTACCAGAGGAGCTAAATGCCTTCTATGCTCGCTTCTGGCAATCAACGCTGAATCATGTATGAGAGCACCAGCTGTTCCTAACGACTGTGTGATCACACTCTCCATAGCCCATGTGAGTAAGATCTTTACATAGGTTATCATTCACAAAGCAGCAGAGCCAGACGGATTAGCAGGACGCATACTCAGAGCATGTGCTGACCAGCTGGCAAGTTTCTTCACTGACATTTTCAACCTTTCCCTGACCCAGTCTGTAATACCCACATGTTTCAAGCAGACTACCAAAGTACTCATGCTCAAGAACACCAAGGTAACCTGTCTAAATGACTATTGCCCCATAGTGCTCAGATCTGCAGCCATAAAATGCTTTGAAAGGCTGGACCCACTCCAATTCACATACAGCCCCAACATATTCACAAATGAAACAATCTCTATTGCACTCTACACTTCCCTTTCCCACCTGGATTAAAATAATGCATACGTGAGAATGCTGTTTATTGATTACAGCTCAGTGCCCTCTAAGCACATCACTAAGCTAAGGACCCTGGGATTAAACACCTCCCTCTGTAATTGGATACTGGACCCTCTGGCAGGCATACCCCAGGTGGTGAGGTTAGGCAACAATACGGTTCTCTACGCTGACCCTCAACATGGGTGCCCCTCAGAGGTGCGTGCTTAGCCCCTTCCTGTACTCACCCACAACTGCGAGGCTGGCACACAACTCCAACACCATCATTAAGTTTGCTGACGACACAACGGTGATAGGCCTGATCACCGACTACGATGAGACAGCCTACAGGGAGGTCAGAGACCTGTCAATGTGGTGCCAGGACAACAAACTCTCCCTCAACGTCAGCAAGACAAAGAAGCATATCGTGGACTACAGGAAACGGAGGGCCGAGCACACCCCATTCATGACAACACCTTTTTCCCCCTCAGGGGGCTGAAAAGATTTGGTATGGGCCCTCAGATCCTCAAAAAGTTCTAAATCTGCACCATCAAGAGCATCTTAAATGGCTACATCACCTCTTGGTATGGCAACTGCTCGGCATCAGACCGTAAGGCGCTACAGAGGGTAATGCGTACGACTCAGCTCCCTGCCATCCAGTACCTCTATACCAGGCGGTGTCAGAGGAAAAATTGTCAAAGACTACAGCCACCCAAGTCACAGTCTGTTCTTTCTGCTACCGCAGAGCGTTACCGGAGCACCAAGTCTGGGACCAAAAGGCTTGAGAACAGCTTCTACCCCAATGTACATAGTACTTCAATTAATCAATCAATCACCTAACCAAACCTACATGTACATATTACCTCAATCAATCACCTCAACTACCATGTACCTCAGTACACTGACTCGGTACCGTTACTCCTTGTATATAATCTGTATATTGCCTCGTTATCGTTATTTTGTTGTGTTATTTTGTGTTACTTCTATTTCTTTGTTAATTTTCAAACTGCATTGTTCGGAAAGTGGCTCGTAAAGTAAGCATTTCACATTAAAGGCTACACTTGTTGTATTCAGCGTAACTGACAAATAACATTTTATGTGAAAAGAGATTCAACCTCAGAATCCATTTCACATGACTCATTATTTGTCCCAGATATCTCCTTTCTTGTATATTCTAAATATGTCTCTTTTGACAGGCTGGCCTTTTGGGAGGTTAGTGTGTAAGCTGAGTGGGATGGTTCAAGGCATATCAGTGTCAGCTTCAGTCTTTACTCTGGTGGCCATAGCTGTGGATAGGTGAGGTTTCTTTCAACTGATTAAATCATTTTATTAAATTTATTGTGCGTGTTTGTGTGTGTTTAGAAAATTTCAATGCAATTTCACAGCACAACAGACAATTTCACAATACAGACATTTTACAGAACGTTCTCCCCCTCACCTCCCGTCTGAACAGGTTCCGCTGCATCGTATACCCCTTCAAGCAGAAGCTGACAATCTCCACCTCCACACTGATCATCATCATCATCTGGGTGCTGGCTATCTCCATAATGTGTCCCTCAGGGGTCATGCTCCAGGTACACTGTCTAATGCTGGTGCATGTCAGGTTTTATTAATCAACGGATTTGAGAGGGACACATCAACATGTCAAGTTTAACATCAATGTAAAGCGTAAGCATCAGACACATTTTCATCCCCTTCAGTTTTTTTATTGTGACTCTGTATTTCCAAGGTGACCAAGGAGCAGCGTGTCCTTATCCTACTGGGGGACGGCTACAACAACACCCGCCCCTTCTACTGGTGCCGTGAGAACTGGCCCAATCAAGAGATGAGGAAGATCTACACCACCGTCCTATTCGCTAACATCTATCTAGCCCCATTATCACTCATTGTCATCATGTACGCCCGCATCGGATTCACCCTCTTTAAGACGGCCATACCCTCCTCCGGCGGGTGCAGTGGTAGTGGCAGCAGCGGTGGGACGAAACCCAGCCTGGACAACAACCGTCAGTCGAAGAAGAAGAAGAGGGTGATCAAGATGCTGTTGGTAGTAGCGCTTCTCTTCATCCTGTCATGGCTCCCGCTGTGGACGCTGATGATGCTAAGCGACTACGCCAGCCTGACGGCAAGCCAGCACCGCATCATCAACATCTACGTGTACCCGCTAGCCCACTGGCTGGCCTTCTTCAACTCCTCCGTCAACCCCATCATCTACGGCTTCTTCAATGAGAACTTCCGACGGGGGTTCCAGGCCGCATTTAAATTCCAGCTGTGCTCCGCAGTCATGGAGCGGCAGAAGACCTACTCGCATCGTATCCAAGGCAACGCAGTGTTACCAGCGAACCTGCACCTGCCCACCGGGGCCGGCTCAGGGGGGTCGGAATTGGCTTTGGTGAACAGGAAGGGGCTGGGTCGGGAGGAAGTTGTCGGGCGGACATCCGGCGGGCGATCGTCAGAGAGCGACGTGAAGGAGCAGGATCTGATCATGGAGGATCTGGAGAAGGTATCCCAGATTTGAAAATGTCAAAACATACTGTATTGGGACATGTACAGGACAGATTTAAACATTTCATATATACTGTATGTGCCATTGGGACATGTAGTGGGCAGATTTAAAGATGCGATTTTAATCACATATACTGTAACACATGCCATAGAGAGACATTCACATAACCTGGAGTAGGTATCAGATTTAAACATGACATTTAAACATGTACTGTTACATTTACTGCAATACCCATACTGTGCTATAGACGTTCAGGAAATGCAGAAGGTATCCCAGAATACACACATACTGTACCTGCCATAGAAACCTGAGGCAGACGCTGCACTGAGAAGACCCTAACACCATGGAGAAGATATCCCAGATTTAAACACTGAATTTTAACATGTACTATAACACATACACTGTACGTGCCATTGCCCATTAGGACCGGCCAGAGGAGCCAGACCCTGCAATGAGCACAGAGGATACAGGCTGGGTCCCAAATTGCACCCTATTCTCTAAATTATTGCAACAACTTGCCATGTGGCCCCGTTTTTAAAGGATTGTGGGTAATTCCAATTTTTTAGACTTCATGACACTTTTACACAATATTATGTGCATGTTTGAAGAAAGAAAACTATAGTTCTATATTAGTATTAAGCAGTTTGTTGTGCTTTGAGGTGTACTGGATCATGGTACATGGATATCAAAGCCAATGACACAACATTTTCCCAACATCAACAATGTCATGAGCACCACCCTTAATGACCGAGGCAAATGCAACATTCCACACTGCTTGCAGCTCTACCACCACTTATTCTACTGCTAGTGGATTGAGCACTATGCTCAACAATGCCTGCGAAAGTGGGTTAAAATGACTGATAATCAAAAACATAAATCAATGTTAAAACAATAAGACACAATCACTGAAAGTAACTAATCAAAATTATGAACTAGATCTAGCAGATAACAGTTTTGGAATTGATCAAATTAAGTTGGATCTAAGGCATTTTTTAGATGCTGGACTTGTGAAACACCAAGTATATTATACATATGAATACCTCATCTTGGAAATACTCAAAATGTTGAGTATTTTTCAAAATACATTTACATCATTTAGGAGACTCTTATCCAGAGCAATTTACAGGAGCAAAGCCTTGCTCAAGGGGACATTGACAGAATGTTCACTTAGTCACATCGTGGATTCGAACTAGGGACCTTTTGGCCATAACCGCTAGACTACCTGTCACTAAACTAGCACAATATTTTTTACGCTGCAGGCACATCTCTGCTTGGCAGAAGTATGTACAATCTGTCTAAACATCTCTTTCTGAATGTCATGAATATGTTTCATTATTGTGTCCATGTTTAGTGGATGGTGGATTCATCCATACAGAGACACTGATTGTGGCAAAGAGGGAAGATGATTAACAGGGAATTCTTTTATACACAATTCTTGATTATGTTCAATTACATGCCAATCTCTCTATGGGGAAAGTCTGATTGGAAAAGACAACATTAACTATAGATGTAAGAAAGATTTGATTTGAGCATCATCTTGTATCATACTGCACTTTGATTGTCTTGTCTCGAACATTGCATTCCATTTGCTTGCACCAAATATGCAACCTTCCATTCCAGTACCTCTTTTGTATTGAAAACCATAAGTAGAACACATTGTTCTTAAACTGATGTTTAAGGGGGCACATTTTCTCCTTTTTTTCCTTCCACAGGTTATATATGACCTATGAGACACACTTAATGTCACAAAGAAATTGTGCAGTCAACCTTCATTCAGCCGTGCAGTAGCCAGTGGACATCAATTTCCTCATGGCTCTTTAGGGTCATGACTGACTGGTGACATTTAAGGATGACATCTCACACTTAAGAGGGACATCTTATTGAATGTCATATGATATGCATGGATTCATCCTTACCAGTGGACAATACCTGTGCCTCTTGCTGGGCTATGCTCAGTCAAAGAGGGGAGTGGGAGGGTGGATGGATGCAGGGGGACACTTGTTGTGCTCCGCACCTCTGTCAAAGGTGGGAGTGAGAGGATGGATGCAGAGGGACACTTGTTGTGCTCCACACCTCTCAGTCAAAGGGAGGGACACTCAGAGCCGAGGCGAACGCAGTGATGTGCCTATTCAGTTGCCTTGGGACTGATTAGAACATGACAAGAGACCATGCAGGGATGAGAGATGCCTCCTGCTGCTGCACACTTAGACAAGAGGACTGGGAATAAAAGGGAATAGAATCAACCAACCACCAACAGTTAAGCAGTGTACTTATGAGATACAGCGAAGGATATTATTTTATGTTGTTTTGTTTGTATTTGAACAGTGATTGTGAATATTCATTTTTAACGATGAGTGTCTTGCACTAGAATTTTATGCTGCTTTTCTGTGTGCTAAAATATTGTAAACTCTTCTGCTGAACAGGAATAGTTGTTCTGACTAATTTATCCTTGTTAACAAAGAAAATATTACTTTATGACTGACAGCCTACTTAATTTGGAGGCTAAGGAATCTATATGTCATATAAATACAGTGGCGGTGGAATTTTGTAGCTGTATTCATGCATGTTTTACTCTTTTGGAAAACCTTTATGATGTTGGAAAACCTTTATGATGTTGGAAAACCTTTATGATGTTGGAAAACCTTTATGATGTTGGAAAACCTTTATGATGTTGGAAAACCTTTATGTTGTTGGAAAACCTTTATGATGTTGGAAAACCTTTATGATGTTGGAAAACCTTTATGATGTTGGAAAACCTTTATGATGTTGGAAAACCTTTATGATGTTGGAAAACCTTTATGTTGTTGGAAAACCTTTATGATGTTGGAAAACCTTTATGATGTTGGAAAACCTTTATGATGTTGGAAAACCTTTATGTTGTTGGAAAACCTTTATGATGTTGGAAAACCTTTATGATGTTGGAAAACCTTTATGATGTTGGAAAACCTTTATGATGTTGGAAAACCTTTATGATGTTGGAAAACCTTTATGATGTTGGAAAACCTTTATGTTGTGGAAAATAACTGGTAGCCTAATATTTCACTTCCATCATGGTTTCTAGTTCCCACGCAACACTGTGTCTTAACATCACAGTTATGTCAGTCGACACAATGACACTGTTAGGAAACAGGGAATTATGGATCTAGACCAAGGCTCTCCAAACTTGTTCCTGGAGAGCTATCCTCCTGTAGGTTCTCGTTCCAACCCCAGAAGTATAGCCTGATTTGGCTTATCAACCAGCTCGTTGTCAGATTAAGGTGTGCTAAATTAGGATTGGAGCAAAAACCTACAGGAACTGTCCCGTTCGTCATATGAATCGGACCAAGGTGCAGCGTGGTATGCGTACATTCTTTATAAGGATGAACACAGAACAAACTAACCAAAATAACAAAACGACATGTGATGCTATACAAATGAGTGCTAATAGGCAACTACACATAGACAAGAACCCACAAACACAAAAAGGAAAATGGCTACCTAAATATGATCCCCAATCAGAGACAACGATAAACAGCTGACTCTGATTGGGAACAATATCAGGCCACCATAGACATACAAATGACCTAGACCTACAAAACCCCTAGACATACAAAAACCTAGACAATACAAAAACTAGTATACCCACCCTCGTCACACCCTGACCTAACCAAAATATAAAGAAAACAGAGATATCTAAGGTCAGAGCGTGACAGGAACAGGGTTTGTTGTATAAAAGGGTTTGTTGTTTGTTTATGTACTGTATCATATCTGTCAAAGTCATCAAATGTCATCAAATGTTATGATAGGTTGTCTGTTGTTGTCATGAAACTGACAGGGCTGTGATTTGTCATGAAGTGTTGCCACAATAGCGGTGTTGTGATTGTCCGGTTCAAGAAATTTGTAAAAATACATACCTCAGCTTATCGGTTGAAGATGAGTCCACCCAGCCTCTGAGATTGTACAATCATTTGAACTGTTTACAGCTGCTAAGTAATCGTAATAAATCAGTTAAAAATTATTTAATTTTGAAGATTATCAAAGGCGTGTGTTCCCACATGAAAAAACAGTTTAGTATTCACTGTAGTGGTTTTGCGGACTTTACTGTAGTATTCACTGTAGTGTTTATGCAGACTAAAGTACTGTAGTATTTACTCTAGTGTTTTTGCAGACATTACAGTAGTATTTACAATACTGCTTTTGTTATATCATTGACATAGCAGTGATGGCTTTGTCTTTGAGGAAACCTACTGGACAAAATACTCAAAGAGCAGATTTTCCATAACACGTATGTAGGATTCAGAGCTTCTGCTCTTTTTTTTAATAAACTGTAGGTAACACATTATATGGTCTATACTTGGCATGTAGGTTTCGTATGGGTGGCACACATTGGGATATGGGTTAATGGGCAGTGTATATGCAAATCAAATACTTGAATGTATACTATAGTAATTACTGTAGTGTTTTTGCGGATATTACTGTACTATTAAAGTGTTTTGCAGACTAGTGTTTTTGTGAACATTACTATAGTATTTGCTGTGGTGTTTTTGTGGTCTGAAGTATACTGTAGTATTTACTCTACAGTATACTACAACATTCTATAGTAAGTACTACACATTCTCGAGGTATACTACAGTGTGTAGTAGGTGGGTATTCTACAGTTTACCACAGAATTCTATAGTAAGTACTGTAGTATTCTATAGTAAACTGTAAACTTTTACATGTGGGTTGTTATGTTGTGTTACTGGGCTTCTGCGTAAATGCTTTGTACTCTGTATGAGCTTATCATTGCTAATGGAGGAGAACATTGTGGCTTCAAAATAAACATGTTATAAATCTACATGGAAAATAAGTTGTTGAGTCAGTGAGTTTGTGAACGAATGTATGCTTTGAGGGACTTGTAATTCACCATGAAATTAATTTTCACTTATCAGTTTCACATCACTTTTTCAATATATCAATGTTCTGTTCACTAGCAAAATCTAGAAATCTACTGTATGCTATGTCTGGAGATGAAACATAGAGAATAGTGAATAGTATAACAAGTCTGCTGTGAGATTTGGACTGTGCTGGATATTTATAAGAGGAGTATGGAGTCAATTGGGTTTTAGAGAGCTCAAATAGTTCCTAGAGTTTCATCATCCTTGTCTGAGTTTTGGCTAGTAGTCATATACAGAAGTAGTATAAAAGTAATTCCATCTTAATGCCCCCCTGGGACTCAATAAAGTTATATTATTGTCTATTCAACAAGGACTCCACCACATTTAGACATGGAATTCACCACATTGCCCTTGTTGTTGGCAACACATTTCACAGGAATGGCACAGAGCATTATAATTACTGAACCTACTGTAGTAGCACTTACCATTTTTGGAAAGTGAAGTGAAGTGCTACTGCATAATTGCACACCTAGTCTACTTATGGCCTACTAACGGTATTATATGGTTCTGTTACAGGGTAATAAACTGGCAGCTACACTTGTAGAAGATCTATGGCATGTTAAGTGTGGCTGTTCAGTTCAGTAAACCCTGTAGCGATTCCAGCCATCTTAGCTAAGCTAATGGATTCTGTGAATTTTCAATTTAAATAATACCTAATTCCAAAATAAACAGACCAGGCTACGGATGAAACAAGGGGATGAAACAAATGTCAAAATTAAATGTGCAAACCTTTTTAATCCACAGATGTTTTTAATCCTAATGGATGAACATGGAAGGTATACGGTATACGCTGTCAATGAAAACCCTGAGACTTGCACTCTCCTTCTTTCTCTCTCTCATTCTCACTCATTCTCTCTCTCCTCTCTCTCGTTCTCTCTGTCTCTCTCTGTTATCTCTCTCGCTCTCTCTCTGCCTCTCTCCACTATCTCTCTCTCTCCCTCTCTGCCTCTCTCTCTCTCTCTGCTGCTCTCTCTCCCACTCTGCCTCCCTCTCCCTCTCTCTCTCCTTTATCCCTCTCCCTTCCCATCTTTGCCTGTCTTCCAACTAATCCTGCAGGATTACACACTCACGGCCCTCCTATGGCACATTGCCAAATCACATCCACCGGTGCCTGCTAATGCTTAATCAAACCTAGCAAAGTACTCTGCATGTTTGCTGCTGTTACAGTTGTTATTGTTGTTGTTCTTAATTCTCCACATACTGTGCCTCATTGAAAGGTAAATCACTTGCTACAAGGCTAAGGCAGTGCAGCCTGCACCTCCCCATCTGTTCACAGGCATGTGTTTAGCTCTCATCACATAGGCCAGGACTCTCAAACCCTGTTCCTGGTAGGCTAATGCAACTTTAATGTGAACTCACAACACCATTGACATAGTAAATCATAAATGCAGCAGGCGGGTGCTTCTATATGTGGCTATATAGCTTTCCACAATGTGTAATTAATTCTGATTCCTTTATTTGGGCATCTGCTTATCAGCAACCCAATGGAGAAATTAGACTTTAACAATCAAAATTGTGTGTTTACGGATATAGTAGCATCTTATTTCATTATATAGACGGCAAATAAGTTTAAAAATAATGGTTCCATAGATGACGTAAATCGTCATTATATATAGTAAAATACAAAACAACAGCCTTATGATAAATATGATAAACACATATAGCTACAGTGTGTGTCAAAATCAAGTACATCAGTCACGAACCATAGGGCGTGTGAAGGTACATTCTGGTACTCTGTGCAGCATTGTGATTTTAAACCTCCCCTTATTGTCCTGTATTTATTTATTTGTCCTTCAACCTGAAAAAATAAAGTTTCAATGCATCAGTTATTTCAACGGTCGTAAGTGCATAACATGAATCAGAGAACAGTACTAAACGGCAACTTCTCTACTTTTCAACCTCATATTTATTATCTCCAGCATCAATCCAATGTCTACATACAGTGCCTACATACCCCTTGACGTATTCGGTGCTTGTACACCGCTGCTATTCTCTGTTGTTATCATCTATGCACAGTCACATTAATACTGTAACTCTACCTATATGTACATATTACCTCAACTAACCGGTGTCCCCGCACATTGACTCTGTACCGGTACCCCCCTGTATATAGTCTCGCTATTGGTATTTTACTGCTGCTCTTTAATTACTTGCTACTTTAATTTTGTATTCTTATCCATATATGTTTTAACTGCATTGTTGGTTAGGGGCTCATAAGTAAGCATTTCACTGTAAAGTCTACTGTAAGGAGCATTTCACTGTAAGGTCTACTGTAAGGAGCATTTCACTGTAAGGTCTACTGTAAGGAGCATTTCACTGTAAGGTCTACACCTTGTTACACTGATGCATGTACAAACTCAAATCTCGTCACAGAGAAACACAGCAAGCAGAGGTAAAGGTACTTAAAGTCTTGACAAAAACAAGGCAACAGCACAAGAGTGCACTGAACAAAACATAAGACCTAAGCACAGATACAAGCAACAAAGGAACATAAATAGCAAGGCAATTAGGTGAACAGAGAAGGTAATCAAAACCAGGTGAAACCAATAAGTAATAATTAGGGTAACCTGGAAACTAGAAGACAAGGCAAGGGTGCCCTCCAGCGGTAACCTAAGGGAATGGCTCCTGACATTCCCTTGGGGGGTTATGGTCCCAATGAATGGCTCCTGACGTTCCACTAAGGGTAGCAGAGAGGCGACGGAACTCCCAAATGAGTCCGGGGTCCAGAATGTCCGGAGCCGGAACCCAGGATCGCTCCTCAGGACCGTAAACCTCCCAGTCCACGAGATATTGAGTCCCATGCTGGAAATGGTGACTGGAGAGGATGCGTCGCACAGTGTAGAATGGCTGTCCTGCTATCCTGCGAGGCGGAGTTGGAGGCCGAGTGGCCGGAACCAGAGGATTGAACACCACCGGCTTGTCTGGAGATGTGGAAGGTGGGGTGAACCCTCATGGGCCAGGGAAGACGAAGGCGATAGGCCACTGGATTGATGCACTGTAGAACCTTGAATGGCCCAACGTTCTGGGGTGCCAACTTCCTAGATTCCACGCATAGATGCAGATCCCTAGTAGACAACCAGACCATCTGGCCTGGACGCAGGAGATGGTGAGAACGGAGATGACGGTTGGCCTGTCGTTGAGCCCGGGCAGAGGACCTCAGGAGCGCTGAACGAGCCCTCTTCCAGTCCGGTGGCAACGAAAGATGAGATGTTGAGCGGATGGAACCACCACTTCAATCTCCTGATCTGGAAACAGAGGAGGCTGGTACCCGCACAACCCCTAGAATGGTGACAGGCCGGTGGAGGAATACTGGAGAGTTTTTTGTGCGTACTCCACCCAGGGACGATGCTGACTCCAAGTGGTGGGGTTGGTGGACACACTGCACCGCAAGGCGGCCTCCAGATCCTGGTTCACCCGCTCCGGCTGATTACCCCAGAAGAGTACAGAACACCCTCCAGAATCTGGAGGCAAACTGGGGGCCCCGGTCGGAGACAATGTCCAGAGGAAGATCGTGAAGGTGGAAAACATACTGAAAAACTAGCTGAGCAGTCTCTCGGGCACATGGAAGCTTAGGCAGTAGAACGAAATGTGCCGCCATGGAAAAGCTATCCACAATGACCAGGATGACAGTGTGGCCCTCTGAGGATGTGCGCCTCCCTCACTACAGCCTCTATACCCCAGGACACTGTCGCGAGGATGAGCGACTTAAGGCCGATCCTCACGGCCGATCCTCACTGGAGTTGGGGAACTTGCAAGACAGAGCATCCGGCTTCGCGTTCTTAGACCCTGGGCGGTAGGATAACATGAATCTGAACCAAGTGAAGAAAAGAGCCCAATGAGCATGTCGGCGATTGAGGCTTTTAGCCTCCTGAATGTAGGTTATGTTTTAGTGGTCCATCAAAACTGTAAAAGGATGTTCCGAACCCTCCAACCAGTGCCGCCACTCCTCCAAAGCCAGTTTGACTGCAAGCAGCTCCCGATTGCCGACATCATAGTTCCTCACCACTGGAGTGAGACGTCTGGAAGGCATAGGGATGAAGCTTTTGGTTTTTATCCGAGCGCTTAGACAGAACCACACCAACGCCAATGTCAGAGGCATCCGCCTCTACCACGAAGGGAAGAGAAGGCTCTGCATGAACTAGAATGGGTGTAGAAGAAAACCGACATTTCAGGTCCGGGAATGCCCTCTCAGCAGCAGAGGTCCACCTTGCATGCCCAGCCGAGCCCTTGGTTAGCCCTGTCAATGGCGCAGCCACAGAACTAAAGTCTCTCACAAATCTAGAAGTTAACAAAACCCCAAAAACGCTGGACTTGCTTGACAGTGCTGGGCCGCGGCCAGTTGACCACCACTTCTACCTTTTGGGAATCCATCCGTACACAGCCTTGAGACACAATGTACCCCAGGAAGGAGATGTGAGGAACATGAAATTCACACTTTCTGCCTTCACGAATAAGTGGTGAGAGAGGAGTCTTTGAAGGACCTGGCGTACATGGCGTACATGTTGGACGTGTTCAACCAGAAGATGTCATCCAGGTATACAAACGCGAACTGGTGAAGGAAGTTGCGCAGCACATCATTAACCAGGGCCTGGAAAACTGCTGGAGCATTAGTAAGTCCAAACGGCATGACCAGGTACTCATAATGTCCATTAGGGGTGTTGAACGGTGTCTTCCACTTTTCTCCCTGTCTGAAGAAAATCAGCTACCTCCTTAATATAACTTTTCGTGGCTGCATTCTCTGTCCCTGAGAGAGAATACTGCCCTCCTCTCGGAGGAGTAGTGCCATGCAGGAGGTCGATGGCACAATTGTAGGACCTGTGAAGAGGCAGTTCGCTGGCCCTTCATTTGCTGAAGACCTGACCCATATCACAGTAATCCCGAGGTACGTGGGAAAGATCAGGCTTGTCATCCCCAACCGGGGGAACAGGAGCATTGGGGCCTCCAGATGAGCAGGACCGGAAGGATGAGGAGAGAGCTGTTGGTAGGTGAGCTGGCATGAAGGACTCCATCCCAGAATCCTTCCCGATGGCCAGTCAATTTGAGGATTATGGATAGAAAGCCACGGATGTCCAAGAACCAGTGGAAGCTCAGGAGAGTCCCCCAGATGTAAGTGGATAAGGTCCGCATGGTAATCCAGAACTCATAGCTGAATAGGCATGGTGAGTTGCTTCACCTTCCCAGACCCTAGGGATTGACCATCCAGCGCAGTGACTGACAATGGAATGTCCAGCTTAGTGAGAGGCAGCCCGTGGTGTCGAGCTAATGTGCGATCCAGAAAACAGCCCCAGAGTCTATGAAAGCAGATGTCCAATGTTCCGGGAAGCCAGTTCATCCTTGAGATTCTCGCTGAGTCCGTTCAGAAAGGCTGAGTGAAGTGCCTCTGTATTCCAACCGCTCTCAGCGGCGAGCGTCTGAAAGTCAATAGTGTAATCTGCTACGCTCCGGCTGAAATTAGTCTTTTATTTATTTTTTATTTTTCTTTTTTTTTAACCCCTTTTCCTCCCCAATTTCGTGGTATCCAAATGTTTAGTGGCTACTATCTTGGTGGCTACTATCGACGCTAGGCCAATTGTGCGTCACCCCACGGACCTCCCGGTCGCGGCCGGTTACGACTGAGCCTGGGCGCGAACCCAGAATCTCTGGTGGCGCAGCTGGCGCTGCAGTACAGCTTTGACTATTAAAACAAATGTCTGATTGCTGCTCCCATATGGCCATGACCCGGGCCAGAGCCGTCCTGAGAGCAAGGAGATGACGTATGCCACTCTGGAACACTTGGTTGAAAACGTTGATGCCTGCAGCTCGAAGACCAGAGAGGAGCAGGAACCCACGACACCTCCCAGGATGCCCCTCATAGCGCTCCGGTGCCAGGAGAGGAGGCTCCCGAAGAGAGGAAGACGTTGAGCTGGTAGGGAGTGGAGGATTAGGAACAGCCACAGCAGATGTTGCTCCCGTCTGTTCTGTCTGCAGAGCAAACACAAGAGTTCTTAAATCATCCGATAATTTCTGCATCCGTGCCTCATGGTGGCCAATCACAGTTCCATGGTGGGTGAGAGCCGACCGTAAATGGTGGAGTTCGGCATGTAACACGCCATTCAATTCTGCGGCAGTCCGCAAGGTGTGCTGCGGTATGACCTGCTGGCAAGGTTGGTAGGTTGGTAGAAAAGCAAGCGATAACTAAATGTACCGAATAAGACTCACATTCCTTCTAATCTTTTATCAAAATTTTGGAGTGATGCAGAGAAGCATATTTTGTTTCTTTATTAAAAATAGAACCACCTGGATACAGACAGCCCAAGAGGTATGCTTAGATATGCAGAAAAATATAAATATATTTTTTTAAAGATTTAAGCATAATGATTATAGCTCTAGATTCCAGGAAAAAGCTGTTTCAGTTTTTTTTTTTATGGAGATAATGCATATGAAGTTAAGAAGGAAAATGAGATGCAGGGCAGGTTACTCTCCTGCATTCTCTCTCCCTTAATCTCTCTCTCTCTTACTCTTCCTCATTCTCCCTCTCTCTCTCTTACTCTCACTCAATCTCTCTCTCTCTCTCTCTCTCTCTCTCTCTCTCTCTCTCTCTTACTCTCCCATTCTCTCACCCTTACTCTCTCTCTCTCTCTCTCTCTCTCACTCTCCCTCATTCTCTTCCTCTCACTTCCTCCCTACTTCCCTCCATCTCTCCCTCTGATAAGGTTAGACTGATTATGTCTGATTCCACCACAGATTTCCCACTGGCTCTACTATACCTAGAGAAACACAGTGGCCCAGCTGAATCAATATATATGTCTCTCAGATTGCCATGTAGGAATGTTGCTTATAAAGTCCACAAAAAGTCTCACTCATTAAATTAGTTTCAGATTCACATATGCTTTTACAGATAATCATGCTGTAGATGACTCAGTCTGATTGTGGTACAATCACAGAGTAAAATAGAATACAAAAGAAGAAAAAAGGAACGTAGTGCTCTAGTTAATTATGTGGAAACAGTTGTCTCACCATGATATAGTAGGTGTTCAAAGGGATACTGTGAGATAAAAAAAAAGTCAACTTACCAGAGACAGACGAACTTGTGATACCATTTGCATGTCTCTGCATGCAGTATGAAGGAAGTTAAAGGTAGTTTCGCATAGCAAATGATGTCTAGCATTAGCGCAATGACTGGAAGTCTACAGGTACGCTTGTGTATGTATCGCAGTTTCCCTTTAGAAGGGGATTATACTGTAACAATATGCTTATCTCAAAACACAAGAGGATTTATAATTGAGCACATTCTCTTCCTTTACTGCAACTATCCCAAAACATCCCCTCTTCGTTCTCTGTTCCCCTCTGTTTCTCTGTGTTACCTTCTGTCACTGTGCCAAACTGTCCTGTATCCAAACCATCTTGTATCCAAACCATTCTTTATCCAAACCATCCTGTATCCAAACCATCTTATATCCAAACCATCCTGTATCTAAACTATCCTGTGTCCAAACCATATTGTATCTAATATCTCCTGTATCCAAACCATTCTGTATCTAAACCATCCTGTTTCCAAAATATAATTAATCCAAACCATTCTACTACATTACACCTCACAGTGGCCTGTACACATTTAGGTTTTACAACTGATGCACAGTGCATTTGTGATTCAATGGAGAGTTAGTCTGCTAGTCTGCACAAAAATGTCTCCACTATGTTTGTGTAATTATTTTGATACAGAAAAACAATTCCTTTGTATCACAACTGTTTTGTCAAATATGTTATACATCAGTTGTACAACAAAGAGTGCATGGGGTAAAGTCTCTGTGCCAAACCATTCTCTATCAAAGTCATTCTGCATGCAACATCACACCTCACAGGGTTTTGTAACAACTGATATGACCCTGATGTGCACTTCGAGGCCCTTTTCTACACTAGGAGCTAAAATACAGTGGCGTACAGCACCCACAGGCCCCACAGCCCCTAAGACAACCACAGGCCCCGCAACCCCTACAGCACCCACAGGCCCTGCAGCCCCTACAGCTCCTACAGGCCCCGCAGCCCCTACAGCACCTACAGGCCCCACAGCCCATGCAGCCCCCTCCGCGATGCCTCATGGCAAAATTTGTAGAATTGAAAGATGTTAGCTGTTTTTCCCACTAAAAAGAACTTGCTCGGACCTAGTGGGCGGCGTAGAGAAACTGCGCTACTCCACTGCTAAAAGGAGTAAAGTGATCTACACATATTAAATCATGGAATAAATCAAACAAATTATCAATGGTTGTGTCTTTTAAAGGCAAAAAAAGTTTTTTGTTTGCAGTTGAAAAGAGCAACACATTTTCACAATGTAGTCGTGCATATTCAACTAGATTCAGCTGCAGGCGATTTTTTCTTGAGCGGATGGTCGGGGAGCCGGAAGATAATTACAAATAATTTATAGACTGAAAATGGACTGCAAGAAGCCCAAACAGATGTCCAATTTGACTAAAACATAAGCATTTAAAATCTTGCTGACATATGTATACAATCACGTATCTCTCTATAAAGCGTGGGAACACTTGGGGGGCCAGATAAAACTAATTTGACCCTCGGGCTGCCAGTTGGGGAGCCCTGTAGCAGTGTATATCAACCATTTGTTTTTGGTTCTGGTTTTGATGGTGAATACTGTATTGAAATGGAACCTTTGGAATATTTTAAATGCTGTCCATTTTATGTTCTACTCTGAAAATACAACACACTATTCCACATAGAAGTAGAGTAGTGTTCAATCGATTCTTAAGTGTAATACTGTCTTTTATTATTTATCTGAAACATTATAGAAGCTACACATCACCATACAGTGTTTTGCCAATTTGGAAAATGGCTGCCTAGACTGAGTGCTCTTTTCTTCGTGAAATCCTTTGTCCCAAGTGTGGTTCAGAAAGTGTCTGAAATTGTGTAGTCTTTTTAGATTAAACTAAGCCTTAATTAAAGCAAATGTATCCCACTCTGTTTTGTCATTAAACGATCACAGTAAAATATTCAGCTAATGGGGTTGTTATTGATAATAGTTAAGGATAATAGCATAATATCAGGAGAAGTTTGGTTTCACTCCTTGGTTGTTGGTAATTTATGTTAAACAAACCACCAGATGCCAGGGGCATTTTGGGGATTTGAAGACATTGGTGGCTTAGCTCAAAGCCAGTAGGGGAGTCTGGGGGCATCCTCCCCAGACAAAAAATAAGGAATTTCAACAGCTAAATGCATGAGTTTGGTGCACTTTGAGATGAACATTGAGAGATTAGAACATTGAGAGACTAGATCTTTTTCAGGTACCTTGCATCTTCCCACCTGACACAGCAGACACTAACAGAATTCAGTTACTGTATCACATCCGGCCATGATTGGGAGTCCGAATAAATTACTGTATACTGACATGACCAGGGCAACTCAACTGTAAAGAAACATTCAAGTCTTTGCATAACAGAGAAACACAACTCCAAACATGGCAGATAAGATGCTATATAGCCCCAAGTATACATGAATATAAAGAGACATGAGCCAAAACAAATTCCTGTAGAATGGAATAAGTTATAAGACCCCTATGATTCATTTAATTGTATCAGTTCTACCAGGTAATTTGAGATTTTTAGGAGACACTGGGTAGGTAGGTTCAGTGAAATATGTTGTTTTACAGGGTCAGCCATAGTAGTACAGGGCCCCTGGAGCAAAGTGCCTTTCTCGAGTTCTCAGATTTCTCAGATTTTTCTGGTTATTCGAACCAGAGACCTTTCATGTTTTTTTTGCTTACCCAGAGACATATAAACTCGTGGATAACATTTTTATGTCTCTGCATACAGTCAGCCAAGTATACCTGGAAATAGAGGTTATAAAACCCTCCTCCTGACCGGATCTTCTGTCACTTTGCCAAACTGTCCATTATCTAAACCCTCCTGTATCCAAACCCTCCTGTATCTAAGCCACCCTGTATCCAAACTGTCCTGTATCTAAACCATCCTGTATCCAAACTGACTTGTATCCAAACCGCCCTGTATCCAAACTGTCCTGTATCTTAACCATCTTCTATATAAACCGCCCTGTATCTACACCATTTTGTATACAAACGATTCACGATCTAAACCATTCAATTACTTTACACCTCACAGTGGACTGTACACTGAGGTTTTACAACTGATGCACAGCATATTTTTGATTCAACGGAGAGTCACTCTGCACAAAAATGTTTACACAACCATTGTGTGGTGTCTCCACTATGTTTGTGTAATTATTTTGATTCAGAAAAACTATTTATTTGTACCTCAACTGTTTTGTCAATGTGTTGTACATCAGATGTACAACTTGAGTATTTAGTATTTTTAAGTCACTGTGGCAAACCATTCTGCATGCAACATCACACCTCACATTTTGGAACAACCGATATGACCCTGATGTGTACTTTGCGGCAGTAAACAATTGTTTTAACAGTAATATTACAGGCTTTTTCACCTCACCTGCAAATTCTTTGTAAACCATGTTTTTACTTTTTCACTCTGTATTTCATCTGCTATCATTTTTGCTAATAAATACAACAAATTTGAATCTGTAGAGCAGCTTGAAGTAATACAATCTAATGTGTGCTCAACCCACCTAAAGTTAAATCTAGACTTGGTTTCCTCTATCATAATCGTTCCTCTTTCACCCCAGCTGCCAAACTAACCCTGATTCAGATGACCATCCGACCCATGCTAGATTACGGATAAATAATTTATAGATTGGCAGGTAAGGGTGCTCACGAGCGGCTAGATGTTCTTTACCATTCTGCCATCAGATTTGCCACCAATGCTCCTTATAGGACACATCACTGCACTCTATACTCCTTCGTAAACTGGTCATCTCTGTATACCCGTCGCAAGACCCACTGGTTGATGCTTCTTAAGCCTCACTCCCCCTTATCTGAGATTTCTACTGCAGCCCTCTTCCTCCACATACAACACCCGTTCTGCCAATCACATTCTGTTAAAGGTCCCCAAAGCACACACATCCCTGTGTCGCTCCTCTTTTCATTTCGCTGCAGCTAGCGACTGGAACGAGCTGCAACAAACACACAAACTGGACAGTTTTATCTCAATCTCTTCATTCAAAGACTCAATCATGGACACTCTTACTGACAGTTGTGGCTGCTTTGTGTGATGTATTGTTGTCTCTACCTTCTTGACCTTTGTGCTGTTGACTGTGCCCAATAATGTTTGTACCATGTTGTGTTGCTACCATGTTGTTGTTATGTTGTGTTGCTGCCTTGCTATGTTGTTGTCTTAGGTCTCTCTTTTCTAGTGTTGTGGTGTCTCTCTTGTTGTGATGTGTGTTTTGTCCTATATTTATATTGCATTTTATTTAAAAAATGTATCCCAGGCCCCCGTCCCAGCAGGAGGCCTTTTGCCTTTTGGTAGGCCGTCATTGTAAATAAGAATTTGTTCTTAACTGACTTGCATAGTTAAATAAAGGTTAAATTATTATTTTTTAAACTGTTCTTTCTCTATCTGCCCTCTTCTGTCACTTTCTCTGTGTCTTGTCAGTTGCTGTCTGAGTCTCCTTTGTTCACTTTTTCTTATGGCCTGTTCTGTTCTTCTGATGTCTCTATCCATCATATCATATTCTTCTGTTGCTGTCTCTGTGTCTTGTCTGGTGTCTCTCTCCATCACCAATTATTCTGTTGCTGTCTCTGTGTCTTGTCTGGTGTGTCTCCCACTAGTTTCGCAATCCAAAATGGTCAAGGGGATACTGGGGTAGCTTAACTTGCTTTGGGCCTGTGTCTGGGTCTTCTAAATCATCCTCTTCCCTACCAGTTGTCCCTGGCTGCTGCTGTTCTCATCTGTCCTCGTCCTTGGCTTATCTGCAAGGTAGCAAGGTAGAGGTACAACATGCCATTAGTTCATAATAAAAGTTTCTGTATACTGACATGACCAGGGCAACTTAACTGTAAAGAAAAATGTAAGTGTTTGTGTAACAGAGCAACTCAACTCCAACACATGACAGATAGGAAGCTCTATAGCCCCTAGGCTATATGAACATGGGCGGTAATTTAGAATGCATAAGATACTGTATTTACGATAGCACAGCATCGCCCTTTGTTCCTCAGTCTTCCCGCTCTTTCACTCAAACCCAGCCCTTTTCTTTTGTGTAACAAGCTGTCATATCTGTTCCGCCCGCTAGGGACGTTTTCCTTTATGACGTAATTTGTAATCAAGTTATGATTTAATTATGTGCATGTGTAATTCTGTGTGATTAGTTAGGTATTTAGTAAATAAATAATTAAACCCCATTTTGTATTGCTGATTCAACTTGTTAGCCAGGGTTCGTGCAGATAACCAAGAATTTACAACTTTCAGATGAGACTGAATTAAGATGACGATTAATATTGACTGCTATTGATGTAAAATATTACTAGGTCTTGAAGAGTTTATTCGGAAGATAACAGCTCTATAAATATTATTTTGTGGTGCCCCAACTCTCTAGTTAATTACATTTACATGATGAACTCAATCAGGTAATATTAATTATGGAGAAATTATTTGATAGAATAGCATGTCATATCACTTAATCTGGCATAGCCAAAGACACGACACTTGCTTTGGCTAATGTTAGCTATTAGCTGTGTAACATTACAAGACCAGGGGATGGTTTGAAAGAGAAATTCACATCTACTTCTATGAGAGATAGTACTCCTTTATTTCTGCTTATCATCACCTGTTATAAAATGACAACAATGAATTGCTAGTTGACTTACTTTTCCACTTTCGAAGTACTGTTTCCGGAAGCAATCTGCCCTGTTCTGAAAGAACTCCCTGGGTTTACCGTCATGTTGTGCCTGGATAAAACGTGTCGTTTTCTTAATTTGTTTGTTTTGAGAGACTCATTACTAAGCACTTCCCCACACAAAACACATTGTGGACGCTCCTCGTTATTTCTCAAAGTTTGTATGAAAGAGACAAAAAGTCATCACTGTATTTGCGTTTCATGACGACTGAGGTCAGTCAGAACTTGTGGCTAGCATGAGTCCACTTCATGACAGCGGTGAGTGATGGCGAGTGGGACTGGGTATAACAAGTCAGTGGCTTGAAAGACAGCGCTGCAGCGTGTGGGTCACAGAGTGATTTTCAAGAAAACTGCAGAAAATAATCAGTTAAACAGCGAAGCATATGGGCATCTCCCTCTACCTCTCTCACTCCCACTTGCGCAGCTGCCAAAATGTGCAGAGACCACTGATAAGCAGAGAGTGCACTGAACCGAGAGCGCAGTTGCACTTGGCCAAATCAATTCCAGTAATTAATGAAATAATGATACATTTACGTCGCGACCCATACTTTAAGAAACGCTGCTCTACAATCTTGGCACACCTGTATTTGGGGAGTTTCTCTCATTTTTCTCTGAAGATCCTCTCAAGCTCTGTCAGGTTAGATGGGGAGCGTCGCTGCTATTTTCAGGTCTCTACAGAGATGTTAGATCGGGTTCAAGTCCAGGCTCTGGCTGGGTCACTCAAAGACATTCAGAAACTTGTCCCGAAGCCACTCCTGGTTTGTCTTGGCTGTGTGCTTAGGGTTGTTGTCCTGCTGCAAGGTTCTCCCATCTCCACAGAGGAACTGTGGAGCTCTGTCAGAGTGACCATTGGATTCTTGGTCACCTCCCTGACCAAGGCCATTCTCCCCCGATTGTTCAGTTCGGCCGGGCGGCCAGCTCTAGGAAGAGTCTTGGTGGTTCCAAGCTTCTTCAATTTAAGAATGATGGAGGCCACTATGTTCTTGAGGACCTTTAATGCTGCAGAAATATTTGCTACCCTTCCCCAGATCTGTGCCTTGACACAATCCTGTCTCTGAGCTCTACGGACAATTCATTAAACCTCATGGCTTGGTTTTTGCGCTGACATGCGCTGTCAACAGTGGAACCTTATATAGACAGGTGTGTGGCTTTCCTATCATGTCCAATCAATTGAATTTACCACAGGTGGACTCCAATCAAGTTGTAGGACCATCTCATGGATGATCAATGGAAGCAGAATGCACCTGAGCTCAATTTCGAGTCTTATAGCAAAGTGTCTGAATACTTATGTCAATAAGGTATTTCTTTTTTAAATTTGTAATAAATTTGCAAAAATGTCTAAAAACCTGTTTATCCATTTTCAATATGGGTTACTGTGTGTAGATTGCTGAGGATTTGTATTTATTTAATCCATTTTAGAATAAGGCTGTAATGTAACAAAATGTGGAAAAAGTCAAGGAGTCTGAATACTTTCTGAAGGCACTGTATCTGCTTCAATCAGAAAAAAAGTGATGTCATGTCTTCGGGTTCAGCTAGCTACACAGACCGAAATGGCTAGCCAGTCAAGCTAGTTACAGAAACAAAACACATAAAATATACTTGCTGGAAATAAACACTTTTCCAAAATATCATGACATACACTACATTACAAAAAGTATGTGGACACCTGCTCATCTGACATCTCATTCCAAAAATAATGGGCATTAATATGGAGTTGCTCCCCTTTGCTACTATAACAGCCTCCACTCTTCTGGGAAGGCTTTCCACTAGATTTGAAACATTACAACGGGGGCTTCTGTTCAGCCACAGGAGCATGAGTAAGGTTGGGCACTGATGTTGGGCGATTAGGCCTGGCTCGCAGTTGATGTTCCAATTCATTCCAAAGGTATTTGATGGGGTTGAGGTCAGGGCTCTGTGCAGGCCAGTCAAATCCTTCCACACCAATCTCGACAAACCATTTCTGTATGGACCTCACTTTGTGCACCGGGGCAATGTCATGCTGAAACAGGAAAAGTCCTTCCCCAAACTGTTGCCACAAAGTTGGAAGCACAGAATTATCTAGAATGTCATTGTATGCTGTAAAGTTAAGATTTTCCTTAACTGGAACTAAGGGGCCTAGCCCGAACCATGAAAAACAGAATCAGACCATTATTCCTCCTCCACAAAACTTTACAGTTGGCACTATGGTGGCACAGGTAGCGTTCTCCTGGCATCTGCCAAACCCAGACTGCCAGATGGTGAAGCGTGATTCATCACTCCAGAGAATGCAAGTCCAATAGCGGCAAGATTTACTCCATTCCAGCTGATGTTTAGCATTGCGCATGGTGAGCTTAGGATGCTCGGTCATGGAGACACATTTAATGATGCTCCCGACTAGTCAATTTGGAACTCGGTAGTGAGTGTTGCAACCGAAGACAGATTATTTTTTCAGCACTCGGCGGTACCGTAAGCTTGTGTGGCCTACCACTTTGCGGCTCAGCCATTATTGCTCCAAGACATTTCCACTTCAAAATAACAGCACTTACAGCATCTCTAGCAGGGCAAAAAATATGATGAACTGACTTGTTGGAAAGGTGGCATCCTATGACGGTGCCACTTTGAAAGTCACTGTGCTCTTCAGTAAAGTCATTCTACTGAGATTGCATGGCTGTGTGCTCAATTTTACACACCTGTCAGCAAAGGAAAAAAGCTTTTACCAGATAAATCACGTACATAATACAGATGTATTTCAATGGCTTAGACCATGACCTAGTGCAATGCTACATGACATTCTCCAAGATAACTTTCATTAAGAGAGAAATCACTTACTGTAACTAGAAGTGACATACAACAGTGGCAAAAAGAGACTTGGGTCCTCAGATCCTCAAAAGGTTCTACTGTTGCACCATCGAGGGCATCCTGACTGGCTGCATCACTGCCTGGTATGCAATTGCTCAGCCTTCGACCGCAAGGCACTACAGAGGGTAGTGTGTACGGCCCAGTAAATCCCTGGGGCCAAACTTCCTACCATCCAGGATCTCTATACCGGGCGGTGTCAGAGGAAGGTCCTAAAAATTGTCAACAACTCCAGCCACCCTAGTCATAGGGTGCTGCCGCACGGCAAGTGGTACCGGAGCGCCAAGTCTAGGTCCAAGAGGCTTCTAAAAAGCTTCTACCCCAAGCCATAAGACTCCTGAACATCTAATCAAATGGCTACCCAGACTATTTGCATTGCCCCCCCTTTTACACCGCTGCTACACTCTGTTGTTATCATCTATGCATTGTCACTTTAATAACTCGACCTACATGTACATATTACCTCAATTACCTCGACTAACCGGTGCCCCCGCACATTGACTCTGTACCGGTACCCCCTGTATATAGTCTCGCTATTGTTATTTTACTGCTGCTCTTTAATTACTTGTTACTTTTTATTTCTTATTCCTATTTTTTATTTTGTATTTTTACTGCATTGTTGGTTAGGGGCTCGTAAGTAAGCATTTCACTGTAAGGTCTACTGTAAGGAGCATTTCACTGTAAGGTTGTAACCTGTTGTGTTCGGCACATGTGACTAATACAACTTGATTTGATTTTAAACATATAAATGTAGCAAACCAGACATCATGATGGAACATTTTTTGCTGAATGTTCAGGGACACTATGTTGTGTTCATACAAAGTATTTGCCGTTGTTCTCATTTTTCAAGGGGAACTTCACTCGTTATCATATGATGCAAAACGCATCATCATGATGATGTGGCTGGAGACACTTTTCTTCTTAAAAGTCCAATATCTTGACAACTTGACTTCTGACATGCAAAACATTTTGTCAACAGTGGACTAACGAAACATTTACCAAAATATAGTTTTTGTGATATTCCCCTTTAAGGAAAATACATAAAAGTAGCATAAAAGGCCCCAAAGTGAATCAGCGGTTCTCATCGTCAGACTTCTATCATCAATCCCTCTCTTTATTTGGATAAACATCAGTAGATCTATTTTCCCTCATCCCCCAAATCATCTAGCGGAACATAGACCGCTTATAATTGAAAACAGTAACATTTTATTAACACTTTAATTTGAATCACATAGTTTTTGGGTTAACATGATTCATAGTGCTTTTGAGCCAACATGGTTTTTAGATTAAAGCTACCCACTAGGAGGACCAGTTTATTACAATACATGGGACCCTGCATCTATTTCAATCCACTCATTTACTCCTGTAAACCTCCATTATAATCAGGAGGCAATAGAATTAAATTCCAGATGCTAGATGTTTTATGAAGGCCCTTTTATATAATGACACCTCATTGGTAATATTGCATGGAGATGACACCTCATTTGTAATATTGCATGGAGAGGACACCTCATTTGTAATATTGCATGGAGAGGACACCTCATTTGTAATATTGCATGGAGATGACACCTCATTTGTAATATTGCATGGAGAGGACACCTCATTGGTAATATTGCATGGAGAGGACACCTCATTGGTAATATTACATGGAGATGACACCTCATTTGTAATATTGCATGGAGAGGACACCTCATTTGTAATATTGCATGGAGATGACACCTCATTTGTAATATTGCATGGAGAGGACACCTCATTGGTAATATTGCATGGAGATGACACATCATTTATAATATTGCATGGAGAGGACACATCATTTGTAATATTGCATGGAGATGACACCTCATTGGTAATATTGCATGGAGATGACACCTCATAGGTAATATTGCATGGAGATGACACCTCATTTGCAAAAATGTCATGGAGATGACACATCATTGGTAATATTTAATGGAGATGACACCTCATTGGTAATATTGCATGGAGATGACACCTCATTTGTAATATTGCATGGAGAGGACACCTCATTTGTAATATTGCATGGAGAGGACACCTCATTTGTAATATTGCATGGAGATGACACCTCATTTGTAATATTGCATGGAGAGGACACCTCATTGGTAATATTGCATGGAGAGGACACCTCATTGGTAATATTACATGGAGATGACACCTCATTTGTAATATTGCATGGAGAGGACACCTCATTTGTAATATTGCATGGAGATGACACCTCATTTGTAATATTGCATGGAGAGGACACCTCATTGGTAATATTGCATGGAGAGGACACATCATTTATAATATTGCATGGAGAGGACACATCATTTGTAATATTGCATGGAGATGACACCTCATTGGTAATATTGCATGGAGATGACACCTCATAGGTAATATTGCATGGAGTTGACTCATCATTTGTAATATTCTATGGAGATGACACCTCATTGGTAATATTGCATGGAGATGACTCATCATTGGTAATATTTCATGGAGATAACACCGAATTGGTAATATTACATGGAGATGACACCTCATTTGTAATATTGCATGGAGATGACACCTGATTTGTAATATTACATGGAGATGACACCTCATTGGTAATATTACATGGAGATGACACCTGATTGATAATATTACATGGAGATGACACCTCATTTGTAATATTGCATGGAGATGACTCATCATTTGTAATATTGCATGGAGATGACACCTCATTTGTAATATTGAATGGAGATGACTCATCATTTGTAATATTGCATGGAGATGACACCTCATTTGTAATATTGCATGGAGAGGACACCTCATTTGTAATATTGCATGGAGATGACAGCTCATTTGTAATATTGCATTGAGAGGACACCTCATTGGTAATATTGCATGGAGATGACACATCATTTATAATATTGCATGGAGAGGACACATCATTTGTAATATTGCATGGAGATGACACCTCATTGGTAATATTGCATGGAGATGACACCTCATAGGTAATATTGCATGGAGATGACTCATCATTTGTAATATTGCATGGAGATGACACCTCATTGGTAATATTGCATGGAGATGACTCATCATTGGTAATATTTCATGGAGATGACACCGAATTGGTAATATTACATGGAGATGACACCTGATTTGTAATATTGCATGGAGATGACACCTGATTTGTAATATTACATGGAGATGACACCTCATTGGTAATATTACATGGAGATGACACCTGATTGATAATATTACATGGAGATGACACCTCATTTGTAATATTGCATGGAGATGACTCATCATTTGTAATATTGCATGGAGATGACACCTCATTTGTAATATTGAATGGAGATGACTCATCATTTGTAATATTGCATGGAGATGACACCTCATTTGTAATATTGCATGGAGATGACTCGTCATTTGTAATATTGCATGGAGATGACACCGCATTTGTAATATTGCATGGAGATGACTCATCATTTGTAATATTGCATGGAGATAACACCGCATTTGTAATATTGCATGGAGATTACTCATCATTGGTAATATTGCATGGAGATGACACCTGATTGGTTAAATTACATGGAGATGACACCTGATTTGTAATATTGCATGGAGATGACTCATCATTTGCAATATTGCATGGAGATGACTCATCATTTGTAATATTACATGGAGATGACACATCATTGGTAATATTTAATGGAGATGACACCTCATTTGTAAAATTGCATGGAGATGACACCTCATTGGTAATATTGCATGGAGATGACACCCCATTTGTAATATTGCATGGAGATGACACCTCATTTGTAATATTGCATGGAGATGACACCTCATTGGTAATATTGCATGGAGATGACACCTTATTGGTAATACTACATGGAGAGGACACCTGATTTGTAATATTGCATGGAGATGACACCTCATTGGTAATATTGCATGGAGATGACACCTCATTGGTAATATTGCATGGAGATGACACATTATTGGTAATATTGCATGGAGATGACACCTCATTTGCAAAAATGTCATGGAGATGACACATCATTGGTAATATTTAATGGAAATGACACCTCATTTGTAAAATTGCATGGAGATGACACCTCATTGGTAATATTGCATGGAGATGACACCCCATTTGTAATATTGCATGGAGATGACACCTCATTTGTAATATTGCATGGAGATGACACCTCATTGGTAATATTGCATGGAGATGACACCTCATTGGTAATATTGCATGGAGATGACACCTCATTGGTAATATTGCATGGAGATGATGCCTCATTGGTTATATTGCATGGAGATGACGCCTCATTGGTAATATTGCATGGAGATGACACCTCATTTGTAATATTGCATGGAGATGACACCTCATTTGTAATATTGCATGGAGATGACACCTCATTGGTAATATTGCATGGAGATGACACCTCATTTGTAATATTGCATGGAGATGACACCTCATTTGTAATATTGCATGGAGATGACACCTCATTGGTAATATTGCATGGAGATGACACCATTGGTAATATTGCATGGAGATGACACCTCATTTGTAATATTGCATGGAGATGACACCTCATTTGTAATATTGCATGGAGATGACACCTCATTTGTAATATTGCATGGAGATGACACCTCATTTGTAATATTGCATGGAGATGACACCTTATTGGTAATATTGCATGGAGATGACACCTCATTTGTAATATTGCATGGAGATGACACCTTATTGGTAATATTGCATGGAGATGACACCTCATTTGTAATGTTGCATGGAGATGACACCTCATTTGTAATATTGCATGGAGATGACACCTCATTTGTAATATTGCATGGAGATGACACCTTATTGGTAATATTGCATGGAGATGACACCTCATTTGTAATATTGCATGGAGATGACACCTTATTGGTAATATTGCATGGAGATGACACCTCATTTGTAATGTTGCATGGAGATGTCACTCGTTCCAGGTGTGATTTCTGTAGCCTGTCCTCCTCTCCTCTTCAGAGAGAGTGAAAAGAGCCTTAACATCAGAATGCATGTCCATCACATCTCACCCAGGCATCAGCATTCAAGCGTGTCAAAGCCAGCGGGCCTGGAAAAGTGTCCAGGGAAGAGAGAGGGAGAGAAAGGGAATTGTATATGGTTCAGTACAGTGTGGTGCAGAGCAGACATCATAGGGCAGAAGTGGAGAAGCACACTGTGTATTCTCTCTCAGGATGTATAGGAAGGGAACAGAAAGTATGGTATAGTACTGTGTGGTGCAGAATAGGAAGACAACGGTTCGTGTGGTATGGAAGTCCCCACCCCCTGTTACAGTAAATGGACGTATAGTACAGTTGGTCTGGAAGAGCACACTGCGTCTCCTCTCTGAAAGACCTGTGAGGGCTCCACCTCCTCTTAACAATTTGATAACCCTGGTGTTGGTCAACTGGTCTGTGGCGAGTGAGAGGAAGTGTTTGACGCAATGAGGGCACACACACACACACACACACACACACACACACACACACACACACACACACACACACACACACACACACACACACACACACACACACACACACACACACACACACACACACACACACACACACACACACAGAGAGACAGACACAGACACACAACACACATGCAAAAGCTGGGGAGACAGACAGACAGACAGACAGACAGACAGACAGACAGACAGACAGACAGACAGACAGACAGAGAAAAAGACAGACAGACAGAGAAAAAGACAGAGACAGAGAAAAAGACAGACATACAGAGAAAATGACAGACAGACAGAGAAAAAGACAGACAGGGACAGAAACAGAGAAAGCGAGTCAGAAAGACCAAGGGCAAGATAGAAAAGTGAGAGCTGCTGTGTGAGATTTTTTTGTCCTTCCTATTCTATGGCTGCTTGCTTCAGTGAAACAGAGCACTGTGTGTCTCTAAGGATAACCAACAGTGGAATGGAGAAGGGACTTTTATCTGAGGTTTTGTCTGATAGTATCTGATTTCATTCAGTGCTTTTTTCCCCATTATCCAGCATCCTGCTAGTTCATATTTCCTCAGGTCATTCCTCACCAAACAACTTTGCTGCTCCATATTCCCTTTATGGGTGTCACACATTTATTTATTGAATATACTTTCCCTTATCTCTTTTGAGATATAACACACACACACACACACACACACACACACACACACACACACACACACACACACACACACACACACACACACACACACACACACACACACACACACACACACACACACACACACACACACACACACACACACACACACACACACACACACACACACCTCTCTTTATAAGTGCATTTCTCAGCTTTGGGATCAAATGCATCATGTCAGGGAGAGTGCTGACTAACTTCCTACTGGAGTGGTGTTGGGTAAGAGGAGAGAGAGAGAGAGATGTTTAGTGATGATGACGTAAAAACAACCTGACATTATGTCCCCTCAGAATGCTGCTTTATTCTTTTTATCCATACCTGATGCATTATACTTAACATAGAACAGAAGGACAGCCGTGCAAAGGCATTCAAGTGTGTAGCTGATATCATATTCAACAACGTGAACAGGTTATATTGTGGAACTTTCGCCCTTGGAACCTTCAGACCACTTCAGTCACTGTGAAGATCATAAGTCAGTCAGCAAGGGGAGACTGAGACATCCTATGGGCCCAAATCTAGTGCACTATATAGGGAACAGGGTGCCATTTCACACTGCCCCCACACCGCCTCCACACCGCCCCCACACCGCCCCCACACCGCCCCCACACCGCCTCCACACGGCCTCCACACGGCCTCCACACCGCCCCCACACCGCCCCCACACCGCCCCCACACCGCCTCCACACCGCCTCCACACCGCCTCCACACCGCCTCCACACCGCCCCCACACCGCCTCCACACCGCCTCCCCACGGCCTCCCCACGGCCTCCACACGGCCTCCACACCGCCCCCACACCGCCTCCACACGGCCTCCACACGGCCTCCACACCGCCCCCACACTGCCCCCACACCGCCTCCACACCGCCCCCACACCGCCTCCACACCGCCCCCACACTGCCTCCACACTGCCTCCACACGGCCTCCACACTGCCCCCACACCGCCTCCAGACTGCCACCACACCGCCTCCACACGGCCTCCACACCGCCCCCACACCGCCTCCACACGGCCTCCACACGGCCTCCACACCGCCCCCACACGGCCTCCACACGGCCTCCACACGGCCTCCACACTGCCTCCACACTGCCCCCACACCGCCTCCACACGGCCTCCACACTTCCTCCACACCGCCCCCACACTGCCCCCACACCACCTCCACACCGCCCCCACACCGCCCCTACACCGCCCCCACACCGCCTCCACACCGCCTCCACACGGCCTCCAAATCGCCCCCACACCACCTCCACACGTCTCCACACGGCATCCACACGGCCTCCACACTACCTCCACACTGCCTCCACACCGCCTCCACACGGCCTCCAAATCGCCCCCACACGCCTCCACACCGCCTCCACACCGCCTCCACACTGTCTCCACACCGCCTCCACACGGCCTCCAAATCACCCCCACACCACCTCCACACGCCTCCACACGGCATCCACACCGCCCCCACACCGCCCCCACACCGCCTCCACACGGCCTCCACACGGCCTCCACACTACCTCCACACTGCCTCCACACCACCTCCACACCGCCTCCACACGGTCCCCACACTACCTCCACACCACCTCCACACGGCCTCCACACTGCCTCCACACTGCCCCCACACCACGCCCCCACACCGCCTCCACACCGCCCCTACATACCTCCACACCGCCTCCACACCGCCCCCACACCGCCTCCACACGGCCTCCACACTGCCCCCACACCGCCTCCACACCGCCCCCACACCGCCTCCACACCGCCCCCACACTGCCCCCACACCGCCTCCACACCGCCTCCACACGGCCTCCACACTGCCTCCACACTGCCCCCACACCACGCCCCCACACCGCCTCCACACCGCCCCTACATACCTCCACACCGCCTCCACACCGCCCCCACACCGCCTCCACACGGCCTCCACACTGCCCCCACACCGCCTCCACACCGCCCCCACACCGCCTCCACACCGCCCCCACACTGCCCCCACACCGCCTCCACACCGCCTCCACACGGCCTCCACACTGCCTCCACACTGCCCCTACACCGCCCCCACACCGCCTCCCCACGGCCTCCCCACGGCCTCCACACGGCCTCCACACTGCCTCCACACTGCCCCCACACCGCCTCCACACGGCCTCCACACGGCCCCCACACCGCCTCCACACCGCCCCCACACCGCCTCCACACCGCCCCCACACCGCCTCCACACCGCCTCCCCACGGCCTCCCCACGGCCTCCACACGGCCTCCACACTGCCACCACACCGCCTCCACACGGCCTCCACACGGCCTCCACACCGCCCCCACACTGCCCCCACACCGCCTCCACACCGCCCACACACCGCCTCCACACCGCCCCCAAACCGCCTCCACACGGCCCCCACACCGCCTCCACACGGCCTCCACACTGCCTCCACACTGCCCCCACACCGCCTCCACACCACCCCCACACCGCCCCTACACCGCCCCCACACCGCCCCCACACCGCCTCCACACGCCTCCACACCGCCTCCACATGGCCTCCACACGGCCTCCACACGGCCTCCACACGGCCTCCACACTGCCTCCACACTGCCCCCACACCGCCTCCACACCGCCCCCACACCGCCCCTACACCGCCCCCACACCGCCCCCACACCGCCTCCACACGGCCTCCACACGGCCTCCACACCTCCTCCACACCGCCCCCACACTGCCCCCACACCGCCTCCACACCGCCCCCACACCGCCCCTACACCGCCCCCACACCGCCTCCACACCACCTCCACACCGCCTCCACACCGCCCCCACACCGCCCCTACACCGCCCCCACACCGCCCCCACACCGCCTCCACACGGCCTCCACACGGCCTCCACACCTCCTCCACACCGCCCCCACACTGCCCCCACACCGCCTCCACACCGCCCCCACACCGCCCCTACACCGCCCCAACACCGACTCCACACCACCTCCACACCGCCTCCACACGGCCTCCAAATCGCCCCCACACCACCTCCACACGTCTCCACACGGCATCCACACGGCCTCCACACTACCTCCACACTGCCTCCACACCGCCTCCACACGCCCCCACACCGCCCCCACACCGCCCCCACACTGCCCCCACACCGCCTCCACACCGCCCCCACACTGCCCCTACACCGCCCCCACACCGCCTCCACACCACCTCCACACCGCCTCCACACGGCCTCCAAATCGCCCCCACACCACCTCCACACGTCTCCACACGGCATCCACACGGCCTCCACACTACCTCCACACCGCCTCCACACCGCCTCCACACTGTCTCCACACCGCCTCCACACGGCCTCCAAATCACCCCCACACCACCTCCACACGCCTCCACACGGCATCCACACCGCCCCCACACCGCCCCCACACCGCCTCCACACCGCCTCCACACGGCCTCCACACTACCTCCACACTGCCTCCACACCACCTCCACACCGCCTCCACACCGCCCCCACACTGCCCCCACACCGCCTCCACACCGCCCCCACACCGCCTCCACACCGCCCCCACACTGCCTCCACACTGCCTCCACACGGCATCCACACTGCCCCCACACCGCCTCCACACTGCCACCACACCGCCTCCACACCGCCCCCACACCGCCTCCACACTGCCCCCACACCGCCACCACACGGCATCCACACTGCCTCCACACCGCCTCCACACGGCCTCCAAATCGCCTCCACACCGCCCCCACACCGCCTCCACACGGCCTCCACACGGCCTCCACACTGCCTCCACACTGCCCCCACACCGCCTCCACACGGCCTCCACACGGCCTCCACACTGCCTCCACACTGCCCCCACACCGCCTCCACACCGCCCCCACACCGCCCCTACACCGCCCCCACACCGCCCCCACACCGCCTCCACACGGCCTCCACACGGCCTCCACACCTCCTCCACACCGCCCCCACACTGCCCCCACACCGCCTCCACACCGCCCCCACACCGCCCCTACACCGCCCCCACACCGCCTCCACACCACCTCCACACCGCCTCCACACGGCCTCCAAATCGCCCCCAAACCACCTCCACACGTCTCCACACGGCATCCACACGGCCTCCACACTACCTCCACACTGCCTCCACACCGCCTCCACACGGCCTCCAAATCGCCCCCACCCGCCTCCACACCGCCTCCACACCGCATCCACACTGTCTCCACACCGCCTCCACACGGCCTCCAAATCACCCCCACACCACCTCCACACGCCTCCATACGGCATCCACACCGCCCCCACACCGCCCCCACACCGCCTCCACACGGCCTCCACACGGCCTCCACACTACCTCCACACTGCCTCCACACCACCTCCACACCGCCTCCACACAGTCCCCACACTACCTCCACACCACCTCCACCACCTCCTTCAGTGAAACACACACACACACACACACACACACACACACACACACACACACACACACACACACACACACACACACACACACACACACACACACCTCTCTTTATAAGTGCATTTCTCAGCTTTGGGATCAAATGCATCATGTCAGGGAGAGTGCTGACTAACTTCCTACTGGAGTGGTGTTGGGTAAGAGGAGAGAGAGAGAGAGATGTTTAGTGATGATGACGTAAAAACAACCTGACATTATGTCCCCTCAGAATGCTGCTTTATTCTTTTTATCCATACCTGATGCATTATACTTAACATAGAACAGAAGGACAGCCGTGCAAAGGCATTCAAGTGTGTAGCTGATATCATATTCAACAACGTGAACAGGTTATATTGTGGAACTTTCGCCCTTGGAACCTTCAGACCACTTCAGTCACTGTGAAGATCATAAGTCAGTCAGCAAGGGCAGACTGAGACATCCTATGGGCCCAAATCTAGTGCACTATATAGGGAACAGGGTGCCATTTCACACTGCCCCCACACCGCCTCCACACCGCCCCCACACCGCCCCCACACCGCCCCCACACCGCCCCCACACCGCCTCCACAACGCCTCCACACGGCCTCCACACCGCCCCCACACCGCCCCCACACCGCCTCCACACCGCCTCCACACCGCCTCCACACCGCCCCCACACCGCCTCCACACCGCCTCCCCACGGCCTCCCCACGGCCTCCACACGTCCTCCACACCGCCCCCACACCGCCTCCACACGGCCTCCACACGCCCCCACACCGCCCCCACACCGCCTCAACACGGCCTCCACACGGCCTCCACACCTCCTCCACACCGCCCCCACACTGCCCCCACACCGCCTCCACACCGCCCCCACACCGCCCCTACACCGCCCCCACACCGCCTCCACACGGCCTCCACACTGCCTCCACACTGCCCCCACACCGCCTCCACACCGCCCCCACACCGCCCCTACACCGCCCCCACACCGCCCCCACACCGCCTCCACACGGCCTCCACACGGCCTCCACACCTCCTCCACACCGCCCCCACACTGCCCCCACACCGCCTCCACACCGCCCCCACACCGCCCCTACACCGCCCCCACACCGCCTCCACACCACCTCCACACCGCCTCCACACGGCCTCCAAATCGCCCCCAAACCACCTCCACACGTCTCCACACGGCATCCACACCGCCTCCACACCGCCTCCACACTGTCTCCACACCGCCTCCACACGGCCTCCAAATCACCCCCACACCACCTCCACACGCCTCCACACGGCATCCACAACGCCCCGACACCGCCCCCACACCGCCTCCACACGGCCTCCACACGGCCTCCACACTACCTCCACACTGCCTCCACACCACCTCCACACCGCCTCCACACGGTCCCCACACTACCTCCACACCACCTCCACACGGCCTCCACACTGCCTCCACACTGCCCCCACACCGCCCCCACACCGCCTCCACACCGCCCCTACATACCTCCACACCGCCTCCACACCGCCCCCACACCGCCTCCACACGGCCTCCACACTGCCCCCACACCGCCTCCACACCGCCCCCACACCGCCTCCACACCGCCTCCACACCGCCCCCACACTGCCCCCACACCGCCTCCACACCGCCCCCACACCGCCTCCACACCGCCCCCACACTGCCTCCACACTGCCTCCACACGGCATCCACACTGCCCCCACACCGCCTCCACACTGCCACCACACCGCCTCCACACCGCCCCCACACCGCCTCCACACTGCCCCCACACCGCCTCCACACGGCATCCACACGGCCTCCACACTACCTCCACACTGCCTCCACACCGCCTCCACACGGCCTCCAAATCGCCCCCACACCGCCTCCACACCGCCTCCACACCGCCTCCACACCGCCTCCACACCGCCCCCACACTGCCCCCACACCGCCTCCACACCGCCTCCACACCGCCCCCACACTGCCTCCAAAACGCCTCCACACCGCCTCCACACGGCCTCCACACGGCCTCCACACCGCCCCCACACGGCCTCCACACGGCCTCCACACTGCCTCCACACTGCCCCCACACCGCCTCCACACAGCCTCCACACGGCCTCCACACTGCCTCCACACTGCCCCCACACCGCCTCCACACCGCCCCCACACCGCCCCTACACCGCCCCCACACCGCCCCCACACCGCCTCCACACGGCCTCCACACGGCCTCCACACGGCCTCCACACCTCCTCCACACCGCCCTCACACTGCCCCCACACCGCCTCCACACCGCCCCCACACCGCCCCTACACCGCCCCCACACCGCCTCCACACCGCCTCCACCGCCTCCACACGGCCTCCAAATCGCCCCCACACCACCTCCACACGTCTCCACACGGCATCCACACGGTCTCCACACTACCTCCACACTGCCTCCACACCGCCTCCACACGGCCTCCAAATCGCCCCCACACGCCTCCACACCGCCTCCACACCGCCTGCACACTGTCTCCACACCGCCTCCACACGGCCTCCAAATCACCCCCACACCACCTCCACACGCCCCCACACCGCCCCCACACCGCCTCCACACCGCCCCTACATACCTCCACACCGCCTCCACACCGCCCCCACACCGCCTCCACACGGCCTCCACACTGCCCCCACACCGCCTCCACACCGCCCCCACACCGCCTCCACACCGCCCCTACACTGCCCCCACACGGCCTCCCCACGGCCTCCCCACGGCCTCCACACGGCCTCCACACTGCCTCCACACTGCCCCCACACCGCCTCCACACGGCCTCCACACGGCCTCCACACCTCCTCCACACCGCCCCCACACTGCCCCCACACCGCCTCCACACCGCCCCCACACCGCCCCTACACCGCCCCCACACCGCCTCCACACCGCCTCGACCGCCTCCACACCGCCTCCAAATCGCCCCCACACCACCTCCACACGTCTCCACACGGCATCCACACGGCCTCCACACTACCTCCACATGCATTATACTTGCATTATACTTGCATTATACCTCCTGATGCATTATACTTAACATAGAACAGAAGGACAGCCGTGCAAAGGCATTCAAGTGTGTAGCTGATATCATATTCAACAACGTGAACAGGTTATATTGTGGAACTTTCGCCCTTGGAACCTTCAGACCACTTCAGTCACTGTGAAGATCATAAGTCAGTCAGCAAGGGCAGACTGAGACATCCTATGGGCCCAAATCTAGTGCACTATATAGGGAACAGGGTGCCATTCCACACTGCCCCCACACCGCCTCCACACCGCCCCCACACCGCCCCCACACCGCCCCCACACCGCCCCCACACCGCCTCCACACGGCCTCCACACGGCCTCCACACCGCCCCCACACCGCCCCCACACCGCCCCTACACCGCCCCCACACCGCCTCCACACCGCCTCCACCGCCTCCACACGGCCTCCAAATCGCCCCCACACCACCTCCACACGTCTCCACACGGCATCCACACGGCCTCCACACTACCTCCACACTGCCTCCACACCGCCTCCACACGGCCTCCAAATCGCCCCCACACGCCTCCACACCGCCTCCACACCGCCTGCACACTGTCTCCACACCGCCTCCACACGGCCTCCAAATCACCCCCACACCACCTCCACACGCCTCCACACGGCATCCACACCGCCCCCACACCGCCTCCACACGGCCTCCACACGGCCTCCACACTACCTCCACACTGCCTCCACACCACCTCCACACCGCCTCCACACGGTCCCCACACTACCTCCACACCACCTCCACACGGCCTCCACACTGCCTCCACACTGCCCCCACACCGCCCCCACACCGCCTCCACACCGCCCCTACATACCTCCACACCGCCTCCACACCGCCCCCACACCGCCTCCACACGGCCTCCACACTGCCCCCACACCGCCTCCACACCGCCCCCACACCGCCTCCACACCGCCCCCACACTGCCCCCACACCGCCTCCACACCGCCTCCACACGGCCTCCACACTGCCTCCACACTGCCCCTACACTGCCCCCACACCGCCTCCACACCGCCCCCACACCGCCTCCACACCGCCCCCACACTGCCCCCACACCGCCTCCACACCGCCTCCACACGGCCTCCACACTGCCTCCACACTGCCCCTACACTGCCCCCACACCGCCTCCCCACGGCCTCCCCACGGCCTCCACACGGCCTCCACACTGCCTCCACACTGCCCCCACACCGCCTCCACACGGCCTCCACACGGCCTCCACACCTCCTCCACACCGCCCCCACACTGCCCCCACACCGCCTCCACACCGCCCCCACACCGCCCCTACACCGCCCCCACACCGCCTCCACACCGCCTCCACCGCCTCCACACGGCCTCCAAATCGCCCCCACACCACCTCCACACGTCTCCACACGGCATCCACACGGCCTCCACACTACCTCCACATGCATTATACTTGCATTATACTTGCATTATACCTCCTGATGCATTATACTTAACATAGAACAGAAGGACAGCCGTGCAAAGGCATTCAAGTGTGTAGCTGATATCATATTCAACAACGTGAACAGGTTATATTGTGGAACTTTCGCCCTTGGAACCTTCAGACCACTTCAGTCACTGTGAAGATCATAAGTCAGTCAGCAAGGGCAGACTGAGACATCCTATGGGCCCAAATCTAGTGCACTATATAGGGAACAGGGTGCCATTCCACACTGCCCCCACACCGCCTCCACACCGCCCCCACACCGCCCCCACACCGCCCCCACACCGCCCCCACACCGCCTCCACACGGTCTCCACACGGCCTCCACACCGCCCCCACACCGCCCCCACACCGCCCCCACACCGCCTCCACACCGCCTCCACACCGCCTCCACACCGCCTCCACACCGCCCCCACACCGCCTCCACACCGCCTCCCCACGGCCTCCCCACGGCCTCCACACGTCCTCCACACCGCCCCCACACCGCCTCCACACGGCCTCCACACGCCCCCACACCGCCCCCACACCGCCTCCACACGGCCTCCACACGGCCTCCACACCTCCTCCACACCGCCCCCACACTGCCCCCACACCGCCTCCACACCGCCCCCACACCGCCCCTACACCGCCCCCACACCGCCTCCACACCACCTCCACACCGCCTCCACACGGCCTCCAAATCGCCCCCCACACCACCTCCACACGTCTCCACACGGCATCCACACGGCCTCCACACTACCTCCACACCGCCTCCACACCGCCTCCACACTGTCTCCACACCGCCTCCACACGGCCTCCAAATCACCCCCACACCACCTCCACACGCCTCCACACGGCATCCACACCGCCCCCACACCGCCCCCACACCGCCTCCACACGGCCTCCACACGGCCTCCACACTACCTCCACACTGCCTCCACACCACCTCCACACCGCCTCCACACCGCCCCCACACTGCCCCCACACCGCCTCCACACCGCCCCCACACCGCCTCTACACCGCCCCCACACTGCCTCCACACTGCCTCCACACGGCATCCACACTGCCCCCACACCGCCCCCACACCGCCTCCACACCACCCCCACACCGCCCCTACAACGCCCCCACACCGCCCCCACACCGCCTCCACACGCCTCCACACCGCCTCCACACGGCCTCCAGACAGAGAAAAAGACAGAGACAGAGAAAAAGACAGACATACAGAGAAAATGACAGACAGACAGAGAAAAAGACAGACAGGGACAGAAACAGAGAAAGCGAGTCAGAAAGACCAAGGGCAAGATAGAAAAGTGAGAGCTGCTGTGTGAGATTTTTTTGTCCTTCCTATTCTATGGCTGCTTGCTTCAGTGAAACAGAGCACTGTGTGTCTCTAAGGATAACCAACAGTGGAATGGAGAAGGGACTTTTATCTGAGGTTTTGTCTGATAGTATCTGATTTCATTCAGTGCTTTTTTCCCCATTATCCAGCATCCTGCTAGTTCATATTTCCTCAGGTCATTCCTCACCAAACAACTTTGCTGCTCCATATTCCCTTTATGGGTGTCACACATTTATTTATTGAATATACTTTCCCTTATCTCTTTTGAGATATAACACACACACACACACACACACACACACACACACACACACACACACACACACACACACACACACACACACACACACACACACACACACACACACACACACACACACACACACACACACCTCTCTTTATAAGTGCATTTCTCAGCTTTGGGATCAAATGCATCATGTCAGGGAGAGTGCTGACTAACTTCCTACTGGAGTGGTGTTGGGTAAGAGGAGAGAGAGAGAGAGATGTTTAGTGATGATGACGTAAAAACAACCTGACATTATGTCCCCTCAGAATGCTGCTTTATTCTTTTTATCCATACCTGATGCATTATACTTAACATAGAACAGAAGGACAGCCGTGCAAAGGCATTCAAGTGTGTAGCTGATATCATATTCAACAACGTGAACAGGTTATATTGTGGAACTTTCGCCCTTGGAACCTTCAGACCACTTCAGTCACTGTGAAGATCATAAGTCAGTCAGCAAGGGCAGACTGAGACATCCTATGGGCCCAAATCTAGTGCACTATATAGGGAACAGGGTGCCATTCCACACTGCCCCCACACCGCCTCCACACCGCCCCCACACCGCCCCCACACCGCCCCCACACCGCCCCCACACCGCCCCCACACCGCCTCCACACGGCCTCCACACGGCCTCCACACCGCCCCCACACCGCCCCCACACCGCCCCCACACCGCCTCCACACCGCCTCCACACCGCCTCCACACCGCCTCCACACCGCCCCCACACCGCCTCCACACCGCCTCCCCACGGCCTCCCCACGGCCTCCACACGTCCTCCACACCGCCCCCACACCGCCTCCACACGGCCTCCACACGCCCCCACACCGCCCCCACACTGCCCCCAACACCGCCACCACACCGCCTTCACACCGCCCCCACACTGCCTCCAAAACGCCTCCACACTGCCTCCACACTGCCCCCACACCGCCTCCACACGGCCTCCACACGGCCTCCACACTGCCTCCACACTGCCCCCACACCGCCTCCACACCGCCCCCACACCGCCTCCACACCGCCCCCACACTGCCTCCACACTGCCTCCACACGGCATCCACACTGCCCCCACACCGCCTCCACACTGCCACCACACTGCCTCCACACCGCCCCCACACCGCCTCCACACTGCCCCCACACCGCCTCCACACGGCATCCACACAGCCTCCACACTACCTCCACACTGCCTCCACACCGCCTCCACACGGCCTCCAAATCGCCCCCACACCGCCTCCACACCGCCTCCACACCGCCTCCACACTGCCTCCACACTGCCTCCACACCGCCCCCACACTGCCCCCACACCGCCTCCACACCGCCTCCACACCGCCCCCACACTGCCTCCAAAACGCCTCCACACCGCCTCCACACGGCCTCCACACGGCCTCCACACCGCCCCCACACGGCCTCCACACGGCCTCCACACTGCCTCCACACTGCCCCCACACCGCCTCCACACGGCCTCCACACGGCCTCCACACTGCCTCCACACTGCCCCCACACCGCCTCCACACCGCCCCCACACCGCCCCTACACCGCCCCCACACCGCCCCCACACCGCCTCCACACGGCCTCCACACGGCCTCCACACCTCCTCCACACCGCCCCCACACTGCCCCCACACCGCCTCCACACCGCCCCCACACCGCCCCTACACTGCCCCCACACCGCCTCCACACCGCCTCCACCGCCTCCACACGGCCTCCAAATCGCCCCCACACCACCTCCACACGTCTCCACACGGCATCCACACGGCCTACACACTACCTCCACACTGCCTCCACACCGCCTCCACACGGCCTCCAAATCGCCCCCACACGCCTCCACACCGCCTCCACACCGCCTGCACACTGTCTCCACACCGCCTCCACACGGCCTCCAAATCACCCCCACACCACCTCCACACGCCTCCACACGGCATCCACACCGCCCCCACACCGCCTCCACACGGCCTCCACACGGCCTCCACACTACCTCCACACTGCCTCCACACCACCTCCACACCGCCTCCACACGGTCCCCACACTACCTCCACACCACCTCCACACGGCCTCCACACTGCCTCCACACTGCCCCCACACCGCCCCCACACCGCCTCCACACCGCCCCTACATACCTCCACACCGCCTCCACACCGCCCCCACACCGCCTCCACACGGCCTCCACACTGCCCCCACACCGCCTCCACACCGCCCCCACACCGCCTCCACACCGCCCCCACACTGCCCCCACACCGCCTCCACACCGCCTCCACACGGCCTCCACACTGCCTCCACACTGCCCCTACACTGCCCCCACACCGCCTCCCCACGGCCTCCACACGGCCTCCACACTGCCTCCACACTGCCCCCACACCGCCTCCACACGGCCTCCACACGGCCTCCACACCTCCTCCACACCGCCCCCACACTGCCCCCACACCGCCTCCACACCGCCCCCACACCGCCCCTACACCGCCCCCACACCGCCTCCACACCGCCTCCACCGCCTCCACACGGCCTCCAAATCGCCCCCACACCACCTCCACACGTCTCCACACGGCATCCACACGGCCTCCACACTACCTCCACACTGCCTCCACACCGCCTCCACACGGCCTCCAAATCGCCCCCACACGCCTCCACACCGCCTCCACACCGCCTCCACACTGTCTCCACACCGCCTCCACACGGCCTCCAAATCACCCCCACACCACCTCCACACGCCTCCACACCGCCTCCACACGGTCCCCACACTACCTCCACACGGCCTCCACACGGCCTCCACACTACCTCCACACTGCCTCCACACCACCTCCACACCGCCTCCACACGGTCCCCACACTACCTCCACACCACCTCCACACGGCCTCCACACTGCCTCCACACTGCCCCCACACCGCCTCCACACCGCCTCCACACCGCCCCCACACTGCCTCCAAAACGCCTCCACACCGCCTCCACACAGCCTCCACACGGCCTCCACACCGCCCCCACACGGCCTCCACACGGCCTCCACACTGCCTCCACACTGCCCCCACACCGCCTCCACACGGCCTCCACACGGCCTCCACACTGCCTCCACACTGCCCCCACACCGCCTCCACACCGCCCCCACACCGCCCCTACACCGCCCCCACACCGCCCCCACACCGCCTCCACACGGCCTCCACACGGCCTCCACACCTCCTCCACACCGCCCCCACACTGCCCCCACACCGCCTCCACACCGCCCCCACACCGCCCCTACACCGCCCCACACCGCCTCCACACCGCCTCCACCGCCTCCACACGGCCTCCAAATCGCCCCCACACCACCTCCACACGTCTCCACACGGCATCCACACGGCCTACACACTACCTCCACACTGCCTCCACACCGCCTCCACACGGCCTCCAAATCGCCCCCACACCGCCTCCACACCGCCCCCACACCGCCTCCACACCGCCCCTACATACCTCCACACCGCCTCCACACCGCCCCCACACCGCCTCCACACGGCCTCCACACTGCCCCCACACCGCCTCCACACCGCCCCCACACCGCCTCCACACCGCCCCCACACTGCCCCCACACCGCCTCCACACCGCCTCCACACGGCCTCCACACTGCCTCCACACTGCCCCTACACTGCCCCCACACCGCCTCCCCACGGCCTCCCCACGGCCTCCACACGGCCTCCACACTGCCTCCACACTGCCCCCACACCGCCTCCACACGGCCTCCACACGGCCTCCACACCTCCTCCACACCGCCCCCACACTGCCCCCACACCGCCTCCACACCGCCCCCACACCGCCCCTACACCGCCCCCACACCGCCTCCACACCGCCCCCACACTGCCCCCACACCGCCTCCACACCGCCCCCACACCGCCCCTACACCGCCCCCACACCGCCTCCACACCGCCTCCACCGCCTCCACACGGCCTCCAAATCGCCCCCACACCACCTCCACACGTCTCCACACGGCATCCACACGGCCTCCACACTACCTCCACACTGCCTCCACACCACCTCCACACCGCCTCCACACGGTCCCCACACTACCTCCACACCACCTCCACACGGCCTCCACACTGCCCCTACACTGCCCCCACACCGCCTCCCCACGGCCTCCCCACGGCCTCCCCACGGCCTCCACACGGCCTCCACACTGCCTCCACACTGCCCCCACACCGCCTCCACACGGCCTCCACACGGCCTCCACACCTCCTCCACACCGCCCCCACACTGCCCCCACACCGCCCCCACACCGCCCCTACACCGCCCCCACACTGCCCCCACACCGCCTCCCCACGGCCTCCCCACGGCCTCCACACGGCCTCCACACTGCCTCCACACTGCCCCCACACCGCCTCCACACGGCCTCCACACGGCCCCCACACCGCCTCCACACCGCCCCCACACCGCCTCCACACCGCCCCCACACCGCCTCCACACCGCCCCCACACCGCCTCCACACGGCCCCCACACCGCCTCCACACGGCCTCCACACTGCCTCCACACTGCCCCCACACCGCCTCCACACCACCAACACACCGCCCCTACACCGCCCCCACACCGCCCCCACACCGCCTCCACACGCCTCCACACGGCCTCCACACGGCCTCCACACGGCCTCCACACGGCCTCCACACTGCCCCCACACCGCCTCCACACCACCCCTACACCGCCCCCACACCGCCCCCACACCGCCTCCACACGGCCTCCACACGGCCTCCACACCTCCTCCACACCGCCCCCACACTGCCCCTACACCGCCTCCACACCGCCCCCACACCGCCCCTACACCGCCCCCACACCGCCTCCACACCACCTCCACACCGCCTCCACACGGCCTCCAAATCGCCCCCACACCACCTCCACACGTCTCCACACGGCATCCACACGGCCTCCACACTACCTCCACACTGCCTCCACACCGCCTCCACACGGCCTCCAAATCGCCCCCACACGCCTCCACACGGCCTCCACACGGCCTCCACACGGCCTCCACACTGCCTCCACACTGCCCCCACACCGCCTCCACACCGCCCCCACACCGCCCCTACACCGCCCCCACACCGCCCCCACACCGCCTCCACACGGCCTCCACACGGCCTCCACACCTCCTCCACACCGCCCCCACACTGCCCCCACACCGCCTCCACACCGCCCCCACACCGCCCCTACACCGCCCCCACACCGCCTCCACACCACCTCCACACCGCCTCCACACGGCCTCCAAATCGCCCCCACACCACCTCCAGACGTCTCCACACGGCATCCACACGGCCTCCACACTACCTCCACACCGCCTCCACACAGCCTCCACACTGTCTCCACACCGCCTCCACACGGCCTCCAAATCACCCCCACACCACCTCCACACGCCTCCACACGGCATCCACACCGCCCCCACACCGCCTCCACACCGCCCCCACACCGCCTCCACACAACCTCCACACTACCTCCACACTGCCTCCACACTGCCTCCACACTACCTCCACACTGCCTCCACACTACCTCCACACCGCCTCCACACTGCCCCCACACGGCCCCCACACCGCCTCCACACGGCCTCCACACTGCCTCCACACTGCCCCCACACCGCCTCCACACCGCCCCCAGACCGCCCCTACACCGCCCCTCCACACGGCCTCCAAATCGCCCCCACACCACCTCCACACGCCCCCACACGGCCCCCACACCGCCCCCACACCGCCTCCACACCGCCCCCACACCGCCTCCACACCGCCTCCACACCGCCTCCACACTACCTCCACACTGCCTCCACACCGCCCCCACACCGCCTCCACACGGCCTCCACACTGCCCCCACACCGCCCCCACACGGCCCCCACACCGCCTCCACACCGCCCCCACACCGCCTCCACACAACCTCCACACTACCTCCACACTGCCTCCACACTGCCTCCACACTACCTCCACACCGCCTCCATACTGCCCCCACACGGCCCCCACACCGCCTCCACACGGCCTCCACACTGCCTCCACACTGCCCCCACACCGCCTCCACACCGCCCCCAGACCGCCCCTACACCGCCCCTCCACACGGCCTCCAAATCGCCCCCACACCACCTCCACACGCCCCCACACGGCCCCCACACCGCCCCCACACCGCCTCCACACCGCCCCCACACCGCCTCCACACGGCCCCCACACTGCCTCCACACGGCCTCCACACTGCCTCCACACTGCCCCCACACCGCCTCCACACCGCCCCCACACCGCCCCTACACCGCCCCCACACCGCCTCCACACCGCCTCCACCGCCTCCACACGGCCTCCAAATCGCCCCCACACCACCTCCACACGTCTCCACACGGCATCCACACGGCCTCCACACTACCTCCACACTGCCTCCACACCGCCTCCACACGGCCTCCAAATCGCCCCCACACGCCTCCACACCGCCTCCACACCGCCTCCACACTGTCTCCACACCGCCTCCACACGGCCTCCAAATCACCCCCACACCACCTCCACACGCCTCCACACCGCCTCCACACGGTCCCCACACTACCTCCACACGGCCTCCACACGGCCTCCACACTACCTCCACACTGCCCCCACACCGCCCCCACACCGCCTCCACACGGCCTCCACACGGCCTCCACACCTCCTCCACACCGCCCCCACACTGCCCCCACACCGCCTCCACACCGCCCCCACACCGCCCCTACACCGCCCCACACCGCCTCCACACCGCCTCCACCGCCTCCACACGGCCTCCAAATCGCCCCCACACCACCTCCACACGTCTCCACACGGCATCCACACGGCCTACACACTACCTCCACACTGCCTCCACACCGCCTCCACACGGCCTCCAAATCGCCCCCACACCGCCTCCACACCGCCCCCACACCGCCTCCACACCGCCCCTAAATACCTCCACACCGCCTCCACACCGCCCCCACACCGCCTCCACACGGCCTCCACACTGCCCCCACACCGCCTCCACACCGCCCCCACACCGCCTCCACACCGCCCCCACACTGCCCCCACACCGCCTCCACACCGCCTCCACACGGCCTCCACACTGCCTCCACACTGCCCCTACACTGCCCCCACACCGCCTCCCCACGGCCTCCCCACGGCCTCCACACGGCCTCCACACTGCCTCCACACTGCCCCCACACCGCCTCCACACGGCCCCCACACGGCCTCCACACCTCCTCCACACCGCCCCCACACTGCCCCCACACCGCCTCCACACCGCCCCCACACCGCCCCTACACCGCCCCCACACCGCCTCCACACCGCCCCCACACTGCCCCCACACCGCCTCCACACCGCCCCCACACCGCCCCTACACCGCCCCCACACCGCCTCCACACCGCCTCCACCGCCTCCACACGGCCTCCAAATCGCCCCCACACCACCTCCACACGTCTCCACACGGCATCCACACGGCCTCCACACTACCTCCACACTGCCTCCACACCACCTCCACACCGCCTCCACACGGCCCCCACACTACCTCCACACCACCTCCACACGGCCTCCACACTGCCCCTACACTGCCCCCACACCGCCTCCCCACGGCCTCCCCACGGCCTCCCCACGGCCTCCACACGGCCTCCACACTGCCTCCACACTGCCCCCACACCGCCTCCACACGGCCTCCACACGGCCTCCACACCTCCTCCACACCGCCCCCACACTGCCCCCACACCGCCCCCACACCGCCCCTACACCGCCCCCACACTGCCCCCACACCGCCTCCCCACGGCCTCCCCACGGCCTCCACACGGCCTCCACACTGCCTCCACACTGCCCCCACACCGCCTCCACACGGCCTCCACACGGCCCCCACACCGCCTCCACACCGCCCCCACACCGCCTCCACACCGCCCCCACACCGCCTCCACACCGCCCCCACACCGCCTCCACACGGCCCCCACACCGCCTCCACACGGCCTCCACACTGCCTCCACACTGCCCCCACACCGCCTCCACACCACCCCCACACCGCCCCTACACCGCCCCCACACCGCCCCCACACCGCCTCCACACGCCTCCACACGGCCTCCACACGGCCTCCACACGGCCTCCACACGGCCTCCACACTGCCCCCACACCGCCTCCACACCGCCCCTACACCGCCCCCACACCGCCCCCACACCGCCTCCACACGGCCTCCACACGGCCTCCACACCTCCTCCACACCGCCCCCACACTGCCCCTACACCGCCTCCACACCGCCCCCACACCGCCCCTACACCGCCCCCACACCGCCTCCACACCACCTCCACACCGCCTCCACACGGCCTCCAAATCGCCCCCACACCACCTCCACACGTCTCCACACGGCATCCACACGGCCTCCACACTACCTCCACACTGCCTCCACACCGCCTCCACACGGCCTCCAAATCGCCCCCACACGCCTCCACACGGCCTCCACACGGCCTCCACACGGCCTCCACACTGCCTCCACACTGCCCCCACACCGCCTCCACACCGCCCCCACACCGCCCCTACACCGCCCCCACACCGCCCCCACACCGCCTCCACACGGCCTCCACACGGCCTCCACACCTCCTCCACACCGCCCCCACACTGCCCCCACACCGCCTCCACACCGCCCCCACACCGCCCCTACACCGCCCCCACACCGCCTCCACACCACCTCCACACCGCCTCCACACGGCCTCCAAATCGCCCCCACACCACCTCCAGACGTCTCCACACGGCATCCACACGGCCTCCACACTACCTCCACACCGCCTCCACACAGCCTCCACACTGTCTCCACACCGCCTCCACACGGCCTCCAAATCACCCCCACACCACCTCCACACGCCTCCACACGGCATCCACACCGCCCCCACACCGCCTCCACACCGCCCCCACACCGCCTCCACACAACCTCCACACTACCTCCACACTGCCTCCACACTGCCTCCACACTACCTCCACACTGCCTCCACACTACCTCCACACCGCCTCCACACTGCCCCCACACGGCCCCCACACCGCCTCCACACGGCCTCCACACTGCCTCCACACTGCCCCCACACCGCCTCCACACCGCCCCCAGACCGCCCCTACACCGCCCCTCCACACGGCCTCCAAATCGCCCCCACACCACCTCCACACGCCCCCACACGGCCCCCACACCGCCCCCACACCGCCTCCACACCGCCCCCACACCGCCTCCACACCGCCTCCACACCGCCTCCACACTACCTCCACACTGCCTCCACACCGCCCCCACACCGCCTCCACACGGCCTCCACACTGCCCCCACACCGCCCCCACACGGCCCCCACACCGCCTCCACACCGCCCCCACACCGCCTCCACACAACCTCCACACTACCTCCACACTGCCTCCACACTGCCTCCACACTACCTCCACACCGCCTCCACACTGCCCCCACACGGCCCCCACACCGCCTCCACACGGCCTCCACACTGCCTCCACACTGCCCCCACACCGCCTCCACACCGCCCCCAGACCGCCCCTACACCGCCCCTCCACACGGCCTCCAAATCGCCCCCACACCACCTCCACACGCCCCCACACGGCCCCCACACCGCCCCCACACCGCCTCCACACCGCCCCCACACCGCCTCCACACGGCCCCCACACTGCCTCCACACGGCCTCCACACTGCCTCCACACTGCCCCCACACCGCCTCCACACCGCCCCCACACCGCCCCTACACCGCCCCCACACCGCCCCCACACCACCTCCACACGCCTCCACACCGCCTCCACACGGCCCCCACACCGCCTCCACACCGCCCCCACACCGCCTCCACACAACCTCCACACTACCTCCACACTGCCTCCACACTGCCTCCACACTACCTCCACACCGCCTCCACACCGCCTCCACACGGCCCCCACATTACCTCCACACCACCTCCACACCGCCTCCACACCGCCTCCACACCGCCTCCACACCGCCCCCACACTGACCCCACACCGCCTCCACACCGCCTCCACACGGCCTCCACACTGCCGCCACACCGCCTCCGCACGGCCTCCAAATCGCCCCCACACCGCCTCCACACCGCCCCCACACCGCCCCCACACCGCCTCCACACTACCTCCACACCGCCCCCACACCGCCTCCACACGGCCTCCACACCGCCTCCACACGGCCTCCACACTGCCTCCACAATGACCCCACACCGCCCCCACACCGCCTGAATCTAGCTAATCTTGATGGTACACTGTTACATTATTATTCCGATCACACTGCTCCTACACATAATCATTGGTCATACACAGGCACAGGGTTCCGGATTGTTAAGGCAGTAGATCAGAGGAAGTTCATTCACAGCCTGATTGGTACTGTGGTAAGGCCAGGGATATAGTGGAGAGCTACTGTAGCAGAGCATGACTGTGGTCTGTCTGAGTGCTAAATGGCTTTTACAGCCTATTTGATTGGCGAGGTTGTTTTGGGTCAGACATCAGGATTTAGTTGGGTTCATTCATCGTGACCGCACCTGTGAAGGCTTTGTCCTCACTCACCCGAGGCTAGAGGCTACAGGCTAGAGCCCTGCACGGGCATTCATTTTATGCTCGAGCCCTACCAATGCCCACAACATTCAGGCCCTACCCTACCCAGGCCTGATTGGTTCTGCCCAAAACCCAAAATCAGAAATAACGTCCTCCGTTAGTAAATCCATTAGCTGCTCCTCTGTCTATCACTTCGTGCAGCTTGCAGTGCATGTGCTTTGCTCTTGGTAGCTCTGAGTCTGTGAGTATCCATGGCAATGGCTCAGCTTGGCCTGCTCTGCTCAATGAAGAAACATTATTATTTTCTGTGAAATAATCGCTTCTCTTATGTTTGACAAGGTTGAAGCACTTCTGACACCATGTTATGATCTTAGTCAGATAAACATGACTGTACTGCACAGAAGAGCACAAGCAAATGGCTCAGCTTCAAAATGTTAGTGAACAATTTAGTGTTCCCTAGCCCTAGTTATTGATGAAAAAACAGGTCCTACCCAACCTTAACCTGATGTATAATGTCAGAGCCCGTCGGACTCAGGTTGGGTATAAGAGCTCTAATGTAGGCTACCACCAATCCAAAACAGAAACCACAGCTTCTCTAGCTCTGGAGGATGTGTCTTTTGAAGTCAAAGAAAAGACACATCAAAGAAGTCAGTCCTGGGTAATAAATTGAGATAGATCCCTCTTCTCTAAAACAATCCAAGCCTAGATTCTATCAGTGAAGAGGGATCTCAATTTACCTCTTGGAGATAAAGACAGGCTTTGCAGGGATAGAGACAGCCCCTTTCATCCTCTCTCCTTTTAGAGGAGAGATGCGGGAAGAGGAGGGATGGGCGGGTGATAGTCTTTCAGGGTCAGATAGGACATACAGGTGTTAGAGGTGCACAGAATAACAACAGGAGGAGGAGGAGGAGGAGGAGAAGGAGGAGGGATTGGCCTTTCTCATTGTCAAATAGGATATACAGGTAGAGATGGTTGCACAGAATAACAACTGTCATTTTAAAAGGTGCCAGTTTGGTGGGTTGAGAAGGAGGGATGGTCTTTTGTCTGTGTCATATACTGTAGGGCATACAGGTAGAGTTAGTGGTGTGCAGAATAACAACAACAGGTAGAGATAGTGGTGTGCAAAATAATAACAACAGGTAGAGTTAGCGGTGTGCAGAATAACAACAACAGGTAGAGTTAGTGGTGTGCAGAATAACAACAACAGGTAGAGATAGTGGTGTGCAAAATAATAATAACAGGTAGAGTTAGTGGTGTGCAGAATAACAACAACAGGTAGAGTTAGTGGTGTGCAGAATAACAACAACAGGTAGAGATAGTGGTGTGCAGAATAACAACAACAGGTAGAGTTAGTGGTGTGCAGAATAAGAACAACAGGTAGAGTTAGTGGTGTGCAGAATAACAACAACAGGTAGAGTTAGTGGTGTGCAGAATAAGAACAACAGGTAGAGTTAGTGGTGTGCAGAATAACAACAACAGGTAGAGTTAGTGGTGTGCAGAATAACAACAACAGGTAGAGTTAGTGGTGTGCAGAATAACAACAACAGGTAGAGTTAGTGGTGTGCAGAATAAGAACAACAGGTAGAGTTAGTGGTGTGCAGAATAACAACAACAGGTAGAGTTAGTGGTGTGCAGAATAAGAACAACAGGTAGAGTTAGTGGTGTGCAGAATAACAACAGGTAGAGTTAGTGGTGTGCAGAATAAGAACAACAGGTAGAGTTAGTGGTGTGCAGAATAAAAACAACAGGTAGAGTTAGTGGTGTGCAGAATAACAACAACAGGTAGAGTTAGTGGTGTGCAGAATAACAACAACAGGTAGAGTTAGTGGTGTGCAGAATAACAACAACAGGTAGAGTTAGTAGTGTGCAGAATAAGAACAACAGGTAGAGTTAGTGGTGTGCAGAATAACAACAACAGGTAGAGTTAGTGGTGTGCAGAATAAGAACAGCAGGTAGAGTTAGTGGTGTGCAGAATAACAACAACAGGTAGAGTTAGTGGTGTGCAGAATAACAACAACAAGTAGAGTTAGTGGTGTGCAGAATAAGAACAACAGGTAGAGTTTGTGGTGTGCAGAATAACAACAACAGGTAGAGTTAGTGGTGTGCAGAATAACAACAACAAGTAGAGTTAGTGGTGTGCAGAATAACAACAACAGGTAGAGTTTGTGGTGTGCAGAATAACAACAACAGGTAGAGTTAGTTGTGTGCAGAATAACAACAACAGGTAGAGTTAGTGGTGTGCAGAATAACAACAACAGGTAGAGTTAGTGGTGTGCAGAATAACAACAACAGGTAGAGTTATTGCTGTGCAGAATAAGAACAACAAGTAGAGTTAGTGGTGTGCAGAATAAGAACAACAGGTAGAGTTTGTGGTGTGCAGAATAACAACAACAGGTAGAGTTAGTGGTGTGCAGAATAACAACAACAGGTAGAGTTAGTGGTGTGCAGAATAACAACAACAGGTAGAGTTAGTGGTGTGCAGAATAAGAACAGCAGGTAGAGTTAGTGGTGTGCAGAATAACAACAACAGGTAGAGTTAGTGGTGTGCAGAATAACAACAACAGGTAGAGTTAGTGGTGTGCAGAATAACAACAACAGGTAGAGTTAGTGGTGTGCAGAATAAGAACAACAGGTAGAGTTAGTGGTGTGCAGAATAACAACAACAGGTAGAGTTAGTGGTGTGCAGAATAACAACAACAGGTAGAGATAGTGGTGTGCAAAATAATAATAACAGGTAGAGTTAGTGGTGTGCAGAATAACAACAACAGGTAGAGTTAGTGGTGTGCAGAATAACAACAACAGGTAGAGATAGTGGTGTGCAGAATAACAACAACAGGTAGAGATAGTGGTGTGCAAAATAATAATAACAGGTAGAGTTAGTGGTGTGCAGAATAACAACAACAGGTAGAGTTAGTGGTGTGCAGAATAACAACAACAGGTAGAGATAGTGGTGTGCAGAATAACAACAACAGGTAGAGTTAGTGGTGTGCAGAATAAGAACAACAGGTAGAGTTAGTGGTGTGCAGAATAACAACAACAGGTAGAGATAGTGGTGTGCAAAATAATAATAACAGGTAGAGTTAGTGGTGTGCAGAATAACAACAACAGGTAGAGTTAGTGGTGTGCAGAATAACAACAACAGGTAGAGATAGTGGTGTGCAGAATAACAACAACAGGTAGAGATAGTGGTGTGCAAAATAATAACAACAGGTAGAGTTAGCGGTGTGCAGAATAACAACAACAGGTAGAGTTAGTGGTGTGCAGAATAACAACAACAGGTAGAGATAGTGGTGTGCAAAATAATAATAACAGGTAGAGTTAGTGGTGTGCAGAATAACAACAACAGGTAGAGTTAGTGGTGTGCAGAATAACAACAACAGGTAGAGATAGTGGTGTGCAGAATAACAACAACAGGTAGAGTTAGTGGTGTGCAGAATAAGAACAACAGGTAGAGTTAGTGGTGTGCAGAATAACAACAACAGGTAGAGTTAGTGGTGTGCAGAATAAGAACAACAGGTAGAGTTAGTGGTGTGCAGAATAACAACAACAGGTAGAGTTAGTGGTGTGCAGAATAACAACAACAGGTAGAGTTAGTGGTGTGCAGAATAACAACAACAGGTAGAGTTAGTGGTGTGCAGAATAAGAACAACAGGTAGAGTTAGTGGTGTGCAGAATAACAACAACAGGTAGAGTTAGTGGTGTGCAGAATAAGAACAACAGGTAGAGTTAGTGGTGTGCAGAATAACAACAGGTAGAGTTAGTGGTGTGCAGAATAAGAACAACAGGTAGAGTTAGTGGTGTGCAGAATAAAAACAACAGGTAGAGTTAGTGGTGTGCAGAATAACAACAACAGGTAGAGTTAGTGGTGTGCAGAATAACAACAACAGGTAGAGTTAGTGGTGTGCAGAATAACAACAACAGGTAGAGTTAGTAGTGTGCAGAATAAGAACAACAGGTAGAGTTAGTGGTGTGCAGAATAACAACAACAGGTAGAGTTAGTGGTGTGCAGAATAAGAACAGCAGGTAGAGTTAGTGGTGTGCAGAATAACAACAACAGGTAGAGTTAGTGGTGTGCAGAATAACAACAACAAGTAGAGTTAGTGGTGTGCAGAATAAGAACAACAGGTAGAGTTTGTGGTGTGCAGAATAACAACAACAGGTAGAGTTAGTGGTGTGCAGAATAACAACAACAAGTAGAGTTAGTGGTGTGCAGAATAACAACAACAGGTAGAGTTTGTGGTGTGCAGAATAACAACAACAGGTAGAGTTAGTTGTGTGCAGAATAACAACAACAGGTAGAGTTAGTGGTGTGCAGAATAACAACAACAGGTAGAGTTAGTGGTGTGCAGAATAACAACAACAGGTAGAGTTATTGCTGTGCAGAATAAGAACAACAAGTAGAGTTAGTGGTGTGCAGAATAAGAACAACAGGTAGAGTTTGTGGTGTGCAGAATAACAACAACAGGTAGAGTTAGTGGTGTGCAGAATAACAACAACAGGTAGAGTTAGTGGTGTGCAGAATAACAACAACAGGTAGAGTTAGTGGTGTGCAGAATAAGAACAGCAGGTAGAGTTAGTGGTGTGCAGAATAACAACAACAGGTAGAGTTATTGCTGTGCAGAATAAGAACAACAAGTAGAGTTAGTGGTGTGCAGAATAAGAACAACAGGTAGAGTTTGTGGTGTGCAGAATAACAACAACAGGTAGAGTTAGTGGTGTGCAGAATAACAACAACAAGTAGAGTTAGTGGTGTGCAGAATAACAACAACAGGTAGAGTTTGTGGTGTGCAGAATAACAACAACAGGTAGAGTTAGTTGTGTGCAGAATAACAACAACAGGTAGAGTTAGTGGTGTGCAGAATAACAACAACAAGTAGAGTTAGTGGTGTGCAGAATAAGAACAACAGGTAGAGTTAGTGGTGTGCAGAATAAGAACAACAGGTAGAGTTAGTGGTGTGCAGAATAATAACAACAGGTAGAGTTAGTGGTGTGCAGAATAACAACAACAGGTAGAGTTAGTGGTGTGCAGAATAAGAACAACAGGTAGAGTTAGTGGTGTGCAGAATAACAACAACAAGTAGAGTTAGTGGTGTGCAAAATAAGAACAACAGGTAGAGTTAGTGGTGTGCAGAATAAGAACAACAGGTAGAGTTAGTGGTGTGCAGAATAATAACAACAGGTAGAGTTAGTGGTGTGCAGAATAAGAACAACAGGTAGAGTTAGTGGTGTGCAGAATAAGAACAACAGGTAGAGTTAGTGGTGTGCAGAATAATAACAACAGGTAGAGTTAGTGGTGTGCAGAATAAGAACAACAGGTAGAGTTAGTGGTGTGCAGAATAATAACAACAGGTAGAGTTAGTGGTGTGCAGAATAAGAACAACAGGTAGAGTTAGTGGTGTGCAGAATAATAACAACAGGTAGAGTTAGTGGTGTGCAGAATAAGAACAACAGGTAGAGTTAGTGGTGTGCAGAATAAGAACAACAGGTAGAGTTAGTGGTGTGCAGAATAACAACAACAAGTAGAGTTATATATATAGCGGTTACATTATTTTTGATAACACACAGTACACAAAGGATGTGGGTAGTTCTTTAAACATGCATAGAATTCCCTTCACTAACTCCCTTGTACCGTGAAAAAGAACTTGTTTTACAGTACATTCTTGAAGATCATATCGTCTCTCTTCTCGTAAACAACTTATTGTTAATGTCCCCTATTTTGAGGGTTAAATTGTTATTTTGTGGTCGACTGTGGCATCGTGACTCACAATTTTGTGTGCATATAGAGAACCGAATAATGTATCTTAAAAGGAAAGCGAACAGAAGAGGATAGTAGTTCTACCATTACGAAACAACTACAACAACAATCAGCACCTTATTATCTAACTGTCACAGCTGGTTGTAGAATGGAAAGATTAATAATATTGTTTATTTATCATTTTACACAATACATCTGTACATATTTATGTGTAAATTCATATAATTCCTCCTACTCCCTGGATATATGAAGTGACTGCAGCGCTTGACAGGGTATCGTAAACGAACACCATTTCAGGTATTGTTCATAGGCCAAATTAGAATGCAACCAGCATCTTTCCAAGATGCCCAGCTACAGGGTAATGCATACAGCTCCAGCGTAATACAGAAACGCCAATTATTTTACAATAGTGCAATTAGATTTAGAGTTGCCCGGCAACTATCTGACAGATATAGGGAGTATATAGGCCTGCTTGATTACATGTAATATATAGAGTCTCATTGAGATGTGATGTTGAAACACTGGAAGGGAGGGAGTGGGAGAGAGAGAGCGAGAGAGAAGGATGGAGGGAAGGAGGGAGGGAGGAAGGGAGGGAGGGAGGACAGAAGGGAGGGAGGACAGAAGGGCAAGACACGGTCCATTGCTACTATCACTCGTCCCACAATGACAACCGAGTAATTACAGTGAACGGCCATGGCATAAGTCACATCTGTAAGGCTGTGGTTCTATGCTGTGGGTCCTATGCTGTGTGTGTGTGTGTGTGTGTGTGTGTGTGTGTGTGTGTGTGTGTGTGTGTGTGTGTGTGTGTGTGTGTGTGTGTGTGTGTGTGTGTGTGTGTGTGTGTGTGTGTGTGTGTGTGTCAAATCAAATTTTATTTGTCACATACACAGGGGTAGCAGATGTTAATGCGAGTGTAGCGAAATGCTTGTGCTTCTAGTTCCGACCATGCAGTAATATCTAACAAGTAATCTAACAATTTCACAACAACTACCTCATACACACAAGTGTAAAGGAATGAATGAGAACATAAAAATAAAAAATGTACATAAAAATATATATGGATGAGCGATGGCCGAACGGCATAGGCAAGATGCAGTAGGTGGTATAGAGTACAGTATATACACATGAGATGAGTAGTGTAGGGTATGTAAACATTATATAAAGTGGCATTGTTTAAAGTGACTAGTGATACATTTGTTGTCCTTGATGATCTTTTTGGCCTTCCTGTGACATCGGGTGGTGTAGGTGTCCTGGAGAGCAGGTAGTTTGCCCCCAGTGATGCGTTGTGCAGACCTCACTACCCTCTGGAGAGCCTTACGGTTGTGTGTGGAGGAGTTGCTGTACCAGGCGGTGATACAGCCCGACAGGATGCTCTCGATTGTGCATAATTTCTTCAGCCTCCTGAGGTTGAAGAGGCGCTGTTGTGCCTTCTTCACCACGCTGTCTGTGTGGGTGGACCATTTCAGTTTGTCCGTGATGTGTACGCCGAGGAACTTAAAACTTTCCACCTTCTCCACTACTGTCCCGTCGTGTGTGTGTGTGTGTGTGTGTGTGTGTGTGTGTGTGTGTGTGTGTGTGGTGTGTGTGTGTGTGTGTGTGTGTGTGTGTGTGTGTGTGTGTGTGTGTGTGTGTGTGTGTGTGTGTGTGTGTGTGTGTGTGTGTGTGTGTGTGTGATGGATTGATGGATTTATATTTGCACTGGAGCAAAGTTCTGTCTGACATTTAGAACAACAAAACCTCACACTGTGGAATCACCTTATGGAACGTGTGTGTTTGGTGAGTGTGTGTGTGTGTGGGTGGGTGTGGATGTGTGTGTGTGTGTGTGTGTGTGCATGTGTCAGAGGCTACTGTGTCAGAGAGCATTACAAAGGGCCAGTGAAGCCAACCTGAATGATAGCAGAACCATGTGTGATTGCCTGGATTTATGTTGTAAAAATTCCAGGTGTAATGGCCAAGGCTAGTTAAATCTGTCCTACTGTCTCCATGCCTAGATAAATATGTTGTACTAGACCTAGACTTAGTGATGCAATGTCATGCCATAACCTGTCCCCTTTGTGTCCTAGATGGCCTGACCCACAGATGGGTTCATAGAATTATATAGAGAGTGGATTATAGGATCTCTGTGGGTGGGTTGCACTTCACTTGAACATATGCCATGACTGTTTATAATGATTATGACCATGTTATGACGAAGGCTTCAAGTCAAGTTTTGGAATTAAAGGTGGTTTAAAAAAGAAGATGAACGAGCATCGAGCTGTGAGTGAGACTGAAAGAGCAACACAATCTTTATTTAGATACAACTTCGAAACAGGTACAGGTTTAGTCCACAACAGCCTTTATTAAAAGTCTAAAATTCTGTTGATATTAGACAGGGTAAATCTAGTGGTGGCTTCGTTGGTGGCTTCGTCAAACATGAATAATGATGAGGAGTCGCCAAGGAAACCACTATTCTAGTGACATGCTGCGAGCACAATTAAATAAAATACACACTTCAAATCACAAGGTCGAATTTGTTGTGGTCTCTATAAAGCCTTAATATTCATGGAACTTTTATCACAATTGTCATTAACATAACTTTTAATGCACCTTTTATCACAGAGTGTTCCATATAATTACCCATTCACTTGATTGACACAGTAGATTTCACAAAGGTTGCTTTGAAAATATTGAAGAGTGAAGAGTGTAAATTATGAAATGTTTTATATTCATGAAAGTTTATTTCTGAAATGTTTTATATTCATGAAATAAGAGCTCCCCTTACGGTAAATTAAACTTTTAAGACTTCAAGAATGTCCCTTTTGATTCCTTTCGATGACAATCCAGGCCAATGGTATATGCATGCTGCATGCATCTTGGGAATTAATCTGGGAAAGGTAGCCCTAATGTAATTATATGTGATGACGACAATTCAATGTTTCTTATTTTACTCTTTACCAGTAGGCCTCTTTATCCGAACCCCAATGAGTTATCCGAGAATTGACAGGCTAAATGATATATCAGGAAAAAAAATATCTAGCTGTGAAATAAACACAACCATTTTCTGCAATGAAAAGCAGACGTATTACGGGGTCCTGACCAACTCTGTTATTTTGTGTGTTTTCACGCTGATCTCATCTTTTTTGTATATAATGTTTCCGCCATCGTTTTCTATGGCCGAAAAGAGCTTCTGACTTTAGAACAGCGATCACTAACCTCGATTTGGATTAAGATTTCTACTTCAACAAGTTGGAGGCGCGGGACATACTGCTCACACTGGACCAGGCCCTAAAAGAAAAAGGCATCATAAGGCCAATGTGCGATCTCTAATGTTAAGTCCCGAGGTTCTGCACGCTTGAGTTAAAATACCTCATGACAAGCAGTAGACCTTACTATTTATCAAGAGAGTTTCCATCTATATTTTTCTGTGGTCTATTTGTCCCACCACAAACCAATGCTGGCACTAAGACTGCACTCCTCGTGGACATTGATTTTAATGCAGGAAAATTGAAATTCGTCTTGCCTCATTTCTACCAGCATGTCACCTGTGCAACTAGAGGGGAAAAAACTCTAGATCACCTTTACTCCACTCACAGAAATGCATACAAAGCTCTCCCTTGCCCTCCATTTGGCAAATTTGAGCATAACTCTATCTTGATTCCGCTTACAACCTAAAACTCAAACAGCGACTACCAGTGATGGGCTCAATATGGAAGAGGTCCGATGTAGCGGATGCAAAGCTACAGGACTGTTTTACTAGAACAAACTGGAATATGTTCACCTGATGGCATTGAGGAGTTTACCACATCAGTTACCGGCTTCATTAATAAGTGCATCGACGACGTTGTCCCCACAGTAACCATCCGTAAATATCCCAACCAGAAGCCATGGATTACAGGCGGTACACTAATCCGGACGCTTATAAGAAATCTTGCTACGCCCTCTGAGGAACCATCAAATAGGCAAAGCGTTAATACAGGACTAAGATTGAATCCCACTACACCAGCTCGGATGCTCGTTGGATGTGGCAGGGCTTGCAAATGATCACGGAGTACAAAGGGAAACCCAGCCATGAGCTGCCCAGTGACAAAAGCCTACCAGACGAGATACATTTATTTTCTGCTCGCTTCGAGGCAAGCAACACTGAACCATGCATGACAACACCAACTGTTCGGAACAACTATGTGATCACACTCTCTGTAGCTGATGTGATTAAGACATTTAAACAGGTTAACATTCACAAGGTGCAGGGCCAGACAAATTACCAGGACGAGTACTCAGAATATGCGCTGACTAGCAGGCAGGTGTCTTCACTGACATTTTTAACATCTCCCTAACCCTAGTCTGTAATGCCTACATGTTTCAAGCAGACCACCATAGTCCCTCTGCCCAAGAACACCAATGTAACCTGTCTAAAGGACACCAAGGTAACCTGTCACATCAACACCATCATCCCAGACACCCTGGACCCACTCCACTCTATTGCACTCCACACTTCCCTTTCCCACTTGGACAAAAAGAACACCTATGTGAAAATGCTGTTCAAAGACTACAATTTAGCATTCAACACCATACTGCTCTCCATGCTCATCACTAAGCTAAAGACCCTGGGACTGAACACCTCCCTCTGCAACTGGATCCTGGACTTCCTGAGGGACTGCCTCCTGGTGGTGAGAGTAGGCAACAACGCATCTACTACGCTGACCCTCGACACACGGGCCCGTCAGGGGTGCGTGTTTAGACCCCTCCTGCAATCCCTTTTCAACCACGACTGAGTGGCCGTGCACTACTCCAACACCATCATTAAGTTTGCAGATGACACGACGGTGGTAGGCCTGATCACCGACGAGGATGACACAGCCTATAGGGCAGAGGTCAGAGAACTGGCAGTGTGGTGGCAGGACAACAACCTCTCCCTCAATGTCAGCAAGAAAAAGGAGCTGATCGTGGACTACAGGAAATGGAGGACCGAGCACGCCCCCATTCACATCAACGGCGCTGTAGTGGAGCAGATCGAGAGCTTTGAGTTCCTCGTGGTCCACATCACTAAGGATATATCATGGTCCACACACACCAACACAGGTATGAAGAAAGCACATCAATGCCTCTTCCCCCCAGGAGGATGAAAAGGTTTGGCATGGACCCTCAGATACGCAAAAAGTTCTACAGCTGCACCACTGAGAGCATCTTGACAGGCTACATCATCACTTGGTATGGCAACTGCTTGGCATCCGACCACAAGTCGCTACAGAGAGTAGTGTGTAATGCCCAATACATACAGTACATCAATTGTTTTATTTTTTTTCAAGCTCATTTCCTGCAATTCTATGTATTTTGACATGACTTAGGCCCATGACCAGGATGGACTTAATTTTTAAAATAATAATCACAGGTCAGGTGTATTCAGGATGCTTTGAACATTGAATGAACACAAATCAATTGATGACTTTGTTAATTTGAGATTTTGGGGGATTGAAATGTAAAGAAGCTTATGCAAATATGTTTTTATTAATATTTTAGAGGTTTGCTTTGACACTTTATTTAGACAGTAAGGAAAGAAGATGGGGAGACGGGCAAATTGAGTTGTATGTGACACGGCCGGGGAGTGTTAGCACTACACCACGGTTCTGCACAGGAAATACTAATATTAACAGTTGATGGCAGTGGGTAACCAAAACATAGATTGCCAACTAACTCTCACAGTTTCATGTCAGAATTAGTCATTCATCCATGTTTCTCTAATGTCAAACTAATTTCAAAGCAAGGAAGCTCTCCTGGAGGGTTGACCACCCCTGATCTATGTTTCCCAAGTACTGGATGGTTTGAAAATATTCTTGTTATAACAATTCATTTATCCAAATCACCATAATGAATATCAATATTCAGGTTATTGCGACCTACGAGTTTAAGATCCTTGTCATCATTTTACTCTACATAGACAAGGTATGCCAAGCATGTGCACAATACTAACATGTAAAAAAACATATTATATTTGAGGCCTGGAGCATTTAATATCCAATGCTTACTTGCGTGACTTGCAGTCCATGAATGGCTGCAAAAATAAATGTCCATTACATACACTGACCAGGTAAATCCAGGTGAAAGCTATGATCCCTTATTGATTTCACTTGTTAAATTAACTTCAATCACTGTAAATGAAGGGTAGAAGACAGGTTAAAGAAGGATTTCTTAAGTCTTGAGACAATTGAGGCATGTATTGTGTATGTATGCTAGGATATGGTCAGCATAGCAGCACCCACCCGTAGAACGCGCTCCAGCAGGTATATTTCACTGGTCACCCCCAAAGCCAATTCCTACTTTGGCCACCTTTCTTTCCAGTTCTCTGCTGCCAATGACACCCCAGTATCTCTACTTGCACATTCGTCTTCTGCACATCTATCACACCAGTGTTAAATTGCTAAATTGTAATTATTTCGCCACTATGGCCTATTTATTGCCTTACCTCCCTTATCTTACCTCATTTGCACACACTGTGTATGTACTTTTTTCTATTGTGTTATTGACTGTATGTTTGTTTATTCCAAGTGTAACTCTGTGTGGTTGTTTGTGTCGCACTCCTTTGCTTCATCTTGGCCAGGTCGCAGTTGTAAATGAGAACTTGTTTTCAACAAGCCTACCTGTCACGTTCTGACCTCTATTTCCTTTGTGTTGTATTTATTTAGTATGGTCAGGGCGTGAGTTGGGTGGGCAGTCTATGTTTGTTTCGGCCGGGCTAGAGTGGGCATCGAGCCAAGTGCCATGAAGCCGGCTCTACGCATCTGGTCTCCAGTGCGTCTCCTTGGGCCGGCTTACATGGCACCAGCCTTTTATTTTATTTATTTATTTTACCTTTATTTAACCAGGTAGGCAAGTTGAGAACAAGTTCTCATTTACAATTGCGACCTGGCCAAGATAAAGCAAAGCAGTTCGACAGATACAACAACACAGAGTTACACATGGAGTAAAACAAACATACAGTCAATAATAAAGTATAAACAAGTCTATATACAATGTGAGCAAATGAGGTGAGAAGGGAGGTAAGGGCAAAAAAAGGCCTTGGTGGCAAGGTAAATACAATATAGCAAGTAAAACACTGGAATGGTAGTTTTGCAATGGAAGAATGTGCAAAGTAGAAATAAAAATAATGGGGTGCAAAGGAGCAAAATAAATAAATAAATTAAATACAGTTGGGAAAGAGGTAGTTGATAGGGCTAAATTATATGTGGGCTATGTACATGTGCAGTAATCTGTGAGCTGCTCTGACAGTTGGTGCTTAAAGCTAGTGAGGGAGATAAGTGTTTCCAGTTTCAGAGATTTTTGTAGTTCGTTCCAGTCATTGGCAGCAGAGAACTGGAAAGAGAGGCGGCCAAAGAAAGAATTGGTTTTGGGGGTGACTAGAGAGATATACCTGCTGGAGCGTGTGCTACAGGTGGGAGATGCTATGGTGACCAGCGAGCTGAGATAAGGGGGGACTTTACCTAGCAGGGTCTTGTAGATGACATGGAGCCAGTGGGTTTGGCGACGAGTATGAAGCGAGGGCCAGCCAACGAGAGCGTACAGGTCGCAATGGTGGGTAGTGTATGGGGCTTTGGTGACAAAACGGATTGCACTGTGATAGACTGCATCCAGTTTGTTGAGTAGGGTATTGGAGGCTATTTTGTAAATTACATCGCCAAGTCGAGGATTGGTAGGATGGTCAGTTTTACAAGGGTATGTTTGGCAGCATGAGTGAAGGATGCTTTGTTGCGAAATAGGAAGCCAATTCTAGATTTAACTTTGGATTGGAGATGTTTGATATGGGTCTGGAAGGAGAGTTTACAGTCTAACCAGACACCTAAGTATTTGTAGTTGTCCACGTATTCTAAGTCAGAGCTGTCCAGAGTAGTGATGTTGGACAGGCGGGTAGGTGCAGGTAGTGATCGGTTGAAGAGCATGCATTTAGTTTTACTTGTATTTAAGAGCAGTTGGAGGCCACGGAAGGAGAGTTGTATGGCATTGAAGCTTGCCTGGAGGGTTGTTAACACAGTGTCCAAAGAAGGGCCGGAAGTATACAGAATGGTGTCGTCTGCGTAGAGGTGGATCAGAGACTCACCAGCAGCAAGAGCGACCTCATTGATGTATACAGAGAAGAGAGTCGGTCCAAGAATTGAACCCTGTGGCACCCCCATAGAGACTGCCAGAGGTCCGGACAACAGACCCTCAGATTTGACACACTGAACTCTATCAGAGAAGTAGTTGGTGAACCAGGCGAGGCAATCATTTGAGAAACCAAGGCTGTTGAGTCTGCCGATGAGGATGTGGTGATTGACAGAGTCGAAAGCCTTGGCCAGATCAATGAATACGGCTGCACAGTAATGTTTCTTATCGATGGCGGTTAAGATATCGTTTAGGACCTTGAGCGTGGCTGAGGTGCACCCATGACCAGCTCTGAAACCAGATTGCATAGCAGAGAAGGTATGGTGAGATTCAAAATGGTCGGTAATCTGTTTGTTGACTTGGCTTTCGAAGACCTTAGAAAGGCATGGTAGGATAGATATAGGTCTGTAGCAGTTTGGGTCAAGAGTGTCCCCCCCTTTGAAGAGGGGGATGACCGCAGCTGCTTTCCAATCTTTGGGAATCTCAGACGACACGAAAGAGAGGTTGAACAGGCTAGTAATAGGGGTGGCAACAATTTCGGCAGATAATTTTAGAAAGAAAGGGTCCAGATTGTCTAGCCCGGCTGATTTGTAGGGGTCCAGATTTTGCAGCTCTTTCAGAACATCAGCTGAATGGATTTGGGAGAAGGAGAAATGGGGAAGGCTTGGGCGAGTTGCTGTTGGGGGTGCAGTGCTGTTGACAGGGGTAGGAGTAGCCAGGTGGAAAGCATGGCCAGCAGTAGAAAAATGCTTATTGAAATTTTCAATTATGGTGGATTTATCAGTGGTGACAGTGTTTCCTATCTTCAGTGCAGTGGGCAGCTGGGAGGAGGTGTTCTTATTCTCCATGGACTTTACAGTGTCCCAGAACTTTTTTGAGTTAGTGTTGCAAGAAGCAAATTTCTGCTTGAAAAAGCTAGCCTTGGCTTTTCTAACTGCCTGTGTATAATGGTTTCTAGCTTCCCTGAACAGCTGCATATCACGGGGGCTGTTCGATGCTAATGCAGAACGCCATAGGACGTTTTTGTGTTGATTAAGGGCAGTCAGGTCTGGGGAGAACCAAGGGCTATATCTGTTCCTGGTTCTAAATTTCTTGAATGGGGCATGTTTATTTAAGATGGTTAGGAAGGCATTTTTAAAAAATATCCAGGCATCCTCTACTGACGGGATGAGGTCAATATCCTTCCAGGATACCCCGGCCAGGTCGATTAGAAAGGCCTGCTCGCTGAAGTGTTTCAGGGAGCGTTTTACAGTGATGAGAGGAGGTCGTTTGACCGCTGACCCATTACGGATGCAGGCAATGAGGCAGTGATCGCTGAGATCTTGGTTGAAGACAGCAGAGGTGTATTTAGAGGGGAAGTTGGTTAGGATGATATCTATGAGGGTGCCCGTGTTTAAGGCTTTGGGGAGGTACCTGGTAGGTTCATTGATAATTTGTGTGAGATTGAGGGCATCAAGTTTAGATTGTAGGATGGCTGGGGTGTTAAGCATGTTCCAGTTTAGGTCGCCTAGCAGCACGAGCTCTGAAGATAGATGGGGGGCAATCAGTTCACATATGGTGTCCAGAGCACAGCTGGGGGCAGAGGGTGGTCTATAGCAGGCGGCAACGGTGAGAGACTTGTTTTTAGAAAGGTGGATTTTTAAAAGTAGAAGTTCAAATTGTTTGGGTACAGACCTGGATAGTAGGACAGAACTCTGCAGGCTATCTTTGCAGTAAATTGCAACACCGCCCCCTTTGGCAGTTCTATCTTGTCTGAAAATGTTGTAGTTTGGAATTAAAATGTCTGAATTTTTGGTGGTCTTCCTAAGCCAGGATTCAGACACAGCTAGAACATCCGGGTTGGCAGAGTGTGCTAAAGCAGTGAATAGAACAAACTTAGGGAGGAGGCTTCTAATGTTAACATGCAAAAAGGCATCATAAGGCCAATGTGCGATCTCTAATGTTAAGTCCCGAGGTTCTGCACGCTTGAGTTAAAATACCTCATGACAAGCAGTAGACCTTACTATTTATCAAGAGAGTTTCCATCTATATTTTTCTGTGGTCTATTTGTCCCACCACAAACCAATGCTGGCACTAAGACTGCACTCCTCGTGGACATTGATTTTAATGCAGGAAAATTGAAATTCGTCTTGCCTCATTTCTACCAGCATGTCACCTGTGCAACTAGAGGGGAAAAAACTCTAGATCACCTTTACTCCACTCACAGAAATGCATACAAAGCTCTCCCTTGCCCTCCATTTGGCAAATTTGAGCATAACTCTATCTTGATTCCGCTTACAACCTAAAACTCAAACAGCGACTACCAGTGATGGGCTCAATATGGAAGAGGTCCGATGTAGCGGATGCAAAGCTACAGGACTGTTTTACTAGAACAAACTGGAATATGTTCACCTGATGGCATTGAGGAGTTTACCACATAAGTTACCGGCTTCATTAATAAGTGCATCGACGACGTCGTCCCCACAGTAACCATCCGTAAATATCCCAACCAGAGGCCATGGATTACAGGCGGTACACTAATCCGGACGCTTATAAGAAATCTTGCTACGCCCTCTGAGGAACCATCAAATAGGCAAAGCGTTAATACAGGACTAAGATTGAATCCCACTACACCAGCTCTGATGCTCGTTGGATGTGGCAGGGCTTGCAAATGATCACGGAGTACAAAGGGAAACCCAGCCATGAGCTGCCCAGTGACGCAAGCCTACCAGACGAGATACATTTATTTTCTGCTCGCTTCGAGGCAAGCAACACTGAACCATGCATGACAACACCAACTGTTCGGAACAACTATGTGATCACACTCTCTGTAGCTGATGTGATTAAGACATTTAAACAGGTTAACATTCACAAGGTGCAGGGCCAGACAAATTACCAGGACGAGTACTCAGAATATGCGCTGACTAGCAGGCAGGTGTCTTCACTGACATTTTTAACATCTCCCTAACCCTAGTCTGTAATGCCTACATGTTTCAAGCAGACCACCATAGTCCCTCTGCCCAAGAACACCAATGTAACCTGTCTAAAGGACACCAAGGTAACCTGTCACATCAACACCATCATCCCAGACACCCTGGACCCACTCCACTCTATTGCACTCCACACTTCCCTTTCCCACTTGGACAAAAAGAACACCTATGTGAAAATGCTGTTCAAAGACTACAATTTAGCATTCAACACCATACTGCTCTCCATGCTCATCACTAAGCTAAAGACCCTGGGACTGAACACCTCCCTCTGCAACTGGATCCTGGACTTCCTGAGGGACTGCCTCCTGGTGGTGAGAGTAGGCAACAACGCATCTACTACGCTGACCCTCGACACACGGGCCCGTCAGGGGTGCGTGTTTAGACCCCTCCTGCAATCCCTTTTCAACCACGACTGAGTGGCCGTGCACTACTCCAACACCATCATTAAGTTTGCAGATGACACGACGGTGGTAGGCCTGATCACCGACGAGGATGACACAGCCTATAGGGCAGAGGTCAGAGAACTGGCAGTGTGGTGGCAGGACAACAACCTCTCCCTCAATGTCAGCAAGAAAAAGGAGCTGATCGTGGACTACAGGAAATGGAGGACCGAGCACGCCCCCATTCACATCAACGACGCTGTAGTGGAGCAGATCGAGAGCTTTGAGTTCCTCGTGGTCCACATCACTAAGGATATATCATGGTCCACACACACCAACACAGGTATGAAGAAAGCACATCAATGCCTCTTCCCCCCAGGAGGATGAAAAGGTTTGGCATGGACCCTCAGATACGCAAAAAGTTCTACAGCTGCACCACTGAGAGCATCTTGACAGGCTACATCATCACTTGGTATGGCAACTGCTTGGCATCCGACCACAAGTCGCTACAGAGAGTAGTGTGTAATGCCCAATACATACAGTACATCAATTGTTTTATTTTTTTTCAAGCTCATTTCCTGCAATTCTATGTATTTTGACATGACTTAGGCCCATGACCAGGATGGACTTAATTTTTAAAATAATAATCACAGGTCAGGTGTATTCAGGATGCTTTGAACATTGAATGAACACAAATCAATTGATGACTTTGTTAATTTGAGATTTTGGGGGATTGAAATGTAAAGAAGCTTATGCAAATATGTTTTTATTAATATTTTAGAGGTTTGCTTTGACACTTTATTTAGACAGTAAGGAAAGAAGATGGGGAGACGGGCAAATTGAGTTGTATGTGACACGGCCGGGGAGTGTTAGCACTACACCACGGTTCTGCACAGGAAATACTAATATTAACAGTTGATGGCAGTGGGTAACCAAAACATAGATTGCCAACTAACTCTCACAGTTTCATGTCAGAATTAGTCATTCATCCATGTTTCTCTAATGTCAAACTAATTTCAAAGCAAGGAAGCTCTCCTGGAGGGTTGACCACCCCTGATCTATGTTTCCCAAGTACTGGATGGTTTGAAAATATTCTTGTTATAACAATTCATTTATCCAAATCACCATAATGAATATCAATATTCAGGTTATTGCGACCTACGAGTTTAAGATCCTTGTCATCATTTTACTCTACATAGACAAGGTATGCCAAGCATGTGCACAATACTAACATGTAAAAAAACATATTATATTTGAGGCCTGGAGCATTTAATATCCAATGCTTACTTGCGTGACTTGCAGTCCATGAATGGCTGCAAAAATAAATGTCCATTACATACACTGACCAGGTAAATCCAGGTGAAAGCTATGATCCCTTATTGATTTCACTTGTTAAATTAACTTCAATCACTGTAAATGAAGGGTAGAAGACAGGTTAAAGAAGGATTTCTTAAGTCTTGAGACAATTGAGGCATGTATTGTGTATGTATGCTAGGATATGGTCAGCATAGCAGCACCCACCCGTAGAACGCGCTCCAGCAGGTATATTTCACTGGTCACCCCCAAAGCCAATTCCTACTTTGGCCACCTTTCTTTCCAGTTCTCTGCTGCCAATGACACCCCAGTATCTCTACTTGCACATTCGTCTTCTGCACATCTATCACACCAGTGTTAAATTGCTAAATTGTAATTATTTCGCCACTATGGCCTATTTATTGCCTTACCTCCCTTATCTTACCTCATTTGCACACACTGTGTATGTACTTTTTTCTATTGTGTTATTGACTGTATGTTTGTTTATTCCAAGTGTAACTCTGTGTGGTTGTTTGTGTCGCACTCCTTTGCTTCATCTTGGCCAGGTCGCAGTTGTAAATGAGAACTTGTTCTCAACAAGCCTACCTGTCACGTTCTGACCTCTATTTCCTTTGTGTTGTATTTATTTAGTATGGTCAGGGCGTGAGTTGGGTGGGCAGTCTATGTTTGTTTCGGCCGGGCTAGAGTGGGCATCGAGCCAAGTGCCATGAAGCCGGCTCTACGCATCTGGTCTCCAGTGCGTCTCCTTGGGCCGGCTTACATGGCACCAGCCTTTTATTTTATTTATTTATTTTACCTTTATTTAACCAGGTAGGCAAGTTGAGAACAAGTTCTCATTTACAATTGCGACCTGGCCAAGATAAAGCAAAGCAGTTCGACAGATACAACAACACAGAGTTACACATGGAGTAAAACAAACATACAGTCAATAATAAAGTATAAACAAGTCTATATACAATGTGAGCAAATGAGGTGAGAAGGGAGGTAAGGGCAAAAAAAGGCCTTGGTGGCAAGGTAAATACAATATAGCAAGTAAAACACTGGAATGGTAGTTTTGCAATGGAAGAATGTGCAAAGTAGAAATAAAAATAATGGGGTGCAAAGGAGCAAAATAAATAAATAAATTAAATACAGTTGGGAAAGAGGTAGTTGATAGGGCTAAATTATATGTGGGCTATGTACATGTGCAGTAATCTGTGAGCTGCTCTGACAGTTGGTGCTTAAAGCTAGTGAGGGAGATAAGTGTTTCCAGTTTCAGAGATTTTTGTAGTTCGTTCCAGTCATTGGCAGCAGAGAACTGGAAAGAGAGGCGGCCAAAGAAAGAATTGGTTTTGGGGGTGACTAGAGAGATATACCTGCTGGAGCGTGTGCTACAGGTGGGAGATGCTATGGTGACCAGCGAGCTGAGATAAGGGGGGACTTTACCTAGCAGGGTCTTGTAGATGACATGGAGCCAGTGGGTTTGGCGACGAGTATGAAGCGAGGGCCAGCCAACGAGAGCGTACAGGTCGCAATGGTGGGTAGTGTATGGGGCTTTGGTGACAAAACGGATTGCACTGTGATAGACTGCATCCAGTTTGTTGAGTAGGGTATTGGAGGCTATTTTGTAAATTACATCGCCAAGTCGAGGATTGGTAGGATGGTCAGTTTTACAAGGGTATGTTTGGCAGCATGAGTGAAGGATGCTTTGTTGCGAAATAGGAAGCCAATTCTAGATTTAACTTTGGATTGGAGATGTTTGATATGGGTCTGGAAGGAGAGTTTACAGTCTAACCAGACACCTAAGTATTTGTAGTTGTCCACGTATTCTAAGTCAGAGCTGTCCAGAGTAGTGATGTTGGACAGGCGGGTAGGTGCAGGTAGTGATCGGTTGAAGAGCATGCATTTAGTTTTACTTGTATTTAAGAGCAGTTGGAGGCCACGGAAGGAGAGTTGTATGGCATTGAAGCTTGCCTGGAGGGTTGTTAACACAGTGTCCAAAGAAGGGCCGGAAGTATACAGAATGGTGTCGTCTGCGTAGAGGTGGATCAGAGACTCACCAGCAGCAAGAGCGACCTCATTGATGTATACAGAGAAGAGAGTCGGTCCAAGAATTGAACCCTGTGGCACCCCCATAGAGACTGCCAGAGGTCCGGACAACAGACCCTCAGATTTGACACACTGAACTCTATCAGAGAAGTAGTTGGTGAACCAGGCGAGGCAATCATTTGAGAAACCAAGGCTGTTGAGTCTGCCGATGAGGATGTGGTGATTGACAGAGTCGAAAGCCTTGGCCAGATCAATGAATACGGCTGCACAGTAATGTTTCTTATCGATGGCGGTTAAGATATCGTTTAGGACCTTGAGCGTGGCTGAGGTGCACCCATGACCAGCTCTGAAACCAGATTGCATAGCAGAGAAGGTATGGTGAGATTCAAAATGGTCGGTAATCTGTTTGTTGACTTGGCTTTCGAAGACCTTAGAAAGGCATGGTAGGATAGATATAGGTCTGTAGCAGTTTGGGTCAAGAGTGTCCCCCCCTTTGAAGAGGGGGATGACCGCAGCTGCTTTCCAATCTTTGGGAATCTCAGACGACACGAAAGAGAGGTTGAACAGGCTAGTAATAGGGGTGGCAACAATTTCGGCAGATAATTTTAGAAAGAAAGGGTCCAGATTGTCTAGCCCGGCTGATTTGTAGGGGTCCAGATTTTGCAGCTCTTTCAGAACATCAGCTGAATGGATTTGGGAGAAGGAGAAATGGGGAAGGCTTGGGCGAGTTGCTGTTGGGGGTGCAGTGCTGTTGACAGGGGTAGGAGTAGCCAGGTGGAAAGCATGGCCAGCAGTAGAAAAATGCTTATTGAAATTTTCAATTATGGTGGATTTATCAGTGGTGACAGTGTTTCCTATCTTCAGTGCAGTGGGCAGCTGGGAGGAGGTGTTCTTATTCTCCATGGACTTTACAGTGTCCCAGAACTTTTTTGAGTTAGTGTTGCAAGAAGCAAATTTCTGCTTGAAAAAGCTAGCCTTGGCTTTTCTAACTGCCTGTGTATAATGGTTTCTAGCTTCCCTGAACAGCTGCATATCACGGGGGCTGTTCGATGCTAATGCAGAACGCCATAGGACGTTTTTGTGTTGATTAAGGGCAGTCAGGTCTGGGGAGAACCAAGGGCTATATCTGTTCCTGGTTCTAAATTTCTTGAATGGGGCATGTTTATTTAAGATGGTTAGGAAGGCATTTTTAAAAAATATCCAGGCATCCTCTACTGACGGGATGAGGTCAATATCCTTCCAGGATACCCCGGCCAGGTCGATTAGAAAGGCCTGCTCGCTGAAGTGTTTCAGGGAGCGTTTTACAGTGATGAGAGGAGGTCGTTTGACCGCTGACCCATTACGGATGCAGGCAATGAGGCAGTGATCGCTGAGATCTTGGTTGAAGACAGCAGAGGTGTATTTAGAGGGGAAGTTGGTTAGGATGATATCTATGAGGGTGCCCGTGTTTAAGGCTTTGGGGAGGTACCTGGTAGGTTCATTGATAATTTGTGTGAGATTGAGGGCATCAAGTTTAGATTGTAGGATGGCTGGGGTGTTAAGCATGTTCCAGTTTAGGTCGCCTAGCAGCACGAGCTCTGAAGATAGATGGGGGGCAATCAGTTCACATATGGTGTCCAGAGCACAGCTGGGGGCAGAGGGTGGTCTATAGCAGGCGGCAACGGTGAGAGACTTGTTTTTAGAAAGGTGGATTTTTAAAAGTAGAAGTTCAAATTGTTTGGGTACAGACCTGGATAGTAGGACAGAACTCTGCAGGCTATCTTTGCAGTAAATTGCAACACCGCCCCCTTTGGCAGTTCTATCTTGTCTGAAAATGTTGTAGTTTGGAATTAAAATGTCTGAATTTTTGGTGGTCTTCCTAAGCCAGGATTCAGACACAGCTAGAACATCCGGGTTGGCAGAGTGTGCTAAAGCAGTGAATAGAACAAACTTAGGGAGGAGGCTTCTAATGTTAACATGCATGAAACCAAGACTATTACGGTTACAGAAGTCGTCAAAAGAGAGCGCCTGGGGAATAGGAGTGGAGCTAGGCACTGCAGGGCCTGGATTCACCTCTACATCGCCAGAGGAACATAGGAGGAGTAGAATAAGGGTGCGACTAAAAGCAATAAGAATTGGTCGTCTAGAACGTCTGGAACAGAGAGTAAAAGGAGGTTTCTGGGGGCGATAAAATAGCATCAAGGTATAATGTACAGACAAAGGTAAGGTAGGATGTGAATACAGTGGAGGTAAACCTAGGTATTGAGTGATGAAGAGAGAGATATTGTCTCTAGAAACATCATTGAAACCAGGAGATGTCATTGCATGTGTGGGTGGTGGAACTAATAGGTTGGATAAGGTATAGTGAGCAGGACTAGAGGCTCTACAGTGAAATAAGCCAATAAACACTAACCAGAACAGCAATGGACAAGACATATTGACATTAAGGAGAGGCATGCTTAGTCGAGTGATCAAAAGGGTCCAGTGAGTGGAGAGGTTGGTTTAGGGGGACGGCGATTTAGACAGCTAGCCAAGCCAACCGGTAGCAAGCTAGCATAGGATGGAGTCTGTTGTTAGCCACCTCTTGCGTTCGGTCAGTAGATTAGTGGGGTTCCGTGTGGTAGAGGGGATTAATCAAAATCACACAACAACAAAAATAAGAACAATAGATATAGTTATAGAGGCCCGAGAAGAAAACAATAATTCAAATAAATAAATTGTCCGATTGTCTATTCAGAATAGCAGCCGGAAAGACAGCTAACGGTTAGCGGGCCGCAGATGGGCGTTCCGGTAACGTCGCGACAGAGGAGCCAGCCGGATCTCCTTCAGGTAGATAACGTCGGCAGTCCGGTTGTGAAGGCCCGGTGGGGCTCCGCGTAGGCAGTGAAACGGGTCCGGATAGGTGACTGCAGCCCAGGAGTGAATGATGGAACTCAGGCGTGATTGACGGAGCTGGCTAGCACCGGAACAATCGATGTTTGCTCCGGAATCGACGAAAGCCGACTGTCACACGGATAGCAGCTAGCTAGCTGTGAGATCCGGGTATGAATGTCCAGAGAGCAGTTGAAATCCAGGGACATGGAGAGAAAAATTGGTCCGGTATGTTCCGTTCCGAGCCGCGCTGCGCCGTACAAAACTGGCGATAGATTTTCGATAGAATTCGAACTAAAGGACAGCCGATGACCACAAACCGTGGTTAGCTTCTGATTAGCTTCTGGGCTAGCTCCTGGCTAGCTTCTGGCTAGTTTCTGGCCAGCCTCCTGGAGTTTCTGGCTAGCTTCCTGAAGGATTGCAGATCTGAGGTAAATAATACTTTTTTATAAATATAAATTGGTGAGGCTGGTTGCAGGAGAGTGTTTAGAAGATGAGTTGATGGAAAATAAAAATAAAATGTATGTGAAAAAAGTTGTAAATATATATATATACAGGACACGACAAGACGAGGACAAAAGACGTCTGAACTGCTATGCGATCTTGGATGAGAACGAGAACGAGCCTTGCGCACGGTGTCCCCGGTTCGCCTGCATAGCCCAGTGCGGGCTATTCCACCTCGCTGCGCCTGCACGGCCCGGTCTATCCGTCACCACCTCCACGCACCAGCCCTCCGGTGGCAGCTCCCCGTACCAGGCTGTCTCTCCGGCCCATCCTTGCAGGGGCTCTCTCCTCTCCAGCGCTGCCGGAGTCTCCCGCCTCTCCGGCGCTACCAGAGCCTTCCTCCTCTCCAGTGCTGCCGGAGTCTCCCGCCTGTTCGGCGCTAGGAGAGCTACTCAGCCCAGCGTTGCCGGAGCTTCCCGTCTGCCCAGCGCCGCCAGCGCCGCCCGTCTGCCCAGCGCCGCCAGCGCCGCCCGTCTGCCCAGCGCCGCCAGTGCCGCCCGTCTGCCCAGCGCCGCCAGTGCCGCCCGTCTGCCCAGCGCCGCCAGTGCCGCCCATCTGCCCAGCGCCGCCAGTGCCGCCCGTCTGCCCAGCGCCGCCAGTGCCGCCCGTCTGCCCAGCGCCGCCCGTCAGCCAGGAGCCGCCAATGCCGCCCGTCAGCCAGGGGCCGCCAGTGCCGCCCGTCAGCCAGGGGCCGCCAGTGCCGCCAGTCAGCCAGGGGCCGCCAGTGCCGCCAGTCAGCCAGGGGCCGCCAGTGCCGCCAGTCAGCCAGGGGCCGCCAGTGCCGCCAGTCAACCAGGGGCCGCCAGTCAGCCCAGCGCCAGCGCCGCCAGTCAACCAGGGGCCGCCAGTGCCGCCAGTCAGCCAGGGGCCGCCAGTCAGCCAGGGGCCGCCAGTGCCGCCAGTCAGCCAGGGGCCGCTAGAGCCCCTCCGCCCGGAGCAGCTGCCCCTCCGTCCCGAGCAGCTGTCCCTCTGTCCCGAGCAGCTGTCCCTCTGTCCCGAGCAGCTGTCCCTCTGTCCCGAGCAGCTGTCCCTCTGTCCCGAGCAGCTTTCCCTCTGTCCCGAGAAGCTGCCCCTCTGTCCCAAGCAGCCCCTCTGTCCAGTGGGGTCATTGAGAGGGGTGGGCATGGTGAGTAAGCCACGGAGGCGGACAATAAGGCGGACTAAGACAATGGCGAAGTGGGGTCCGCGTCCCGCGCCAGAGCCGCCACCGCGGACAGACGCCCACCCAGACCCTCCCCTATAGGTCAAGGTTTTGCGGCCGGAGTCCGCACCTTTGGGGGGGGGGGGGTACTGTCACGTTCTGACCTCTATTTCCTTTGTGTTGTATTTATTTAGTATGGTCAGGGCGTGAGTTGGGTGGGCAGTCTATGTTTGTTTTTCTATGTTGTGGGGCAGTTCTATGTTTTCGGCCTAGTATGGTTCTCAATCAGAGGCAGGTGTCATTAGTTGTCTCTGATTGAGAATCATACTTAGGTTTCATACTGGGTTTCACTGTGTGTTTGTGGGTGATTGTTCCTGTCTTTGTGTAGTGTTCACCAGATAGGCTGTATTAGGTTTCACGTTCCGTTTGTTGTTTTCGTATTCATTTAGTTATTTCATGTATCGTCATTCATTAAAGAACATGAGTAACCACCACGCTGCATTTCGGTCCTCCTTTCAACAAACGAAGAACGCCGTTACACTACCTGGTTAAATAAAGGTTAAATAAATACAAATAAATAAATGTGGTATTAGGTGCCAAGCACAACGGTTTGAATGTGTCAAGAACTGCATTCACGCTCAACAATTTCTGGTGTGTATCAAGAATTATCCACCACCACCCAAAGGACATCCAGCCAACTTGACAGAACTCTGGGAAGAATTGTCACATGGGCCAGCATACCTTGGAATGCTTTGGACACCTTGTAGAGTCCATGCCCCAATGAATTGAGGGTTGTTCTGAGGGCAAATGGGCGTGCAACACAATATTATGAAGATGTTCCTAATATTGTGTACCATTCAGTGTATGTAATTAACCTGGCAAAATTGGGAAGAAGTGGAATAATAAAATAAATATGGGGAATAACACCATTTTTTTCCTTGACAAGCACACAAATTCCCCCATATTTAATTTGTTGACAACATTGAACAAGATAACAGTTTTTACAATTGTATAAATTCAGCAGAAAAATAACTTTCTCTTTTTCCATTCAGCTGCGTCTGCTCCACTCTAATCTTGAGGGCAGCTTTTTTCTTAAACGAGCATCCAATCCCCTTGATCCCTTACATAACTAGACCAATCATAAGCTTCAATGTGCAGCCGTTCAAAGTGCTGTGGCAGGACAGATAAGAGGTTCCAATTTTCAATTGGAGGCCCGATTTCAAAACGATTTGGAGGGACAATTGAAAGTTAATAAACTGACTATATAATGGACTAATTAGAAAAACTAAATAATTCTTAAATGGAAGAAGTTTGGAACCACCAAGACTCTTCCTAGAGCTGGTTGCTTAGGCAAATTGAGCAATCGGGAGAGAAGGGCCTTGGTCAGGAAGGTGACCAAGAACCTGATGGTCACTCTGATAGAACTCTAGAGTTCCTCTGTGGATATGGGAGAACCTTCCAGAAGGACAACCATCTCTGCAGCACTCCACCAATTAGGTCTTTATGGTAGAGTGGCCAGATGAAAGCCACTCCTCAGTAAAAGGCATGTGACAGCCCCCTTGGAGTTTGTCAAAAGGCACCTAAAGGACACTCAGACCATGAGAAACAAGAGTCTCTAGTCTGATGAAATCAAGATTGATCTCACGTCTGGAGGAAACCTGGCACCATCCCTACGGTGAAGCATGTTAGTGGAAGCATCATGCTGTGGGGATGTTTTTCAGTGGCAGGGACTGGGAGACTAGTCAGGAATGAGGAAAATATTAATTGAGCAATGTACAGAGAGATCCTTGATGAAAACCTGCTCCAGAGTGCTCAGGACCTCAGACTGGGGCGAAGGTTCACCTTCCAACAGGACAACAACCCTAAGCACACAGCCAAGACAAGTGGCTTCGGGACAAGTCTTTGAATCTCCTTGAGTGGTAGAGCCAGAGCATGGACTTGAATCCGATCTAACATCTCTGGAGAGACTTGACAGTTGCAGTGACGCTCCCCATCCAACCAGACAAAGCTTGAGAGGATCTGCAGAGAAGAATGGGTGAAACTCCCCAAATACAGGTGTGTCAAGCTTGTAGCATCATACCCAAGAAGACTGGAGGCTGTCATCACTGCCAGAGGTGCTTTAATAAAGTGTGGAGTACTTTGAATACTTATATAAATGTTATATTTCAGTTTTAATTTTGAAAATATGCAAACATTTCTACAAACCTGTTTTGCTTTGTCATTTTGGGGAATTGTGTGTAGATTGATGAGAAAAAAAATGAATGAATACATTTTGGAATGTAACGTAACAAAATGTGGAAAAAGTACACTGCATAATGAAACAATCCCTAGTAACCTAGTGTTTTGAGGGTGGACTGACTGTATTATTGGCATTAATAGACTGGTTTTATGCACAACAACTTTCTATCCAAGCTGGGAGAGTGCGCAAAGACGGCTCATGTCATGCAGGTTCAGGTAGACTATACATGACCGTTGTACATTCAACAAAATCAATGGGGAGCCGATATGTATGCTGTTGCATTGGAAATTCATAAAGCAAAGCTCAGGTAGCCTAGTGGTTAGAGAAAAAGGTTGCTAGATCAAATCCCTGAGCTGACAAGGTACAAATCTGTCGTTCTACCCCTGAACAAGGTAGTTGGTAGGCTTTCATTGTAAGTAAGAATGTGTTCTTAACTGACTTGGCTAGTTAAATAAAGGTAAAGCTATACATTCCCTGGCACAACAGAAAGCCTATCATCAATTCTGTAGGAACGCAGCCGCATAGACATGTCGCAATTTCAGCACCATGGACAGTGATACCTTGTGAATGGCCGTATGGCAACACGATTTGTTGTTTTTGAGGGGGAGGGGAGGGGGGAGCCCAATGCCGACCTTGCGGGGGTCCAGAGAAACTGCATTATGCCAGTGCTCTTCCTCTCTGTGGAGAGCGTATCTGACGCAGCTGCAGGGAACAGCAGGACTTTTTCTCAAGACATTGCAGAGTTAAGATTGGCTGTTGTAGATGGCTTTGGCTAGGTAACTGCAGTTTGACGTGACATAAAACAGAGTTTTCATCCTGATGCTGAGCTACTGCGTAGCAGGCAGCTAATTATTGTATGAAATATTTTTTGTAGAATGTTAATTCCCCATTTAATGAGGTGATTACAGTTACAGCAAGGTGATAATGGCTGGAGCAAATTTAGCTTGTTTATCTGTTCTCCAAATTGCATTTCAGTTTTTAAATTGTGTAGAAATGCAGTAAATGAGCTTAAAAAATGTTTGTTATTTTTTTTATAGGATTAGCTGAAATGATGCCCCTGCTCTGTGGTTTGGGCGGGTTTTTACTTCACTTCTTTCATGTAAGTTATACTGTAGCTGAACAGTGAACACATCTACAATAAGAGAGTACTGAATACGTGGGTGTATGTGTCTGTTAGAGTTTCAGATGCTTTCAAACAAAACCTGTGCTTTCAAACAGACCTTGTGCCTCATGACATTGGTCAGGGTCGCACCAACTGGTCATAAGGCTCCACAGTATGTTGTGAGACGGGGAGCAGTAGGACTATAGCAGCCTGTTCTTATACATGCAGGAAACCTCAACCCTGGCTGTCTCTTTATCAACTTGTTTCTGATTGTGATCCGTCGTCGACCAGGTGTCAAAATCAAAAGAGACACAGACAATGAGGAATCACAAATTGAAGATCAGAACTGTCAGTCTCGTTGGAATTTAAAAGTTGGTTAACCAACTGCCAGTGTTGTTTGATTGTGAAGGTTGACCAACAGCTCCAGACCCAGGGGCAGGACAGAATAACAATGTTTCCAGGTGTCAGATTAAATTGATTAGTGCTCTTGCATGTAACACGTTCACTACAATTAGATTGATTTGTGCTCAAGTAACCTGAAATCTCCCATCCTCTACATGGTAGACTCTTTGATTGCACAGTAAGAATGAAACGAGAAACTATATAGTCTACAGTCACACATTCAGAAACATTTCTTTTGACGATGGCTTTGATTTGCTTGCTACCGCATCCCATCGCTTGTCCTCAATTCAGAAAAAAAATGCTCAGTTTGGTCGGGCGGCCAGCTCTAGGAAGAGTCTTGGCGGTACCAAACATCTTCAATTTAAGAATGATGAAGGCCACTGTGTTCTTGGGGACCTTCAATGCTGCAGAAATGTTTTGGTACCCTTCCCCAGATTTGTGCCTCGACGCATTCCTGTCTCGGAGCTCTACGGGCAATTCCTTTCGACCTCATGGCTTTGTTTTTGCTCTGACATGCACTGTCAACTGTGGGACCTTATATAGACAGGTGTGTGCCTTTCCAAATCATGTCCAATAAATTGAATTTACCGCAGGTGGACTTCAAGCAAGTTGTAGAAACATCTCAAGGATGATCAAGGGAAACAGGATGCACCTGAGCTCAATGTCGAGTCTCTTAGCATAGGGTCTTAATACTTATGTAAATAAGATATTTCCGTTTTTTTTGCAAACATTTCTGAAAACATGTTTCTGCTTTGTCATTATGGGGTATTAAGTGTAGATTGATGAGGAAAATGTTTTATTTCATTCATTTTAGAATAAGGCTGTAGGCTACCTAAAAAAACGTGGAAAAAGTTTAGAGGTCTGAATACTTTCCAAATTCAAATCAAGTCAAATTAAATGTTATTAGTCAAGTGCACCGAATACAACAGTGAAATGCTTACTTATGAGCCCCTAACCAACAATGCAGTTGAGGTAATATGTACATGTAGGCAGAGTTATTAAAGTGACTATGCATAGATGATAACAACAGAGAGTAGCAGCGGTATGCAAATAGTCAGTGTAGCCATTTGATTAGGTGTCCAGGAGTCTTATGGCTTGGGCCTCTTGGACCTAGACTTGGTGCTCTGGTACTGCTTGCCATGTGGTAGCAGAGAGAACAGTCTATGACTAGGGTGGCTTGAGTCTTTGACAGTTTTTATGGCCTTCCTCTGACACCGCCTGGTACAGAGGTCCTGTATGACAGGAAGCTTGGCCCAGTGATGTACTGGGATGTTCGCACTACCCTCTGCAGTGACTTGTGGTCGGAGGCCGAGCAGTTGCCATACCAGGCAGTGATGCAACCAATGCTCTCGATGGTTCAGCTGTAGAACCTTTCGAGGATCTGAGGACCCATGCAAAATCTTTTCAGTCTCCTGAGGGAGAATAGGTTTTGTCGTGCCCTCTTCACGACTGTCTTGGTGTGCGTGGACCATGCTAGTTTGTTGGTGATGTGGACCCCAAGGAACTTGAAGCTCTCAACCTTCTCCACTACAGCCTCGTCGATGATAATGGGGGCGTACTCGGTCCTCTTTGCTCGGTCCTCTAAATTGTGGGAGCAAGAGGTTTCACTCTCGCCAAAATCTGTCCAAAATAAGCCCAATACGTTTCAATGGGTTTAATTTGGACCTCAGCTTCTCGCCTGCCTTCCCGCCTTTGGGACAACAACTCTCATTGTTAGGGCGGAGACATGAGCATCTCATCATTATATACAGATCTCTATTCTCCATAAAGCCATTCAGTTGTACAAACAGCCTTCCCTCCCTCTCCCAGGCATCCTCATGGTCCTAAAGTCAGCCATGAATATCGCTAAACTGCATTTGCCTTTTAATAGCTTATTTAAAATTGTTGGTGTTGAGCTAGGGTATACCATACCCACTCTGACGACCCCTGCCACAGAGACCAGAATGGTGAAGGAGAATCCCCTCACTGCATCACTGCCTCCAGCTCACACTGTGAAGGGCAACCAACTGTTGAGCTTGGATGACACAGACATAATTGAGATGCCTCGTATCACTCAGGGACATCTGTGGCACTATACACACTAGAATACACAACAGTTAGCCCATATTCTATGGGTCATGACTCAACCTCTGAAACCAATGCATGTTTTACATTTATCCAGTAGGGCTCATAAGAAAATATGAGAGAAAGAGAATGAACATAAAGACTACAAGATTGGGCTGAAAGGGGGCAACACTGGACAGATCCACTGGTACTCCTGTGCTGTTAGCGTCTCCTCCTTACCGCACATCCAAGCCTCGTCCCAGAGGAAAGAGGAGAGCTTGGACTTCTCAGATTATAGGCACTCCATTCACCCTGCGGAGCTTTTAACTCTCCTCTCAAACTGTCCATAATGCCTCTATCTATTCCCTCTGTGCCATTAAGATTATGTGGCCTTTCCAACCTGTTTCTCATCAGTATGATTTTCCAGATGGCTTCCCTGCCATTAAAGATAATCCATCATTTAGTTTGAGTTTTTTTCCTCTTTCTTCTCACACCTGGGATCTTTTTTTTATACATTTTGTCAGACAGCAGCTTTGTTACAGGCCAGTTAGACTGATATAAGACTATTTGCCTCTTTCTTTTTCATTTATATTTTTGGGGAACAATGAAAAAGTGGCTGTTATTGTTCATTTTAGCAAGTCAGCAATGGTAGGGTGGTTGTTGTGTAACCTGTGAGTCTTGGCCTGGGAAGGAAAGTTGTGAAAGGCTTTCCAAATTTGACAGATGGACATGACGCTAGGGTTAGTGGTGTGTTTAGGATTAGGGTTAGGGTTGAGAGGACATCAAATCAAATCACATTTTATTGATCACATACACGTGATTAGCAGATGTTATTGCGGGTGTAGTGAAATGCTTGTGCTTCTAGCTCCGACAGTGCGGCAATATCTAACAAGTAATATCTAACAAATTACACAACACATACCCAACACACAAATCTAAGTAAGAATGAATTAAGACTATATACATATGGACGAGTGATGTCAGAGCGGAATGGACTAAGATTCAGTAGAATAGTATAGGAAAACAGTGGCTGCGGTCCAAACACTTAAAAGACACACCCTATCCCCTCAGCCCTCAAATTAAGTGGACACTTCTGATGACATATCATGAAGTCAGGCAAGTATATACTTGCAGGGCAAAGGGCGAGGGAGGAAGGAATGATTTTTAAAGGGACCACCCTTGGCTGGAAATTTGTTACTCGTTCATCCCGCGATGATTGTGTCTTTAGCCACCGGTGGCTTGTGGGTGCTTTATACAGTGCCTTGCGAAAGTATTCGGCCCCCTTGAACTTTGCGACCTTTTGCCACATTTCAGGCTTCAAACATAAAGATATAAAACTGTATTTTTTTGTGAAGAATCAACAACAAGTGGGACACAATCATGAAGTGGAACGACATTTATTGGATATTTCAAACTTTTTTAACAAATCCAAAACTGAAAAATTGGGCGTGCAAAATTATTCAGCCCCCTTAAGTTAATACTTTGTAGCGCCACCTGTTGCTGCGATTACAGCTGTAAGTCACTTGGGGTATGTCTCTATCAGTTTTGCACATCGAGAGACTGAAATTTATTCCCATTCCTCCTTGCAAAACAGCTCGAGCTCAGTGAGGTTGGATGGAGAGCATTTGTGAACAGCAGTTTTCAGTTCTTTCCACAGATTCTTGATTGGATTCAGGTCTGGACTTTGACTTGGCCATTCTAACACCTGGATATGTTTATTTTTGAACCATTCCATTGTAGATTTTGCTTTATGTTTTGGATCATTGTCTTGTTGGAAGACAAATCTCCGTCCCAGTCTCAGGTCTTTTGCAGACTCCATCAGGTTTTCTTCCAGAATGGTCCTGTATTTGGCTCCATCCATCTTCCCATCAATTTTAACCATCTTCCCTGTCCCTGCTGAAGAAAAGCAGGCCCAAACCATGATGCTGCCACCACCATGTTTGACAGTGGGGATGGTGTGTTCAGCTGTGTTGCTTTTACGCCAAACATAACGTTTTGCATTGTTGCCAAAAAGTTCAATTTTGGTTTCATCTGACCAGAGCACCTTCTTCCACATGTTTGGTGTGTCTCCCAGGTGGCTTGTGGCAAACTTTAAACGACACTTTTTATGGATATCTTTAAGAAATGGCTTTCTTCTTGCCACTCTTCCATAAAGGCCAGATTTGTGCAATATACGACTGATTGTTGTCCTATGGACAGAGTCTCCCACCTCAGCTGTAGATCTCTGCAGTTCATCCAGAGTGATCATGGGCCTCTTGGCTGCATCTCTGATCAGTCTTCTTCTTGTATGTGCTGAAAGTTTAGAGGGACGGCCAGGTCTTGGTAGATTTGCAGTGGTCTGATACTCCTTCCATTTCAATATTATCGCTTGCACAGTGCTCCTTGGGATGTTTAAAGCTTGGGAAATCTTTTTGTATCCAAATCCGGCTTTAAACTTCTTCACAACAGTATCTCGGACCTGCCTGGTGTGTTCCTTGTTCTTCATGATGCTCTCTGCGCTTTTGACGGACCTCTGAGACTATCACAGTGCAGGTGCATTTATACGGAGACTTGATTACACACAGGTGGATTGTATTTATCATCATTAGTCATTTAGGTCAACATTGGATCATTCAGAGATCCTCACTGAAATTCTGGAGGGAGTTTGCTGCACTGAAAGTAAAGGGGCTGAATAATTTTGCACGCCGAATTTTTCAGTTTTTGATTTGTTAAAAAAGTTTGAAATATCCAATAAATGTCGTTCCACTTCATGATTGTGTCCCACTTGTTGTTGATTCTTCACAAAAAAATACAGTTTTATATCTTTATGTTTGAAGCCTGAAATGTGGCAAAAGGTCGCAAAGTTCAAGGGGGCCGAATACTTTCGCAAGGCACTGTATGTGCTACAGTTAATTATGAGTGCATGTCTACTTATATTAAATATATAATTATTAATATATGCCTACTGTATGATAGCTAGCAAATTAATGAGCTTTTAGCTGTTAGCCTGCATAGCTGGAACTTCTGAAGGGAAATGTTTTATTTCTACAATTTCCAAAATTACTTTTTACGTAGTAGCAAAATGTTTTTACTCACACAAAATGTGTTTTTACTTACACTTGTATGTTGACTTCTCCATTGATGTTGTTTTTAAGTTTTTGCAGACTTTTCTTAGCGAATGTACAATCGTCGGAAATTGAATTATGGGGAGTTTCAGGCCCCGAGTGAACATAATTGTACACTCACAAAGCCGACTGAAATCGAGGGCTGAGGGGCTTACATTGCAAACTTCCCTTGCTTGTCACGTGGGACTAGGTGGGTGCAGGAATCAGACACAGAGAGAGTTCCACTGGGGTTAAGTGCTTTTACTAAGGCACACAAAATAATCAGCCCAACAAATACAGGGCGCGGACATACAACGAGACAACCCAAAAACCACAGGGTGCCAAGATGCACACACGTAACATAATGCAATCCCGCACAAAACAAAGGCTTGTCTACCTACTAAATATAGGGGAGCTCATTAAACCAAACAACAGAAACACAGATGAAACTAATAAGACAAAACAAACAGACAAACGAAAAAGGGATCGGTGGCAGTTAGTAGGACGGTGACGACCGCCGAGCACCACCCGAACAGGCAGGGGAGCCAACTTCGGCGGAAGTCGTGACATCGCTTGGCTAATCATTTGGACCACCCTCCAAGATGGCGACGGGGATTCCCCCAAGATCATAAGGCGAGGGTAAGTGAACGAGGGTGTGTCTTTGGAACACAGCCTGTATATACAGTGGGGAGAACAAGTATTTGATACACTGCCGATTTAGCAGGTTTTCCTACTTACAAAGCATGTAGAGGTCTGTAATTTTTATCATAGGTACACTTTAACTGTGAGAGACGGAATCTAAAACAAAAATCCAGAAAATCACATTATACGATTTTTAAGTAATTAATTTGCATTTCATAGCATGACATAAGTATTTGATCACCTAACAACCAGTAAGAATTCCGGCTCTCACAGACCTGTTAGTTTTTCTTTAAGAAGACCTCCTGTTCTCCACTCCTTACATGTATTAACTGCACCTGTTTGAACTCGTTACCTGTATAAAAGACACCTGTCCACACACTCAATCAAACAGACTCCAACCTCTCCAAAATGGCCAAGACCAGAGAGCTGTGTAAGGACATCAGGGTAAAATTGTAGGCCTGCACAAGGCTGGGATGGGCTACAGGACAATAGGCAAGCAGCTTGGTGAGAAGGCAACAACTGTTGGCGCAATTATTAGAAAATGGAAGAATTTCAAGATGACGGTCAATCACCCTCGGTCTGGGGCTCCATGCAAGATCTCACCTCGTGGGGCATCAATGATCATGAGGAAGGTGAGGGATCAGCCCAGAACTACACGTCAGGACCTGGACAATGACCTGAAGAGAGCTGGGACCACAGTCTCAAAGAAAACCATTAGTAACACACTACGCCATCATGGATTAAAATCCTGCAACGCACGCAAGGTCCCCCTGCTCAAGCCAGCGCATGTCCAGGCCCATCTGAAGTTTGCCAATGCCCATCTGGATGATCCAGAGGAGGAATGGGAGAAGGTCATGTGGTCTGATGAGACAAAAATAGAGCTTTTTGGTCTAAACTCCACTCGCCGTGTTTGTAGGAAGAAGAGGATGAGTACAACCCCAAGAACATCATCCCAACCGTGAAGCATGGAGGTGGAAATCACTCGTTGGGGATGCTTTTCTGCAAAGGGGACAGGACGACTGCACCGTATTGAGGGGAGGATGGATGGGCCATGTATCGTGAGATCTTGGCCAACATCTTCCTTCCCTCAGTAAGAGCATTGAAGATGGGTCGTGGCTGGGTCTTCCAGCATGACAACGACCCGAAACACACAGCCCGGGCAACTGGCGGGAGGGGCTCCATAAGGAGGGGCTCCATAAGAAGCATCTCAAGGTCCTGGAGTGGCCTAGCCAGTCTCCAGACCTGAACCCAATAGAACATCTTTGGAGGCAGCTGAAAGTCCGTATTGCCCAGCGACAGCCCCAAAACCTGAAGGATCTGGAGAAGGTCTGTATGGAGGAGTGGGCCAAAATCCCTGCTGCAGTGTGTGCAAACCTGGTCAAGAACTACAGGAAATGTATGATCTTTGTAATTGCAAACAAAGGTTTCTGTAACAAATATTAAGTTCTGCTTTTCTGATGTATCAAATACTTTTGTCATGCAATAAAATGCAAATTAATTACTTAAAAATCATACAATGTGATTTTCTGGATTTTTGTTTTAGATTCCGTCTCTCACAGTTGAAGTGTACCTATGATAAAAATGACAGACCTCTACATGCTTTGTAAGTAGGAAAACCTGCAAAATCGGCAGTGTATCAAATACTTGTTCTCCCCACTGTACAATTGAGATGAGTAATGCAAGCTATGTAAGCATTATTAAATGAATGAGATACTGTAGAATAGTATAGAAAACAGTATATACACATGAGATGAGTAATGCCAAATGTAAACATTAAGTGACTAAGATACCGTAGAATAGTATAGAAAACAGTATATACACATGAGATGACTAATGCCAAATGTAAACATTAAGTGACTAAGATACTGTAGAATAGTATAGAATACAGTATATACATATGAGATGACTAATGCCCAATGTAAACATTAAGTGACTAAGATACTGTAGAATAGTATAGAAAACAGTATATACACATGAGATGACTAATGCCAAATGTAAACATTAAGTGACTAAGATACTGTAGAATAGTATAGAATACAGTATATACATATGAGATGACTAATGCCAAATGTAAACATTAAGTGACTAAGATACTGTAGAATAGTATAGAATACAGTATATACATATGAGATGAGTAATGCCTGATATGTAAATATTATTAAAGTTACTAGTGTTCCGTTCCTTAAAGTGGCCAGGGATTCCTAGTCTATGCCTATAGACAGCAGCTTCTAATGTTAGTGATGGCTGTTTAACAGTCTGATGGCTTTGAGATAGAAGCTGTTTTTCAGTCTCTCGGTCCCAGCTTTGGTGCACCTGTACTGAGCTCGTATTTTGGATGATAGCGGGGTGAACAGGCAGTAGCTCGGGTGGTTGATGTCCTTGATGATCTTTTTGGCCTTCCTGTGACATCAGGTGCTGTGGGTAGTGGGTAGTTTGCGTGGGTAATGCGTTGGGCAGACCGCACCCCCCTCTGGAAAGCCTTTTGGTTTCGAGTGGTGCAGTTGCTGTACCAGCCGGTAATACAGCCCGACAAGATGCTTTCAATTGAGCATCTGGGTTTTAGGTGACAAGCCAAATTTCTTTAGCCTCCTGAGATTGAAGAGGCTCTGTTGCGCCTTCTTCACCACACTGTTTGTGTGGGTGGTCCATTTCAGTTTGTCAGTGATGTGTACGCCAGGGAACTTGAAGCTTTCCACCTTCTCCACTGTGGTCCCGTCGATGTAGATATAGGGGGGATGCACCCTATGCTGTTACTTGAAGTCCATGATCATCTCCTTTGTTTTGTTGATGTTGAGTGAGAGGTTGTTTTCCAGGCATCACACTACCAGAGCCCTCACCTCCTCCCTGTAGGCTGTCTCTTCATCGTTGATAATCAAGCCTACAACTGTTGTGTCGTCTGCAAATTTGATGATTGAGTTGGAGGCGTGTTTGGACATGCAGTCAGGGAGCACAGGAGTGGGCTGAGCAGCACCCTTGTGGGGCCCCAGTGTTGAGGATCAGCGAAATTGAGGTGATGTTTCCTACCTTCACCACCTGGGGGTGGCCAGTAAGGAAGTCCAGGACCCAGTTGCACAGGGCGGGGTTCAGACCCAGGGCATCAAGCTTAATGATGAGCTTGGAGGGTACTATGGTGTTGAATGCTGAGCTATAGTCAATAAACAGCATTCTTACATAGGTATTCCTATGAATCTAGGGTTAGGGTTAAGGGTTCAAATGTTATTTCCTGGTCTGTGATGTCGATTAGGGAGTTTAGCTAGTGTGCAAACCCAGTGTCTTCCTTCCTGTTGATTGTGTTTATGATAGCCGTAAGATATTCAGGTACCTGCAGGTACATCCAAGACACAAAACTCATACTGAACCATTGTATCACCATGGAGACTCAAACTTTCTCACATCAATTATTCCAAATTAAAACTTCTTCACCCTGTGTAAGAATATTAAAAAATATACAACTTTCCTTGTTAGGGAAGTTTGTTTCCTGGCTAAATTTTCATCAAAAATGTGTCTTTTGTTATGACTTTCAGTTTGGACACAAACTTGTTGTTGATGTATCCGAACTAAAAGTTACAACCTGGCTACAGTGTTGCCCCAAATAAAATGTTTAGTTTGGACTTAACGACAACAACCCTAGCAACACAATGTATTCATTTAGCTACGTGTTGAATGTAAACACACTGAAACAAATAATTAAATACAACATAAAATGTTTCTCTATGTACTGTAATCTCTAGCTCATTCTGCCTCGGAAGCAAGATGCGCGTCTCATGCTCCCCCATTCTAGCAGGTAGCCTAACGGTTAAGAGTGGTGGGCCAGTAACCGCAAGGTTGTTGGTTTGAATCCCAGAGCCAACTAGATAAAAGATCTGTCTTTGTACCCTTGAGCAAGACTGCTAAATGACTAAAATATGAACATGTAGAACCATTAGTTCTCAACAAGTTAAATGATAAAACCTGAAGCTAAATCCTTTCCAATGCACTGAAAATTGATAGCTAAGTACTAATATACAAGACAAGATAAATAGTCAAACAAAAACTCCATAAACCACACATCTTCAGATTGTTCTGAAGTAAATACAGCTTTTCTGTTGTTTAAAATACACTGGAGAGGGCATTTTTAATAAACTTCACAGTGAAATAACACAACCTGATTGACTGAAGGTGTGAGGTGTAGATTCAATCAGATCAAACGTTAACTGGCGATAACCGACACCCGCATAGCTGATGCTTTGGCATGTGGGAGGTGTAAATGCACTGGAGCTGTCAAATTGGTGAGCAGCTGCTTTTGTGATCATCAAGTGACACCTGTCCCACTCTGTAGAACTGTACAAGAACATTAGCCATAATTCTCTCTCCCGAAAGCAGCCTTTATTGTCGCGGTGATTTTAAAGCACATCTAAAACAAATTCTTCCAAAATATCACCAACATGTATCCTGCCCCAAGAGAGAAAACAATGTGCTGGACCATGTACATCACTCTCAAAAGAGTGAATATTCACAAAACCGCTGGCCCAGATGACATACCAGGCTTCGTCCTCACAGTGTGTGCTGACCAGCTGGTTGGGCGTCTTCACGGACATCCCCACCTACTTTAAGGCGACCACCATTGTCCCAGTGCCCAAGATAAACAAGGTAACATTCCCAAATGACTATCGCCCCATTTCACTCACCCCGGTCATCATGAAGTGCCCTCAGTTGCGCTATATAAGATGAAAGGGAGTTCCACACACTCATGGCTCTGTATAATACTGTACGTTATAATACTGTACGTTTCCTTGAATTTGTTCTGGATGTGGGGACTGTGAAAAGACCCCTGGTGGCATTTCTGGTGGGGTAAGTGTGTGTGTCAGTGCTGTGTGTAAGTTGACTAACGCTTCTTATGAAAACAATCTTGCCAATCACACTGGACCCACTCCAATTTGCCTACTAATTACATTTCCAGCTTTATTCACACGGTTGTAACACATCTGGACAAGAGGAACTATGTGATAATTCTGTTCATTGACTATGGTTCAGCAATCAAGTTATTGTTCCCTCCAAGCTAGAAACGAAGATCAGAGCCCTGAGTCTGGAATACCACCCTCTGCAACTGGGACTTCCTCACCACAGGCTGTGAGGATTTTCACTGGGGCCAACCAGGGTGTGTCCTTAGCTTGTTCACCTAAGTCTGTGTAGCTTTGATGACACCAACTCCATCATCAAGTTTGCCTCAGTAGTCCCGAGTCTGCAGAGAACTGCCAGGACTTCGGATCAATTGAGAAACTAAAATGTTCTATTCCTGTATCGCTCTCTCAAGTTTTTTATCATTCATGAAAATAGTCATGGCCTCTAAACCTTCTGGAAATCCTGGAACCTGCCGGGGTTTTCTTTCTCAAAGCTCCCTTATTCTTGAGCTGCAGCCATCTTCGTTCCCTTCGGACCGGTCGAAGATAGCGTATACGGCAGTTTAGGGGCAACAATCCGCCATTTGTTGTCATCTGGAGGATTTCATGGCAGAAGTGAGGAAGGTATTCGATTCTCCGGTATCCAGGAGAGAGGTGGCCAGTAAGCGTCTTGAATTACGTCAAAACTCCCGTAGTGTGGCAGACTACGTGGTTGATTATCGTACGTTGGCTGCCGAGAGTGCCTGGAATCCGGAGACTCTTTTCGATACCTTTGTTCATGGATTATCTGAGGTGGTAAAAGATGAGCTAGCTGCTCGGGAATTACCGGTGGACCTTGACTCCCTCATTGCACTCACCATTATAATTGATGGATGCCTAAGGGAATGCAGGAGTGAGAGGAGGTCTGGTTTCAGGCACAATCATTCATCCGCTATGGCTTGCTCACCTTCGAAGGAATCTCAAAGATCCCAAACTCAGTTTTTCCGAGAGGATCCGATGCGCCCCGAACTCCCTCGTGAATCATCAACGACGGGTGAGTTGGATACTCCTGAACCTATGGAAGAGCTAGGTTATAGGTTGGGGAACACTCACGTAGGCTGAGTTCAAACTGTTGTCTGTACTGTGGAGGGGCAGGACATTATATTATTATTATTATACCTGCCCTGTTAGGAAACCCTTGTCCCTTGTCTCTGGTGGGTACAAGTACTCTGGTGAGCCAGACTGGGAGTTCCCTAATTCCCATCACCCGCACACCTTTTTTTGTGCTTTTGCTGTGGGGAGACCAATCTAAGTCTCTCAGAGTGCTCATTGACTCTGGGGCTGATGAAAGTTTTATGGATGCTACTATTGCTTCTGAGCTTGGTATTCCCACTTAACCTCTCTCGGTTCCCATGGATGCTAGGGCACTGGACGGCCAATCAATAGGTAGAGTCACCCATAGTACTGTGCCCATTCATATATGGGTTTCAGGTAACCACAGTGAGACCATACAGTTCTTCCTCATTGCATCTCCCCATGTTCCGGTTGTCTTGGGATTTCCATGGTTCCAAAAACACAACCGACTGAACAACGAGCTCCATCCTGGGTTGGAGCCCATTTTGCGATTCCCACTGTCTTCAAGCTGCACAGCCTTCCCTGAGATGTCTTCCTCAGGACATTAGCAAGGCTTTGGATGTTCCTACCATTCCCACTGAATAACATGACCTCCTTGAAGTTTTCAGTAAGGTACGTGCTACTTCCTTCCCCCACACGGTCCTTATGATTGTGCCATTGATCTTCTCCCAGGCACCACACCACCTCAGGGTCAGCTGTATTCTCTATCGGGGTGGAGACCAAGGCTATGGAGGAGTACATGGAGGAGTCTCTGGCTACTGGGGCCGTCCGTCCATCTGCATCTCCTGCCGGCGCAGGGTTTTTCTTTGTGGAGAAGAAGGACAAGACCCTGCGTCTGTACATTGACATCGTCTCAAACCCGCAGAGAGGAGGCAACTGAGAACTCCTGGCGGTCAAGATGGCGTTGCAAGAGCGGAGGCACTGGGTGGAAGGAGCAGAACAGCCATTCTTGGTCTGGATCGACCATAAAAATGTGGAATATCTCCGTACAGCAAAGCGCCTTAACTACAGACACTCTCGGTGGGCTCTCTTGTTTACTAGATTCAACTTCACTATTTCCTACCGCCCAGGGTCCAAAAATATTAAGGGTTGATGCTCTCTCCCGCCTATACAGTTCCTCTACCACACTCTCAGTCTCCGAAACCATTCTCCCTAACTCATGCCTTGCAGCCACAGTGGGGTTGGCGTATCGAGACCCTGGTTTGCTAGGCACAACACTCCCAGACTGGGCCTGAAGGGGGCCCAGCTAACCGGCTGTTTGTCCCTAACTCAGTCCGGTCCTGGATCCTGGAATGGGCTCAATCCTCCAGGTTAACCAGTCACCTAAGTTGGTGGCCCACAATGGTGGCCCACAATGGTTCCTGACGTCTCTGCCTTCGCCGCCGCATGCACGGTGTGCGCCCAGAACAACAACTTCTTCTGGACTTCTTCAGCCACTACTGGTTCCTCATCGTCCCTGGTCCCATATCTCTCTGGACTTCGTCACTGGACTTCCCCCGTCTGACGGCAACACCATCATTCTAACAGTTCTCTAAGGCCGCTCATTTCATCCCTAACTCTTAAAAAAGTGTTAAACAAATCCAAATATATTTTATATTTGAGATTCTTCAAAAAGGCACCCTTTGCCTTGATGACAGCTTTGCACACTCTTGGCATTCTCTCAACCAGCTTCACCTGGAATGCTTTTACAACAGTCTTGAAAGAGTTCCCACATATGCTGAGCACTTGTTGGTTGCTTTTCCTTCAGTCTGCGGTCAGACTCATCCCAAACCATCTCAATTTGGTTGAGGTCGGGTGATTGTGGAGGCCAGGTCATCTGATGCAGCACTCCATCACCCTCCTTCTTGGGAAAATAGCCGTTACACAGCCTGGAGGTGTGTTGGGTCATTGTCCTGTTGAAAACAAATGATAGGCCCAATAAGCCCAACCCAGATGGGATCGCTGCAGAATGCTGTGGTGGCGATGCTGGTTAAGTGTGCCTTGAATTCTAAACAAATCACAATGTCACCAGCAAAGCACCCCCACACCATAAGACCTCCTCCTCCATGCTTTACGGTGGGAAATACATGCAGAGATCATCCGTTCACCCCCTCTCACAAAGACATGGTGGTTGAAACAAAATATCTCCAATTTGGACTCCAGACCAAAGGACAAATTTCCACCTGTCTAATGGCTATTGCTCATGTTTCTTGGCTCAAGCACGTCTCTTCTTCTTATTAGTTTCCTTTAGTAGTGGTTCCTTTGCAGCAATTTGACCATGGAGGCCTGATTCACACAGTCTCCTCTGAACAGTAAATCAGCTAGAAAGATGTGTCGGCATCGAGTAATTGTCTCTGGCCCCCTTCCAGTTAGGGGGAGTGATGAGCTCTACAGCAGTCTCACAACTCAATCATTGGTTGAAAACTGTTTTCTGCCCCTCCAAAAAGATAGAATTTGTAGATAATTGGCCCTATTTCTGGGACTCACCCACAAACAGGACCAAGCCTGGCCTGCTGAGAAGTGATGGACTCCATCCTAGCTGGAGGGGTGCTCTCATCTTATCTATGAACATAGACAGGGCTCTAACTCCTCTAGCTCCACAATGAGATAGGGTGCAGGACAGGCAGCATGCTGTTAGCCAGCCTGCCAGCTCAGTGGAGTCTGCCACTAGCATAGTGTCTGTGCCTCGATCTAGGTTGGGCAAAACTAAACATAGCAGTGTTCGCCTTAGCAATCTCACTGGAATAAAGACCTACCCCATTCCTGTCATTATTGAAAGAGATTGTGATATCTCAAAATAGGGCTACATAATGTTAGATCCCTCACTTCCAAGGCAGTTATAGTTAATGAACTAATCACTGATCATAATCTTGATGTGATTGGCCTGAGTGAAACATGGCTTAAGCCTGACGAATTTACTGTGTTAAATGAGCCCTCTCTTCCTGGTTACACTAGCGACCATAAGGCGACTAATGTTTACAATAGCAAATTTCTATTTACAAAAAAAAGACTGCATTTTCATCTTTTGAGCTTCTAGTCATAAAATCTATGCGGCCTACTCAATCATTTTTTATAGCTACTGTTTACAGGCCTCCTGGGCCGTATACAGCATTCCTCACTGAGTTCACTGAATTCCTATCGGACCTTGTAGTCATGGCAGATAATATTCAAATTTTTGGTGACTTTAATATTCACTTGGAAAAGTCCACAGAACCACTCCAAAAGGCCTTCGGAGCCATCATCGACTCAGTGGGTTTTGTCCAACATGTCTCCGGACCTACTCACTGACACAGTCATACTCTGGACTTAGTTTTGTCCCATGGAATAAATATTGTGAATCTTAATGTTTTTCCTCATAACCCTGGACTATCGGACCACCATTATTATTACGGTTGCAATCGCAACAAATAATCTGCTCAGACCCCAACCAAGGATCAATAAAAGCTGTGCTATAAATTCTTGGACAACCCAAAGATTCCTAGATAACCCTTCCAGACTCCCTCCACCTACCCAAGGACGTCAGAATACAAAAATCAGTTCCTCTAACTGAGGAACTAAATTTAACCTTGCGTAATACCCAAGGTGCAGTAGCACCCCTAAAAATTAGGGGTGCAACTGTATTTTCTGTATACCATTTCCCTGGTATACAGAAAATACACAAGCCCTGAAATGGTGCTACACCAAACTGGAAGTCTTCCGACTAGCTTGGAAAGACAGTACCGTGCAGTATCGAAGAGCCCTCGCTGCTGCTCGTTCATCCTATTTCTCCAACTCAATTGAGGAGAATAAGAACAATCCCAAATGTATTTTTGATACTGTCGCAAAGCTAACTAAAAAGCAGCATCCCCCAAAAGAGGATGGCTTTAACTTCAGCGTGATAAATTCATGAACTTCTTTGACGAAAAGATCATGATCATTAGAAAGCAAATTACGACTCTTCTTTACACCTGCGGAATTCTCCAAAGCTCAGTTGTCCTGAGTCTGCACAACACTGCCAGGACCCTGGATCAAGGGAGACACTCAAGTTTTTTAATACTATATCTCTTGACACATTGATGAAAATAGTCTTGGCCTCTAAACCTTCAAGCTGCATATTGGACCCTATGCCAACTAAACTACTGAAAGAGATGCTTCCTGTGCTTGGCCCGCCTATGTTGAACATAATAAATGGCTCCCTATCCACCGGATGTGTACCAAACTTACTAAAAGTGGCAGTAATAAAGCCTCACTTGAAAAAGCCAAACCTTGACCCAGAAAATATTCAAAAAATATCGGCCAATATCGAATCTTCCATTCCTCTCAACATTTTTTGAAAAAGCTGTTGTGCAGCAACTCACTACCTTCCTGAAGGCAAACAATGTATACGAAACGCTTCAGTCTGGTTTTAGACCCCATCATAGCACTGAGACTGCACTCATGAAGGTGGTAAAGTACCTTTTAATGGCGTCAGACCAAGGCTCTGCATCTGTCCTCATGTTCCTAGACCTTAGTACTGATTTTGATACCATCGATCACAACATTCTTTTGGAGAGATTGGAAACCCAAATTGGTCTACACGGACAAGTTCTGGCCTGGTTTAGATCTTATCTGTCGGAAAGATATCAGTTTGACTCTGTAGATGATTTGTCCTCTGACAAATTTGATTTGTCCTGTTCCTCAAAGTTCAGTTTTAGGACCACTATTGTTTTCACAATATATTTTACCTCTTGGTGATGTCATTCAGAAACATAATGTTAACTTTCACTGCTATGCGGATGATACACAGTTGTACATTTCAATGAAACATGGTGAAGCTGCAAAATTGACCTCCCTGGAAGCCTGTGTTTCAGACATAAGGAAGTGGATGGCGGCAAATATTTTACTTTTAAATTCGGACAAAACAGAGGTGCTAGTTCTCATTCCCAAGAAACAAAGAGATCTTCTGTTGGATCTGACAATTAATATTGATGGTTGTACAGTCGTCTCAAATAAAACTGTGAAGGAAGTCCGCGTTACATAGGACCCTGATCTCTCTTTTGACGAACATATCAAGAATTTTTCAAGGACAGCTTTTTTCCATCTTCGTAACATTGTAAAAATTTGAAACTTTCTGAAACTGATGCAGATAAATGTATCCATGCTTTTGTCACTTCTAGATTAGACTTCTGCAATGCTCTACTTTCCGGCTACCTGGATAAAGCACTAAATAAACTTCAGTTCGTGCTAAACACGGCTGCTAGAATCTTGACTAGAACCCCAAAATTTGATCATATTACTCCAGTGCTTGTCTCTCTACACTGGCTTCCTGTTAAGGCTAGGGCTGATTTCAAGGTTTTACAGCTAACCTACAAAGCATTGCATGGGCTTGCTCCTACTTATCTTTCCGATTTGGTACTGCCGTACATACGTACTCTACGGTCACAAGACGCAGGCCTCCTTACTGTCCCTAGAATTTCTAAGCAAACAGCTGGAGGCAGAGCTTTATTCTATAGAGGCAGGGCTTTGTTCTATTCCATTTTTATCGAATGGTCTGCCTATCCATGTAAGAGATGTAGACTGTCTCGAACTTTAAGTGTTTATTGAGGACTCATCTCTTCAGTAGGTCCTATGATTGAGTGTAGTCTGGCCCAGGAGTGTGAAGGTGAATGGAAAGGCACTGGAGCAATAAACCGCCCTTGCTGTCTCTACCTGGCCGGTTCCCTTCTCCCCACTGGGATTCTCTGCCTCAAACCCTATTGCAGGAGCTGAGTCACTGGCTTACTGGTGCTCTTCCATGCCTCCCCGAGGAGGGGTGCATCATGTCTTGCCAGGCTTTTTTCACTATACTCGAGTCACTGACGTTATCTTCCTGTCCGGTCTTGCGCCCCCTCTGGCTTGTGTGGTGGGGGAGATCTTTGTGGCCTATACGCCTTGTCTCAGGTTAATAAGTTAGTGGTCTGTTGATAACCCTCTGGTGGTGTGGGGCTGTACATTGGAAAAGTGGGTGGAGTTATATCCTGCCTGGTTGGCCCTGTCCGAGGGTATCGTCGGACGGTGCCACAGTGTCCCCCAACCCAACCAATCTCAGTCCCCATGCTGCAATATTCTATATGCTGTGGGTTAGGGTCAGTCTGTTCTATCTTGTGTATTTCTCCCTTCTTATCGGGTGTCCTGTGTGATATTAATTAAGTATGTGACCTCTAATTCTCCCATCTCGCTCTCTCTCTCTCTCTCTCCTCCCAGAGTATTGGCTATATACTGTAGAATAATGACATTCGATTTTAAAATCATAAAATTGAATAATGAGAATTTCTATCTGCCTAATCAAGGTGTAGATTACATCTCACATTCCAATGTTCCAACTTGTAAACAAGGCTGCATGGGATTTCTCTTAATGGCACTCTGTGCAGCCAACGGTAATGCCTGCTTTAGGTATAATGCCGGGAGCCGCTTGTGGATTGATAGCTCTAACGCAGTTCCACCTCCAACACCGCCAAAACAACTGCTATGCTTAGGTCGGCTAAAGCGGATATGATTTAATCAAGCCCTAAGTCGCATTAGCGAGGGTTTTTATTGATGGATTTATTGATAGATTACATAATGCCAATAGACAGTTCAGCCAGGGAGAACCAAACATTTTTCAGAATTTCATTGACTTTTTCTGTGACCTTGAACCTGCCAAGAGTAGAGTGGGACTGCCTGGTGCTAAATGTGTGTGAGTGCCTTATTGATGTATTAATTATAGAGTTAAGCAATAAGGCCCGAGAGGGTGTGGTATATGGTCAATATACCACGGCTAAGGGCTGTTCTTATACACGATGCAACTCAGAGTGCCTGGATACAACCTATAGCCGTGGTATATTGGCAATATACAAAAAAGCCCCAAGGTGCCTTATTGCTATTATAAACTGGTTGACAATGTAATTACAGCAGTAAAAACAAATGTTTTGTCATACCCGTGGTATAGGGTCTGATATACCACGGCTTTCAGCCAATCAGCATTCAGGGCTCGAACCACCCAGTTTATAATACCAGATAACCTCTGCCTCACTGCATCCCTGCTGACGTACAGTTCAGACAACTAGAAGATAATATGCTGTAAGATACAGGGCTTTATTTTTGGCTGGAGATAAGTCAGTGCTAGTGTCAAACGCACGCTCTTTGGCAATTTCAACTTGTAAAAGCGAACGCTCTGCTAGCGCCAGGGTTGGTCATTTACCTGTTTATATCAGCTTGCTTACGCTGAGGTGGGAGGGGTGGAAATATTTGAGGCAGGTACTTAAAAAAGTGCGCCAATGTGCCCATTTCAAGCAGCGCTTCTGGTGATATTTAAGACTCACCAAAAGCTGGTCTTAGAGGTAAAGCAATTGGTTATGGCATTAATTTTGACAGCGGAGGCGCACAGTAGCCTAATCAGCAGTCAATAGTCATTCCCGTTTTATTTTTATATTGAACATTATTTTTGTCCATGCAGCTTCTGTGAAAAGTTTGGACTTCAGTGCCATGAAGAAGTATTTGCCCCCTTTCTGATTTTCTCTATTTTTGACAATTATTGTTTTTAGATCTTCAACCAAAGCCTCAAATTAGAAAAAGGGTACTGTATTTTTTTGTGAAGAATCAACAACAAGTGAGACACAATCATGAAGTGGAACGACATTTATTGGATATTTCAAACTTTTTTAACAAATCAAAAACTGAAAAATTGGGCGTGCAAAATTATTCAGACCCTTTACTTTCAGTGCAGCAAACTCTCTCCAGAAGTTCAGTGAGGATCTCTGAATGATCCAATGTTGACCGAAATGACTAATGATGATAAATACAATCCACCTGTGTGTAATCAAGTCTCCGTATAAATGCACCTGCACTGTGATAGTCTCAGAGGTCCGTTAAAAGCGCAGAGAGCATCATGAAGAACAAGGAACACACCAGGCAGGTCCGAGATACTGTTGTGAAGAAGTTTAAAGCCGGATTTGGATACAAAATATTTCCCAAGCTTTAAACATCCCAAGGAGCACTGTGCAAGCGATAATATTGAAATGGAAGGAGTATCAGACCACTGCAAATCTACCAAGACCTGGCCGTCCCTCTAAACTTTCAGCTCATACAAGGAGAAGACTGATCAGAGATGCAGCCAAGAGGCCCATGATCACTCTGGATGAACTGCAGAGATCTACAGCTGAGGTGGGAGACTCTGTCCATAGGACAACATATTGCACAAATCTGGCCTTTAAGGAAGAGTGGCAAGAAGAAAGCCATTTCTTAAAGATATCCATAAAAAGTGTTGTTTAAAGTATGCCACAAGCCACCTGGGAGACACACCAAACATGTGGAAGAAGGTGCTCTGGTCAGATGAAACCAAAAATGAACTTTTTGGCAACAATGCAAAACATTATGTTTGGCGTAAAAGCAACACAGCTCATCACCCTGAACACACCATCTCCACTGTCAAACATGGTGGTGGCAGCATCATGGTTTGGGCCTGCTTTTCTTCAGCAGGGACAGGGAAGATGGTTAAAATTGATGGGAAGATGGATGGAGCCAAATACAGGACCATTCTGGAAGAAAACCTGATGGAGTCTGCAAAAGACCTGAGACTGGGACAGAGATTTGTCTTCCAACAAGACAATGATCCAAAACATAAAGCAAAATCTACAATGGAATGGTTCAAAAATAAACATATCCAGGTGTTAGAATGGCCAAGTCAAAGTCCAGACCTGAATCCAATCAAGAATCTGTGGAAAGAACTGAAAACTGCTGTTCACAAATGCTCTCCATCCAACCTCACTGAGCTCGAGCTGTTTTGCAAGGAGGAATGGGAAAAAATGTCAGTCTCTCGATGTGCAAAACTGATAGAGACATACCCCAAGCGACTTACAGCTGTAATCGCAGCAAAAGGTGGCGGTACAAAGTATTAACTTAAGGGGGCTGAATAATTTTGCACTCCCAATTCTTCAGTTTTTGATTTGTTAAAAAAGTTTGAAATATCCAATAAATGTCGTTCCACTTCATGATTGTGTCCCACTTGTTGTTGATTCTTCACAAAAAAATACAGTTTTATATCTTTATGTTTGAAGCCTGAAATGTGGCAAAAGGTCGCAAAGTTCAAGGGGGCCGAATACTTTCGCAAGGCACTGTAGGTAGGGGTAAAGTGACTAGGGAACAGGGTAGACAACAGACTGAGCTCTACCAGCAGCATATGTGGGGCAGTATCAGCAGCGTATGTGGTGGGTGCGAAAGTGTGTCTGTGTGAGTGTGTGTGTGGAGTCAGTATGCATGTGTGTGCATGTGTTGTGTGTGTGGGAGTGTGTTGGTGTATGTGTGTTCAGTGTGTGCATATAGAGTCAGTACAAGACAGTTAGTTCAAAAAACTATGTAGGGTATGTAAACATGTAGGGTATGTAGGATATGTAAACATTGTGTTATATTAAGTAGCATTGTTTAAAGTGGCTATGGTGTTATGGTGTTAAATGCTGAGCTGTAGTTAGGTATTCCTCGTGTCCAGATGGGTTAGGGCAGTGTGCAGTGTGGTTGAGATTGCGTCGTCTGTGGACCTATTGGTGCGGTAAGCAAATTGGAGTGGGTCTAGTGTGTCAGGTAGGGTGGAGGTGATATGGTCCTTGACTAGTCTCTCAAAGCACTTCATGATGACGGAAGTGGAAGACGGACCTTAGCTTTCTTGGGAGCAAGAACAATGGTGGCCGTCTTGAAGCATGTGGGAAAAGCAGACTTGGATAAGGATTGATTGAATATGTCCGTAAACACACCAGCCAGCTGGTCTGCGCATGCTCTGAGGACACGGCTAGGGATGCCGTCTGGGCCTGCAGCCTTGCGAGGGTTAACACGTTTAAATGTTTTACTTGCGTCAGCTGCAGTGAAGGAGAGTCCGCAGGTTTTGGTAGCGGGCTGTGTCAGTGGCACTGTATTGTCTTCAAAGCGAGCAAAGAAGTTGTTAAGTCTGTCTGGGAGCAAGACGTTCTGGTCCGCGACGGGGCTGGTTTTCTTTTTGTAATCCGTGATTGACTGTAAACCCTGCCACATGCCTCTTGTGTCTGAGCCGTTGAATTGCGACTTTACTTTGTCTCTATACTGACGCTTAGCTTGTTTGATTGCCTTGCGGAGGAAATAACTACACTATTTGTATTCGGTCATGTTTCCGGTCACCTTGCACTGGTTAAAAGCAGTGGTTCGCGCTTTCAGTTTCGCGCGAATGCTGCCACCAATCCATGGCTTCTGGTTGGGGAATGTTTTAACACTTGCTGTGGGTACGACGTCGCCAATGCACTTGCTAATAAACTCGCTCACCGAATCAGCGTATTCGTCAATGTTGTTGTTTGACGCAATGCAGAACGTATCCCAATCCACTTGATCGAAGCAATCTTGAAGCGTGGAATCAGATTGGTCGGACCAGCGTTGAACAGACCTGAGCGCGGGAGCTTCCTGTTTTAGTCTCTGTCTATAGGCAGGGAGCAACAAAATGGAGTTGTGGTCAGCTTTTCCGAAATGTGGGCGGGGGAGGGCCTTATATGCGTCACGTAAATTAGAATAACAGTGATCCAGGGTTTTACCAGCCCTGGTAGCACAATAGATATGCGGATAGAATTTAGGGAGTCTTGTTTTCAGATTAGCCTTGTTAAAATCCCCAGCTACAATGAATGTAGCCTCAGGATATGTGGTTTCCAGTTTACATAGAGTCAAATAAAGTTTGTTCAGGGACATCGAAGTCACAGCTTTCTTCCTGGGAAGGAGAGGACCAAAGCGCAGCGTCGTAAGTGTCCATGGTTTTAATAGGAAAACTCTAACATGAACACAACTACAAAACAAGGAACGTGAAAACCCGAAACAGTCCCGTGTGGCACAAACACTGACACAGGAAACAATCACCCACAAAATACCCAAAGAATATGGCTGCCTAAATATGGCTCCCAATCAGAGACAACAATAAACACCTGCCTCTGATTGAAAACCAATCCAGGCAACCATAGACTTACCTAGACACCTAAAAGAACACAACCCCATAAATCTACAAAAACCCCTAGACAAGACCAAACACATAAATCACCCATGTCACACCCTGGCCTAACCAAAATAATAAAGAAAACAAAGATAACTAAGGCCAGGGCGTAACAATCGATGTGTCTGCTTGGGGGGGAATATATGCGGCTGTGATTATAATCGAAGAGAATTCTCTTGGTAGATAATGCGGTCGACATTTGATTGTGCGGAATTCTAAGTCAGGTGAACAGAAGGACTTGAGTTCCTGTATGCTGTTATGATCACACCACGTCTCGTTAATCATAAGGCATACCCCCCCCCCCGCCCCTCTTCTTACCAGAAAGATGCTTGTTACTGTCGGCGCGATGCGTGAAGAAACCAGCTGGCTGTACCGACTCCGATAGCGTGTCTCGAGTGAACCATGTTTCCGTGAAGCAAAGAATGTTACAGTCTCTTATGTCTCTCTGGAATGCTACCCTTGCTCGGATTTCATCAACCTTGTTGTCAAGAGACTGGACATTGGCGAGTAGTATGCTCGGGAGCGGTGCGCAATGTGCCCGTCTCCGGAGCCTGACCAGAAGGCCACTTTGTCTGCCCCTTTTACGGTGTTGTTGTTTTCGTTCGCCGGCTGGGATCCGATCCATTGTCCTGGGTGGTGGGCAAAACAGAGGATCCTCTTCGGGAAAGTCGTATTCCTGGTCGTAATGATGGTGAGTTGGCTGAAATCCTTCACAATTATTTGGGCCTTCCTCTGACACCGCCTGGTAGAGAGGTCCTGGATGGCAGGAAGGTCAGCTCCAGTATTGTACTGGACTGTACTCAACACCCTATGTAGCTCCTTGCGATCGGGTGCCTTGCATTATCCTCATGAGGGGGTCATGCCCTTTTCACAACTGTGTCGATGTGTGTGGACAATGTTAATTCCTTAATGATCTGGACACTGAGGAATTTGAATCTCTTAACCAGCTCCATTACAGCCCCATTGATGTGGATGGGGCGTGCTCGCCCTTCCATTTCCTGTAGTCCACGATCGTCTCCTTTGTCTTGTTGACGTTGAGGAAGCAATGCTAGGTCTCTGACCTCCTCCCTATATGCTGCCTCATTGTCATTGGTGATCAGTCCTACCACCATCTTTTTTTGTCAGCAAACTTGATGGTGTTGGAGTCAATCGTGGCCACGCAGTCGTGGGTGAACAGGGGGTATAGGAGGGGACTAAGCAAACATCCCTGAGGTACCCCTGTGTTGATGGTCAGTGTGGCGGATGTGTTGTTGCCGCACCACCTGGGGGCGGCCCGTCAGGAAATCCAGGATCCAGTTGCAGAGGGAGGTGTTCAGTCCCAGGGTCCTGAGCTTGGTGATGAGCTTGGATGGGACTATGGTGTTGAATGCTGAGCTGAAGTCAATTAACAGCATTCTTATATAGATATTTATTTTGTCCAGGTGGGTGAGGGCAGTGTGAAGTGCAACTGAGATTGCACCATCTGCGGCATAATCTTTTGGATAGGTATGTAATTGGAGTGGGTCCAGGGTGTCTAGGATGGTGTTGATGTGAGTCATGACCAGCCTTTCAAAGTATTGCAGTATTGAGTTGGAGAGTTTGATGACTTTGATGACTTGAGACTTGACTTGATAGAAAAAAAATACTTGAGTCTTGATTTGGACTTGGAGCCTCAAGACTTGACTTTTACTTGAGACTGATGGCTTGAAATTATCTGGCCAGGTTTTGTAATGCTTTGTCACTCATTTTGTAGCAGAGTCTATGTGGATTATTCTACATGCAGACAGAGACAGTAGCCACAGCATCACCACTGTAAAAAAAACTACTTGCTAGTTGCAACAGATTTGCTAGTGAAACGCACACTCAACACTCTGAATGGGCCAGCAAACTGTCAATCAACACAGGACGGGTGAGCTAGCGAACAGATTGCTGATTTTCTGTACAGCTATTGTTTCGTGTGCAGCTCTAACATGAACATGTAGGGAGAAAAGATTGCCATAATAAATAAATATGCAGATCCAATAATTGTTTGGTGATTAAAAATATTAGCTGTTTACTTTGGAAGTGTAACGATCGTCGTAGGTGAAAGAAGGAGAGGACCAAGGTGCAGCGTGGTACATGTTCATGATCTTTTAATTACACTGAACACTAGAACAAAAATAACAAAAACGGAACAAACAAAACAGTCCTGTCTGAGACAGAGACAGAAAACAACTACCCACAACTCAAGGGCGAAACCAGGCTGCCTTAGTATGGTTCTCAATCAGAGATAAAGATTGACAGCTGCCTCTGATTGGGAACCATACCAGGCCAAACACATAGAAATACAAACATAGAACAAAACATAGAATGCCCACCCCAACTCACGCCCTGTGCACGCTCAAGTTTTCAGTTTTTTTTTGTCTTATTTCTTGTTTGCTTCACAATAAAAAATATTTTGCATCTTCAAAGTGGTAGTCATGTTGTGTAAATCAATTGACACACCCCCCCAAAAATCTATTTTAATTCCAGGTTGTAAGGCAACAAAATAGGAAAAATGCCAAAGGGGTGAATACTTTCGCAAGCCATTGTAGGCCTACTGGTCTTTTGGTGTGTAACAATTACTTGAAATTGATTTACTTATAAATCTTGCATTTGGAATTCGTTGTTAAAATGAATTATTAGCCTACTGTGGGAAGACGCTCTCCAAACTCCCGCCAGTGGAGAGTGCTTTTTTTCTGTTGAAATGTTTGCTTTTGCTTTCACACGTTTAAATGTACATGTGAAAATCTATATTAAACCTATATTGCACTTAATACTAAAATAATTGCTAGCATTTCATCATTCCATCCCAGTGCCATTTGTTGCAACACAGAGACATTTCTGTTTCATGTTCGATAGATCTACGATACATTTTCATTTAGCCAACCATTTCTTATCCTGCTCTAAGTGGGTGTGTTGTTTATAGTGCACATCAACGTTTCGAAGACTCATGAGGTAGAAGTTCTGTTTATTTCATTCAATGTATGGTTTCCTTTGTTCATATTTCCTGGGTTATGTTGGAGTTCTGTGTGTCTGTGTCCTATGTCTGTCATTTTTGTAGAATGCTTTGGAGTCAGAACGCTGAGTAAGAGAAAATGATTGAAGTGTCATTCAAAATAATTATTGATGATTAAGACAAATTTACCAATGTAACAATGAATGTGGAAATTGTCTTTTACATTGTAGAACCAGTTTTTATTGGTTGCAATTGCCAATTTCATAATTGTATGCTTCTGGGGGCAAGTGGTGATGTTATGTAGGCCTACCTGTTGAGCTCCTGTCAGTCTTGCCCTGTACCTGTGTCCGTTCGGATAGGACATGTTAAGCCTAATCCAGAGGTTATTTCTTTTGGGCTTTTGCCCATGTATATTTAGTACATTTATTTGTATATTTTGTATGATATGACGCTTCCACAAAGACCTTTAAATAAGTCTACACTCTGAGCACGTCAACCTGCCATCTGCTGATTTCATGCCCTTATGACTGCTACAAGGTCCCTATTTTACAATTAGAGTAGAACAAATTATCAAAAGGGCTGTCTGGTAGCCTTAATAATTAGACAAAGATTCATTGTTGAAGTAATTGTACTTGACTTGGCTTGAGACTTGACTTGAAAACTTGGGACTCGACTCAACTTGACTTGCTCTTAGAATGCACAACTTAGACTTGACTTGAGTCTTGACCCGTTCTACTTGGGACTCGACTTGAGACTCTGACCTTGTAACTTGAGACTTGCTTGTGACTCTAAATATAGTGACTTGGTCCCACCTCTGCTACAGAGCGATAGTCATTTAGGGAGGTTCCCTAGGCATTCTTGGGAATGGGGACTAGGGGTGTCTGCTTGAAACAAGGTGGTATTACAGACCGGGTCAGGGATAGGTTGAAAATGTCAGTGAAGACAGTTGCCAGTTGGTCATTGCATGCTCTGAGTACGTGTCCTGGTATTCCGTCTGGCACCTCAGCCTTGCGAATGTTAACCTGTTTAAAGGTCTTACATCGGGTATGGAAGCGAGATAACACAACAGTCTGGAACAGCAGATGTTATCATGCATGGTTCAGTGTTGCTTGCTTCAAAGCAAGCATAGAAAGCACTTAGCTCATCTGGTAGGCTCCCGTCACTGAGCAACTCGCGGCAGGGTTTCCCTTTGTAGTCCTTGATAGTTTGCAAGCCCTTCCACATCCATCAAGCATCAGAGCCGGCACAGTAAAACATTTTTAAAAATGTATTTTAAAGTAGGATTCGATTTTAGCCCTGTATTGATGGCTCGACGGAGGTCAGTATGGATGTTGCCTGTAATCCGGTATGGTCTATTTGGGCGCGTCGTCATCGATGCACTTATTAATGAAGCCGTTAACTGATGTGGTGAACTATTCAACGTTATCGGATGAATCCCGGAACATATTTCAATCTGTGCTAGCGAAACAGTCTTTTAGCTTAGCATCCCTTTCACCGCACAACTTCCACATTGAACGCGTCACTGGTACTTCCTGTTTGATTTGCTAAATGGAGGGTGAGTGAGGGCCTTTTTATTGCAGTAGACAAGCCTTTATGCCCAAATATTGATATAATAATCATCATATCGAAGTAAACTTGGAGTCATATGATGATATGGTGTGTGGTTCCCCCACTACAACTCGGAAACCATGCAGTTTAACAAAACTTCACAGGGTGGTTAAAAGTGCATGATGATGATGCTCTTTTCCAATAAATATTGAGGGTCTTATTCCGGTGAAATGATGATAGATGTTTGACTGCCATTTGACAAAAACAAATATTCTCACTCTTATCCATAATAATCTCATCATGTAGACTAGCCTACTGTACCAGCACAGCCTACCAGCACTGTAACTGTGAGCTGTTGGCTAGAGTGCACGTGCCAAAACCAGAGTAGACACATTTGCTATTTAACTTAAGTTCAAAATGCAATATAAAGTCCTTTTGGTGGAAAAAAGCACATCTTTTCATAATGCAGATGTGAGAATATTTGCATGAAAATCTATCGCCCATTGGATGGAAAACTAGCTAATGACAGTCATTCAATTAGCCCATGTCGGCTAACATTTATTTTATTGGTAAGTTTGTCTATCCAGCTATCTAAACTTGTAGTAATCATGGTCAAATCACTGCCCAGGGCATTGGGAAAATTTAGGCTAGAGAAAAGACTGCCTCCTACTGGCTCTCCAACAACACATCCAGAAGCAGTTTGTCTCTCATACAGGGACCGACCAGGACTAACCCTGCTTAGCTTCAGAGGCATTCCAGCAGTAGGATGCAGAGTGGTATGATGATGGCTATTGGGCAATGATTCTCTATATTATACATTACTTGTTTTGTCACATACACTGACATTAGGCAACATTTTAGAATTTTTCCAACCCGTAAATGGCAGGGCGATTTCTTTATACTGTACATTTAAACCAGTTGTTAACTGTGTATGTTGCTGGTTATTATTACAGTATAATAACTGTTTTATAATAAGAAAATGTTACGTTAAGATTCCAATCATACGGTTTGTAGAGTAGCAGTAGTAACAACCTGACAGGGGAAGTGAGAAAAATACTAGGAAATTAATCATAAAGTAGCAGAGAAGGAGTACAAAATGGTTGTTAAATGCAATATATCCACATTAACAGTTACCTGGTTTTCAGTACAGTATGAATGGCCATGGCCCTAAGGCTGATTGGACGGTGCCAGAGTAAGTGCCCCTCTGTAAGGCCCCACTTAGCCTTGTACATTTTCCCATTTGTAAGTTAATATTTGTCTGCATCCTTTTCTCAAAAGTCACTTGAAATTAGCATTTAAAACCTGTTTTTCAAAAACAAATTATCCCCATAGCAAAATGTGTCCCAACCCAATGTCAGAGTCAATCTTACGCCCCTGGCCTGGTGAACTAAATAAATCTTGGTTATTAACTATGTTTGGCATGTCCATGTCCAGACTACAATTTACAGTGGGCCTAGCCCCTACAGTATATCAGTGTGAATGCTATAGCCTACTTTTAATAATGTATTTCCATATTGAAACAATGCAATTAGAACAATGAGGACTGCAAACATGTTCAAAATACAGTGGGGCAAAAACATATTTAGTCAGCCACCAATTGTGCAAGTTCTCCCACTTAAAAAGATGAGAGAGGCCTGTAATTTTACAGTTCAACTATGACAGACAAAATTAGAAAAAAAATCCAGAAAATCACATTGTAGGATTTTTAATGAATTTATTTGCAAATGATGGTGGAAAAAAAGTATTTGGTCAATAACAAAAGTTTATCTCAATACTTTGTTATATACCCTTTGTTGGCAATGACAGAGATCAAACGTTTTCTGTAAGTCTTCACAAGGTTTTCACATACTGTTGCTGGTATTTTGGCCCATTCCTCCATGCAGATCTCCTCTAGAGCAGTGATGTTTTGGAGCAGTTGCTGGGCAACACAGACTTTCAACTCCCTCCAAAGTTTTTCTATGGGGTTGAGATCTGGAGACTGGCTAGGCCACTCCAGGACCTTGAAATGCTTCTTACGAAGCCACTCCTTCGTTGCCCGGGCGGTGTGTTTGGGATCATTGTCATGCTGAAAGACCCAGCCATGTTTCCGTTATTTATGTCCAAGTAGTTGCTTTTGTTAGTGTCAGGTACACATATCCAAACGCTTGGACAAAAACTTCAAAAAGTTATATTACAGGTTGAAGAAACATTTCAAACTAAGTATAGAATCAATCATTAGGATGTTTTTATCATAAATCTTCAATAAAGTTCCAATTGGAGAATTCCTTTGTGTCTACAGATATCATGTGGAATGCGCTTGACCAGGAAATGGCTCTCTGCCAGTAAGCTGACTCATTCAGCTTTTAGTCAGTCCCACAACACAGCAGAAGCCTCATTCAAGTTATTAAAGACGGTTGACATCTAGTGGAAGCCCGCGGAAGTGCAACTTCATTCATATCCCAATGTGAATTCAATAGGGCCTGGGTTGAAAATATACCAACCTCAGATTTCTCACTTCCTGTTTTGATTTTTTCTCAGGTTTTTGCATGCCATAGGAGTTCTGTTATACTCGTAGACATCATTCAAACAGTTTCATAAACTTCAGAGTGTTTTATATCCAATACTAATAATAATATGCATATACTGTATTAGCAACTGAGACTGAGTAGCAGGCCGTTTACTCCGGGCACCTCTGGGCACCTTTTATCCAAGCTACTCAATACTGCCCCTGCAGCCATAAGAGGTTTTAAGGGCCATAATGGGTACAGTGGTTGTGAGCGCTGCACTCAGGAAGGGGTCTATGTCAAGAATCACATGACATTCCTAGATAAAGCAGCTACACTCCGCACAGATGATCAGTTTTCGAGACAGGAAGATGAAAATCACCATAAAGGACAATCTCCTGTTACCCTGTAGAACATAGACATGGCCACAACATTCATTCTTGACGACATGCCCCTTGTTTGTCTTGGAGTGACTCGGAAGTTGATGTATTTTTAGCTGAAAGGGGATTTTTCTTGTAGATTGGGATCTCAGACAGTGAGAGCCACCTCTGAGAGGTAGGTGTCAATCAGACAGTACATTCCAATGGAGTTTCAGAAAAATCCAAGAGAATTGGAAGAAATACACAGATAGAAAGCAACTGAATTCCGCCAATTCTTATTATACACAGGCCCTGTCGTGTTGCAAGACATCCTTTCCTCCTCCCAACGACAGCAACTTCTTGACTCTTTCCTTTGCCATGTACTTGATGCTTTGCCCTGCCTTATGCTGTTACTCCTGTGACTATACAGATGACCTCATGAAACACTTCCTCAGTGAGTTTGAGAATTTGCATGGCATTGAAGAGTTGACCTACAATGTCCATAATATAACTATTTTGGCAGAGGATGTGAGGAGGTTTGGGTCCTTAGATAGGGTCAACTTTTCCTTTTGAAAACTATATGAAAAAGTTGAAGAAAGTCTGCCGGAAACCTCAATTTGTTCTCTAACAAATGAATCACCAAATTACTCATGAGAGGACATTCCCATCCAAAAAGAGAACCGAGGACAATAAACATTCTCTGAAAAGAACACACTCTAGAGGCCCAACCATTCCCTCACTCCCTCACTGCACCCAGTTTTTTATGGCTATATTTGAACAGTTCAGCCTGGCCACCACTACTGGGAACAACTGTGAACCTGTTAAGGATATGGCAGACATATGCCCCCTTTGGAGAGATTGGGTACCCCTAGTAAACTGAAAAAAAAATCTGTCAAAAATTGCTAATATATGCATATAAAAATTATTATTGGATAGAAAACACTCTAAAGATTCTAAAACCGTTGGAATTATGTCTGTAAGTATAGCAGAACTCACAGGGCAGGCATTCTTCCAAACTAGTTTTTGTGGTCATGAAAGTTGGAGCAACTTTGACGTCATCGCTCCCACCCTTCCCAACCAGTTATGATTCTGGGGAGACTTTCTATCTCTTCCGCTAGATGTCCTCTTTCAGTAGAGCTTTGAATCGTTCAAATCCCGCGAGAATTGACCCTATGGGAGTGAAATTAGTGCGTGCCACGAGAAAATAAGCTGTGCGTAGGGGCGCGAATTGGTCCCAGCCATTCCTTTGTTCCAGCACTCAAGAGAAGGGCAGACGATGGCCGATTGAATTGAAGTTTGTTTTGTGTGTCTAAAACATCATAAAGCTTGCTTCTGCACTTAGTTTGACCTGTTTAGTCGACATATAATATGTCATTTTGAAGTTTTGATGCGCAACTTTTCCGGACCAGAGGACGTTTTGGGTGCATTTCAGCTGATGTTATTAGCAGTAGCTAATACAAAGACGCAAGACTTGAAACCAAACGATGTATTGGGTAAGTATGAAGCCTTCCAGAACATTCTGAACGAAGACCATCGAAGGTAAGGGAATATTTATGCTTAAATCTGTGTTTCTGTTGACTCCAACATTACGTAGAAATGTAGCTTGTAACTGAGCGCCGTCTCAGCATATTGAATAGTGTGCGATTTCTGTAACGTTAAAAATAAATCTAACAAAGCGGTTGCATAAAGAAGCAGTGTATCTTTCTAACTATATGTAGAACATGTATATTTAGTCAAAGTTTATGATGTCTATTTACGTTATCTTGCCGCGCTACCTAGATTTCCTGCGGGCATTTTTGAGTAATTTCTGAACGTGAACTCACTGTAAATGGACATTTATGGATATAAATGGCATATTATTGAAAAAAAAAAAATGTACTGTGTAACATGTCCTATTACTGTCATCTGATGAAGATTTTCAAAAGGTTAGTGAACGATTTATTTTTTAATCCTGCGTTTGTTGATTGCATGTTTTGGCTATTCAAATGAGCTGTGTCTGGTGGTGGTTTGACATATATATGTGCTATGTTTTCGCCGTAAAACATTTTAGAAATCTGACTTGCTGGCTAGATGAACAATGTGTTTATCTTTCATTTGAGCTATTGGACTTGTTAATGTGTGGAGGTTAAATATTTTTAAGAATATTTTTGCGTTCCATGCGCCACCGTTTCAGCTGAACGTGAGAGGGTTGATTCCCAATTGGGAACCAATATCTTAGACAGGTTAAAGGAGACCTGGGACTGGTACAAAACATCCTACGACATGATCGCACAGGGGAGGAGTACATCATTTTCAGGTCTTGACATTAGAGACGCTCTTCTCCAGGCCCCTGGATTCAAAAGACATTGGCATCTATAAAGCAGGCCATCTTCAACTAAGAGTTCACCACCTATTGGACATTACCAGAAAATATTTTTGATCCCAATGGGCACAGATTGGGCAGCCACGCCCTTGCTGCATAGTCATTAGAGGTTTAGCGTTTTTTTGTTTTGTTTTACCTATTTACTGAATTTGCCAAACTTTTTTTTTCTATTGTCCTACAAAGATCTATACTGTTTCCTAATGGCACAGTATCACATTTCTGGATAATTCAGTTGGGATTGTTAGTAGTACATGGATAAAGGAGGACTCATCCATAACGTTATGGCCACCTTATACCGATCCGAACAAACACAAGAGAGCTTTAATTACTCATGAAGTACCTGGTGAAACATGGATTTCATATTAGATGACAACTTTAGACACTGCAGGTAGGGATTTTTTCTGAATTCTTTCTGCACGTAGGGTCACCCACAAAAATACAATAGGAACATGCAAATAGCACTAGATGTTTTACCCATATGGTGTGCTGAAAAAATATTGTCTTGAACAGCATAATGTCATATTAAGGGGTGAATATATATTTTTTGTACGTCTCAAAAGGGGAACAGCTGCCAAATTAAATGATTTTGTCTTTCTTACAGTTGATTATGAAAAGGCAAGATTCAAAGACCAAAATGGTTTTACTAAGCAACAGACTTTTTCAAGTGCAAGTGACCTGTGTCTAGTTGTTTCTGTGCTTCCAGTCCCACCACCACCAATAAGTTTGGCATACCTTCTCCTCCCAGTAACTAACTCTGTCTACCAGCAACCCTATGAACCCTATGAGCCACTCACTTCCTTTAAGTCACCCTCAATCTGCAAGACACTCTCTGACTCCAAGCCATCCTCTAGCACCGAGACCCGCTGTCTCCGAGCCACCCTTTGTCTGCTAGCCACTCTCTGTCTGCAGCTATGTCTTACAAGATTCTTTGCTAAGCCGAAATTATAAAAAATAACGCAATTGGGCTTTTAGCCTCACTGAGTACATGTGGCCAAAGTTTGTGATTAGATGCTTTCTTGTCAGGTATTGATAGGTACTTGGTCAATGCGCTTGAAGAAATTAAGGAAAAACTAACAAAGCTTGAGAGAATGATGTCAGATCTCTCTCGATCAAGTACAGCAGAGGTCACTTCATCTGATGACATCAGCCTACCCTTACAAAACTATGATGAACTTGATCACCTGGAACAAAAAAATTGAGGACCAGCAAAGTAAAAAAGACTTGGTAAACTCAGTACAGTAATTACTTTCTTACTAATAGTGTCTCTCCTTCCATTACAAGTTTTATTTTTTATTTATTTCCCTTAATTTTAGATGACATATCTGGGGATCATTGGAGGTTGTGATGTCCAAGCCACAACAAGAAGGACAATGGCAGCACTGATAAGTCATGCTCTGTGTAAGGGTTTTCCTGTGGTGAAGGAGAAGCGGACCAAAATGCAGTGTGGTGATTATTCATGTTTCTTTAATATAGGAACTAGACATGAAATAACAAAACAATAAATGTGCGAAAACCTAAACAGTCCTATCTGGTGCAAACACAGAGACAGGAAAAATCACCCACAAACACAGTGAAACCCAGGCTACCTAAATATGGTTCCCAATCAGAGACAATGACTAACACCTGCCTCTGATTGAGAACCATATCAGGCCAGACATAGAAATACCCCAAAAAATAGAAAAACAAACAGACTGCCCACCCAACTCGCGCCCTGACCATACTAAATAAATACAAAACAAAGGAAAATACAGGTCAGAACGTGACAGTACCCCCCCCCCCCCCCCCCCCCCCCAAAGGTGTGGACTCCGGCCGCAAAACCTTAACCTATAGGGGAGGGTCTGGGTGGGCGTCTGTCTGCTCCGTCTGCTCTGGTGCTGGACGTGGCCCCCACTTCACCATTGTCTTAGTCCGCTTTATTGTCTGCTTCCGTGGCCTCCTAACCACGGCGACCCTTCTCAATGGACAGAGGGGCAGCAGCTCGGGACAGAGGGGCGGCTGCTCGGGACAGAGGGGCGACTGCTTGGGATAGAGGGGCTCTGGCGCCTCTGGGCTGAGGGGCTCTGGCGCCTCTGGGCTGAGGGGCTCTGGCGCCTCTGGGCTGAGGGGCTCTGGCGCCTCTGGGCTGAGGGGCTCTGGCGCCTCTGGGCTGACTGGCGGCACTGGCGGCCCCTGGCTGACTGCCGGCAGTGGCGGCCCTGGCGGCCCCTGGCTGACTGCCGACACTGGCGGCACTGGCGGCAGACGGGCGGCACTGGCAGCGCTAGGCAGACGGGCGGCACTGGCGGCGCTGGGCAGACGGGCGGCACTGGCGGCGCTGGGCAGACGGGCGGCACTGGCGGCGCTGGGCAGACTGGCGGCGCTGGGCAGACTGGCGGCACTGGGCAGACTGGCGGCACTGGGCAGACGGGCGGCACTGGCGGCGCTGGGCAGACGGGCGGCACTGGCGGCGCTGGGCAGACGGGCGGCACTGGCCGCGTTGGGCAGACGGAAGGCACCGGCGGCGTTGGGCAGACGGGCGGCACTGGCGGCGCTGGGCAGACGGGCGGCACTGGCGGCGCTGGGCAGACGGGCGGCACTGGCGGCGCTGGGCAGACGGGCGGCACTGGCGGCGCTGGGCAGACGGGCGGCACTGGCGGCGCTGGGGAGACGGGCGGCACTGGCGGCGCTGGTGAGACGGGCGGCACTGGCGGCGCTGGGCAGACGGGCGGCACTGGCGGCACTGGGCAGACTGGGCAGACTGGCAGCACTGGCGGCGCTGGGCAGACTGGCGGCGCTGGGCAGACTGGCGGCACTGGGCAGACTGGCGGCACTGGGCAGACGGGCGGCACTGGCGGCGCCGGTTAGACGGGCGGCACTGGCGGCGCTGGGCAGACGGGCGGCACTGGCCGCGTTGGGCAGACGGGCGGCACTGGCGGCGCTGGGCAGACGGGCGGCACTGGCGGCGCTGGGCAGACGGGCGGCACTGGCGGCGCTGGGCAGACGGGCGGCACTGGCGGCGCTGGGGAGACGGGCGGCACTGGCGGCGCTGGGCAGACGGGCGGCACTGGCGGCGCTGGGGAGACTGGCGGCACTGGCGGCCCCTGGCTGACTGGTGGCACTGGCGGCACTGGCGGCCCCTGGCTGACTGGCAGCACTGGCGGCGCTGGGCAGACTGGCGGCGCTGGGCAGACTGGCGGCACTGGGCAGACTGGCGGCACTGGGCAGACGGGCGGCACTGGCGGCGCCGGTTAGACGGGCTGCACTGGCGGCGCTGGGCAGACGGGCGGCACTGGCCGCGTTGGGCAGACGGGCGGCACTGGCGGCGCTGGGCAGACGGGCGGCACTGGCGGCGCTGGGCAGACGGGCGGCACTGGCGGCGCTGGGCAGACGGGCGGCACTGGCGGCGCTGGGGAGACGGGCGGCACTGGCGGCGCTGGGCAGACGGGCGGCACTGGCGGCGCTGGGGAGACTGGCGGCACTGGCGGCCCCTGGCTGACTGGTGGCACTGGCGGCACTGGCGGCCCCTGGCTGACTGGCAGCACTGGCGGCACTGGCGGCCCCTGGCTGACTGGCGGCACTGGCGGCCCCTGGCTGACTGGCGGCACTGGCGGGCACTGGCAGCACTGGCGGCACTGGCGGCACTGGCGGCTCCTGGCGGCACTGGCGGCGCTGGGCAGACTGGCGGGACTGGCGGTGCTGAACAGACTGGCGGCACTGGCGGCGCTGGGCAGACTGCCGGCACTGGGCAGACTGGGCAGACTGGCAGCACTGGCGGCGCTGGGCAGACGGGCAGCACTGGCGGCGCTGGGCAGACTGGCGGCACTGGGCAGACGGGCGGCACTGGCGGCGCTGGTTAGACGGGCGGCACTGGCGGCGTTGGGCAGATGGGCGGCACTGGCGGCGTTGGGCAGACGGGCGGCACTGGCGGCGCTGGGCAGACTGGCAGCACTGGGCAGACTGGCGGCACTGGGCAGACGGGCGGCACTGGCGGCGTTGGGCAGACGGGCGGCACTGGCCGCGTTGGGCAGACGGGCGGCACTGGCGGCGTTGGGCAGACGGGCGGCACTGGCGGCGCTAGGCAGACGGGCGGCACTGGCGGCGCTGGGCAGACGGGCGGCACTGGCGGCGCTTGGCAGACGGGCGGCACTGGCGGCGCTGGGCAGACGGGCGGCACTGGCGGCGCTGGGCAGACGGGCGGCACTGGCGGCGCTGGGCAGACGGGCGGCACTGGCGGCGCTGGGCAGACGGGCGGCACTGGCGGCGCTGGGCAGACGGGCGGCACTGGCGGCGCTGGGCAGACGGGCGGCACTGGCGGCGCTGGATAGACGGGCGGCACTGGCGGCGCTGGGCAGACGGGCGGCACTGGCGGCGCTGGGCAGACTGGCGGCACTGGGCAGACTGGCGGCGCTGGGCAGACGGGCGGCACTGGCGGCGCTGGTTAGACGGGCGGCACTGGCGGCGTTGGGCAGACGGGCGGCACTGGCCGCGTTGGGCAGACGGGCGGCACTGGCCGCGTTGGGCAGACGGGCGGCACTGGCGGCGTTGGGCAGACGGGCGGCACTGGCAGCGCTGGGCAGACGGGCGGCACTGGCGGCGCTGGGCAGACGGGCGGCACTGGCGGCGCTGGGCAGACGGGCGGCGCTGGGCAGACGGGCGGCACTGCCGGCGCTGGGCAGACTGGCGGCACTGGGCAGACTGGCGGCACTGGCGGCGCTGGGCAGACTGGCGGCAATGGCGGCGCTGGGCAGACGGGCGGCACTGGCGGCGCTGGGCAGACGGGCGGCACTGGCGGCGCTGGGCAGACGGGCGGCACTGGCGGCGCTGGGCAGACTGGCGTCGCTGGGCAGACTGGTGGCACTGGGCAGATCTGGACAGGCAGGAGACTCCGGCAGCGCTGGAGAGGAGGAAGGCTCTGGTAGCGCCGGAGAGGCCGAAGACTCCGGCAGCGCTGGAGAGGAGGAAGGCTCTAGCAGCGCTGGACAGGCGGGAGCACCTGTAAGGATGAGCCAGAGAGACAGCCTGGTGCGGGGGGCTGCCACAGGAGGGCTGGTGCGTGGAGGTGGTGACGGATAGACCGGACCGTGCAGGCGCACTGGAGCTCTTGAGCACCGAGCCTGCCCAACCTTATCCGGTTGAATGGTCCCGGTCGCCCTGCCAGTGCGGCGAGGTGGAATAGCCCACATTGGGCTATGCAGGCGAACCGGGGACACCGTGCGCAAGGCTGGTGCCATGTAAGCCGGCCCAAGGAGACGCACTGGAGACCAGCTGCGGAGAGCCGGCTTCATGGCACTTGGCTCGATGCCCACTCTAGGCCGATATGCGGAGCTGGAATGTACCGCACAGGGCTATGCACCCGCACTGGGGACACCGTGCGCTTCACAGCATAACACAGTGCCTGCCCGGTCTCTCTAGCCCCCCGGTAAGCACAGGAAGTTGGTGCAGGTCTCCTACCTGGCTTCGCCACACTTCCTGTGTGCCCCCCCCAAGAAATTTTTGGGGCTGACTCTCGGGCTTCCTCCCGCACCGCCGTGCTTGCTTCTCCAACTCCATTATTTTATACCCCTCTTCGCACTGCCCCAGCGAATCCCAGGCGGGCTCCGGCACTCCTCCTGGGTCGACCGCCCACCTGTCTATTTCCTCCCAAGTAGTATAGTCCAGACATTGCTGCCTCTCCTGCTATTGCCCGTTACCACGCCGCTTGGTCCTGTTGTGGTGGGTGATTCTGTAAGGGTTTTCCTGTGGTGAAAGAGAAGCGGACCAAAATGCAGCGTGGTGGTTATTCATGTTTCTTTAATATAGGAACTAGACATGAAATAACTAACAAAACAATAAATGTGCGAAAACCTAAACAGTCCTATCTGGTGCAAACACAGAGACAGGAACAATCACCCACAAACACACAGTGAAACCCAGGCTACCTAAATATGGTTCCCAATCAGAGACAATGACTAACACCTGCCTCTGATTGAGAACCATATCAGGCCAGACATAGAAATACCCCAAAACATAGAAAAACAAACATAGACTGCCCACCCAACTCACGCCCTGACCATACTAAATAAATACAAAACAAAGGAAAATACAGGTCAGAACGTGACACTCTGGCAGGTCAACTGGAAAGGCACAAATAACAAAAGAACATTTTACAACCTGGGGCTAAGGAAGGTTGTTGCAGGTACATCCAGGGGAATCTCACAAACATTTTCACATTCTTTCGAGCACCTAGACATCCGTGATTTAAATGTTTGAAACTGCAAATGTTTCAACTCCATCTCCGACTATGGCCTGAAATCGTCATTATGTAGAATATCAAAATGTGTCGCCATGGGAACCTTGTCGGCTATAGTAAGCATGTCACATGCTCATGCTGCTTATATGTTGGGGGTGAGTTTATCGTAGCAGAAACCACATTTTACACTCTAACTTCCTACGAGACACCAGTAGCTTTCTCGTGATATATGGCAATCCTAGGATCCTATGATCTGACCCCTGCAATATGTCTATATACTATAGGGCAGGTATTCCCAATTTGGGTATATATATATATGTATATACAGTGCCTTGCGAAAGTATTCGGCCCCCTTGAACTTTGCGACCTTTTGCCACATTTCAGGCTTCAAACATAAAGATATAAAACTGTATTTTTTTGTGAATAATCACAACAAGTGGGACACAATCATGAAGTGGAACGACATTTATTGGATATTTAAAACTTTTTTAACAAATCAAAAACTGAAAAATTTTTGTCGTAATAAATGTCGTTCCACTTCATGATTGTGTCCCACTTGTTGTTGATTCTTCACAAAAAAATACAGTTTTATATCTTTATGTTTGAAGCCTGAAATGTGGCAAAAGGTCGCAAAGTTCAAGGGGGCCGAATACTTTCGCAAGGCACTGTATATATATATATATATATATATATATATATATATTTATTTTTTTTTATTTTTTTTTAAATGTCTTCTTCACATTTTCAAAGAGTCCATTTAAATTTTCCAACGGGTCAATACATTTGGGTGAAGTTTTTTTCTCAACCTGAGTAGCCTCGCTTCACTGCCAAAAATCAAATTAATCCAAGTGTTCAGTGAAATAACAACAATGTCAAATACATGTATCCTAGTCAAATAATTAACATCCAATCACATTAACAGTTACTCTCTCACTGGCATTCCACTAACGGTCCATATGTAGCCAAACGTAGCTGCTGCTCATTCCGTTTGCTTGAAAATGGATAAATGGTCAAAAAAAGTAAGGCCGCTTCCATCGAGACACATACCAGCTCTACTGGCAGTACGACTACTAACAGCAGTACTACACCTGAGCACATCCAATGCTAGCATCAGTGCTACCTATTGTTCACCTAATACCTTTTTTTACAATGTTGGTTAGAGCCTGTAAGTAAGCACTTCACTGTAAGGTTGTATTACCTGTTGTATTCGGCGCATGTGACAAATGATATATATATATTGGGAGTAGTGCCTTTCCTCAGCCACAGAATGTGTTATATGTGCAAAAGTACTATCTTACAACTCGATGAAACCTTCACTCTTGCGCAGACATTTAGAAACATTACGTGCCAATTTGAAAAATAAACCACAGGAGGTTTTTGAACAAGAATTAAGAGGACTTTGAGTAGTAAGTCATGTATAAAGCAACAGACGTCATTAATAAGAAGGGGCTAGAAGATCATTTTATGGTGAGCTACCTAGTGGCTAGGACATTCAAGCCCCATACTATTGTGGAGGACTTAATTCTTCCTGCTGCCACGGATATGGCTGGGACAATACTGGGGGAAAAAGGCAAAAAAAACTATACAGACAATGCCTTCATCAAACAACACTGTTTCACAACGCATCAGTGACATGGCAGGAGGTGTTTTGAAACAATTACTGCTTCGCATACAAGCCAGTGAATTCTATGCTTTACAGCTGGATGAGTCAACAGACGTGGCGGACCTGGCACAGCTTCTGGTATATGTCCTTTATGTTTATGCAAGGACAATTAAGGAAGACATCCTCTTCTGCAAACCACTGGAAACCAGGACAACAGAAGAGGATATTTTTAAAGTACTGGACAGCATTGTGATATCAAATGGACTTTACTGGTCTAGATGTGTCGGTATCTGTACTGATGGCGCAAAAGCCATGACATGGAGACATAGTTGAGTGGTAACGCGAGTGCAAGCAGTTGCTCCCAACGCCACTTGGGTACACTGCAGCATCCACCGAGAAGCTCTTACTGCCAAAATAATGCCTGACAGCTTGAAAGATGTTTTGGACTCTACAATTAAATGGTTAACTTTGTTAAAGCAAGGCCCATGAACTCTCCTGTATTTTCTGCACTATGCAATGACATGGGCAGCGACCATGTAACGATTTTACAACATACACAAGTGCGCTGGTTATCAAGGGGCAAAGTATTGACACATTTTTTTTAATTGAGCGACGAGCTTAAAGTTTTCTTTACTGACCATGGTTTTCACTTGTCTGACCACTTGCATGATGACAAGTTTCTCACACATTCTCGGCTGAATGATCATAATCTAGGATTACAGGGACTATATTCAATGTGTGGAACAAAATTGAGGCTATGATTAAGAAGTTGCAGCTCTTCTCTGTCTGCAAGGACAACACACAGCTCTTTCCATCATTGTATGATGTTTTGTGTGCAAATTAACTCAAGCATATGGACAATGTCAAATGTTATATAGCGAAGCACCTGAGTGAGTTGGGAGCGCAATTATGCAGGTACTTTCCCGAAATGGATGACACAAACAACTGGATTAATTTTCCCTTTCATGCCCTGAACAAGAGAGCCTCATCGAAATTGCAATAAGCGGTTCTGTGAAAATTGAATTTAATCAGACGCCACTGCCAGATTTCTGGATTGGGCTGCACTCAGAGTATCCTGCCTTGGCAAATTGCGCAGTTAAGATACTGATGCCCTTTGCAACTACATACCTATGTGAGAGTGGATTCTTGCCCCTCACTAGGATGAAAACTAAATACAGGCACAGATTGTGTGTGGAAAATTATTTTAGACTTACACCGTTCCCAAACCGGCCAAGCACGTGCGCCATCGTGTGCAAATTGATTTTGTTCCCCCACATCAAGCGCGATCATGACACGCAAGTTAAAATAACAAAACAAACTCTGACAAACCAATAATATTAATTTGGGGACAGGTGGAAAAGCATTAAACATTTATGGAAATGTAGCTAGCTAGCTTGCTGATGCTAGCTAATTTGTCCTTGGATACAAACTTTGAGTTGTTAATTTACCTGAAATGCACAAGGTCCTCTACCCCGACAATTAATCCACACATAAAACGGTCAAACGAATTGTTTCTAGTCATCTCTCCTCTTTCCAGGCTTTTTTTCCTTTGGACTTTATATGGCAAATGGTATCTAACTTTCATAGTTACCACGATGACCGTGTCTCCACGAGCTTGCAGCCCGGGAACTAACGACGGCTCTCGACTCACTCATCGCCTTGACCATTCCGATCGATGGGCGACTACAGGAACGAAGGAAGGCGAGGAGATTTGATTTCACTCGTCTGTCCAAGGATTCCACCTCGCCTCCGAGGTATCCCGCAAACTCTCCTCCCGGTTTACAGCCCCTCTGCAGTTCGTCTTCTGTTGCCCCGTACCCTCCATATACACCCCAGCTTTCGTGTGTCCAGAGTTCAACCCATGTATTTTCTTTTCCAGGAGACAAAGGGCTTTGTGATATGTTTGTTTTGTGAAACCTACCAGCATTTGTTCCCCTGCTCCTGTATGTTCTTCCTCCTGAATCCTAGTCCTTCCCGGTTTTGACCATTATGCCCTGAGACTGCCTGCCTTTCTGGAGCTTTTGCGCCCTCTCTGGATTACTGACGTCTACCTGCCTTCGACCTGTTGTTTTCCTGCCGCTGTACTAGAAATAAACTTTTGTTTCTTCGACACTGTCTGCATTTGGGTCATACCTGAAACCTCATACCCACAGTCAACCTCAGCTTTTTCTGATCCGAACACAGCCTGAGAAACTCTCTGTCAGCTCTCACAGTTGCTGGACAGACTATACATGAGCCAGTGGCTGATGTGTTTGTAATTGTCTGTGGAGTGTCTGTATATTTAAACCATGAAATGTTCATGTTATGTTAATATGATGTAAATGTTGTGCATGTTGTAAACTTATTTTGAAAGCACACTTTCTTAATTAATATTTGATTGTACTTTTAAGAGTTATTTAATAAAACAATAAACACGAAACACAAACAACGCACCAACATGAAAACAGAGTCAATAACACCTGAGGAAAGAACCAAGGGGAGTGACAGATATAGGGAAGGTAATAAGGGAGGTGATGGAGTCGAGAGCTGGGATTATGGTTAATTGTTTAGCTAGCTAGCTACACGTCTTAACAAAGAGACTACACTATATAAATATCAACTTCAATATGGCGAGTAAAATGGTCAGAGTAAGCTGTTCTCTCATTTGTGCCTGGAAGTAGCTAGCAAGCTAGCCAACGTTAGCCAGTTAGCTTGGGTGCTTGACTACTGTTGTTAGGTCAGCTAGCTAATGTTACATGTATGATCTAAGTAGTAATATTATTTGTATCTCAGAGCCATTTGCTTTGCTAGTTATATCCTAATGTTGACAAGCTAACATTGAACCTGGTTGGATAGCTGCCTGCAGATTTCATGCAGGGTAGTAATGTCATGAGTTGGGATTAAGGTTCATTTTTTAGCTAGCTATCTAGCTACATGTCTTAACAAAAGACTCCACTATGCAAGTTACCATTTCAATAGAATGTTAATGATCTCACTGCGACAACTGTTGATAGACGTACAGGGTAATTTCGCTCTGGCTAACCCCTTTTTTGGGGGTAGGCACAAAATTACCTTCATACTTCCATTCATTTAACTGGTACCAATTACCTTCAGAGGAGTCCCGTGACACTCGTGTTCATGAGAATCTCTACTAATCTCTACTAATCTCTACTATTGTAGGTTGGAATATCACTGATGCTGTGTAATTCCTAATGAAATTAATTAAGCTGCATAAATCACCCATTTACATAATTTATCATAATGACGTTGTTTTATGTTTGAGGCAATATCGATAACTGGATTTACAACCAAGCAAATACATATGTTTTAGCACTACAAAAACATGTAAAAAGAAAACTCCCCTTTAAATCAGTATACACCCTGACCTTGACACATAACAAACATATAATTACATATAGTGATTCATAGGATCTCTGTGGTTACAAAAAGTTAGCCGGATTTGTATTTATATACTACAATTTGTTTCTATTTGACTTTGTTACTTCTTTTTGATATTTTTGTATATATTTTTGTATATATTTAGTTTTAAATGTTATGATTATTTATTTGTGTTGTTCCAAATGTCTGAATAAAAATTACAGATAGTGCAGAATGGTGCTTTTTTTGTTGTTGGCTGAAGGGGGGGTTCGCCCAGGGAGCCATACAAGCTAGAACCGCCACTGGGTTTGTGATTGATAGTCTGTACTCCTTGCCACCCTGCGTCTTGCAAATGGCCTCAGGCGTTGATTCAGAAACACTTAAACAGCATTCTGACATTTCAAGACCCTGTATCCATGGCAATTCATTGATCCTATATTAGCAAGGGTTGATTTTATCGCAGGGCGAATGTCCATACTCATACATTATGAATGACTCATATTGGTTAATGCATTTCACACATCTAAAATAATATTTATTCCTCTGCAATTATAATAGGAGGTTCAGGTGGGAAGCTTACTTCCATACCTTAAGGGAACATTTCGGCATTTCGTGTATGATCAGTGAGAAAGTCCATATTGCAAATGTACGGTCCCTTACCCGACGTCCGAAATCGTTTGTAAAATTCGCGGTCGGCGTCGGGCCGTGCGGTAGGGCCAGACCTACCGGGAAGTCATCGAATGAACTTTGTCGGACTTTCGGTTCCCGTTTAAAAAAAAAAACAAGTTTCGGACCGTTTTTCCGCCGTCCCGGACACTCCCACCAGATGGCATACGGAATCATATGGCAATTTGGCAAAACATCACGAATCGCGACGGGGCCTTATCTCAAAAACTGAAAATATTTCGAAGCCGAAACTTGGCGAGCGTAGGTTTGGCTCAAGGGGCAGTTGGCCCCGAACGGGATGGCGTCTAGGCCTCTACGGTTTTTGAGCTACGGCCATTTTTCTGGGATTAAAGGCTTAAAATGGAAGTAGAGAAATTATTTTTCCACTTCGGGTCAAAGCCAAGGAGCCTCCGGTGTCAATAAAAAAAGAACCAGCCATTTATCTATCGTCATTTAAGAGAAACGGAACAATGACAAATTGGTGATGGTCACAAATAGGCGTTTTTTTTTTTCAACGGTTACAGATCCAGTTGCAGGGTGTTCATACGAATCTTTTTAAAGTGTGCTGCGGAGCTCTGCGACAATTCTGTGATTTTCTATGATTTTCTGAAATAACACAATAACCGACCATTAGAACAGTAGGCCCAAAATGAAGCCTGCCCCACAATGTCATTTGCTTTTGAGTGACAGTGAGAGAACCGTTAGGGTGAGAAGAAAAATTCCACCACATGAATGTTCCTAAGGTCCTCCCGATCTCAACAAGCCTAACCTTGACCGTGTGGCATTAACCCTTCACAGTAAAACAGGGTTTTTTGATCTCACAGATTACAGTGTCATCTCTCCCCATAGGAATACATTGCCTGCACCCCTAATTTCAACCTGAGGCCTATGTGGGTTATGAATGCCGTATGAACCTGTCTTCGGTACCAGTCCATCAGGCCACTATGAGGTCTACCTGTGTCGATTCTAAGCTTCCTGGACCAACCGGAAGTGGTTAAAATGCCCCTAAAAGTGTTTACCCATACACTGCATGCAGTTTGATAGACATAGTGCATTCAACCCTGTGTAGATCAGTCAATTCTTAACGTAAGGACTTAAAACTCAGGATTCTGTAACAGCATACCCCAATGAGGATATGTGGTGACTTATAGCTTCCTGTGCCAACCGGAAGTGCCATAATTGGTGTCTCAGGGGCTGTTTCGAAGGGTTAAAAAATTCAGATCTGTCCAAAACTTCATATATGTGATTAGGCAACCCCCATGAACTGTAAATCAGTCATTTTTCCCAAAAAAAATCAAAGGAAAAAAAAATTGCACTAAAACACAACTTGGATGGAGGGACGTATTGGGGTGCGTAGAGACAGACAGTGGCCGCAATAGTTAGCTTTGTTGGAGCTAAAAAAGAACGGTCGGACCTAGAGTTCCGAAACTTTAGAAACCTGTTCTAGACCTCCGGGCCATGGTGCGTGGCGAGTTACGTGGCTCTAGATGGTTCTCGGACCGAGAAACAGCCTCGTACATTCGCAATAACTTCAATTCATTTTTGCATCACGAAAATGACGACGTTTAGAAAAGTCTCAGAGACGCAAGGCTAGGTGCGTTGAAACCGGCTCGGCCCATAGAGACGGACCCCAAAGTTTCTGTCCGATAGCTCGTTCAAGGACCCCGTAGCAAGTCATGGAAAATAGTGGATTTTCAGCACCAATTAGGGTTTTTCTCGGACACCAAATGACCTATCGAGCCGAAACTCGGGATTCGGGGTCGCCTCACATAGGACTTCACATAATGTCCGAACTGGACCCGCAGCTAGAACGTAACTATGTGTTTTACCTTTTTATTATGTTTTAAACTAGAGGCGCTGTGAATTATGGGACTGCTCTGACATATATGATAGTTGGCATCTAAATGAGTAGGAAACAGTGGGTTTGGTGTCATAATGACATCTAATTGACTGATGGACACTGACTTGCTAGTTGACTTTTGTACATTTGCAATATGTTTAAACAGAGAGGGACCATCACCAAAATGGCATTCTGAAATCAACACAAAAAATGGCATCACCATAGTCTCCAGACTGTGCTGAGTTCAACGAGCTATCCCGCTTGACCGTAGCTCGCTCGGTCTAGGCGCAGCAACCATTAGAATATTAGGCCCAAAATGAAGCCTGCCCCACAATGTCATTTGCTTTTGAGTGACAGTGAGAGAACCGTTAGGGTGAGAATAAAAATTCCACCATAGGAATGTTCCTAAGGTCCTCCCGATCTGAACAAGCCTAACCTTGACCGTGTGGCATTAACCCTTCACAGTAAAACAGTGTTTTTTGATCTCACAGATTACAGTGTCATCTCTCCCCATAGGAATACATTGCCTGCACCACAAAATTCAACCTGAGGCCTATGTGGGTTATGAATGCCGTATGAACCTGTCTTCGGTACCAGTCCATCAGGCCACTATGAGGTCTACCTGTGTTGATTCTAAGCTTCCTGGACCAACCGGAAGTGGTTCAAATCACCCTAAAAGTGTTTACCCATACACTGCCTGCAGTTTGATAGACATGGTGCATTCAACCCTGTGTAGATCAGTCAATTCTTAACGTAAGGACTTAAAACTCAGGATTCTGTAAGTGGCCATGTCAATCAAGACATGTGGTGATTTATAGCTTCCTGTGCCAACCGGAAGTGCCATAATTGGTGTCTCAGGGGCTGTTTCGAAGGGTTAAAAAAGTCAGATCTGTCCAAAACTTCATATATGTGATTAGGCAACCCCCATGAACTGTAAATCAGTCATTTTTCCCCAAAAAAATCAAAGGAAAAAAAAATTGCACTAAAACACAACTTGGATGGAGGGACGTATTGGGGTGCGTAGAGACAGACAGTGGCCGCAATAGTTAGCTTTGTTGGAGCTAAAAAAGAACGGTCGGACCTAGAGTTCCGAAACTTTAGAAACCTGTTCTAGACCTCCGGGCCATGGTGCGTGGCGAGTTACGTGGCTCTAGACGGTTCTCGGACCGAGAAACAGCCTCGTACATTTGGAATAACTTCAATTCATTTTTGCATCACGAAAATGACGACGTTTAGAAAAGTCTCAGAGACGCCGGCTCGGCCCATAGAGACGGACCCCAAAGTTTCTGTCCGATAGCTCATTCAAGGACCCCGTAGCAAGTCATGGAAAATAGTGGATTTTCAGCACCAATTAGGGTTTTTCTCGGACACCAAATGACCTATCGAGCCGAAACTCGGGATTCGGGGTCGCCTCACATAGGACTTCACATAATGTCCGAACTGGACCCGCAGCTAGAACGTAACTATGTGTTTTACCTTTTTATTATGTTTTCAACTAGAGGCGCTGTGAATTATGGGCCTGCTCTGACATATGTGATAGTTGGCTACTAAATGAGTAGGAAAAAGTGGGTTTGGTGTCAATTGATATCCATTTGGTGTCATAATGACATCTAATTGACTGATGGACACTGACTTGCTAGTTGACTTTTGTACATTTGCAATATGTTTAAACGGAGAGGGACCATCACCAAAATGGCATTCTGAAATCAACACAAAAAATGGCATCACCATAGTCTCCAGACTGTTCTGAGTTCAACGAGCTATCCCGCTTGACCGTAGCTCGCTCGGTCTAGGCGCAGCGACCATTACAATAGTAGGCCCAAAATGAAGCCTGCACCACAATGTCATTTGCTTTTGGGTGACAGTGAGAGAACCGTTAGAGTGAGAAGAAAAATTCCACCACATGAATGTTCCTAAGGTCCTCCCGATCTGAACAAGCCTAACCTTGACCGTGTGGCATTAACCCTTCACAGTAAAACAGTGTTTTTTGATCTCACAGATTACAGTGTCATCTCTCCCCATAGGAATACATTGCCTGCACCCCTAATTTCAACCTGAGGCCTATGTGGGTTATGAATGCCGTATGAACCTGTCTTCGGTACCAGTCCATCAGGCCACTATGAGGTCTACCTGTGTTGATTCTAAGCTTCCTGGACCAACCGGAAGTGGTTCAAATCACCCTAAAAGTGTTTACCCATACACTGCATGCAGTTTGATAGACATAGTGCATTCAACCCTGTGTAGATCAGTCAATTCTTAACGTAAGGACTTAAAACTCAGGATTCTGTAACAGCATACCCCAATGAGGATATGTGTTGATTTATAACTTCCTGTGCCAACCGGAAGTGCCATAATTGGTGTCTCAGGGGCTGTTTCGAAGGGTTAAAAAAGTCTGATCTTTCCAAAACTTCATATGTGTGATTAGGCAACCCCCATGAACTGTAAATCAGTCATTTTTCCCAAAAAAAATCAAAGGAAAAAAAAATTGCACTAAAACACAACTTGGATGGAGGGACGTATTGGGGTGCGTAGAGACAGACAGTGGCTCCAATAGTTAGCTTTGTTGGAGCTAAAAAAGAACCGTCGGACCTAGAGTTCCGAAACTTTAGAAACCTGTTCTAGACCTCCCGTAGATGGTGCGTGGTGAGTTACGTGGCTCTAGAAGGTTCTCGGACCGAGAAACAGCCTCGTACATTTGAAATAACTTCAATTCATTTTTGCATCACGAAAATGACGACATTTAGAAATGTCCCAGAGTCGCAAGACTAGGTGCATTGCGAACGTCTCGGCCCATATAGACAGACCCCAACGTTTCTGTCCGATATCTCATTCAAGGACCCCGTAGCAAGTCATGGAAAATAGTGGATTTTCAGCACCAATTAGGGTTTTTCTCGGACACCAAATGACCTATCGAGCCGAAACTTGGGATTCGGGGTCGCCTCAGCTAGGCCAACACATAACATAAGAAATGGACCCGCAGCTAGAACGTAACTACGTGTTTTATGGTTTTTTTATGGTTTGTACCGAAGGCGTTGTGAATTTTGGGCCAGCTCTGAAGTATGTAATAGTTGGCTACTAAACGAGTTGGAAAAAGTGGGTTTGGTGTCAGTTTGTATCAGTTTGGTGGTCAGAATGATATCTAATTGACTGATGGACTCTTGTCCACTTGACTCTTGTACATTTGCAATATGATTCTATAGTGAAAAAACATCACCAAAAGCGACATTCTGAAATCAACCCAAACGAGCGATTGAGATGACCCAGAATCACTGCAAAGCCATCCCGAGTTCATCGGGCCAGTCAATTTCACATTCCTGCAGGATTTTTATAGCATGACAAATTCGTGATGGTACCTGCCCATTAAAACATATTGCAAATGCACAGTGACTTTGAAAAAGTAAGAAACAAAAAAAAATACATCTAAAATTTTTTGAGCATGACAAATTCGTGATGGTACCTGCCCATTGAAACATATTCCAAATGCACAGTGACTTTGAAAAAGTAAGAAACAAAAAAAAATACATCTAAAAAATTTTGAGCATGACAAATTCGTGATGGTACCTGCCCATTGAAACATATTGCAAATGCACAGTGACTTTGAAAAAGTAAGGAAACATAAACAAATTCGATAAACAAATTCGTGATGGTACCTGCCCATTGAAACATATTGCAAATGCACAGTGACTTTGAAAAAGTAAGGAAACATAAACAAATTCGATAAACAAATTCGTGATGGTACCTGCCCATTGAAACATATTGCAAATGCACAGTGACTTTGAAAAAGTAAGGAAACATAAACAAATTCGATAAACAAATTCGTGATGGTACCTGCCCATTAAAACATATTCCAAATGCACAGTGACTTTGAAAAAGTAAGAAACAAAAAAAAATACATCTAAAAAATTTTGAGCATGACAAATTCGTGATGGTACCTGCCCATTGAAACATATTGCAAATGCACAGTGACTTTGAAAAAGTAAGGAAACATAAACAAATTCGATAAACAAATTCGTGATGGTACCTGCCCATTGAAACATATTGCAAATGCACAGTGACTTTGAAAAAGTAAGGAAACATAAACAAATTCGATAAACAAATTCGTGATGGTACCTGCCCATTAAAACATATTCCAAATGCACAGTGACTTTGAAAAAGTAAGGAAACAAAAAAAAATACATCTAAAAAATTTTGAGCATGACAAATTCGTGATGGTACCTGCCCATTGAAACATATTGCAAATGCACAGTGACTTTGAAAAAGTAAGGAAACATAAACAAATTCGATAAACAAATTCGTGATGGTACCTGCCCATTAAAACATATTCCAAATGCACAGTGACTTTGAAAAAGTAAGAAACAAAAAAAAATACATCTAAAAAATTTTGAGCATGACAAATTCGTGATGGTACCTGCCCATTGAAACATATTGCAAATGCACAGTGACTTTGAAAAAGTAAGGAAACATAAACAAATTCGATAAACAAATTCGTGATGGTACCTGCCCATTGAAACATATTGCAAATGCACAGTGACTTTGAAAAAGTAAGGAAACATAAACAAATTCGATAAACAAATTCGTGATGGTACCTGCCCATTAAAACATATTCCAAATGCACAGTGACTTTGAAAAAGTAAGGAAACAAAAAAAAATACATCTAAAAAATTTTGAGCATGACAAATTCGTGATGGTACCTGCCCATTGAAACATATTGCAAATGCACAGTGACTTTGAAAAAGTAAGGAAACATAAACAAATTCGATAAACAAATTCGTGATGGTACCTGCCCATTAAAACATATTCCAAATGCACAGTGACTTTGAAAAAGTAAGAAACAAAAAAAAATACATCTAAAATTTTTTGAGCATGACAAATTTGTGATGGTACCTGCCCATTGAAACATATTGCAAATGCACAGTGACTTTGAAAAAGTAAGGAAACATAAACAAATTCGATAAACAAATTCGTGATGGTACCTGCCCATTAAAACATATTCCAAATGCACAGTGACTTTGAAAAAGTAAGAAACAAAAAAAAATACATCTAAAATTTTTTGAGCATGACAAATTCGTGATGGTACCTGCCCATTGAAACATATTGCAAATGCACAGTGACTTTGAAAAAGTAAGGAAACATAAACAAATTCGATAAACAAATTCGTGATGGTACCTGCCCATTAAAACATATTCCAAATGCACAGTGACTTTGAAAAAGTAAGGAAACAAAAAAAAATACATCTAAAAAATTTTGAGCATGACAAATTCGTGATGGTACCTGCCCATTGAAACATATTGCAAATGCACAGTGACTTTGAAAAAGTAAGGAAACATAAACAAATTCGATAAACAAATTCGTGATGGTACCTGCCCATTAAAACATATTGCAAATGCACAGAGACTTTGAAAAAGTAAGGAAACATAAACAAAAAAACATCCCAAAAAATGTTGGGTAACCAGCTGCATATTTTAGATCACAAGCTTGAATTCTGAGCATGACAAATTCGTGATGGTACCTGCCCATTAAAACATATTGCAAATGCACAGTGACTTTGAAAAAGTAAGGAAACATAAACAAAAAAACATCCCAAAATTTTTTTTTTGGGTTACCAGTTGCATATTTTAGATCACCAGGTGCACATTTCAGGTCACCAGGTGCACATTTCAGATCACCAGGTGCACGGAGGAAAATATTTACTTTTGACTTTGACTTTTGACTTCCTATGACATCATATTGCAAATGGAGAAAACATATGCCTTATGCACAAGTAAAACAAAAAGAAATATGTAATACAAGTTGACCAAGGTATAGTTTGAGCAAAGTAAAGTTTGAATTTTGAGCATGACAAATTCGTGATGGTACCTGCCCATTAAAACATATTGCAAATGTACAGTGACTTTGAAAAAGTAAGGAAACATAAACAAAAAAACATCCCAAAATTTTTTTTTTGGGTTACCAGTTGCATATTTTAGATCACCAGGTGCACATTTCAGGTCACCAGGTGCACATTTCAGATCACCAGGTGCACGGAGGAAAATGTTTACTTTTGACTTTGACTTTTGACTTCCTATGACATCATATTGCAAATGGAGAAAACATATGCCTTATGCACAAGTAAAACAAAAAGAAATATGTAATACAAGTTGACCAAGGTATAGTTTGAGCAAAGTAAAGTTTGAATTTTGAGCATGACAAATTCGTGATGGTATCTGCCCATTAAAACATATTGCAAATGCACAGTGACTTTGAAAAAGTAAGGAAACATAAACAAAAAAAATCCAAAAAATTTTGTTGCACATTTTAGATCATCAGTTGCACGGAGGAAAATATTTACTTTTGACTTAGACTTTTGACTTCCTATGACATCATATTGCAAATGGAGAAAACATATGCCTTATGCACAAGTAAAAAAAATATGATAATAAAGCATGACTAAAGTATGTTGATAAAGTTCTTATACATGTGTTATTGACACAAAAATCGAAAGAATTTTGAAAAAAGGTCAAGAAAGCACTTTTTTAAGGATGTATGAAGTTTTTTACCAAATTTTGACATTTTTGACTTTTGACTTTTGACTTCCTATGAAATCATATTCCAAATGGAGAAAACATATGCCTTATGCACAAGTAAAAAAAAATATATATATATGATAATAAAGTATGACTAAAGTATGTTGATAAAGTTCTTATACATGTGTAATTGACACAAAAATCGAAAGAATTTTGAAAAAAGGTCCAGAAAGCACTTTTTTAAGGATGTGTGAAGTTTTTTACCAAATTTTGACATTTTTGACTTTTGACTTTTGACTTCCTATGAAATCATATTGCAAATGGACAAAACATATGCCTTATGCGCATGTACTTAAAAAATATATATATATGATGACAAAAGTATACTCATACAGTACTTACCCATGTGTAATTGACAAAAAACTCGAAAGAATTTCGAAAAAAGGTCCAGAAAGCACTTTTTTAAGGGTTTTTAAGTTTTTTTTAAAAAATGTCATTTTTCAAAATTTGGCTTTTGGATGTTGACTTGGGTGCCATTTGCAATATGAAATGCCCCGGTGGAACGCACACGCCCCCTATTGGAATTTTGAAGTGTTACAATTGGCAATTGCCATATGGCATTTGCAATATACTTTGCATGAATCAACGCCAAATTGGGTGGTATTGACCATCGTGTATATGGTTTGTCCAATGCCAATATACCGCCATTTGTTTTTGTCCAAATCAGGGGGGTATTCCCTTACTTTCAAAGATGATTCTTCTTTTACTACTGCAGTTTTCCATTCTTAGGACTGAGCATCCTTCATTGGTCCAGACAATCTTGGTTAGAGTGCTAGCACACCACAACAATCATGTTTTATTCATTTTCCTTTGGTTGCTTACTGTAGTATGTCACACTACAGATCGCCTCGAGTGGCAGTACTTGTGGACAGTCTTGCACCATATGGGTCTCGGAAAAGGCTTCATAGATATAGTATGATTGAACTTCTCCATGCCAAATCTTCTGCGATGGTCCTGACAGGCAACAATTGCTCCTCCCATTTTGCTCTAACGCACACGGTAGGACTGTCTGCTCTCCTATGTTATTTGCCTTATCCTTGGAATCTTTTACCCAGATGGTCTGCCAATCCACTACTCACATACCAATCATTGTACATGACATTGGCGTTTTTCCTATTTTGTTGCATGTGTAACAGTATAATTTTAGACCATCCCCTCGCCCATACCCGGGCGCGAACCAGGGACCTTCTGCACACATCAACAACTGACACCTACGAAGCGTCGTTACCCATCGCTCCACAAAAGCCGCGGCCCTTGCAGAGCAAGGGGAACTACTACTTCAAGGTCTCAGAGCAAGTGACGTCACTGATTGAAACGCTATTTAGCGCCCACGCTAACTAAGCTAGCCTTTTTCACATCCGTTACACATGACAACCTGTAATTTAAATAGATTTTTATTTGGATTTCATGTAATTGACATACACAAAATAGTCCAAATTGGTGAAGTAAAATGAAAAAAATGACATGTTTCAAAAATACCAAAAAAGAAAAAAACGGAAAAGTGGTGCGTGCATATGTATTCACCCCCTTCGCTATGAAGCCTGCAACCAATTAGTAAGGATGGTGTATTGGAGGCGAAGTCAAGTGCAGGAGAGCAGATACAATGAACAGGCTCACTTTTAATATAGTTCCAAAAATGAGGGCACTACATGTAACAAACAAACTAAAAAAACGGAACATAAAAGTAGAGCAGTAAACTAACACCACCTAACATGAAAACAATTACACACAAAACATGATGGGAAACAGAGGGTTAAATACAAGTAGCTTCATTGGGGAAATGTTAACCAGGTGTGTATGGAAACAAGACAAGACAAATGGATCTACGAAAAATGGAGCGGCGATGGCTAGAAAGCCAGTGACGTCGATCGCCGAACGTCGCCCAAACAAGGAAAGTGGCAGCAGTCGTGACTCAATTACCTTCAGAAGTCACATAATTAGTTAAATAAAGTCCACCTGTGTGCAATCTAAGTGTCATATGATCTGTCACATGATCTCAGTATATATACACCTGTTCTGAAAGGCCCCAGAGTCTGCAACATCACTAAGCAAGGGGCACCATGAAGACCAAGGAGCTCTCCAAACAGGTCAGGGACAAAGTTGTTGAGAAGTACAAATCAGGGTTGGGTTATATAAAAATATCCGATACTTTGAACATCCCTTGGAGCACCATTAATTGTTGGAACTATCAAAAAGGAATTTCGGATCGTTCATATTTTCTTCAATTAAGTTGGAAAAATAGGATGATCGAGCAGCAGTAAGGGCTCTTCGATACTGCACGGTACTGTCTTTCCAAGCTAGTCGGAAGACTTCCAGTTTGGTGTGGCGCCATTTCCGTTCCAATTTTCTGGAAGCTTGCTTCAGAGCTCGGGTATTTTCTGTATACCAGGGAGCTAGTTTCTTGTGTGAAATGTTTTTAGAGGTGCAACGGCATCTAGGGTATTGCGCAAGGTTAAATTGAGTTCCTCAGTTAGGTGGTTAACTGATTTTTGTCCTCTGACGTCCTTGGGTAGACCGAGGGAGTCTGGAAGGACATCAAGGAGTCTTTGTGTTGTCTGTGAATTTATAGCACAACTTTTGATGTTCCTTGGTTGGGTCTGAGCAGCTTATTTGTTGCAATTGCAAACGTAATAAAATGGTGGTCCGATTATGAGTCCAGGATTAAGAGGAAAAACATTAAGATCCACAACATTTATTCCATGGGACAAAACTAGGTCCAGAGTGTGACAGTGAGTAGGTCCAGAGACATGTTGGACAAAACCCACTGAGTCAATGATGGCTCCGAAAGCCTTTTGGAGTGGTTCTGTGGACTTTTCCAGTAGCTAGATGTGCCAAGCTTACAGAGACATACCCCAAGTGTAACGCTCGTCTGATGAAGGAGGAGTGGACCTAAGCGTAGCGTGGTACATGTTCATGATTTTTTATTAACTCAGAACACTTTGAACAAAAATAACAGAGTCAAATGAACAGCTCTGTAAGGTAACCAAACTAAACAGAAAATAACTACCCACAAAACACAGGTGGGAAAAAGCTGCCTAAGTACGATTCTCAATCAGAGACAACGATAGACAGCTGTCCCTGATTGAGAACCACACCCGGCCAAACACAAAGACATAGAAATAAAGAAACTAGAATGCCCACCCTAGTCACACCCTGGCCTAACCAAAATAGAGAATAAAAACCTCTCTATGGCCAGGGCGTGACACCAAGAGACTTGCAGCTGTAAATGCTGCAGAAGGTGGCTCTACAAAGTATTGACTTTGGGGGGTGAATAGTTATGCACGCTCAAGTTTTCCGTTTTTTTTGTCTTATTTCTTGTTTGTTTCACAATGAAAAATATTTTGCATCTTCAAAGTGGTAGGCATGTTGTGTAAATCAATTGACACACCCCCCCAAAAATGTATTTTAATTCCAGGTTGTAAGGCAACAAAATAGGAAAAATGCCAAAGGGGTGAATACTTTAGCAAGCCACTGTAGAGATGCTATCCTTCTATCCCACCAAAATGCACAGCCTCATATTCTTGAAATCTTAAATGAATTTAGGCTAATTTCAGGCTATTAAATCAACTGGGTCAAGTCTGCTATTTTACCTCTTATTAATATGGGAGATTATCCAATTGCAACCCCTGATACCCTGTGGTGCCCTTCAGATACCTGGGAGTTAATATCCACCCCACAATCCAATCCATAGTTACAAATAATTACAACAAGATTCTCAAAGACGTGGTGTCTGGAAAGATGGGGAAACAAATCTAAATTCATTCTATATCCCTATTATCAAGATGGACATCCTTCCTCACTTTAATTTATTGAGCTCAATGCTCCCTCTGGCACCACCGACTGGCTATTGGAGGTAAAAATCCATTCCTCAGTCTAAATTTGTCTGATAAAACTAGCCTCCACGCATTACGACTGACCCTGCAAAGGCAAAAGAGCACAGGTGGCCAAAGCCTTCCACATTTGTAGTATTATTTCTGGTAATATGCTTTCACTCTTTTCACGTGGTTTGAGTTAGACGCTCGGATGGCTTGGCGTCCCATAGGGGAGAACCTAACACATCCACACAGGTTGCAGGATCTGGTCTATTCCAACGTCTCCTTGAGGTACTACAAAACAAAATGTTCCGCCTTAATAACACAGACCCACAGAACAGTTATGCAAAATTAAAACCATTTAGCACAATCACACCTTTCATCCACAATTTTGACCTCTGTTTGAGGGAGGGCACCAGAGGAGTGAAGAGGCTACACATCCAAGCCGTCTCTCTCCTCTCAACTCATATACCCTCTCTCTCCCCTAAACTCATATCCCCTCTCTCTCCTCTCAACTCATATACCCTCTCTCTCCCCTAAACTCATATCCCCTCTCTCTCCTCTCAACTCATATACCCTCTCTCTCCTCTAAACTCGTATACCCTCTCTCTCCTCTCAACTCATATACCCTCTCTCTCCCCTAAACTCATATCCCCTCTCTCTCCTCTCAACTCATATACCCTCTCTCTCCTCTAAACTCATATACCCTCTCTCTCCCCTAAACTCATATCCCCTCTCTCTCCTCTCAACTCATATACCCTCTCTCTCTCCTCTAAACTCATATACCCTCTCTCCTCTCAACTCATTTATTCTCTCTCCTCAACTCATCTAGGCTCTCTCAACTCATCTAGGCTCTCTCTCCTCTAAACTCATATACCCCCTCTCTCCTCTCAACTCATATACCCTCTCTCTCCACTCAACTCATATACCCTCTTTCCACTCAACTCATATACCCTCTCTCCACTCAACTCATATACCCTCTCTCCACTCAACTCATATACCCTCTCTCTCCTCTAAACTCATATAACCTCTCTCTCCTCTAAACTCATATACCCTCTCTCTCCTCTAAACTCATATACCCTCTCTCTCCTCTAAACTCATATACCCTCTCTCTCCTCTAAACTCATATACCCTCTCTCTCCTCTAAACTCATATACCCTCTCTCTCCTCTAAACTCATATACCCTCTCTCTCCTCTAAACTCATATACCCTCTCTCTCCCCTAAACTCATATCCCCTCTCTCTCCTCTAAACTCATATACCCTCTCTCTCCTCTAAACTCATATACCCTCTCTCTCCCCTAAACTCATATCCCCTCTCTCTCCTCTAAACTCATATACCCTCTCTCTCCTCTAAACTCATATACCCTCTCTCTCCTCTCAACTCATCTATAATCTCTCCTGTCAACTCATCTATGCTCTCTCTCCTCTCAACTCATATACCCTTTCTCTCCTCTCAACTCATCTACCCTCTCAACTCATCTATGCCCTCTCCTCTCAACTCATCTATGCTCTCTCCTCTCAACTCATATACCCTTTCTCTCCTCTCAACTCATCTACCCTCTCAACTCATCTACCCTCTCTCTCCTCATTTACGCTCTCTCTCCTCTCAACTCATTTACGCTCTCTCTCCTCTCAACTCATTTACGCTCTCTCTCCTCTCAACTCATCTATGCTCTCTCTCCACTCACCTAATCTACCCTCACACCCCTCTCAACTCAAAAAAAACTCTCTGTCCTCTCAACTCATACACTCTCTCACCTCTCAAATCATCTACCCTCTCAACTCATCTATGCTCTCTCCTCTCAACTTGTCTATGCTCTCTCCTCTCCTCTCATCTATGCCCTCGCTCCTCTCAACTCACATACCCTCTCACCTCTCAAATCATCTACCCTCTCAACTCATCTATGCTCTCTCTCCTCTCAACTCATATACCCTCTCTCTCCTCTCAACTCATCTACCCTCTCTCTCCTCATCTACACTCTCTCTCCTCTCAACTCATATGCACTCTCTCTCCTGTCAACTTATCTATGCTCTCTCTCCACTCAACTAATCTACCCTCACTCCCCTCTCAACTCAAATACACTCTCTGTCCTCTCTCCTCTCAACTCATTACTCTCACTCTCCTCAACCCATCTATGCTCTCTCTCCTCTCAACTCATATACACTCTCTCTCCTCTCAACTCATATACCCTCTCTCTCCTCTCAACTCATATACCCTCTCTCTCCTCTCAACTCATATACCCTCTCTCTCCTCTCAACTAATATACCCTCTCTCTCCTCTCTCCTCATCTATGCTCTCTCTCCTCTCTCCTCATCAACCCTCTCTCTCCTCTTAACTCATCTATGCTCTCCCTCCTCTTAACTCATCTATGCTCTCCCTCCTCTTAACTCATCTATGCTCTCCCTCCTCTTAACTCATCTATGATCTCTCTCCTCTTAACTCATCTATGCTTTCTCCTCTCAACTCAAATACACTCTCTGTCCTCTCAACTCATATACCCTCTCAACTCATCTATGCTTTCGCCTCTCAACTCAAATACACTCTCTCTCCTCTAAACTCACCTATGCTCTCCCTCCTCTTAACTCATCTATGCTCTCCCTCCTCTTAACTCATCTATGCTCTCTCCCCTCTTAACTCATCTATGCTTTCTCCTCTCAACTCAAATACACTCTCTGTCCTCTCAACTCATCTACCCTCTCTCTCCTGTCAACTCATCTATGCTCTCCCTCCTCTTAACTCATCTATGCTCTCTCCCCTCTTAACTCATCTATGCTTTCTCCTCTCAACTCAAATACACTCTCTGTCCTCTCAACTCATCTACCCTGTCTCCCCTCTCAACTCATCTACCCTCTCTCCTCTCCTCTCAACTCATCTACCCTCTCTCTCCTCTCCTCTCAACTCATCTATGCTCTCTACTCTCAACTCATCTACTCTCTCTCTCTCCTCTCAACTAATCTACGCTCTCTCCTCTCAACTCATCTATGCTCTCTCTACTCTCGAATCATATACCCTCTCAACTCATCTATGCTTTCTCCTCTCAACTCAAATACACTCTCTCTCCTCTAAACTCACCTATGCTCTCTCTACTGTCAACTCATCTATGCTCTCCCTCCTCTCAACTCATCTGTGCTCTCTCTCCTCTCAACTCATATACCCTGTCTCCCCTTTCAACTCATCTATGCTCTCTCTCCTCTCATCTCTGCTCTCTCAACTCTCAAATAATATACCCTCTCTCTCCTCTCAACTCATCTACACGCTCTCTACTCTCAACTCATCTATGCTCTCTCTCCTCTCAACTCATATACCCTGTCTCCCCTCTCAACTCATCTACCCTCTCTCCTCTCCTCTCAACTCATCTATTCTCTCTCTCCTCTCAACTCATCTATGCTCTCTACTCTCAACTCATCTACTCTCTCTCTCTCTCCTCTCAACTAATCTACGCTCTCTCCTCTCAACTCATCTATGCTCTCTCTACTTTCGAATCATATACCCTCTCAACTCATCTATGCTTTCTCCTCTCAACTCAAATACTCTCTCTCCTCTAAACTCATCTGTGCTCTCTCTCCTCTAAACTCATATACCCTCTCTCTCCCCTAAACTCATATCCCCTCTCTCTCCTCTCAACTCATATACCCTCTCTCTCTCTCCTCTAAACTCATATACCCTCTCTCCTCTCAACTCATTTATTCTCTCTCCTCAACTCATCTAGGCTCTCTCAACTCATCTAGGCTCTCTCTCCTCTAAACTCATATACCCCCTCTCTCCTCTCAACTCATATACCCTCTCTCTCCACTCAACTCATATACCCTCTTTCCACTCAACTCATATACCCTCTCTCCACTCAACTCATATACCCTCTCTCCACTCAACTCATATACCCTCTCTCTCCTCTAAACTCATATAACCTCTCTCTCCTCTAAACTCATATACCCTCTCTCTCCTCTAAACTCATATACCCTCTCTCTCCTCTAAACTCATATACCCTCTCTCTCCTCTAAACTCATATACCCTCTCTCTCCTCTAAACTCATATACCCTCTCTCTCCTCTAAACTCATATACCCTCTCTCTCCTCTAAACTCATATCCCCTCTCTCTCCTCTAAACTCATATACCCTCTCTCTCCTCTAAACTCATATACCCTCTCTCTCCCCTAAACTCATATCCCCTCTCTCTCCTCTAAACTCATATACCCTCTCTCTCCTCTAAACTCATATACCCTCTCTCTCCTCTCAACTCATCTATAATCTCTCCTGTCAACTCATCTATGCTCTCTCTCCTCTCAACTCATATACCCTTTCTCTCCTCTCAACTCATCTACCCTCTCAACTCATCTATGCCCTCTCCTCTTAACTCATCTATGCTTTCTCCTCTCAACTCAAATACACTCTCTGTCCTCTCAACTCATATACCCTCTCAACTCATCTATGCTTTCGCCTCTCAACTCAAATACACTCTCTCTCCTCTAAACTCACCTATGCTCTCCCTCCTCTTAACTCATCTATGCTCTCCCTCCTCTTAACTCATCTATGCTCTCTCCCCTCTTAACTCATCTATGCTTTCTCCTCTCAACTCAAATACACTCTCTGTCCTCTCAACTCATCTACCCTCTCTCTCCTGTCAACTCATCTATGCTCTCCCTCCTCTTAACTCATCTATGCTCTCTCCCCTCTTAACTCATCTATGCTTTCTCCTCTCAACTCAAATACACTCTCTGTCCTCTCAACTCATCTACCCTGTCTCCCCTCTCAACTCATCTACCCTCTCTCCTCTCCTCTCAACTCATCTACCCTCTCTCTCCTCTCCTCTCAACTCATCTATGCTCTCTACTCTCAACTCATCTACTCTCTCTCTCTCCTCTCAACTAATCTACGCTCTCTCCTCTCAACTCATCTATGCTCTCTCTACTCTCGAATCATATACCCTCTCAACTCATCTATGCTTTCTCCTCTCAACTCAAATACACTCTCTCTCCTCTAAACTCACCTATGCTCTCTCTACTGTCAACTCATCTATGCTCTCCCTCCTCTCAACTCATCTGTGCTCTCTCTCCTCTCAACTCATATACCCTGTCTCCCCTTTCAACTCATCTATGCTCTCTCTCCTCTCATCTCTGCTCTCTCAACTCTCAAATAATATACCCTCTCTCTCCTCTCAACTCATCTACACGCTCTCTACTCTCAACTCATCTATGCTCTCTCTCCTCTCAACTCATATACCCTGTCTCCCCTCTCAACTCATCTACCCTCTCTCCTCTCCTCTCAACTCATCTATTCTCTCTCTCCTCTCAACTCATCTATGCTCTCTACTCTCAACTCATCTACTCTCTCTCTCTCTCCTCTCAACTAATCTACGCTCTCTCCTCTCAACTCATCTATGCTCTCTCTACTTTCGAATCATATACCCTCTCAACTCATCTATGCTTTCTCCTCTCAACTCAAATACTCTCTCTCCTCTAAACTCATCTGTGCTCTCTCTCCTCTAAACTCATATACCCTCTCTCTCCCCTAAACTCATATCCCCTCTCTCTCCTCTCAACTCATATACCCTCTCTCTCTCTCCTCTAAACTCATATACCCTCTCTCCTCTCAACTCATTTATTCTCTCTCCTCAACTCATCTAGGCTCTCTCAACTCATCTAGGCTCTCTCTCCTCTAAACTCATATACCCCCTCTCTCCTCTCAACTCATATACCCTCTCTCTCCACTCAACTCATATACCCTCTTTCCACTCAACTCATATACCCTCTCTCCACTCAACTCATATACCCTCTCTCCACTCAACTCATATACCCTCTCTCTCCTCTAAACTCATATAACCTCTCTCTCCTCTAAACTCATATACCCTCTCTCTCCTCTAAACTCATATACCCTCTCTCTCCTCTAAACTCATATACCCTCTCTCTCCTCTAAACTCATATACCCTCTCTCTCCTCTAAACTCATATACCCTCTCTCTCCTCTAAACTCATATACCCTCTCTCTCCTCTAAACTCATATCCCCTCTCTCTCCTCTAAACTCATATACCCTCTCTCTCCTCTAAACTCATATACCCTCTCTCTCCCCTAAACTCATATCCCCTCTCTCTCCTCTAAACTCATATACCCTCTCTCTCCTCTAAACTCATATACCCTCTCTCTCCTCTCAACTCATCTATAATCTCTCCTGTCAACTCATCTATGCTCTCTCTCCTCTCAACTCATATACCCTTTCTCTCCTCTCAACTCATCTACCCTCTCAACTCATCTATGCCCTCTCCTCTCAACTCATCTATGCTCTCTCCTCTCAACTCATATACCCTTTCTCTCCTCTCAACTCATCTACCCTCTCAACTCATCTACCCTCTCTCTCCTCATTTACGCTCTCTCTCCTCTCAACTCATTTACGCTCTCTCTCCTCTCAACTCATTTACGCTCTCTCTCCTCTCAACTCATCTATGCTCTCTCTCCACTCACCTAATCTACCCTCACACCCCTCTCAACTCAAAAAAAACTCTCTGTCCTCTCAACTCATACACTCTCTCACCTCTCAAATCATCTACCCTCTCAACTCATCTATGCTCCCTCCTCTCAGCTCATCTATGCTCTCTCCTCTCAACTCATCCATGCTCTCGCTCCTCTCAACTCATCTCTGCTCTCTCTCCTCTCAACTTGTCTATGCTCTCTCCTCTCCTCTCATCTATGCCCTCGCTCCTCTCAACTCACATACCCTCTCACCTCTCAAATCATCTACCCTCTCAACTCATCTATGCTCTCTCTCCTCTCAACTCATATACCCTCTCTCTCCTCTCAACTCATCTACCCTCTCTCTCCTCATCTACACTCTCTCTCCTCTCAACTCATATGCACTCTCTCTCCTGTCAACTTATCTATGCTCTCTCTCCACTCAACTAATCTACCCTCACTCCCCTCTCAACTCAAATACACTCTCTGTCCTCTCTCCTCTCAACTCATTACTCTCACTCTCCTCAACCCATCTATGCTCTCTCTCCTCTCAACTCATATACACTCTCTCTCCTCTCAACTCATATACCCTCTCTCTCCTCTCAACTCATATACCCTCTCTCTCCTCTCAACTAATATACCCTCTCTCTCCTCTCTCCTCATCTATGCTCTCTCTCCTCTCTCCTCATCAACCCTCTCTCTCCTCTCAACTAATCTACGCTCTCTCCTCTTAACTCATCTATGCTCTCCCTCCTCTTAACTCATCTATGCTCTCCCTCCTCTTAACTGATCTATGATCTCTCTCCTCTTAACTCATCTATGCTTTCTCCTCTCAACTCAAATACACTCTCTGTCCTCTCAACTCATATACCCTCTCAACTCATCTATGCTTTCGCCTCTCAACTCAAATACACTCTCTCTCCTCTAAACTCACCTATGCTCTCCCTCCTCTTAACTCATCTATGCTCTCCCTCCTCTTAACTCATCTATGCTCTCTCCCCTCTTAACTCATCTATGCTTTCTCCTCTCAACTCAAATACACTCTCTGTCCTCTCAACTCATCTACCCTCTCTCTCCTGTCAACTCATCTATGCTCTCCCTCCTCTTAACTCATCTATGCTCTCTCCCCTCTTAACTCATCTATGCTTTCTCCTCTCAACTCAAATACACTCTCTGTCCTCTCAACTCATCTACCCTGTCTCCCCTCTCAACTCATCTACCCTCTCTCCTCTCCTCTCAACTCATCTACCCTCTCTCTCCTCTCCTCTCAACTCATCTATGCTCTCTACTCTCAACTCATCTACTCTCTCTCTCTCCTCTCAACTAATCTACGCTCTCTCCTCTCAACTCATCTATGCTCTCTCTACTCTCGAATCATATACCCTCTCAACTCATCTATGCTTTCTCCTCTCAACTCAAATACACTCTCTCTCCTCTAAACTCACCTATGCTCTCTCTACTGTCAACTCATCTATGCTCTCCCTCCTCTCAACTCATCTGTGCTCTCTCTCCTCTCAACTCATATACCCTGTCTCCCCTTTCAACTCATCTATGCTCTCTCTCCTCTCATCTCTGCTCTCTCAACTCTCAAATAATATACCCTCTCTCTCCTCTCAACTCATCTACACGCTCTCTACTCTCAACTCATCTATGCTCTCTCTCCTCTCAACTCATATACCCTGTCTCCCCTCTCAACTCATCTACCCTCTCTCCTCTCCTCTCAACTCATCTATTCTCTCTCTCCTCTCAACTCATCTATGCTCTCTACTCTCAACTCATCTACTCTCTCTCTCTCTCCTCTCAACTAATCTACGCTCTCCTCTCAACTCATCTATGCTCTCTCTACTTTCGAATCATATACCCTCTCAACTCATCTATGCTTTCTCCTCTCAACTCAAATACTCTCTCTCCTCTAAACTCATCTGTGCTCTCTCTCCTCTCAACTCATATACCCTGTCTCCCCTTTCAACTCATCTATGCTCTCATCTCTGCTCTCTCAACTCTCAAATAATATACCCTCTCTCTCCTCTCAACTCATCTACACGCTCTCTACTCTCAACTCATCTATGCTCTCTCCTGTCAACTCATATACCCTCTCTCTCTTCATCTACGCTCTCTTTCCTCTCAACTCGTCTATGCTCTCTCTCCTCTCAACTCACATACCCTCTCTCCCCTCTCTCCTCATCTACGTTCTCTCTCTTCTTAATTCATCTATGCTCTCTCTCCTCTCAATTCATATTCCCTCTCTCTCCTTTCAACTCGTCGACCCTCTCTCTTCTCTCAACTCATCTATGCTCTCTCCTCTCAACTCATCTATGCTCTCTCAACTCATCTACCCTCTCAACTCATCTAAGCTCTCTCTCTCTCTCAACTCATATACCCTCTCTCTCTCACCTCATCTACCCTCACTCTCCTCAACTCATCTATGCTCTCTCTCCTCTCACCTCATCTAGCCTCACTCTCCTCAACTAATCTACGCTCTCTCTCTCCTCTCAACTCATCTGTGCTCTCTCTCCTCTCAACTCATATACCCTGTCTCCCCTCTCAACTCATCTATGCTCTCTCTCCTCTCAACTCATCTACCCTCTCTCCTCTCCTCTCAACTCATCTACCCTCTCTCTCATCTCCTCTCCTCTCAACTCATCTATGCTCTCTACTCTCAACTCATCTACTCTCTCTCTCTCCTCTTAACTCATCTATGCTCTCTCTACTCTCAACTCATCTACACTCTCTCCTCTCAACTGATCTACGTTCTCTCCTCTCAACTGATCTATGCTCTCTCCTCTCAACTCATATACCCTCTCTCTCCTCATCTACGTTCTCTCTCCTCTCAACTGATCTACGTTCTCTCCTCTCAACTCATCTATGCTCTCTCTCCTCTCAATTCATATTCCCTCTCTCTCCTTTCAACTCGTCGACCCTCTCTCTTCTCTCAACTCATCTATGCTCTCTCCTCTCAACTCATCTATGCTCTCTCCTCTCAACTCCTATACCCTCTCTCTCCTCTCAACTCATCTATGCTCTCTCCTCTCAACTCCTATACCCTCTCTCTCCTCTCAACTCATTTACCCTCACTCTCCTCAACTCATCTATGCTCTCTCTCCTCTCATCTACTCTCTCTCTTAACTCATCTACGCTCTCTCTCCTCTCAACTCATCTACTCTCTCTCATCTCATCTATGCTCTCTCTCCTCTCCTCTCAACTCATCTACCCTCTCTCTCCTCTCAACTCATCTATGCTCTCTCTCCTCTCAACTCATCTACACTCTCTCTCCTCAACTCATCTATGCTCTCTCTCCTCTCATCTACTCTCTCTCTTAACTCATCTACGCTCTCTCTCCTCTCAACTCATCTACTCTCTCTCATCTCATCTATGCTCTCTCTCCTCTCAACTCATCTACCCTCTCTCTCCTCTCAACTCATCTATGCTTTCTCTCCTCTCAACTCATCTATACACTCTTCTCATTTCATCCATTATCTCTCTCTCTCTGCCTCGTTGATGCTAAAAACATCAGTCTGTGTTTCAGGACACATCCAAGCAGCAGTATAGTTTAACCAGCTCATTAGAAGCCAAATTATGTCTGGTTTTTAAGTGCTTCCCTCATTATCAGTCACCTCCCAGGACCTTTTGTGACCTGACCTGACATTAGCTCGCATCAAAAGAGATAAAACAATTACGAAATAAAAATGAAGCTATACTGAAAATATCCACAATATAGACATAGATTTCAGCATACCTTTTATGCAGAATAAGTATGAGTGACACAATATCACTCTGCAGTCGAGAGTGGAATCTTTGGCCTCTATGTGGGTTTAGTCTCTCATTGTTGAGAGCTTGTTGAAAACATTAACTAATTTATTTTTCTCTCTATCTCTTGCTCTCTATGTTGACGCAATGTTTAAATAACCCCTTGCTATTGTAGCTGATGGGGATCTGTGAAACTCAAACCTCAGCCTGTTGTGTCTCCACTTGCACTGCTGAAGAGCTAGTTTTTTGGTGGTGCGACTGGGTAAGATGCTTCAGGATGGCGGTCACGTGTTTGCGAGGCAGAGTTCTTGGGTTCGTTCCTCGGTATGAGTTGCATCATGAGACAGCGGTATTTGTTAAAAAAGCAGCGTGATGTCCTTTACATTGGCAGTTGTGCTTAGCTCAATGCTGGGGTTGCTGTGGAGCTAGCTATAACTGGGTACTTCAGGAGGACGGTCACCAACGTTCCCTCTAAACTATGTGCCCTCAGACGGCTGTGCAGAAGAAATATCAGCCCGATGACAGATTGAACTTCACTCAACTTTCTTTTCTACTGTGGCAATTGTGATCGATTCAATGCAATATTAGCCACTTTCAATTGTAATATACCGAAACAAAACAAACTTGTAGGCAGAGCACATTGGAGTAGGACTCTATTCCATTGACAGGCACAACTCAGGTCCATACACAGACCGGTGCACCGTAACCAATCAGAGCTGCAGTAAGCCTATATGCAAATAGCCTTTGCCATATACCTAGATTTACCTCCACTGTATTCACATCCTACCTTACCTTTGTCTGTACATTATACCTTGATGCTATTTTATCGCCCCCAGAAACCTCCTTTTACTCTCTGTTCCAGACGTTCTAGACGACCAATTCTTATTGCTTTTAGCCGCACCCTTATTCTACTCCTCCTGTGTTCCTCTGGCGATGTAGAGGTGAATCCAGGCCCTGCAGTGCCTAGCTCCACTCCTATTCCCCAGGCGCTCTCTTTTGACGACTTCTGTAACCGTAAGAGCCTTGGTTTCATGCATGTTAACATTAGAAGCCTCCTCCCTAAGTTTGTTCTATTCACTGCTTTAGCACACTCTGCCAACCCGGATGTTCTAGCTGTGTCTGAATCCTGGCTTAGGAAGACCACCAAAAATTCAGACATTTTAATTCCAAACTACAACATTTTCAGACAAGATAGAACTGCCAAAGGGTGCGGTGTTGCAATCTACTGCAAAGATAGCCTGCAGAGTTCTGTCCTACTATCCAGGTCTGTACCCAAACAATTTGAACTTCTACTTTTAAAAATCCACCTCTCTAAAAACAAGTTTCTCACCGTTGCCGCCTGCTATAGACCACCCTCTGCCCCCAGCTGTGCTCTGGACACCATATGTGAACTGATTGCCCCCCCATCTATCTTCAGAGCTCGTGCTGCTAGACGACCTAAACTGGAACATGCTTAACACCCCAGCCATCCTACAATCTAAACTTGATGCCCTCAATCTCACACAAATTATCAATACCAGGAACCTCCCCAAAGCCTTAAACACAGGCACCCTCATAGATATCATCCTAACCAACTTCCCCTCTAAATACACCTCTGCTGTCTTCAACCAAGATCTCAGCGATCACTGCCTCATTGCCTGCATCCGTAATGGGTCAGCGGTCAAACGACCTCCTCTCATCACTGTAAAACGCTCCCTGAAACACTTCAGCGAGCAGGCCTTTCTAATCGACCTGGCTGGGGTTTCCTGGAAGGATATTGACCTCATCCCGTCAGTAGAGGATGCCTGGATATTTTTTAAAAATGCCTTCCTAACCATCTTAAATAAACATGCCCCATTCAAGAAATTTAGAACCAGGAACAGATATAGCCCTTGGTTCTCCCCAGACCTGACTGCCCTTAACCAACACAAAAACATCCTTTGGCGTTCTGCATTAGCATCGAACAGCCCCCGTGATATGCAGCTGTTCAGGGAACCTAGAAACCATTATACACAGGCAGTTAGAAAAGCCAAGGCTAGCTTTTTCAAGCAGAAATTTGCTTCTTGCAACACTAACTCAAAAAAGTTCTGGGACACTGTAAAGTCCATGGAGAATAAGAACACTTCCTCACAGCTGCCCACTGCACTGAAGATAGGAAACACTGTCACCACTGATAAATCCACCATAATTGAACATTTCAATAAGCATTTTTCTACTGCTGGCCATGCTTTCCACCTGGCTACTCCTACCCCTGTCAACAGCACTACACCCCCAACAGCAACTCGCCCAAGCCTTCCCCATTTCTCCTTCTCCCAAATCCATTCAGCTGATGTTCTGAAAGAGCTGCAAAATCTGGACCCCTACAAATCAGCCGGGCTAGACAATCTGGACCCTTTCTTTCTAAAATTATCTGCCGAAATTGTTGCCACCCCTATTACTAGCCTGTTCAACCTCTCTTTCGTGTCGTCTGAGATTCCCAAAGATTGGAAAGCAGCTGCGGTCATCCCCCTCTTCAAAGGGGGGGACACTCTTGACCCAAACTGCTACAGACTTATATCTATCCTACCATGCCTTTCTAAGGTCTTCGAAAGCCAAGTCAACAAACAGATTACCGACCATTTCGAATCTCACCATACCTTCTCTGCTATGCAATCTGGTTTCAGAGCTGGTCATGGGTGCACCTCAGCCACGCTCAAGGTCCTAAACGATATCTTAACCGCCATCGATAAGAAACATTACTGTGCAGCCGTATTTATTGATCTGGCCAAGGCTTTCGACTCTGTCAATCACCACATCCTCATCGGCAGACTCAACAGCCTTGGTTTCTCAAATGATTGCCTCGCCTGGTTCACCAACTACTTCTCTGATAGAGTTCAGTGTGTCAAATCGGAGGGTCTGTTGTCCGGACCTCTGGCAGTCTCTATGGGGGTGCCACAGGGTTCAATTCTTGGACCGACTCTCTTCTCTGTATACATCAATGAGGTCGCTCTTGCTTCTGGTGAGTCTCTGATCCACCTCTACGCAGACGACACCATTCTGTATACTTCCGGCCCTTCTTTGGACACTGTGTTAACAACCCTCCAGGCAAGCTTCAATGCCATACAACTCTCCTTCCGTGGCCTCCAATTGCTCTTAAATACAAGTAAAACTAAATGCATGCTCTTCAACCGATCGCTACCTGCACCTACCCGCCTGTCCAACATCACTACTCTGGACGGCTCTGACTTAGAATACGTGGACAACTACAAATACTTAGGTGTCTGGTTAGACTGTAAACTCTCCTTCCAGACCCATATCAAACATCTCCAATCCAAAGTTAAATCTAGAATTGGCTTCCTATTTCGCAACAAAGCATCCTTCACTCATGCTGCCAAACATACCCTTGTAAAACTGACCATCCTACCAATCCTCGACTTTGGCGATGTCATTTACAAAATAGCCTCCAATACCCTACTCAACAAATTGGATGCAGTCTATCACAGTGCAATCCGTTTTGTCACCCAAGCCCCATACACTACCCACCATTGCGACCTGTACGCTCTCGTTGGCTGGCCCTCGCTTCATACTCGTCGCCAAACCCACTGGCTCCATGTCATCTACAAGACCCTGCTAGGTAAAGTCCCCCCTTATCGCAGCTCGCTGGTCACCATAGCATCTCCCACCTGTAGCACACGCTCCAGCAGGTATATCTCTCTAGTCACCCCCAAAACCAATTATTTATTTGGCCGCCTCTCTTTCCTGTTCTCTGCTGCCAATGACTGGAACGAACTACAAAAATCTCTGAAACTGGAAACACTTATCTCCCTCACTAGCTTTAAGCACCAACTGTCAGAGCAGCTCACAGATTACTTCACCTGTACATAGCCCACCTATAATTTAGCCCAAACAACTACCTCTTTCCCAACTGTATTTTATTTATTTATTTATTTTGCTCCTTTGCACCCCATTATTTTTATTTCTACTTTGCACATTCTTCCATTGCAAAACTACCATTCCAGTGTTTTACTTGCTATATTGTATTTACCTTGCCACCATGGCCTTTTTTGCCTTTACCTCCCTTCTCACCTCATTTGCTCACATTGTATATAGACTTGTTTATACTGTATTATTGACTGTATGTTTGTTTTACTCCATGTGTAACTCTGTGTCGTTGTATCTGTCCAACTGCTTTGCTTTATCTTGGCCAGGTCGCAATTGTAAATGAGAACTTGTTCTCAACTTGCCTACCTGGTTAAATAAAGGTAAAATAAATAAAAATATATGGATCTACTGCTGTTACTGCTAATTTCTAGTCAACAATGGGGGAGATATGTTGTTGACAACCAGAGCACAAAATGAGTGCATTTCTAGCCTCTTTGAAAAGCGATTCAGGTAAAGAGGTTTTTATGTCTTGAAGGGGTATTTTGAGGTATTTTGAGACGGCCTTTAATAAGCTAAGTAGCCAATAGGCAGAGGGTAGCATAATTTGTCTGATTCTCTGTAGTAATGGTATGGGAATAATAATGAATTGTGTTTTGTAAAGTTTTTTTTTTCTTTTCAGTTACCTCCCTGTCTGAAGGACAAGTTTATAAACAGGTTAGTGTCAAGCAATGCATGTTTTTTTTAAGTCTCATGGAATGTAGGCAATGAACACCACACATTGTCTGCTACTGTGAGGCAGAATGACAGAACAGCTATTTCCATGTTAAAATGTTATGGGACATGTTTTTCTCTTTTGTTTTTGATGGTACAATAGGCCACAGGTAGGCCTACATCATGAACAAATAGCCACAGCAGCCTACTTGGCCACTGTTAAAACTGTAACTTAAAGTGGGTACAGCCTCACAGTAAATGTGCGGCAGAAGTTGCAAAGAATTTTCACAAAGTTCAAGTTTGTGCTCAGCAGACCTGAAATTTACTCAGTGTCTAAAACAATTTGAGGGAAGATTGGCGATCACGTGCATTTGCGAAACAGAGATCCTAGTTAAAAAAAATGAGGGAAGATTAGCAATCACCTGCGTTTGGGAAACAGAGGTCCTAGGTTTGAGTGGAATTAGGAGGAAGTGGTACATCAAGACATATGCTTTACATCTTCATCAACATGTAAGTTGTCCTTTTCCAACAGCAGCTTTCTACCTCCTTTTCAACACCTTGCCTTTTTCCTCACTGACTGTACATGAAGTAAAGTTGTGGGGCTTGCTTTAGCTCCTTAAAAGTGTTTTTGTGGAAGTTGATACAATTTAAAAAGTTATATACATTGGCTTGCGAAAGTATACACCCCCCCTTGGCATTTTTCCTAATGTGTTGCCTTACAACCTGTAAATACATTAGATTTTGGGATTTACACAGCATGACTACCACTTTGAAGATGCAAAATATGTTCTATTGTGAAACAAACGAAATAAGACAAAAAAAATGAGAACTTGAGTGTGCATAACTATTCACCCCCCAAAGTCAATACTTTGTAGAGACACCTTCTGCAGCAATTACAGCTGCAAGTCGCTTGGGGTATGTCTCTATAAGCTTGGCACATCTAGCCACTGGGATTTTTGCCCATTCTTCAAGGCAAAACTGCTCCAGCTCCTTCAAGTTGGATCGGTTCCACTGGTGTACAGCAATCTTTAAGTCATACCACATATTCTCAATTTGAGGTTTGGGCTTTGACTAGGCCATTCCAAGACATTTAAATGTTTCCCCTTAAATCACTCAAGTGTTGCTTTAGCAGTATGCTTAGGGTCATTGTCCTGCTGGAAGGTGAACCTCCGTCCCAGTCTCAAATCTCTGGAAGACTGAAATAGGTTTTCCTCAGGAATTCCCTGTATTTAGCGCCATTCATCATTCCTTCAATTCTGACCAGTTTCCCAGTCCCTGCCAATGAAAAACATCCCCACCGCATGATGCTGCGACTACCATGCTTCACTATGGAGATGGTGTTCTCGGGGTGATGAGAGGTGTTGGGTTTGCGCCAGACATACCGTTTTCCTTGATGGACAAAAAGCAACATTTTTGTCTCATCTGGCCAGAATACATTCTTCCATATGTTTGAGGAGTCTCCCACACCAAACATGTTTGCTTATTTTTTTCTTTAAGCAATGGCTTTTGTCTGGCCACTCTTCCCGTAAAGCCCAGCTCTGTGGAGTATACGACTTAAAGTGGTCCTATGGACAGATACTCCAATCTCCGCTGTTGAGCTTTGCAGCTCCTTCAGGGTTATCTTTGGTCTCTTTGTTGCCTCTCTGATTAATGCCCTCCTTGCCTGGTCCGTGAGTTTTGGTGGGCGGCACTCTCTTGGCAGGTTTGTTATGGTGCCATATTATTGCCATGTTTTAATAATGGATTTAATGGTGCTCTGTGGGATGTTCAAAGTTTCTGATATTTTTTATAACCCAATCCTGATCTGTACTTCACAACATTGTCCCTGACCTGTTTGGAGAGTTTCTTGGTCTTCATGGTGCCGCTTGCTTGGTGGTGCCCCTTGCTTAGTGATGTTGCAGACTCTGGGGCCTGTTAGAACAGGTGCATATATATTGAGATCATGTGACAGATCATGTGACACTTAGATTGCACACAGGTAGACTTTATTTAACTAATTATGTGACTTCTGAAGGTAATTGGTTGCACCAGATCTTATTTAGGGGCTTCATAACAAAGGAGGTGAATACATACAGTTGAAGTCGGAAGTTTACATACACTTAGGTTGGAATCATTAAAACTCATTTTTCAACCACTCCACAAATTTCTTGTTGAGGACATCCCCTGTTTGCTGGGTCACATATAAAGGTTACATTTAACTTGCTCTCTTAAACCTATCCTTTCTATTGACTTCATTTGCAACAGTGAATCTATTTAGTTTTTAAGAGATTTCACACAATAGCACATTGGTAGTAATCAATGACAAATATCAAAGGTAAGCAGGGCTTGTTTAAAACCCTGAATGGAGCCCAAATGGATAGTTCTAGATTGATCAACTCTTCAGTAGGATGTGCTGCCCAGCCTACTGTTTTTTTCTAATAGAGGATATGACGTTGAATATCTGACGTTGTTTCAACGGTACAAATTCAACGTATTTTATATAAGGTTTGTCTATGTTGGTTACCATGATGACGTAATCCCCTGGTTGAAATTTAACTTTTTTCAAATCCATGGTGAGAGGTATTTTCCACATCACAATACGTTGACAAATTAAATTGAAACAACATTGATTCAACCAGTTTGCGCCCAGTGGGTCCCCTCTCTGTACGGAGGCCATTGTCTGTAACTGCTGGTCTTCTGACAGCTTAATCCAGGTCATTATTGTCCGTGTGTTATGAGAGCGAGGGACGGTGCAGACAGAGGAGCAGGTAAAACAGCCAAATCGTGTTTATTTCCCATCAGACATCTGGTCCTTCAGAGCCATCGACGGAACATTATCGACCATGGTGTTATGAAATCAGGTGAAATCATCTGGTGGTTTTATATTGCCTGGGGCTAAAGGTGTAGTAGAGTTATTGAATTAGATGACATTCTCACTCCCCTCAGCCTTGCTAGCCATGGTTTGACTTAACAACAGAGCCAAACACAAAGCCAAACACACAGGGGAATAATGATCAGTTGAAAGATGGGGCTATTTGTCTATGTGTCGTCCTACATGCATGTGTACATGGATTTTGACAGATTTGATAACGTAGGTTACGGATCTAATTATTGGGTACAGAGGTATAATGAAACACAGGGGAAATAATAATGATTTGTTATTAGTCTACGTATGGTGTTTGTCTCTACACACATGTATATGTACTGCCTGTGCATATGTATCTGGCAGCCCTAATGGATACCCAGCACAGAGGGATTTGAGGGATGTGATCACAAATGGTCAGTATTGCCACTTGCATCATCAGCAGTGCTCTAGAGTCTTGTCGTCATTGAGCAAGCATGATTCACTAGAGAAATGGTATTATTTGTCTACGTACATATACAGCCTACATGCATCAGCTCTGTTTAATAAACATTGAGGGATGTGGTTACAAGGTCAAGTATTAACAATCCATGTTCATGGCTTCATAATTCAGAAACCCTACAGCACATATAACCAACCTTATTCCCAATCACTGGCCACTTTAATAAATGGATCACTAGTCACTTTAAACGATGCCACTTTAAATAATGGCACTTGAATAATGTTTGCATATCTTACATTACTCATCTCATATGTATATACTGTATTTTATCACATCCTATTGCACCTTGCCTATGCCGCTCGGCCATCGCTCATCCATATATTTATATGTACATATTCTCATTCACCCCTTTAGATTTGTGTGTATTAGGTAGTTGTTGGGGAATTGTTTGATTACTTGTTAGATATTACTGCACTGTCGGAACAAGAAGCACAAGCATTTCGCCACACTCGCATTAACATCTGCTAAGCATGTATGTGTATGTGACCAATAACATTTTATTTGATTTTAGCACCATATAGGCTTGGTTTCAACATATATTGTAAACAGGAGTAAATAACAACTTGTTTTTTTTGAGATGGAGGCAGTTTGAAATTTTCCTGCTTCATGTTGAGAAATATATGATTGCATATTACAATGACAACCAGAGCTTCAGGGACCTTTCATACAACCCCTTTTGTGAGTTGAGATTAAGATTGGGCCTTCGCTCATCTAATGGCTTTGAATAAAAGCACATGAATCCATTAATCCTCTCCTCTGATCTCTCTCTTCTCTTTAGAAAGACAGCAGTGGGGGGTGTCTGGTAATAGCAGTTGAAGAAGAAGTAAGAATGTAAGAAAGAGATACAGTTGAGAGAGCGATACACAGTATAGAGAGATATATATATACTGTGTATATATAGAGGGCGAGTAAATAGAGACAGATATACAGTAGAAAGAGAGAGAGAGAAGGGTGTTAAAAAAAAAAACACATAAAAAAATAAGTGATTCTCAAACCTTGTGAAAGACTTGTGACATTTTGCCCCAAGAAAAGGGCAACCAGTAAAGAAGAAACACCATTGTAAATACAACCCATATTTACAGTCAGAAGTTTACAAACACCTTAGCCAAAAACATTTAATTTCCGTTTTTCAAAATTCCTGACATTTAATCCTGGTTATTATTCCCTGTCTTAGGTCAGTTAGGATCACCGCTTTATTTTAAGAATGTGAAATGTCAGAATAATAGAAGAGAGAATTATTTCTTTCAGCTTTTATTTCTTTCATCACATTCCCAGTGGGTCAGAAGTTTACATACACTCAATTAGTATTTGGTAGCATTGCCTTTAAATTGTCTAACTGGGTCAAACGTTTCGGGTAGCCTTCCACAAGCTTCCCACAATAAGTTGGGTGAATTTTGGCCCATTCCTCCTGACAGTGTCATGGCTGATGAAAGGAGGGGACCAAGGTGCGGCGTGGTAGCGTACATGTTCTTTAATTAAGAAAAGATGCAGAACAAAACAATACACACTACAAAACAAAACCGTGAAGCTTAAGGATAAGTGACATAAAGAAAGTCAACTTCCCACAAACACAGGTGGGGGAAAAAGGGTAACTAAGTATGGTTCCCAATCAGAGACAACGATAGACATCTGTCCCTGATTGATAACCATACCCAGCCAAAACAGAAAATCAGAAAATCATAGAAACACAAAACATAGAAATTCCCACCCCAACTCACGCCCTGACCAAACCAAAATAGAGACATAAAAAGGATCTCCAAGGTCAGGGCATGACAGACAGAGCTGGTGTAACTGGATCAGGTTTGTAGGCCTCCTTGCTCACACACACTATTTCAGTTCTGCCCACCAATTTTCTATAGGATTGAGGTCAGGGCTTTGATGTCTTGAGATGTTGCTTCAATATATCCACATATGTTTCCATGCTCATGAAGCCCTCCATTTTGTGAAGTGCACCAGTCCCTCCTGCAGCAAAGCACCCCCACAACATGATAATGCCACCCCCGTGCTTCACGGTTGGGATCGTGTTCTTCGGCTTGCAAGCCTCCCCCTTTTTCCTCCAAACATAACGATGGTCATTATGGCCAAACAGTTCTATATTTGTTTCAGCAGACCAGTGGACATTTCTCCAAAAAGTACGATCTTTGTCCCCATGTGCAGTTGCAAACCATAGTCCGGCTTTTTAATGGCGGTTTTGGAGCAGTGGCTTCTTCCTTGCTGAGTGGCCTTTCAGGTTATGTCGATATAGGACTCGTTTTACTGTGGATATAGATACTTTTGTACCTGTTTCCTACAGCATTTTCACAAGGTCCTTTGCTGTTGTTCTGGGATTGATTTGCACTTTTCGCACCAAAGTACGTTCATCTCTAGGAATCAGAACGTGTCTCCTTCCTGAGTGGTAGGACGGCTGCGTGGTCCCATGGTGTTTATACTTGTGTACGTTTGGTTGTACAGATGAACGTGGTACCTTCAGGTGTTTGAAAATTGCTCCCAAGGATGAACGAGACTTGTGCAGGTCTACCATTTTTTTCTGAGGTCTTGGCTGATTTCTTTTGATTTGCCATGATGCCAAGCAAAGAGGCACTGTGTTTGAAGGTAGGCCTTGAAAAACATCCATAGGTACACCTCCAATTGACTCAAATTATGTCAATTAGCCTATCAGAAGCTTCTAAAGCCATGACATCATTTTCTGGAATTTTTCAAGCTGTTTAACAGCACAGTCAACTTAGTGTATGTAAACTTCTGACCCACTGGAATTGTGATACAGTAAATTATAAGTGAAATAATCTGTATGTAAACAATTGTTGGAAAAATTACTTGTGTCATGCACAAAGTAGATGTCCTAACCGACATGCCAAAACTATAGTTTGTTAACAAGAAATGTGTGGAGTGGTTGAAAAGCAAGTTTTAATGACTCCAACCTAAGTGTTTGTAAACTTCCGACTTCAACTTTATGTTTATATATTTTCCCTTTTGTACTTGAACTTTTTTCACATTGTTACAACACTGTGCACAGCCATAATCTGAGATTTGAAATAGCTCTTTTCCTTCAACATTTTTGATTGTTTATTTCACTTTTGTGAAAACTATACTATATGTTTCCCTTGCTTTGGCAATATGAACGTATGTTTCCCGTGCCCTTTGACTTGAATTGAGAAAGGGAGAGAGAGAGAGAAATCAAGAGAGAGAGATTCACTATGAGCCGTGAGACTTCTGATTCTGAATGGTAACAGCTTTAATGTATAGTTTATAACCCACACTCGCCAATGTTGGGCTTTTGATGCCAAATCCCAATTCCCTTGCCTCACACATTGGTGCCACGGTCAGACAGACAACACACAAGCATATGTGCACAAACACACACACGTCTGTTTGTTTCAGAGCTCTCCCTCTATCACTTTGTCTCTCCTTTACAAACTCCCACTCTCTCTTATCTCACCATCCCTCTCTTCCTGTTTTCATCTCTAATATGATTCCCTCTTCTCCCCTGTCACTCTCTCTTCTCTGTTTGTTTGACATCGGTTGTATATTATATTCCTTACATTTATTTCTGAGGACATCACTGCATAGGATTGGCAGCTATATACCTTTTTTTTAATCTTCACTGTCAATGATTAAAGACATGTTAGTTCAATGTTAACATGTGTGCCCCACCCTCCCCAGAGAGAGAGACAGTATTCAGGTAATGCTTTTTCAAAACATAGTCTAGAGGCTTGAAGACAATAGAAGGACATAAACCAGCCAACACCATGAACAACATGAGAATCCATATTAAGAAATCCTACTGCCAGGAGTTATTGTTAAAAAAACAACAACATATTAACAGGGATGTAGACACTTTAGCAGGCGCTTCTATCCAAAGTAGTGTGCAGTCACGTGTGCATACATTTGACATACGGGTAGTCCCAGGAATCAAACCCACTATCAAACCCACTATCCTGGCATTGCAAATGTCATGCTCTACCAACTGAGCTATAGAGTATCACTTCAAAGATCAACAATAACACTTATGTTCCTCATGTTGCTCATTTCAGCTGAGTTTATTAAAAGATGGGCTCCGGCTGTGAACAACCAACAAGACTTTAACATTTTAACCACGGTCCTCAGGTCCCCTGAGTCAGGACACATATCCATGTAACCAATCAGTGAAGAACAAGACTAATTACCTGCAGTGCTATAATATAATACAGTGTATGGATCTGCAGTTATTTCCATCCAGACCAATTTGTCCTCAGTGCTCAGATGCAGAAGAGACAGAAGACGTGTGCATGTTTACATGAGCAGTATGCACGTTTATAAGATGACCACATTCTATATGAGTATTCCTTATTTCTCTTTAATTGGCATAGTCTTTTCGAAGGACCCCACTTTCTAAATTCAATGGATCAAATTGGAGGTTGTTTGCCCAATTAAAGCTCTGTGAGTTCGTGAGACCCGGGGATGAGCAGGATCAAGAGATACATATCTTGAGGATCAGAGGTTGTACGTAGGTGAAACCCCTATTACCTAAGAGTAGAAACTCACTTAATAATCCTTCAGCTATCGCCCAGAGACACGGGAAGCCAGTATTACAGAAAACCCTTCGTTTTATGGATCACCTTTGTTACTCTGCCCACATACTAATTCACCTATATAAATTCCTTACGTTCATTACTCTGTGGTGTTTTTAATTTCTAAAACTTTTATAGCCCAAAGCAAAACGTTCTGCTATATGTATTGTTGTTATTTTGGACCAATTTCTTTGTTTAAATATGTAGGAGGAAAATGCCCATAGGCGTTGGTCCCAGCTCCAAGGCCCTGGATAATGATTTCCCCTGAAATTCAGGACAGTGCCATGGGGGGAAATGTTCTGGGAGGGATTTCTCTGCCCTCTAGAGTCTCATTGTTTATGATATTCTATTTGTTGTTGTTGGTGGTGTTAGTGTTAGGGATGGCGCTTTATCACAGGCAGTACTATAGTTACACTTCATGGAAGTTACTGTTATAGGCAAATGCAACCATAGACATACAGTGCATTAGGAAAGTATTCAGACCCCTTGACTTTTTCCACGTTTTGTTACGTTACTGCCTTGTTCTAAAATGGGTTAAAAAAAAAATCTCCCCCTAATCAATTTACACACACTTTAAAAAATGTTTTTGCAAATGTATTACAATTAAAAAACTGGAATCTTATATTTACATAAGTATTTAGACCCTTTACTCAGTACATTGGCAGGTATTTATGTTTTTTATTTTAATAAATGTGCAAAAATGTCTAAACCTGTTTTTGCTTCGTCATGATAAGATATTGTGTGTAGATTGGTGAGGAAATTGTTTTATTTAATACATTTTGGAATAAGGCTGTAACGTAACAAAATGTGGAAAAAGTCTAAACGAAACACACACACACAGAAATGTTTTCCCCACTTTATAGATGAATCAGGATCATTGTCACACTACCATTACTGTCCAGTCCATCCCCTGGTCCCAATGTATTGGTTCATTAGCCTTTCTTGTTAGAGGTGTGATGGGATAGCAGGCCTCTGATGTCTGGTCCTGTCTCTACACACAAACCCTCCACGCCCTCTACCAGCTGGGGCCTAATCACACCGTATTGTTCATGGGCATTTAGCTCCCATCCAAGCCCAGATCTCAATGTCCTTTTAAAAACACACCCCGACGGGGAACAGGTGAATGAAGCACACAGGTAATAACATTTACTTTAGGTAAACGGTCTGCGCTCTGTGGCAGCGGTCCGGCCGTGCAGTATTAGGAACTCAAACATTTGTTGGCAGTGAACGGAGAGATTCTTATTAAATAGGGAGAGAGGTAAAACAGGGGAGGAGAGGATGTGTGGGGGAAGGAGGGAGGGATGGATAAGAGAGAAGCAAGGACAAAAGCATGTACGCACATGACATCACCTCTTCAATTACATTCCATGAGGTTGCTAATATCTTACCATTTAACCTTTCAATATTGTGCTAAATGTATTTTTGACAGATACAAGTCCCCGCTGTTAGCAATCCACAATAGCTTATTTCTCTGCTTTAATGGAAGGTGGCAGTACAGTAGCAGCAAAAGGTAGGATATATAACTCTGCACGACACAATACATCCAAAACATGATGGCATCGACATCCCCCTGTGTACAGCACATCATGTGAATATAAACAAGCAGAATGCCATTGATATCAATCTGAATATAATTCTTCCTCCTTTCTCTCCACCATTCCATCAACCTCCTCTCTCTCTCTCTCTCTCTCTCTAATGTACAGACAGAATGATCCCTCTTTTAGCTGAGGAGGAGTAGAGGAGAGGACATAGCAGAGTGAAAAGTGTATGATTAAAAAATAGTAGGGTTATAACTAGCCTTTAAGTGAAGATAATGATCCTCTATTCATTAACTTATTCCTATACGGAATCGTCTGCAATGCATTGTGATGACTACTGGGGCATTTAAAGGCAGGTTTGTTCTGATGTTCATAGCAAGAGGTAGAGTCACTGTTCTTTTGTCATAAAAGCTTATTTTTCAAAGCCAGAGATGTGGATAGACAATTATGGTAAATAATACACCTTAATTACATGTCATTTATGTGCTTATTATACAAAGTCTTTGTTTTCGAGTGACTCTTGATTGTTTGATCCTCTGGTCCATCTCCCTGATGACTGTTTCATATGAAATCCCTCTCTTCCCGTTTACACCACTTCAGTGAAGCAGTAGGTGGAACAGCAATGACATACATACATAACACAACAACAACAATGTGAAGGGAGAGTAGAAAGAAGGAAGCACTAAAAACATTGTCTATGTTTTTGTTCTTATCAGAATCAGAATCCCCTTTATTCACCAAGTGCATTTACACATACTCAGAGTTGTACATATGGTGCTGCTCGTGATTTAGAAATACAGACAGCGGAGTTTAAACAAAGTTTCCATACATTATATACAACTAGGTAGAGTGAGCATAGAGCTATAAGATAATGAGCAGGTATGCAAACATACAGTGGGTACAGTTGATATACAGTGGATGTACAAATTTACAGTATCAGTATGAATGATCTAAATGCAGAGAGCTGAACAGAGTGTACAGTTCAGAGATGGCTTGATGTGGTGTGCAGCATAGAGTACATGGTCCTTCAGTCTTTATGGGCCAGATGGTCAGGTGGTGAGGGCCACAACCAGGGGAAGTAAGCTTTTCAGGTAGCGGGAAGTTTTGGTCATTAGTAGGGCTGTGGGGGTCATAACATTTCGGAATTGTCAAGCAAATAACTGCTGGTCTCACAGTAATTGATCGTTAATTAATATAAACACATTTAGCATCTCCTTGCTTCCACACATAGCCTACCACCCAGTGATGCAGACCTTTGTGAAAAAAGTCTAATAAATCCATGTAATATAGCCTACACCTTCACAATAATCCATGATTTATTTTAGAGGGGTCTAAAGAATGATGATATGAAGAAAATCTAGTCTATTTCAGAAGAGCAGAATAGCATACTGTGAGCTGTCCTTATGTTAGGTCCTGATCTGGCTATGCCATATGGCTGTGGGCTACACTAGTGCATTTAGCAGACTTGCTTAGAATTCTGTGGCATTATTTTATAGTATGAAGAATAAAATTGAACATAGCTGAATAAAAGAAAGGATGTGTTCTCCAAACGATTTGAGGGAGTGCTCACATGCGCCTCTTGGTTAACAAAGAAACAGGTACTTCTAGTTGCTTCATTTACAGTTATTTATGTAACTGTAGATGTGATACAAACATTGGGCTTTATGTTTAGATTTTTAATACATTCTAAGGCTGCATGATGTGACTCCAATGATGATTTGAAAAAAAAGTTTGAGCATGTCTCCATTAGAACTATGGATTTTTCTTTATCAGCATGAATTAGATTGAGCAATAAAGCCACACTTTTATTCCATAGGCTGGGATCCGCACTATGCAGGTGTAGCAAGAGAGCCTTTTTTCCTGGCTGTCCACTGGTTTCAAAAACAATGACTGATAGGCAACTTAAACATCTTGAATTCAACAATTACTGGGTTCAAATACACATTTAGATTTGTGAACAGCCATCCACAACAACCCCAATCCGTAAGTCGCAAATAGCTAAATGAGAGAGCAGCAGTGTGATTCACATCATTGCGCTCTGTAGATATCAATAATAAGTGATATCCGTATCGCAGTAGACTATACCACTGCTGTCATCCTTACCTCCAAGAGTTTATTAAAGTTGAATCATCTTTGGATGCTGACAGCAGTCGCACCATTGGAAGACATAGCTTGGACTGTAGCTTCAAAAGCCTATTCCTGCTCTTTACCCACGATCCATCAAACCCATCTGGTGTGTCATCCTAGTGGTCTGTGACTTGTGGTCAGACTCGCTCAGGTGGAACAAACTTAAACTTGCGCCTTTTTTCAATGCTGATTTGAATGTCATTGAGAAAACAGAATAGTGTCAAAGATTTTTTTTCGCAAACTGAATTTAAAAGTAATTTAAAAGTAATCCTTGAAGTAATAATCTAGTTTTTCAAAAGTATCTGTAATCTGATTACAATATTTCCCCTGGTAACGTAACTGATTACAGTTACTGTTTTTTGTAATCCCTTACGTCAGTGGTTCCCAAACTTTTTATAGTCCCATACCCCTTCAAACATTCAACCTCCAGCTGCATACACCCTCTAGCACCAGGGTCAGCACACTCTCAAATGTTGTTTTTTGCCATCATTGTAAGCCTGCCACACACACACACTATACGATACATTTAATAAACATAAGAATGAGTGTGAGTTTTTGTCACAACCCGGCTCGTGGGTAGTGACAAAGAGCTCTTATAGGACCAGGGCACAAATAATAATATAATAATAATAATCAATCATTTTGCTCTTTATTTAACCATCTTACATATAAAACCTTCTTTGTTAATCAAAAATTGTGAATAACTCACCACAGGTTAATGAGAAGGGTGTGCTTGAAAGGATGCACATAACTCTGCAAAGTTGGGTTGTTTTGGAGAGAGTCTCAGTCTTAAATAATTTTCCACACACAGTCTGTGCCTGTAGTTTTCATGCTAGTGAGGGCTGAGAATCCACTCTCACATAGGTATGTGGTTGCAAAAGATTTGCCAAGGCAGGATTCTCTGAGTGCAGCACAATCCAGAAATCTGGCAATGGCTACTGATTAAATTAAATTTTCACAGAACCGCTTGTTGCAATTTCTACGAGGCTCTCTTGCTCAAATATTGGTAAGTGGACTGGAGACAGGGCATGAAAGGGATAACAAATCCAGTTTATTATTTAATCTGTTTCAGGAAAGTCCCTGAGTAATTGCGCACCCAGCTCACTCAGGTGGGTCGCTACATAACATTTGACATTGTCTGTAAGCTTGAGTTCATTTGCACACAAAAAAATCATACAATGATGGAAAGACCTGTGTGTTATCCTTGTTAATGCAGACAGAGAAGAGCTCCAAATTCTTAATCATAGTCTTAATTGTGTCCCGCACATTGAATATAGTTGCGGAGAGTTCCTGTAATCTTTGATTCAGATCATTCAGGTGAGAAAAAAGATCACCCAGATAGGCCAGTTGTGTGAGAAACTCGTTATCATGCAAGAGGTCAGACAAGTGCAAATGATGGTCAGTAAAGAACATTTTAAGCTCATCTCTCAATTCAAAAAAAAACGTGTCAATACTTTGCCCCTTGATAACCAGCGCAGTGTTGTAAAAGCAGTGTTGTAAAAGCAGTGTTGTAAAAGCGTTACATGGCATAGTGCAGAAAATACACAAGAGTTCAGGAACCTTGCTTTAACAAGGTTAACAATCTTCATTATAGTGTCCAAAACATATTTCAATCTGTCAGCCATTCCCTTGGCAGCAAGAGCCTCTTGTTGGATGCTGCAGTGTACCCAAGTGGCGTCGGGAGCAAACGCTTGCACGCACGTTACCACTCCACCATGTCTCCCCGTCATGGCGTTTGTGCCATCAGCACAGATACCTGAGCAGATACCAACGTTTAGATTCAAATGTTGATACATTTTAAAGCTTTTTCTTCACATTATAAGTTCAGCAATGTGCTAATAGTGGGAAAACATTATTCTCAAAAGTGACCACAAATGTGATTATCCATGTAATGCTTTTATTATAAATGTGCATTTTAATGGTGAAAATGATCTTCCCCATACTTAAAACTCACGCTGCATATGTATGCCAATTAGGCTCTAGAATCAGGTTAATGTGCTTAATTTTAAGAAGTTATTTGGCCACTTTAGTTGCGATATAAACCGTATCAAAACATATAGGCCTATGGGCTCGGCTACATGAGGTGAGTCACAAAAAAAAAGGCATACGTTTTTTGCCTTACTGCACACAAACTGGGCATCATTCACAAGTGATAGGCTAATATTGTCACCCATTAGACTGTTCTTTATTTAATCTTGTCTTTACATATACTAAATAATATATGTGTGACATTTTTTGGGATTTGACCATTGACATGCATCTGTCTCGAAACCGGGACAGGGTGAAAAATACATGTCATCTAAGCAGTTAAATAGTGAAGGGAGGGCACTTTTCCTATGGTTCATTTTCATGCCAGCAAGGTAGGCTATACTCCTGTTGCAAAGAGAAGCCATGTGCTTAATATTAGGAAAGTTGATAAATACATATACAGTGGTTCTTCCTTTAAAAGTTTCAGAATACTGAAGCGCAGCTTGCGGGGTGCCGCACAATTTTATGGCACGATATTTAAGTGTCAGCCATTGTTGCCAGAATGATGCAATTTACCACAATCTGCCACAATCTGCCACAAACAGTCGCGGCATGAGTTCAAAACTTTTAAAGGAAAACCACTGTACTAGGCCTAGCCTATAGAAAGCTGATGGGATCCTTCTCTTTATAATAGAGGCCATCACTCTGTTTTCTCACGCAATTGCATAGCCTATAGAAATATTGCCCAACATGAGCTCATGAAGTGTTCGATTAGATTTTCTAATACATTTGCATTGACGTCAGAGTGATTAGAGGGACAATAGAGTGCTGAGTACCAGGCAGTTAGCAAGTTTGGTAGGCTACTAATGACCTTCAGCTGCATCAGAGCTTGGAGAAAACTAATGACCTTCAGCAGCATCAGAGCTTGGAGAAGACTAATGACCTTCAGCTGCATCAGAGCTTGGAGAAGACTAATTACCTTGACTAAACGGTCACATGGAATTTGACTGCCGTCATGACTTGCCGTCATGACCAGTTGTCACTGTAACAGCCCTAGTCATGAGTGGCCTAAACCGCCTGCCAGAGGGGAATTTTATATGTTAAATCACATTGTTATCACTAAGAGGAAAGCCAACGAGGGACAAACTAAGAAAAGGACGGAAGGAAAGAAAGAGAAGTCTCAAACATCAGAATTTGTTTTAAAATGAAATGGAAACAAAAACAAGCCATTGTTATCAAGTTGAATTTTTAGCTACCCAAAAGGTCACAGTTCACAGTCAGAGCAGCAGCATCAAATCGAGTTGAAAAAATAAACAGGAGAAAAATATATTTTAGAAAGCACCAAAAAATACAATAGGGCAATTCTGTAATTCTGCAAACCTTATGAGGTAGGCTATGGCAGGGGCAGTGGAAAAAATAAAAGTATTGAAAATGTTCCAGCGTTGTTGTCTGAAAAGTATCTAAATAATATTTTGTACTGATGGGAAATAAAGGTTTTCACAAATATATTCCTCAATTTCAACTGTTATTGTAAAAGATAAATGTGAAATTCATCATCCAAACATCACATGGAACACATCCACAGCTAAACTCATTCCATAACCAGTCTAAATTAATAAAAACTAAACTTAAGTTAGCGACCTAGCAGCTAGACTTGTTTACACTGTACCACATCTCTGGTGAGCACAAGGAAGAAAAGTAGTATTGTTTAGATAAGAGATGCATGTCAGCTAAGCTAAGTCAGCAAAGTCAAAGATGGCTGCGCCCATTGTCTGAAAAAGATGTACTTAGTTTGGCCACTTTTCAGCATATTACAAATGTTTGATATACTGTAGGTGTTACAGTGTATACAAGAACCGGAGCACATGACATGAAAAGTCTTCACCGTTTTTTTGACAAATCACAAAGCAACGTTTTTTTAGCAACTCACAGATCATTACCCCAAATAGAAGCCTACTGCCTAGCCTAATCGTAGCGTGGAGGCTAAACAGGGATGAAACCATTTTACGGGGGGTTTGTGGGGGGGTTCATTTCATTTATTGGGGTTTTCAAATCCATGGGGGGTAAAAATGGGGGAAGGTATCATAGGGGAATATGATGCAGGAAATATTTCTATGATGGCGGTGGAGGGCAAACACAGGAGATTTATACGCTAAATAAAAATAAAAACCCTTGGAATGGGGGGTCTGAACTTGCAGCCCAGCGTTCAAAACAACTGGGAACTGGGAAAAATATGAGCTCCGACTGTGAAAAATAGTTTTCAACGGTCATCCAACTCAGAATTCCAACTCGGGAACTCGGGCCTCTTTCTAGAGCTTCAACCTTCTAACCTGAAGATCACTTATGTCATGATTTGACCTCGTATTTTTCAGAGTTATGTCTTGAAAGCACCATAAACTAGTCGAGTGAACTATCCCTTGTCTGCATCTTTGGTCTGACAGATGCTTACGTGACAACCAGAATGCATTGTATGATGTCAACAAACATGACGTCACAGAATGCTGGCAAATAGCTTAGCATTAGCTCATCATAATCAGTACAACATTCCAAAAAGTATTTTACAGACATCATGTGTCCATTACAATCTATGCAAGAATTGAAATGTATGATTTGTCGCCAGTGCTTGAAAACATGAATAAAACAGTAAATACATTATAATCCATACATACATGCATACGGTATGCTAAAGTAGAAACAATAACACGATATACAGACAATAAGGCACTTACTTTGATAGATAATTAACAGGCAGCGTGCCTTGGTTTGAGGGCAGTGCGGGTTTACTGTCCTGTTGCGTAACAATCACATTTTGGATAGTTAAAGAGAATATTTCCCTTCCGTCCCCTGATCCCTGACAAAGCTGTTCTCATATCATAAAAGCTTGTTTTTCGAAGCCAGAGTGTCACGTTCTGACCTCTATTTCTGTTGTTTTGTATTTATTTAGTATGGTCAGGGCGTGAGTTGGGTGGGCAGTCTATGTTTGTTTTTCTATGTTTTGGGGCATTTCTATGTTTTCGGCCTAGTATGGTTCTCAATCAGAGTCAGGTGTCATTAGTTGTCTCTGATTGAGAATCATACTTAGGTAGCCTGGGTTTCACTGTGTGTTTGTGGGTGATTGTTCCTGTTTTTGTGTTTGCACCAGACAGGGCTGTTTTGAGTTCTCACGTTTCTTGTTTTTTCGTTAGTTTGTTCATGTATAGTGTCTTCAATAAAATACAATGAACAACCACCACGCTGCGCTTTGGTCCGCCTCTACTTCACAAGAAGAGAATCATTACAGAATCACCCACCACAACAGGACCAAGCGGTGTGGTAATGGGCAAAGGAAAAAGCAGCAGCAGGAGCAGCGCGAGGAGGTATGGACATGGGAGGACGAATTAGACGGTAAAGGACCTTGGGCCCAGCCAGGAGAGTATCGCCGCCCCAAGGAAGAACGGGAGGCGGCGAAAGCGGAGAGGCGCTGGTATGAGGAGGCAGCGCGGCGTCGTGGATGGAAGCCCGGGAGTCAGCCCCAAAAATTTCTTGGGGGGGGGCTAACAGGGAGTATGGCTACGCCAGGTAGGAGACCTGAGCCAACTTCCTGTGGTTACCGGTGGGCTAGAGAGACCGGGCAGGCACCGTGTTATGCTGTGGAGCGCACGGTGTCCCCAGTGCGGGTGCACAACCCGGTGCGGTACATTCCAGCTCCGCGTATCGGCCGGGCTAGAGTGGGCATCGAGCCAAGTGCCATGAAGCCGGCTCTACGCATCTGGTCTCCAGTGCGTCTCCTTGGGCCGGCTTACATGGCACCAGCCTTGCGCACGGTGTCCCCGGTTCGCCTGCATAGCCCAGTGCGGGCTATTCCACCTCGCCGCACTGGCAGGGCGACCGGGACCATTCAACCGGGTAAGGTTGGGCAGGCTCGGTGCTCAAGAGCTCCAGTGCGCCTGCACGGCCCGGTCTATCCGTCACCACCTCCACACCCCAGCCCTCCGGTGGCAGCTCCCCGTACCAGGCTGTCTCTCCGGCCCATCTGTCCAGAGCCTTCCTCCTCTCCAGCGCTGCCGGAGTCTCCCGCCTGTCCGGCGCCTCTGCCGGAGTCTCCCGCCTGTCCGGCGCCTCTGCCGGAGTCTCCCGCCTGTCCGGCGCTGCTGCCGGAGCCTCCCGCCTGTCCGGCGCCGCTGCCGGAGCCTCCCGCCTGTCCGGCGCCTCTGCCGGAGCCTCCCGCCTGTCCGGCGCCTCTGCCGGAGCCTCCCGCTTGTCCGGCGCCTCTGCCGGAGCCTCCCGCCTGTCCGGCGCCTCTGCCGGAGCCTCCCGCCTGTCCGGCGCCTCTGCCGGAGCCTCCCGCCTGTCCTGCGCCTCTGCCGGAGCTTCCCGTCTGCCCAGCGCCATCGGAGCTTCCCGTCTGCCCAGCGCCGCCAGCGCCGCCCGTCTGCCCAGCGCCGCCAGCGCCGCCCGTCTGCCCAGCGCCGCCAGTGCCGCCCGTCTGCCCAGCGCCGCCAGTGCCGCCCGTCTGCCCAGCGCCGCCAGTGCCGCCCGTCTGCCCAGCGCCAGCGCCGCCCGTCTGCCCAGCGCCGCCAGTGCCGCCCGTCTGCCCAGCGCCGCCAGTGCCGCCCGTCTGCCCAGCGCCGCCAGTGCCGCCCGTCTGCCAGGAGCCGCCAATGCCGCCCGTCAGCCAGGGGCCGCCAGTGCCGCCCGTCAGCCAGGGGCCGCCAGTGCCGCCCGTCAGCCAGGGGCCGCCAGTGCCGCCCGTCAGCCAGGGGCCGCCAGTGCCGCCCGTCAGCCAGGGGCCGCCAGTGCCGCCAGTCAGCCAGGGGCCGCCAGTGCCGCCAGTCAGCCAGGGGCCGCCAGTGCCGCCAGTCAACCAGGGGCCGCCAGTGCCGCCAGTCAGCCCAGCGCCAGCGCCGCCAGTCAACCAGGGGCCGCCAGTGCCGCCAGTCAGCCAGGGGCCGCCAGTCAGCCAGGGGCCGCCAGTGCCGCCAGTCAGCCAGGGGCCGCTAGAGCCCCTCCGCCCGGAGCAGCTGTCCCTCTGTCCCGAGCAGCTGTCCCTCTGTCCCGAGCAGCTGCCCCTCTGTCCCGAGCAGCTGCCCCTCTGTCCCGAGCAGCTGCCGCCCCTCTGTCCCGAGCAGCTGCCGCCCCTCTGTCCCGAGCTGCTATCGCCCCTCTGTCCCGAGCTGCTATCGCCCCTCTGTCCCGAGCTGCTATCGCCCCTCTGTCCCGAGCAGTTGTCCCTCTGTCCCGAGCAGCTGCTTCACCTCTGTCCCGAGCTGCCCCTCTGTCCCGAGCAGCCCCTCTGTCCAGTGGGGTCATTGAAAGGGGTGGCCATGGTGAGTAAGCCAGGGAGGCGGACAATAAGGCGGACTAAGACAATGGTGAAGTGGGGTCCGCGTCCCGCGCCAGAGCCGCCACCGCGGACAGACGCCCACCCAGACCCTCCCCTATAGGTCAAGGTTTTGCGGCCGGAGTCCGCACCTTTGGGGGGGGGGTACTGTCACGTTCTGACCTCTATTTCTGTTGTTTTGTATTTATTTAGTATGGTCAGGGCGTGAGTTGGGTGGGCAGTCTATGTTTGTTTTTCTATGTTTTGGGGCATTTCTATGTTTTCGGCCTAGTATGGTTCTCAATCAGAGGCAGGTGTCATTAGTTGTCTCTGATTGAGAATCATACTTAGGTAGCCTGGGTTTCACTGTGTGTTTGTGGGTGATTGTTCCTGTTTTTGTGTTTGCACCAGACAGGGCTGTTTTGAGTTCTCACGTTTCTTGTTTTTTCGTTAGTTTGTTCATGTATAGTGTCTTCAATAAAATACAATGAACAACCACCACGCTGCGCTTTGGTCTGCCTCTACTTCACAAGAAGAGAATCATTACACAGAGAGGTGGATAGATAATCATGGTAAATAATACCTCTTAATGTGTGTAATTACATGTCATTTCTCTGCTTATTATACAAAAAGTATTTGTTTTCGAGTGGCTCTTGGCTGTTTGATCCTCTGGTCCATCTCCAAATTATACCACTTTAGTGAAGCAGTAGGTAGAACAGCAATGACATACATACAGTGCCTTCAGAAAGTATTCATACCCCTTGACAGTCCACATTTTGTAGTGTTACAGCTTGAATTCAAATTGGATTAAGTATATATTTTTTCTCTCACACATCTACACACAATACCCCACAATGATAAAGGGAAAACATGTTTTGACACATTTTTGAAAATGTATTGAAAATGAAATTCATAAATACTGTGTCTTATTTACATAAGTATTCCCACCCCTGAGTCAATCAATACATGTTAGAATCATCTTTGGCAACGATTACAGTCTTTCTGGGTAGGTGTTTAAAAGAGCTTTGCACACCTGGAATGTACAATATCTGCCCATTATTCTTTAAACAATTTGTCAAGCTCTGTCAAATTGGTTGTTGATCATTTCTAGACAACCATTTTCAAGTCTTGCCATAGATTTTTTAGCAGATTTAAGTAAAAACTGTAACTTGGCCACTCAGGAACTTTCACTGTCTTCTTGGTAAGCAACTCCATTGTAGAGTTGGCTTTGTGTTTTAACTACAATGATAACTATAACAATAAAGTATACATAACTATAAACGTTGGCGAGCATCCACACCAGGGGACAGTTTAAAATGTATCATTCTGCAGTACACCTGTCAATCAACTGTCAACACATTCTACAGCATGCTGTAGACCTATATGGTGTTAACAGAATGTCGTAGGGACTGGATGTTGGATGGGCAGTGGCTAAGTAGCAGGAGGCAGCAGGATCAGGTGCAAAATGTGACCCGTTTCAGGAAGCTAGACGTATGTCGCACCTCACTCCTTCACAGGAGACGCGTTTGGCAATACTTTTTTTATTTGTATCAAAATGTGTTTTATGGCAGAAATGCCTTCTGGAACATGTGAACTTTCATGTGCCTTAATAACAAATGTGTATGCCATCTGTAAATATGAGGAAAATATAATAATTATGAGCCTAGTTGGTTTAGCCCCGACAAAGACAGGAACCTTCGAGCTAGCCATGATTAGCTGAGATAATGGATGGATGGGCTGGACATGCCGAGAGAAGAGTTTGGATTGGTCTGCCATGTAGCACGCTTCTGTCTATAACGTGAGCTGCTCAGTATGCGTAGAAAATCCTTGCTACCACAACCTTTTTGAAAAATATAACCTTTGATTTGATTTGATATAGTGTGTGTTTACCAGAGACGGTAATGTGAAGAACAACATGACCTGCACCAAAGTCTGATTAGGATATAGACCAAGGACTAGAGAAAGTGTATTTTTACCTGGAGTTTTTACTTATTGTAGGATACTACTTTCACCACTTTTAGTCTTGAAATCTTTGGTTGTTTACTACACTACCTTACTCACTCTTTTTAGCACATGGCCTCACATGTGAATCCTTAAAGAGAGGAGTGGGGTTTAGGCTTAACCTCTCCAGGATCGGTCAAAATCTAAATTGCTCCTTGATTCCTAAGTCATATATTGGCCTTTCTATTGCATTTCAAAGATGATGCAACAAAAAAATGTAATAAACAACTCATGTTTTTTTATTTTGTATTATCTTTTACCAGATCTAATGTGTTATATTCTCCTACATTAATTTTACATTTCCACGAACCTCAAAGTGTTTCCTTTCAAATGGTATCAAGAATATGCATATACTTGCTTCAAGTCCTGAGCTACAGACAGTTAGATTTTGGTATGTAATTTTAGGCAAAAATTGAAAAAAGGGGTCCAATCCTAGGGTGTGAACGATGCTGAATAGGTGTAGACAAAGAAGAGCTCTCCAGTAGCCATTTTCTCAAAAGTGGAGTTACAAGTTGATCAACTGTCAAAGCAGAATCACTTTCCCATTGTCCCGCAACTGCAGTGTATGATATACCATTCTGTAGCTCTGAGTCTCTACTTTTATCCTTTGTAAAAAAAAAAAACACAATTTCAAATGTTGCTACATAAGACCGAATCGAGGCGGTCGATCACAAAATGGTGGTTCCCGGTGAATGGCGAAATCCAATGAATATTTACATAATCTACAAAGGTATTTACAAAATGAACAGACTCAAAATACCGGTTTTAAGCTAAATCAAAAAATCTAAGCCTCGATAAGGCCTACCCTGCCAAACCAACTATAGCAAGTTGGGGTATGCCAGGCTATAGACAGCCTCCCCACACAACTCACATACCAGAGCTAAAACATAACTCCAGGTCACAGGTGATACAGGTACCTTTATACCTATGGCCCTTCCCTATGGACCATACCATTAACCATGGATTTCTTTACCCAAATATGGCATATTAAATCATGTAACAGACAACTTCATTGTACCCACATTTACGTATTCCGTCTAAATTAAACAGCTTAAATGTTCCTATTTTATCCTCAAAGCTGGAATACTTTCCATGAATTAATGCACATTTCATAGCAATAGTTCTGCAGGCCAGCAGGCGGTAAAACCTATTACTTATAGAGCCTCGCACCCGAACACATTAGTATGGAAATAAACAAACGTCTTTCTTGTCAATGTAGCAAGTGTTCATGTGCACCTGAACATTGCACCGCTGGGAGGATTGCAAATGGTAAATTACTGAAACTGAAATGCATCACAAGCCCAAACATTTCCTCCACACATGATTAGCCTTACTGTCAGTAAATACCCATGATACTGGCAAAAGAGGAAAATAACAGTGTATACATTTAGGAGAAATTAATTACTAAATACAACTCCTTCGGAAAGTATTCAGACCACATTACTTTTTCCAGATTACAGCCTTATTCAAAAATGGATTTAAAAAAATCTTCTGCAATCAACACACAGTAACCCATAATGACAAAGCGAAAATTGTTTTTTTAGACATTTTTGCAAATGCATTAATAAAGTTAAAAAACAGAAATACCTTATTTGCATTAGAAGTCAGACCCTTTACTAGGAGACTCGAAATTGAGCTCAGGTGCATCCTGTTTCCATTGATCATCCTTGAGATGTTTCTATAACTTGATTAAAGTCCACCTGTGGTAAATTCCATTGATTGGACATGATTTGGAAAGGCACACACCTGTCTATATAAGGTCCCACAGTTGTTAGTGCATGTCAGAGCAAAAACCAAGCCATAAGGTCGATAGGTCGATAGAGCTCCGAGACAATATTGTGTCGAGGAACAGATCTGGGGAAGGGTACCGAAACATTTCTGCTGCATTGAAGGTCCCCAAGAACATAGTGGCCTCCATCATTCTTAAATGGAAGAAGTTTGGAACCACCAAGACTCTTCCTAGAGCTATCCGCCCAGCCAAACTGAGCAATCGGGGGAGAAGGGCCTTGGTCAGGGAGGTGACCAAGAACCTGATGGTCACTCTGACAGAGCTCTAGAGTTCCTCTGTGGAGATGGGAGAACCTTCCAGAAGGACAACCATCTCTGCAACACGGATGTGCTAAAAACACAGATGCGCTAAACAATTTATGAGAGGAATTAAATAATGTGCGAACGTGACAAGTTAGGCCTACTGAGTCAACTTCGTCACACAGACCATTCAGTTCTTTCAGGGTGTTTTCATTGTCATAGTGACAATCGTGTAGTCTTCATGTTATTTATAATATTGAAATCTGTATTTTAATATACTGTAGCAATTCAAGAACAGATGTAATTTTGCCTGGCAGCAGGTCAAAGCTAATCATTGCTTGCCTCATTGCTCAATTGACCCTTTGCTAAGCATTGAGCAACGAAGCAGGCCAATGATTAACTCTGACATGTTGACAAAACCAACTGGCTCTCAGTCTCAAGTCTACATTAGTTTTTCAAACGTCGAATTTCGAAGTTCTTCCAAACTTCACCTTTTAAAGTGTTTAAGGTTAAGTGTAGGCATCAACTCTGAATTTTTAAGGTTAGGGTTAATTTTAGGCATTCACTCCGAATGGTTAAGGTAAGGGTTAAGGTTTGGGATAGGCTTAAAATAAAAATGTCTATCGCTAATAACTTTTTATCGCTGGCTTCCCCAGATGCACCAGAAGCAGATGCTTACACCCATACGCCATCCCTGTCCCCAAAGCCCTAGCAACACCCTAGCAACGCCCTAGCAAAGCTTAAACTTACTTGAAGGTAACCGTGCTCACTGCTGCCCCTAGTGGCAGGTTTCCACGTCATCTCCCGACATCCTTTGACATGGATGGACATCGAATACTGACTTGTGTCACGGGTGACCTGGCTGGACTAAACAACACAAGGTGCAAGCAAACGGTGAAGACAGATAATGTTGAAGCATTAACAGATAAGTAAGAAGCGTTGGCGTATGGATATTAACCCATCATTCATTAGCTAAATATTTAGCTTAATACTGCAGTGAAAGTACACAGTGAATGTACACTGTGAAATAAAAAGTTATCAGATTATGAAATGACTGGTAGGTCTAATGTAAAGCCTATAGGCCTAACAATGTGTGCAATCCGCAAGCTGCACTCCCAGTCCTGAGGAATAAAGGTTTTTTTATAGGGAAAATAAAACTATCCCACATTGGCTACAAAAACACAATGCAACGAGTCAACTCCCAGGGAAAGAGGTGGGAAGAATCAAGAGTCAAATTCAATGTTAGGATTTATACTGGTATGCTTTTTATTCAATATAAGAATGGAATTTCACTGGGACATCTACTAATTCATATTAAGCAGTGCCACGCACACACATACACACATACACACTGTAAACAATGCTGCAACATATGTACAGTACGTTTGCATGACACACTCTCCATCTGCAATATCCCTATACTGTACATATACCTCTGGCAATCTGAATACTGCACATATCTCTGACAATCTGAATACTGCACATATCGCTGACAATCTGAGTACTGCACATATCTCTGACAATCTGAGTACTGCACATATCTCTGACAATCTGAATACGCACATATCTCTGACAATCTGAATACTGCACATATCGCTGACAATCTGAATACTGCACATATCGCTGACAATCTGAGTACTGCACATATCTCTGACAATCTGAGTACTGCACATATCTCTGACAATCTGAATACGCACATATCTCTGACAATCTGAATACGCACATATCTCTGACAATCTGAATACTGCACATATCGCTGACAATCTGAGTACTGCACATATCTCTGACAATCTGAGTACTGCACATATCTCTGACAATCTGAATACTGCACATATCTCTGACAATCTGAATACTGCACATATCTCTGACAATCAGAATGCTGCACATATCTCTGACAATCTGAATACTGCACATATCTCTGACAATCTGAATACTGCACATATCTCTGACAATCTGAATGCTGCACATATCTCTGACAATCTGAATGCTGCACATATCTCTGACAATCTGAATACTGCACATATCTCTGACAATCTGAATACTGCACATATCTCTGACAATCTGAATACTGCACATATCTCTGACAATCTGAATACTGCACATATCTCTGACAATCTGAGTACTGCACATATCTCTGACAATCTGAATACTGCACATATCTCTGACAATCTGAATACTGCACATACGTCTGACAATCTGAACTCCACTGGAATATCTCAACTGCATTAGGCATTTGCTCCCACACACTTTGTTTTGCATACTTTTTAACGTTCAATTATTGTGTTGTGACTTTTACTATGCTTATGTGTTATGTGTATGTACTACAATTAGACTATATGTAAGTTGTTCTGTCCATGTTCTGTCCGTATAGTTTGTCTGTGTTGTATACGCTGCAGCACCATTTCACCAGGTCAAATATCTGGTACATGTATGTACGTGGCGGTTAAAGATGATTGTGATTCTCTAGAGAGGGTGATGGGTGTCCTAAATGGGAAGATTTCATATCCTCCATGAGCCACTTCGACTTTGCTTCTTGAAGACCCTGAGGGATGAGGTTGACAAGTGAGAAGAGACAATGGTTGACAAAATAGTACACGTATGTGCTGCTTTGGTGAACATGTTTGATAGTGTTGTTTACAAGAAGACAACTAAATGAGTGTGACTGCCAAAGTGATGCCAACGTGATCCTGAAATGGCAATCTGATTTTTTCACCAGCCCATCTTTTTGGAGAAATTTGAATCAGTTAATTTTCTACAGTTTTATCTATTTAACCTACATGATTGCCGTTTTTTTCTTTGAATCAGTTCATTATAATACTGTTTGATATGATTAAATGATTCAAGTTTGTCTTTGAATCAGTTCATTATAATACTGTTTGATATGATTAAATGATTCAAGTTTGTCTTTGAATCAGTTCATTATAATACTGTTTGATATGATTAAATGATTCAAGTTTGTCTTTGAATCAGTTCATTATCACTCCTCACTATCTGAGATTTCTACTGCAGCCCTCATCCTCCACATTCAACACCCGTTCTGCCAGTCACATTCTGTTAAAGGTCCCCAAAGCACACACATCCCTGGGTCGCTCGTCTTTTCAGTTCGCTGCAGTCAGCGACTGGAACGAGCTGCAACAAACACTCAAACTGGACAGTTTTATCTCAATCTCTTCATTCAAAGACTTAATCATGGACACTCTTATTGACAGTTGTGGCTGCTTTGCGTGATGTATTGTTGCCTCTCTCTTCTTGCACTTTGTGCTGTTGTCTGTGCCCAATAATGTTTGTACCCTGTTTTGTGCTGCTACCATGTACTGCTGCCATGTTGTGTTGCTACCATGCTGTTGTCATGTTGTGTTACTACCATGCTGTGTTGTCACCATGCTGTGTTGTCATGTGTTGCTATGTTGTTGTCTTAGGTCTCTCTTTATGTAGTGTTGTGATGTCTCTCTTGTCGTGATGTGTGTTCTGTCCTATTTTTTTTGATTTAATACATTTTTATTTCTAATCCTAGCTCTTAACTGAGTGCCCTAGTTAAATAAAGGTTAAATTAAAATTAAAATTATAACACAAATAAAAATAATATTTATATGTCTTTTTTTGTGTGGCAATTATAGCATGTAAATCTTGGTTGGGCAAAAAAATAACAAATAAGTGGGATGCATGCCAGCAAAGCCACTACACAACATAACACTAAACAATACATTAATTGCACTACAACGATGACAAACGGTGCCCACAAACTGCATAAAGCTGTCCCAACAGCAGTCCCAACATCTTACCACTGCTACATCTGGCTATCAGCGGAGCCTTGTCTGGCAGCGAAACAGTTAATTCAGCCTCATTTTCTGCCTTTTAAAAAAACAGCAGATATGGCTGACTTGCTTAAACAAATGTGGTTTCTAATGACAATTGAGATGTACAAACTATGGCATGAGGGGACGAAAGCCGATAAGATTCAGTCCGTAATTTCGATTAAGACATTAATAAGCAAGCTAGGACGGACGAAGTCAATATAATTATTTGTTTAGCACTTTTGAAATGTACAGCGACATAATTAAAAACATGGGCCGTTCTTACAGTGTTCTCCCTGTACACCAAGTCAGAACCGTAGGATAAATAATGGTATTACTTTCTTAGCTACAGTATACATATCTTCCTTGCATATTACATCATTGATGCAGCTGCATACAATACATTTTTGGACTGACCTTGTTGTGCTGTTCTCACTTGAACAGGAAGGTGGCACTGCGGTCCCTATTGGGCAAATTTTGTCATCAAAGTCTGGCATTCTCTGGATTTGTGGTGCTTTCAAGACAACTGGGAACTAAAGGTTGAATCATGATGATGTCAGTGATCTTCATGTTGTAGCTCTAGAAAGAGGCCCATTCATTCTGACAACAATGCCTTACTGTACGTCATTGAAATTTGAGTAAAATATAACCTATTTTTAAAACCTCTTATAAAGTTGGTTGTAAAGCATAAACTGGATATTTAATATTTTTGACTGATATTATGATTGTTTGTTTCATATCTGCAAAGTAGTTAAAACACTGTCAGTTCCACTTTAATGTAGGCTACAAACAATTGAGAGAAAGCTATTATCACAGCCTCAGATCTTGTAATATGGGCCAGACGGCCTATGGGTCAGACGGCCTATGGGCCAGACAGCTAATTAAGCGTTTATAAGTGATATTATTAAGAATAAATAGCTCATTTGAAATGCTGAAACTAGCCAACCTTGGGTCTGGCAAGGGAGTCCACTGGATAACTATCATTAGTGACTTAGTTGGAAGGGAGGTGTTAGCTAATGGCTATTACAGTATATTTTCTATTATTGACAATTAATACATATTAATGATAAATTACCTGGAGATTAAATGAGGTAATGTTACAACTAAATGTCTGGATATGACACCTCTCAGTCCTCTGGCCACTTGGTGGGGTCGTTTGTCAGGGTGAAGGCAGGGTTAAGCTGAAGGTGCAGCAGGGAATCCCCTCAATATAATAAACAAATATATATACAGTACCAGTCAAAAGTTTGGACACAACTGCTCCTTCCAGGGTCTTTATTTTTATTATATTATACATTGTAGAATAATAGTGAAGACGTCAAAACTATGAAATAACACATACGGAATCATGTTGTAACCAAAAAAGTGTTAAACAAATCAAAACATTTTTTTATATTTTATATTAGATTCTTCGCCTTGATGACAGCTTTGCACACTCTTGCCATTCTCTCAACCAGCTTCATGAGGAATGCTTTTCCAACAGTCTTGAAGGAGTTCCAATATATGCTGAGCACAAGGTTGGCTGCTTTTCCTTCACTCTGCTGTCCAACTCATCCCAAACCATCTCAATTGGGTTGAGGTCGGGTGATTGTGGAGGCCAGGTCATCTGATGCTGCACTCCATCACTCTCCTTGGTCAAATGGCCCTTACACAGCCATGAGGTGTGTTTTGGGTCATTGTCCTGTTGAAAAATAAATTATAGTCCCACTATGCGCAAACCAGATGGGATGGTGAATTGCTGCAGAATGCTGTGGTAGCCATGCTGGTTAAGTGTGCCTTGAGTCACCCACACCGCGTCTCACAAGACACGAAGGTTGGAATCAAAATTCTCAAATTTGACTCATCAGAACAAAGGACAGATTTCCACCGGTCTAATGTCCATTGTTCGTGTTTCTTGGCCCAAGCAAGTCTCTTCTTCTTATTGGTGTCATTCATTGGGTATTTCTTTGCAGCAATTCGACCATGAAGGCCTGATTCACGCAGTCTCCTCTGAACAGTTGATATTTGTCTGTTACTTGAACTCTGTGAAGCATTTATTTGGCCTGCAATTTCTGAGGCTCGTAACTCTAATGAACTTATCCTCTGCAGCAGAGGTAACTCTGGGTCTTCCCTTCCTTTGGCGGTCCTCATGAGAGCCAGTTTCATCATAGCGCTTGACGTTTTTTGTGACTGCACTTGAATAAACTTTCAAAGTCCTTGACCTTCATGTCTTAAAGTAATGATGGACTGTCATTTCTCTTTGCTTATTTGAGCTGAAAGAATGCCAAGAGTGTTCAAAGCTGTCATCATGGCAAAGGGTGGCTACTTTGAAGAATCTCAAATATAAAATATATGTTTAACACTTTTTGGTTACTACTGTAACGTTTGCTTCCAACTCACACTCTCAAACACGTAGATCCCCTGAATGCAGCTTACCTTCCAGCCCACTTTCCAGCTCACACTCTCAAACACATAGATCCCCTGAACGCAGCTCCTTCTCCAGATCCCAATCACCTGAATTCTGATCACCTGTTTACACACCTGTATGTCATTATCACATAATATTTAGTTCAGTCCATTGCACCCCATCATTGTGAGGTATTGTTTGTTTTGTGACACACTTCTATTCAGAGCTCTGTGGTTCCCTTGTATGATAGTTTTTGCCTGCCTCACTAACGACACATTTGGCCTATTCCCTGCCTGTACTTTAGCCTATCGGATTTCCTGTTATCAACCTATTGCCTGATCTCCCGGTCAATATTACTAGCCTTTTCCCTGTCTGTACTGTTGCCTTTTTGGACACCCTGTGTATGACCTTCTGCCTACCCCTTAACCCAGCTAACTGCCTCCTCCTGTTGTCCTTTACAAATGAACACCTGCTCCTGAAACCAGCTTTCTGTCTCCCATCGTGCTCATTACAACTATATAATTCCATATGTGTTATTGCATAGTTTTTATGTCTTCACTATTATTCTACAATGTAAAAATAAAGGAAAAACCTGGAATAAGTAGGTGTGTCCAAACCTTTGACTGGTACTGTATATTTTCACCTCTCCTTGGCAGTAAGGCTGGACAAATAGATTCTAAAAATTTTTTAAACCAATTTAACGTATTTATCAAGTAAATAATTAATTGAAGTAGCTAGATACTTTTTTCTCAGTTTTGCAATGAGGGCCAATGGGTAAGCAAGGGTTACGGCATGTTCTTGTCCCCCAACCTGTGGGTGGAGTCTCCAACCAAGGGGTGTGGCCAACAGTCCAGAAGTGTAGCTACTGACGTTACAAGAGTGATTCAGAAATTCTTGAGAGATATTTAAGTAGAGAAGAATGGTTTCACCTTTTCAGTGCTAGTTAAGGATACTATGGTTATTGCGTTTCACATTGGATTTACAGCATTAACTACAAAAAGGAAAGGCGTGTTTTTATTTTAATTCTAGTGCCACTCTGCACACAAGCTTATTAAATAGCTAGCTAGTCCAACGTTAAGACAATTCTCTGAAGTTCAAAGACATTCAAAGTTCCTTCATAGAAGTCGCTCATCAGTAGGTATAATTATGTGGGCCTAATTCAGATAAGGCATGTCATAACAACAAGATACCCCTCGCTTCAAGCCGAGCCTCCACCCTCTCTTGCTCTCTCCCCGCTCTCAAAATTTCAATCACATCTTGCTCCATAGACTCGTCTATCCAATGCATTTAAATAGCTTTCCCGCTCCATAGCAAGCTGCTATAGGAAAGGAGGGATACCTAGTCAGTTGTACAACTGAATGCCTTCAACTGAAATATATCTTCCCCATTTAACACAACCCTCTGAATCAGAGAGGTGTGGGGGGCTGCCTTAATCAACATCCAAGGCTTCAGCACCCGGGGAACAGTGGGCTAACTGCCTTTCTCAAGGGCAGAACGAAAGATTTTTACCTTATTAGCTCTGGGATTTAATCCAGCAACCTTTCGATTACTGGCCCAACACTCTAACCACTAGGCTACCTGCCGCCCTGATTGGTGAAAACATGTCATGTCGAGCTAAATGTAAATAAATATATATTTCAGAGGTTTCAAAAAGAGCAGAAAGGAACGATATAAACCCTTACTTTTGTTTTGTTCGAACCGGCTCAGAAGTTTATTTTGCTGGTCAGAAAAATTGAATGGAACAAAAAATAATTATGGTTCTATTCAGAAAGACATGATTGGAAAATAATTTTGGTTCCAACCCCTGATTATCACTGTCCCATGTCATCCTATTAATGTGGTCACCAATATGCCCACAGGCCCAGTTATTCAATAAAGCTTACGGTGCGCTCTGCTTCCTCTTCTTGATTGATGGTACTTGGCCCATATTAGCTTGAGGCAATATGTACCTGTGTGTACTGTATGTGCGTGGAGTACATCTCAAAGAACTAAATCAGTTACTCAAAGAATATTATAAGCTGGGTGGTTTGAGCCCCGAATGTTGATTGGCTGAAAGCCGTGGTATTCCCGCATACAACGGGAATGACAAAACATGTATTTTTACTCTTCTAATTACATTGGTAACCAGTTTAAAATAACCATAAGGCACCTCGGGGGGGGGGAGGGGTTGCTATATGGCCAATATAAGTACAGACCTTAGCTGTGGTATATTGGTTATATACCACCCCCTCTGGCCTTATTGCTTAAGTATAGGCTCTTTATTCATCAGAATGGATTAATTCATTACTTCACATCACTGGCCTGGGGCACATAATCTAGATGAGGGTATTCACCATGAATATAAACACAGATACATATTTCTCAATGACATACACCTGAATACACAGACAAACGCTTCCCCACATTATATTACTGTACAATATGTGAATATCTACAAGGACAGGGAGGAATGTGTATGCTGTTTAAACATAAAGAGTATACAGTGCCTTGCGAAAGTATTCGGCCCCCTTGAACTTTGCGACCTTTTGCCACATTTCAGGCTTCAAACATAAAGATATAAAACTGTATTTGTTTGTGAAGAATCAACAAGTGGGACACAATCATGAAGTGGAACGACATTTATTGGATATTTCAAACTTTTTTAACAAATCAAAAACTGAAAAATTGGGCGTGCAAAATTATTCAGCCCCCTTTAGTTAATACTTTGTAGCGCCACCTTTTGCTGCGATTACAGCTGTAAGTCGCTTGGGGTATGTCTCTATCAGTTTTGCACATCGAGAGACTGACATTTTTTCCCATTCCTCCTTGCAAAACAGCTCGAGCTCAGTGAGGTTGGATGGAGATCATTTGTGAACAGCAGTTTTCAGTTCTTTCCACAGATTCTCGATTGGATTCAGGTCTGGACTTTGACTTGGCCATTCTAACACCTGGATAGGTTTATTTTTGAACCATTCCATTGTAGATGTTGCTTTATGTTTTGGATCATTGTCTTGTTGGAAGACAAATCTCCGTCCCAGTCTCAGGTCTTTTGCAGACTCCATCAGGTTTTCTTCCAGAATGGTCCTGTATTTGGCTACATCCATTTTCCCATCAATTTTAACCATCTTCCCTGTCCCTGCTGAAGAAAAGCAGGCCCAAACCATGATGCTGCCACCACCATGTTTGACAGTGGGGATGGTGTGTTCAGGGTGATGAGCTGTGTTGCTTTTACGCCAAACATAAAGTTTTGCATTGTTGCCAAAAAGTTCAATTTTGGTTTCATCTGACCAGAGCACCTTCTTCCACATGTTTGGTGTGTCTCCCAGGTGGCTTGTGGCTAACTTTAAACTACACTTTTTATGGATCTTTTTGAATCCAAATCCGGCTTTAAACTTCTTCACAACAGTATCTCGGACCTGCCTGGTGTGTTCCTTGTTCTTCATGATGCTCTCTGCGCTTTTGACGGACCTCTGAGACTATCACAGTGCAGGTGCATTTATACGGAGACTTGATTACACACAGGTGGATTGTATTTATCATCATTAGTCATTTAGGTCAACATTGGATCATTCAGAGATCCTCACTGAACTTCTGGAGAGAGTTTGCTGCACTGAAAGTAAAGGGGCTGAATAATTTTGCACGCCCAATTTTTCAGTTTTTGATTTGTTAAAAAAGTTTGAAATATCCAATAATTTTGTTCCACTTCATGATTGTGTCTCACTTGTTGTTGATTCTTCACAAAAAAATACAGTTTTATATCTTTATGTTTGAAGCCTGAAATGTGGCAAAAGGTTGCAAAGTTCAAGGGGGCCGAATACTTTCGCAAGGCACTGTATATACACAGATGTGGTCTGAGTGTATAATTATGGGCAGGTATGCACACACACACACACATCTGTGCATGCAGGTCTGAGTGATCAGTTTGGATGTGTGAAGAGGAAAAACACAACATGTACAGTTGAAGTCAGAAGTTTACATGCACTTAGGTTGGAGTCATTAAAAATTGTTTTTCAACCACTCCACACATTTCTTGTTAACAAACTATAGTTTTGGCAAGTCGGTTAGGACATCTACTTAGTGCATGACACAAGTAATTTTTCCAATAATTGTTTACAGATCATTTCACTTATAATTAATTCACTGTATCACAAATCCAGTGGGTCAGAAGTTTACATACACTAAGTTGACAGTGTCTTTAAATAGCTTGGAAAATTCCAGAAAATTATGTCATGACTTTAGAAGCTTCTGATAGGCTAATTGACATCATTTGAGTCAATTGGAGGTGTACCTGTGGATGTATTTCAAGGCCTACCTTCAACCTCAGTGCCTCTTCTTGACATCATGGGAAAATCAAAAGAAATCAGCCAAGACCTCAGAAAAAAAATTGTAGACCACAAGTCTGGTTCATTCTTGGGAGCAGTTTCCAAATGCCTGAAGGTACCACATTCATCTGTACAAACAATAGTTTGCAAGTATAAACACCATGGGACCACTCAGCTGTCATACCGCTCAGGAAGGAGACGCGTTCTGTCTCCTAGAGATGAATGTACTTTGGTGTGAAAAGTGTAAATCAATCCCAGAACAACAGCAAAGGACCATGTGAAGAAAGTTTCTATATCCACAGTAAAACGAGTCCTATATCGACATAACCTGAAAGGCCTCTCAGCAACACCCTGCTACACTCAACTCCCCATGGAGTGAAAGAGGTATGTGACTGCAGGTGCGGGTAAGGATGACAGAGGCAGAGAATTTTACTGTTAACAGGAAATGTATTTCCTTCACAGGGTCATTTTCTCTGCCTCTGTCATCCTTACCTGCACCTGCAGTCACATACCTCTTTCACTCCACGGGGAGTTGAGTGTAGCAGGGTGTTGCATTCCCTCCTCGAAGAGGTGTGCGTAACATAATGGGGGCTCATCCGGAATTCCATTAAACCCACCGGACCCTGCTGCTCTGAGCTCTGTGTGATTGGTGATTGAGGTGTGGTGGTAGGTTGTGAGTTTGGATTACTTGTTTAGTTTGCGTGTGTTAAGTAGGCTGCTTTGTACAAAATGGCTGCCTCAGCAGACTCACAGTTTATTGAAGCGCCCTCTGTTGATCGGGTGGTGGGGTTGCGTAAAGTAGACCTTTGCGCTATAGCTGACCATTATGGACTCTTTGTCCCTGAGAAAGCCCTAAAGGCTGAGCTTTCTTGTTGAAAGATGAGGAAAGGGAGGCTTCAGGAGAGGACACAGGTAGACCTTCCGATGCCATGTCGGAGGACGGCGCGGAAGAAGGAGTTGCTCATACCCCTTTACCTTGCTCCGTTTCGACCCTTGCCCCATTTCGACCCCGTTTCGACCCTTTATCTTCAGGCGGGGCAGCTAAGCTAAAGGTGAGGCTGGCCCGTTTGGAAATGGCACAAAAAGATAAAGAGAGAGATAGACAGATTGATTTGGAAATTAGGAAAATGGAAATTGACAAGGAGGTGAGGATCCGACAACTAGAGCTAGACGCTGGCTCCAGTGCGATTCCACAACCTGCCCGTCATCAAGCCCACTTCGACGTGAGTAAAAATATTGCTTTAGTCCCTCCATTCCGGGAGTCGGAAGTTGATTCTTATTTCTCTGTGTTGGAGAGTGTGGCCGTAGCGCTGCATTGGCCAATCAAGGTTTGGCCTCTCCTGTTACAATGTAAATTGTCTGGAAAAGCCCAGAAAGTAGTAGCTGCTCTCTCCCTGGAAGACAGTTTACAGTATCATATTGCTAAAACAACCGTGTTGCGGGCTTATGAGTTGGTGCCTGAAGATTATAGGCAGCACTTCAGGAACCACAAAAAACCCTCTCACTGTACATTTGTTGACTTTGCAAGGGACAAAGAGTCTATGTTTAATCGCTGGTGTTCAGCCAGCAAAGCTAACACCTTTGCTGATATTCAGGAGTTGATGCTGTTGGAGGATTTTAAAAGCAACATCCCTGATAGGATTGTAGTTCATTTAACTTAACCTCTAGCACTTAGCCATCCCGGATCCGGGATCGTGAATACAGCCTCAAGCTCATTACCATAACGCAACGTTAACTATTCATGAAAATCGCAAATGAAATGAAATAATATAGTTCTCAAGCTTAGCCTTTTGTTAACAACACTGTCATCTCAGATTTTCAAAATATGCTTCTCAACCATAGGAAAACAATCATTTGTGTAACAGTAGCTAGCTAGCGTAGCATTTAGCGTTAGCATTAGCGTTAGCATTCAGCAGGCAACATTTTCACAAAAACCAGAAAAGCATTCAAATAAAATAATTTACCTTTGAAGAACTTCAGATGTTTTCAATGAGGAGACTCTGTTAGATAGCAAATGTTCAGTTTTTCCTGAAAGATTATTTGTTTAGGAGAAATCGCTCCGTTTGGTGCGTCACGTTTGGCTACCAAAAAAAAATTAACTCCATAATATCGACTGAAACATGGCAAACGTTGTTAAGAACCAATCCTCAAGGTGTTTTTCACATATCTCTTCGATTATATATCGTTCGTGGAAGTGTGCTTTCTGTCCTGAATCCCAGAAGAAAATGCTCGCAACTGAAGATTACGCACCAATTTAGACAAAGGACACCGGGCGGACCCCTGGAAAATGTAGTCTCTTATGGCCAATCTTCCAATGATATGCCTACAAATACGTCACAATGCTGCAGACATCTTGAAGAAACGACAGAAAGCGCAGGCTCGTTCCTGGTGCATTCACAGCCATATAAGGAGACATTGGAAAACAGAGCTTCAGAAATTCTGCTCATTTCCTGTTTGAAGTTTCATCTTGGTTTCGCCTGTAGCATGAGTTCTGTGGCACTCACAGATAATATCTTTGCAGTTTTGGAAACGTTAGACTGTTTTCTTTCCAAAGCTGTCAATTATATGCATAGTCGAGCATCTTTTCGTGACAAAATATAGCGCTTAAAACGGGCACGTTTTTTTATCCAATAATGAAATAGCGCCCCCATAGACTCAACTGGTTCTAGGGTAGGGGGCAGCATTCGGAATTTTGGATGAAAAGCGTGCCCAAATTAAACTGCCTGCTACTCAGTCCCAGAAGCTAGGATATGCATATAATTGCAGGCGCCCTGCAATTTCACTGGCTGTTGTCGAGGTGGGACGCTACCGTCCCACTTGTACCAGAGGTTAAATGAACAGAAAGTGGTGATATTGGCTCAGGCAGCAGTGTTGGCAGATGAGTACGCTTTGACACACAAGACTGTCTTTGGTGCACCTCGTTTTGAAGCATAAACCGAAACAGTCCCTGTCACTATCCCCAAAATTAAAAAGCATGGGTTTAGTCCACTTTTTGGCTCGTCCGTTGGACCGAGTTATTGATTCAGCTTTTGGGAAACCGGATCCTATCTATGCTTCGTTTATCTCTGCCGGTTGTGTTTCCTTAACTGGAGAACAAGCGGATCAAAAGCCCATTCAAATCTTACGAGACACCGGGGCGGCGCAGTCAGTAATCGTTACTGATGCTTTACCCTGGTCTCCTGAAACGTATTGTGGCTCATGTCATATTACAGGGGATAGAGACAAAAACCGTACCTGTACCATGACACTGGGTCCACTTAGTGTCAGACTTGATATCAGGACGTTTCCGTGTTGGTGTAGTGTCTACTCTGCCAGTAAAAGGAGTTACATTACTACTAGGGAACGATATCGCTGGTGGTAACGTCACTCCTGTTTTAGAGGTAGTAGACTACCCAGAAATCAAAACTACAGATGATAAATTCGTTCAAGCATTTCCCCGTGTTTTTCCTGCTTGTGTGTTAACGAGGGCACAATCTCGCAAGCTGGGAGATGTGGTAGATTTGTCTCGTTCCATTTTTGAGAATCTTGCGAAGAGAGAAGACAATTACCCCCATAAAAACTAAGGCATGGGAAAGTGAAATCGCGCCCCAATTACATGACATTCTTTTGTCTTTCACCCCTTAGAAGGTGATTGAATGTCAAAAGGGAGACACCAGTCTTCGCAAGAGTTTTGCTTCGGTAATTTCCATCGAGGAAGCTAAAACTAGAGGGACCACCTACTTTATGGAAGCAGGAGTTTTGATGCGTAAATGGGAAGCTCATGACACCGTTAGTGACTGGAGTGAAGTGTGTCAAGTGGTTGTTCCTACACCGTTCCGACGGCAGGTGCTCTCACTCGCCCATGACCAGGCGTGGTCCGGACATTTGGGGATCACAAAGACTTATAACCGAGTCCTTCAACATTTTTTCTGGCCAGGTTTGAAGTCTGACGAGGTCCAGTTTTGTAAAACATGTTATGTTTGTCAACTCACTGGGAAAGCGAATCAAACTGTTCCTCGTGCGCCGCTCTTCCCGTTTGAATGAGTGATACTCGATTGTGTAGGTCCATTGCCGAAAACCAGGTCAGGTAACCAGTTCTTACTAACAATAATGTGCAGTGCTACTCAATACCCAGAGGCTATCCCTCTCCGTACTATAACGGCTAAGACTGTGGAGAAGGCACTGGTGAAGTTCTTCTCTATGTTTGGACTCCCTAAAGTAATCTAAACTGATCAGGGAATCAACTTGTCAAAACTGTTCTCAAATGTGTTAAAGACACTGTGTATTTCCCATCAGGTCTCCAGTCCGTATCATCCGAAGAGTTAAGGGGCCCTCGAACACTGGCATCAGACGCTAAAGGCGATGCTACACAAGTATTGCATGGTACCAGTACCGATTGGGATGAGGGGGTGCCCTTTGTCCTATTTGCTATCAGGGAAACAATACAAGAGTCCTTAGGTTTCAGCCCTGCTGACCTTGTGCTTGGACACATCCCACGGGGTCCGCTAAAAGATTGAAGGAGCATATCCTACACCCAGTAGCGCCCCTAAAAATGTGTTGAATTATGTCAGTAAGATACGGGAGAGACTGCACGCCGCATGGGCGTTAGCCCAAAAGTCTCTCTCCTCATCTCAAAAGCACATGAAGTTACATTATGACAAAGAGGCTGTTGTCCGTTCTTTTGCACCAGGGGAACAAGTTTTAGTTTTGTTGCCAATCCCTGGCTCATCTCTGTCGGCACGTTTTTCTGGGCCATATCTTGTAGAAAAGAAACTCAGTGACACCAATTATGTGATAAAGACCTCAGATCGTAGGTGTTCTTCCCGTGTGTGTCATGTTAACATGCTGAAAGCATATTATGTGAGTCACTCTCCAGACAGCTCCTCAGGTAAGCCGGTCCAGCCCGCCATCTCCAGTGTGGCTGCGGTGGTGCTGAAGCCTGACTGGGACCTAGAACAGGATAAGGAGGACGGGTTGGAGTTACGCCATATGTTACAGCAGTGTGAACGTTTATGTAATTCTGAGATGCTGAAAAAGTTATCCTCTCAAATGTAACATTTGGATAACGATCAAACTAATGATCTTATCCTATTGATAAATCATTTTCTCAATGCGTTTCAGGACGTTTCAAGTCGCACGTCCATCTTGGAACATGACGTGGATGTTGGGAACGCTGCTCCTAAACGTCAGCATCCGTACCGGGTTAACTTTAAGAAAAGTGAGGTAATAAAAAGTGAGGTAGCTTATTTATTACAGAATGACATGGCAAAATCCAGTATCAGCTCCTGGAGTTCCCCGTGTATTTTCGTGCCTAAGGCTGATGGTACGCCCCGCTTACGTACGGACTATCGTCGCGTAAATGCCGTTACAAAGTCTGATTCCTTTCCTCTAACTCGCTTAGATGACTGCATTGATAGAATTGGCTCTGTTGCTTACGGTAAGTTAGATTTGCTAAAAGGTTATTGGTTATTGGTTATTGGTTACTTGGTCTGATCGTCTTGCCACCTTGAAACGTGTTTTTCAGTGGTTGGAGAATGCTTCTTTAACCCTCAATTTGGCCAAGTGTGAGTTTGGGAAGGCTACTGTGACTTACTTAGGGAAGCAGGTGGGGTGAGGTTAAGTGCGCCCAGTAACTGGCAAAGTGTGTAACGATTGTTGTCCTCCTCGGATGAGGAATAGGAAGGATCAGACCAAAACGCAGCGTGGTAAGTGTCCATGTTAATTTTAATAAATAAACTGAACACTGCAATAATCAAAAAACAACAAAGAGAGAGAGTGAACAAAATGAAAAAGTTCTGTAAGGTGAAGACACACAAAACAGAAAACAACTACCCACAAACACAGGTGGGAACAGGCTACCTAAACAACGATAGACAGCTGCCTCTGATTGGGAACCATACCAGGCCAAACACAGAAATACAAAACATGGAACAAAAACATAGAATGCCACACCCCAACTCACGCCCTGACCAAACCAAAAATAGAGACATAAAAAAAGGAACTAAGGTGAGAACATGACAGTACCCCCCCCCCCCCCCCCCCCCAAAGGTGCGGACTCCGGCCGCAAAAGCTGAACCTATAGGGGAGGGTCTGGGTGGGCATTTCCATAGGCGGCTCTGGTGCAGGACGTAGACCCCACTCCACCTTAGTCTTGGCCCACTAATGTGGCGCCTATGGAATGGCGACCCTCGCCGCCGACCTCGGACTGGGGACCCTTACAGAGGGCCCCGAACAGGAGGGAGACTCTGGCAGCACCGGAAAGGCGGGAGACTCTGGCGGCGCAGGACAGGCGGGAGACTCTGGCAGCGCCGGACAGGTGGGAGACTCTGGCGGCTCCGGACTGATGGGTGGCTCTGGCGGCTCTGGACTGACGGGCGGCTCTGGCGGCTCCGGACTGACGGGCGGCTCTGACGGCTCCGGACTGGAGAGAGAAGCTGGACTGGTGCGTGGAGCTGCCACAGGATCCACCAGGCTGGGGCGACATACAGGAGGCCTGGTGCGTGGAGGAGACACCGGATGGACCGGGCTGTCGGGGAGCACTGGAGCTCTGGTGCGCAGCCTTGGCACCACCCATCCAGGCTGGATGACCCCTTTAGCCCGGACCGTCCAGAGTGCAGGCACAGGTTGAACCGGGCTGTGGGTGAGCACTGGAGATCTGTTGCATACCACTCACACCTCTCCCTTAGGCTCAATGCCCACATTCGCCCGGCACGGGCGGAGCGCAGGCATAGGGCGCACTGCACCCTCCCAGCGCCCCGGGGACACAGCACGCAGAGGATACCCTGGGATGAAACGGCGTACCAGAGACCAAACACGCTGAGCCGGCACAATACGCCCTGGCTGGATGCCCACTCTCAGGTGGCACTTGTGGGGGGCTGGCCTATAGCGCTCTGGGCTATGAGCGCGTACTGGCGACACTGTGCGCTTGACCGCATAACACGGTGCCTGACCAGTACTACACTTCTTCCGGTAAGCACAGGGAATTGGCACAGGTCTATCGCCTGACTCCGCCAATCTCCCCGTGTGCCCCCCTCCTCTCTAGAGGAGATCTGCATGGAGGAATGGGCCAAAATACCAGCAACAGTGTGTGAAAACCTTGTGAAGACTTACAGAAAACATTTGACCTCTGTCATTGCCAACAAAGGGTATATAGCCAAGAATTGAGATAAACTTTTGTTACTGACCAAATACTTATTTACCACCATAATTTGCAAATAAATTCATTAAAAATCCTACAATGTGATTTTCTGGATTTTTAAAATGTTTTTGTCTGTCATAGTTGAAGTGTACATATGATGAAAATTACAGGCCTCTCTAATATTTTTAAGTGGGAGAACTTGCACAATTCGGGGCTGACTAAATACTTTTTTGTCCCACTGTAAATATTCAAACCCTTTGCTATGAGACTTGAAATTGAGCTCAGGTGCATCCTTTTTCCATTGATCATCCTTGAGATGTTAAAACTTGACTGGAGTCCACCTGTGGTAAAATCTATTGATTGGACATGATTTGGAAAGGCACACACCTGTTTATATAAGGTCCCACATTTAACAGCGCATGTCAGAACAAAAACCAAGCCATGAGGTTGAAGGAAATGTCCGTAGAGCTCTGAAGGGTACCAGGGAAGGGTACCAAAACATTTCTGCAGCATTGACGGTCCCCAAGAATACGGTAGCATCCATCATTCTTAAATTAAAGAAGTTTGAAACCACCAAGACTCTTCCTAGAGCTGGCCTCCCGGCAAAACTGAGCAATTGGAGGAGAAAGGCCTTGGTCAGGGAGGTGACCAACAACTCGATGGTCACTCTGACAGAGCTCCAAAGTTCCTCTGTGGAGATGGGATAACCTTCCAGAAAGACAACCATCTCTGCAGCACTCAACCAATCAGACCTTTATGGTAGAGTGGCCAGACGGAAGACACTCCTAGGTAAAACGCACATGGAAAGCTCACTTGGAGTTTGCCAAAAGGCACTTAAAGGACTCTCAGACCATGAGAAACAAGATTCTCTGGTCTGATGAAACCAAGACTTAATTCTTTGGCCTGAATGCCAAGCATCACATTTGGAGGAAACCTGGCACCATCCCTATGGTAAAGCATGGTGGAGGGAGCATCATGCTGTGGGGATGCTTTTCAGCGGCAGGACTGGGACACTAGTTAGAATCGAGACAAAAATGAACGGAGCAAAGTACAGAGATCCTTGATGAAAACCTGCTCCAGAGCACTCAGGACCTCAGACTGAGGCGAAGGTTCACCTTCCAACAGGATAACGACCATAAGCACACAGCCAAGACAACGCAGGAGTAAACCCTACCACAGATCTGTGCCTCGACACCATCCTGCCTCTACGGACAATTCCTTCAACCTCATGGCTTGTTTTTTGCTCTGACATGCACTGTCAACTGTGGGACCTTATATCGACAGGTGTGTACCTTTCCAAATCATGTCCAATAAATTGAATTTACCACAGGAAGACTCCAATCAAGTTCTAGAAACATCTCAAGGATGATCAATGGAAACAGGATGCACCTAAGCTCAGTTTTGATTCTCATAGCAAAGGGTCTGAATACTTACAGTACAAGTCAAAGGTTTGGACACACCTACTCATTCCAGGGTTTTTATACATTTTTTACTATTTTCTACATTGTAGAATAAAATTGAACACATCGAAACTATGAAATAACACATATGGAATCTAGCAAAATGGCTAGCAAAATGGCACCGGAGGAGATGGCCGCCATTTTACGGTCTCCTAACCAATTGTGCTATTATGTGTTTTTTTTCATAATATTTGTAAATGATTTTGTACATATTGTTTCTGCAACCGTATCTTACGGAAAAAAAGAGCTTCTGGATATCAGGACAGCGATCACTCACCTCGGATTAGACAAAGATTTATTCAACAACAGCAACAGCAGCAAGCAGGACTCACACGATATTCTCCAAACACCCCACAGTGCAGACATCCCAATTATTCGCAAAAGGAAGCGACGCAGAGAACAAAGAGCCGGATGCCTCATCCGGACCCGCAGAAGATAACTAGGAAAGCTGCCGTTACCGTCAAAATTACTCGCCAACGTGCAATCATTGGACAATAAACTAGACGAGGTAAGATCACGAATATCCTACCAACTTGACATCAAAATTGAATATCCTACCAACAGGACATCAAAAACTGTAATATCCTATGCTTCACGGAATCGTGGCTGAATGACGACATGGATATTCGGCTAGCGGGATACATGCTGCACCGGCAGTATAGAACAGCACACTCCGGTAAGACGAGGGGGGGCGGTCTGTGCATATTTGTAAACAACAACTGGTGCACGAAATCTAAGGAAGTCTCTAGATTTTGCTCGCCTGAAGTTGAGTATATTGTGATAAACTGCAGGCCACACTACTTGCCTAGAGAGTTCTCAGCTATACTTTTCGTGGCTGTTTATTTACCACCACAGACAGATGCTGGCACTAAGACCGCATTCAGTCAGCTGTATAAGGACATAAGCAAACAGGAAACCACTCACCCAGAGGCGGCGCTCCTAGTGGCCGGAGACTTTAATTCAGGGAAACTTAAATCAGTTCTACCAAATCTCTATCAACATGTTAAAAGTGCAACTAGAGGGGAAAAAATTCTAGATCACCTGTAAGCCACACACAGAGACACGTACAAAGCTCTCCCTCGCCCTCCATTTGGAAAATCCGGCCAAAAATCCGACCACATATCCTCCTGATTCCTGCTTACAAGACAAAATGAAAGCAGGAAGCACCAGTGACTCGGTCTATAAATAAATGGTCAGAAGAAGCAGATGCTAAACTACAGGACTGCTTTGCTATCACAGATTGAGACATGTTCCGGGATTCTTCCGATGACATTGAGGAACACACCACATCAGTCACTGGCTTTATCAATAAGTGCATTGAGGACGTCGTCCCCACAGTGACTGTAGGTACATACCCCAACCAGAAGCCATGGATTACAGGCAACATTCGCACTGAGCTAAAGGGTAGAGCTGTCGCTTTCAAGGTGCTGGACTCTTACAAGAAATCCCTCTATGCCCTGCGACGAACCATCAAACAGGCAAACAGTCAATACAGGGCTAAATTTAATCATACTACACCGGCTCCGACGCTCGTCGGATGTGGCGGGGCTTCCAAATGATTACAGACTACATAGGGAAGCACAGCCGCGAGCTGCCCAGTGACACGAGCCTACTAGACGAGCTAAATCACTTCCATGCTCGCTTCGAGGCAAGCAACACTGAGGCATGCATGAGAGCATCAGCTGTTCCGGACGACTGTGTGATCACGCTCTCTGTAGCCGATGTGAGTAAGACCTTTAAACAGGTCAACATACACAAGGCTGCGGGGCCAGACAGATTACCAGGACGTGTGCTCCGGGCATGTGCTGACCAACTGGCAGGTGTCATCACTGACATTTTCAACATGTCCCTGATGGAGTCTTTAATACCAACATGCTTCAAGCAGATCACCATAGTCCCTGTGCCCAAGAACACAAGGGCAACCTGCCTAAATGACTACAGACCCTGGTAATGGCTCACATCAACACCATTATTCCAGAAACCCTAGGCCCACTCCAATTTGCATACCGCCCAAACAGATCCACAGATGATGCAATCTCTATTGCACTCCACACTGCCCTTTCCCACCTGGACAAAAGGAACACCTATGTGAGAATGCTGTTCATTGACTACAGCTCAGCGTTCCACACCATAGTACCCTCAAAGCTAAACACCTCCCTCTGCAACTGGATCCTGGACTTCCTGACAGGCCGCCCCCAGGTGGTGAGGGTAGGTAGCAACACATCTGCCACGCTGATCCTCAACACTGGAGCTCCCCCAGAGTGTGTGCTCAGTCCCCTCCTGTACTCCCTGTTCACCCACGACTGCATGGCCAGGCAGGACTCCAACACCATCATTAAGTTTGCTGACGACACAACAGTGGTAAGCCCGATCACCGACAACGACGAGACAGCCTATAGGGAGGAGGTCAGAGACCTGGCCGAGTGGTGCCAAAATAACAACCTATCCCTTAACGTAACCAAGACTAAGGAGATGATTGTGGACTACAGGAGAAGGAGCACCGAGCATGCCCCCATTCTCATCAACGGGGCTGTAGTGGAGCAGGTTGAGAGCTTCAAATTCCTTGGTGTCCGCATCAACAACAAACTAGATTGGTGCTAACACACCAAAACAGTTGTGAAGAGGGCACGACAAAGCCTATTCCCCCTAAGGAAACTAAACAGATTTGGCATGGGTCCTGAGATCCTCAAAAGGTTGTACAGCTGCAACATCGAGAGCATTGAGAGCATCCTGACCGGTTGCATCACTGCCTGGTACGGCAATTGCTCGGCCTCCGACTGCAAGGCACTTCAGAGAGTATTGCGTACGGCCCAGTACATCACTGGGGCAAAGCTGCCTGCAACCCAGGACCTCTACACCAGGCGGTATCAGAGGAAGGCCCTAAAAATTGTCAAAGACCCCAGCCACCCCAGTCATAGACTGTTCTCTCTACTTCTGCATGGCAAGCGGTACCGGAGTGCCAAGTCTAGGACAAAAAGGCTTCTCAACAGTTTTTACCCCCAAGCCATAAGACTCCTGAACAGGTAACAAATGGTTACCCAGACTATTTGCATTGTGTACCCCCCCGCCAACCCCTCTTTTACGCTGCTGCTACTCTCTGTTTATCTTATATGCATAGTCACTTTAACTATACATTCATGTACATACTACCTAAATTGGCCCGACCAACCAATGCTCCCGCACATTGGCTAACCGGGCTATCTGTATTGTGTCCCACCACAATGCTACTCTCTGTTCATCATATATGCATAGTCACTTTAACGATACCTACATGTACATACTACCTCAGTAAGCCTGACTAACAGGTATATAGCCTTGCTACTCTTTTTACAAATGTCTTTTTACTGTTGTTTTATTTCTTTACTTACCTACACACACACATACCTTGTTTTTCGCACCATTGGTTAGAGCCTGTAAGTAAGCATTTCACTGTAAGGTTTACACCTGTTGTATTCGGTGCAGGTGACAAATACACTTTGATTTGATTTGAATCATTTACTAACCAAAAAAAGTGTTAAAGCAAATCTATATATATTTTAGATTTGAGATTCTTCAAAGTATCCACCCTTTGCCTTGATAACAGCTTTGCACACGCTTGGCATTCTCTCAACCAGCTTCTTCTCGTAGTAACCTGGAATCCATTTCAATTAACAGGTGTGCCTTGTTAAAAGTTAATTTGTGGAATTTCTTTCCTTCTTAATCCATTTGAGCCAATCAGTTCTTTTGTGACAAGGTAGGGGTGGTATACAGAAGAAAGCCATCTTTGGTAAAATACCAAGTCCATATTATGGCAAGAACAGCTCAAATAAGCAAAGAGAAATAACAGTGCATCATTACTTCAAGACATGATGGTCAGTCAATGAGGAAAATTTCAAGAACTTGAACGTTTCTTCAAGTGCAGCCGCAAAAACCATCAAGCGCTATGATGAAACTACCTCTCATGAGGACCACCACAGGCATGGAAGACCCAGAGTTACCTCTGCAGCAGAGGATAAGTTCATTAGAGTTACCATCCTAAGAATAAATGCTTCACAGATTTCAAGTAACAGACACATCTCAACATCAGCTGTTCAGAGGAGACTGCGTGAATCAGGCCTTCTTGGTCAAATTGCTGCATAGAAACCACTACTAGAGCACACCAATAAGAAGAAGAGACTTGCTTGGGCCAAGAAACACGAGCAATGGACATTAGACTGGTGGAAATCTGCCCTTTGGTCTGATGAGTCCACATTTTAGATGTTTGGTTCTAACCAAAAATTATTTGTGAGACGCAGATAGAGCAGTCTATGACTTGGGTGGCTGGATTCTTCGGACAAATGTAGGGCCTCTGACACCGCCTGATATAGAGATCCTGGATGGCAGGGAGCTTTGCCCCAGTAATGTACTGGGCTGTAGGCACTACCCTAATTAGCGCCTTGCAGTCAGATGCCAAGCAGTTGACATACCAAGCGGAGATGTAGCCAGTCAAATTGCTTTCAATGGTGCAGCTGTAGAACTTTTTGAGGATCTGACAGCCCACAAAAAATATTTTCAGCCTCCTGTGGGGGAAGAGGCGTTGTTGTGCCCTCTTCACTACTCTGTTGGTAACACCTGCAAATCTGTGTACGCAACCAATAAAAGTTGATTTGATTTGTAGTCAGTGATGACTGACCATCAAGTTAGCATTGTCAAATCTGGTTAATTTAGATAGGGGTCTTCTCAACATGACACATAGGTCTCCGAGTATCATGAGTGACCGTCAAGTAGTACAGGCGGTAGATTCATGTGAGATGTTACACAAATCAGCCAAAACTTGGTCACTCTACTGTATCAGCAAGATATTTATGAGGCCATCAGACAAGCAGCTTGTATTGATACACTTTTACTCTAATGGAGTAGACAAGATAGATTGGTACTTTCCATGCACCCTTTCCCCCCCTTCCCTCTGACAGTTAAACTTGACATATCTGGTGTTCTTTGCCTCTGTTTTCATATCTATCACTATTCACCTCTGTCCCTCTCTTCTTCTCATCTCTCCAGGAAAGGAACATAAATGTGCAAACTGTCCCACCGAGTAGATCCTGTTTTATTGCTTTTCTTGAATTTCATTTCCTCCTTCATACATATAAAGTAAACATCTACAACACTTGCAAAATATGTCCTTAGAAATAATGCGTATGTTTGATGCCCCACAAGGTCTATTGTTAGTGTGGAGTGGCTGAAGAAAGAGCACGTAGGAAGTTAGCTACACCTCAAACACATGGAAATACACTTGAAAAATACAGTTTTGCAAAATTGATATCTGGAACCTTAGCAAAAGCAACAGATTTAAGCCAAATAAAAGACACCCCACGATGAAACAACATCTCTACATGGTTTCTAGAGACTGAGTCACAGTCATGCGTGATGATGACACAGTTGCTGTAGTCTGTAACAACCAAGACAGACATCTTATCACTCCACTATTATTATCATCCTTCTCCTTAAAGGAAAAATCCACTCATAAACTCTTTTAGTATTTTTTTTCTCATCAGTCCACTGTTGATAAAGTGTAGATTTTTACTTTAAATGTGTAACCATGGCAACTCAGGCTTAAGCTCCCTCCCTTCTCTGCATGGTCTTTCTTCATGATATAATGCAACCCCGATTAGAATTATTCTATGTGAATGCCCATATTAAATAGTTCAATGCTCTCCAATGGTAGAGCGGACACGGGAAGGCAACCCATCTGAGGTATTCAGACTAGTCGACTGCTCAGGCAGACACATGCTCACATGTTGAGAGAACATATGTTCATGTTCATCTATAAAGGAATTGCAGTTGCGTCACAAATCACCTAGCAACCGCACCAAGCACATGTTGGAAGACCAAACTCAGTCTGTTGGAAGTCCTCCAATCGTCCACATGGCGAGCTATGTTTTGCTACCACCGGAAACTTCGGGAAGATTGCCCATTATTTAGTTTTTCTAAGGACTCAGAAAAGTGAAAGAACCTATTTAAGTAAGTCAATATTTAAAACAATGTATTATTATCTAGCATGCTACAGAAACTTAGTGTGCAGGCTAATTCAAATGAGTTGCTAACGTAATGTTCGCTAGTTAGCTAACTTTACATTTCCATGACTTTCCCTCCTGGGTGAGGATCAAAGAGAGCCCCCCTCCCCTCTCTCCCTACCGGTCGTAAACTTTCTCTCTCTTGCACTGCTGTATGGAGAAGTCAAAAATCCTTTATGTGTAGAGAGAGACTCTTGCCAAAGCTTCAAACATCAAAAGATTGGGCATTGGAACATTAGTTTTCAAATCCAAATGTTTGGAATGGTTGGTGGGGATCCAAACAATAAATCCTGTCAAAAGCTTATTGTTTTGTGATATCCTTAAGGACAATATTACTAAATAACTGTATCTCTGAAAGTGTACGCATTCGAGGAGTCGGATTTGCATCCAAATGTTGTAGAACTTATATGATTAAGGATAAGAATACTTTTGTGAAGATAAAATGTGATTTTAGCCTTCGAGAGGAGAATTGTTTTTCATGTAAGCTTTTGCTGAGTCAGTGACCACACCCAAGTAAGCACAGACATTGTGGCAACGTGATGGAACTGCCCTCCAAGGTGAGTGCTTAAAAGGACTCGCTGAAGAATTTACATTAGACCAGTATATGTGCAGCGCAAGCTGAATATGTTGAAATGATTGCAATTTAAATATAGACCAGCATGACCGACAGCATGAGCTGAATGTTACAAAATGGTTAGACACTCTCAACACGAGTGAAGAAGATAAAGACTACATCAGAATATTCAGTTAGCAGCTGTTTAAGTACTGTTAGTCAAGTAAACTCGACCAAAGACCACCGCGTGTCTACCTCTGAAGGATCCAGTCTAACGAACACTCAGAGACAAAGAAAGCCTACTACAACTACAAAGGACATTGTGACCTCTGGTGGACAAACCAGAGACTTCTGTCTAACGACTCCCCATAGACGGACCAGAGAATTTCAACAGAGAGACGACAAAGACATACAAGCGAAAATATATACATTGCAATTATTTTAGAATGTGAGGTCGTTCATGTGCAAAATACTCACATTCCCATGAGTATAGTTTTCCAACTGTATGTCTCTCCCGCACTTTCTTTCTCCATCCCTTTCCATTGTGTAACAAGCCGTCATATGGGTAACTCCACTAGGGAATTTTCATTGCATTATGTTAGTAATCAATTCAACCTACACTACCGTTCAAAAGTTTGGGGTCACTTGTTTTCCTTGTTTTTGATAGAAAAGCAAATGTTTTTCATCTGGTAAAAGTACATATGAGTGTCTAATTTGAGAAACAGATGCCTCACAAGTCCTCAACTGGCAGCTTCATGAAACAGTATCTGCAAAACACTGGTCTCAACGTTAACAGTAAAGAGGCGACTCCGGGATGCTGGCCTTCTAGGCAGAGTTGCAAAGAAAAATCCATATCTCAGACTGGCCAATAAAAGGAAAAGATTACGATGGGCAAAAAAACACAGACACTGGACAGAGGAACTCTGCCTAGAAGGTCAGCATCCCGGAGTCGCCTCATCACTGTTGACGTTGAGACTGGTGTTTTGCAGGTACTATTTCATGAAGCTGCCAGTTGAGGACTTGTGAGGTGTCTGGTTCTCAAACTAGACACTCTAATGTACTTGTCCTCTTGCTCAGTTGTGCACCGGTGCCTTCCACTCCTTTCTATTCTGGTAAGAGACAGTTTTCTCTGTTCTGTGAAGGGAGCAGTACACAGCGTTGTACGCATGGAATAGCCTTCATTTCTCAGAACAAGAATAGGCTGATGAGTTTTAGAAGAAAGGTCTTTGTTGCTCCAGATACTCAACTAGAAGGCCAGTTTTATTGCTTCTTTAACCTCTCTAGGTTCACAACTAGACTGTTCACAACTAGTGGAAGCCATGGGGAACGGAATCTGGGTCCTATCGCTTTAAATGGTGGATAGGTTTTCATTGGAAAAACAGCCATTTCAAAATAATGGCACCTCCTGGATGGATTTTCCTCTGGTTTCCACCTGCCAATTCAGTTCTGTTATACTCACAGACACTATCTTAACAGTTTTAGAAACGTTGTAGTGTTTTCTATCCAAATCTACTAATTATATGCATATCCTGGCTTCTGGGCCTGAGTAGCAGGCAGTTTACTTTGGGAACGCTTTTCATCCGGAGGTGAAAATAGTGCCCCTTACCCTAGTGAGGTTAATCAGGACAACAGTATTCAGCTGTGCTAACATAATTTCAAAAGGATTTTCTAATGACCAATTAGCCTTTTAAAATGAGAATCTTGGATTAGCTAACACAACATGCCATTGGAACACAGGTTTGATGGTTGCTGATAATGGGCCTCTGTACGCCAACGTAGATATTCCATAAAAAATCTATCTGCCATTTCCAGCTACAATAGTCATTTACAACATTAACAATGTCTACACTATATTTCTGATCAATTTTATGTTATTTTAATGGACAACAAAATTGTTGTTCTTTCAAAAACAAGGACATTTCTAAGTGACCCCACATTTTTGAACGGTAGTGTATACTTTGTGTGTATGTATTTCTGTGTGATTGTTTAGTGATATTAGTAAATAAATAATTAAGCCAATTTGTGTATCGCTGAATCATCATTTAGACTAGGGTTTGTGCATATCTACGAGATCAACGATGACAGAATGAGACTGATATGAGGTAATAATGATTAATGGATGACTGGTATGATAACGATATATTCTGATATATTCTTGAGTTAAATCGGGAAACAGTTACTCATTAAACAAACTTTTTCTGTGGTGCCCCGAGTTACTAATGAGTTAATTGTTACATGATTAATTTAATCACGTAGTAATTAAGCATAGTTAATTGATTTGATAAAATAGCTGTCATCACATTAATGGTAGTCATGTCACAACAACATACTGTATAGCTAACCTTTACATATGAGTTAGCTTACTTGTACACTTTGAAATTATATTAAAGTGTTGATTCTTTGAAGTTAAGTGTTTAAACTTGTTTGAATTGTTAACTTAACTGTTATTCAAGATGAACCAGTGTTGATGTTGATTAATTATAGATCACAATCCTGCAATAAAAACGGGAAGGGAATCTGAAGGGAATGTTTGTGTTGTATTCTCAAATGAACTGGCCTACAGTATGATGGCATTAGCCTTATGGGCAATTGTAATGCACCCCTTGACATTGTGGTGGCAGGTAGCCTAGTGGTTGGAGCGTTGAGCCAGTAACCAAAAGGTTGCTAGATTGAATCCCCGAGCTGACAAGGTAAAAATCTGTCATTCTGCCCCTGAACAAGGCAGTTATCCCACTGATCCTAGGCTGTCATTGTAATTAAGAATTTGTTCATAACTGACTTGCCTAGTTAAATAAAAAAAGTTGTGCATCTGAAGCAGAGAATAGCTTAACTTACATGTTGTTCAGCTTTATGTTCTCAATTTATAAACAATACCAGTAGACAATGTATATGAGGCTAATCATTATTTTGTACATTCCTTGTGCTGACATTACATTTGTTGGTGCAAATCCATCCCTTGTAATCTAGGTGGTGAAATGTCTGAAAGTAGGAGATGGGAACTTTCCTTTAAAACATACACACATCTAGTACTAGTACTATCAAGAATTCAAGAAAAGGTTGTTTTTATTGATCTGTTGTCAGTGTCAGTAGAGTAGGCCTAGGCTACCCTCGTATTAAAATATATTCTGCTAATTTATCCAGTCATATAAAATGTCATAGAAATGCATGAAATGTTTATAAAAAAACTAATTTTTCAAGTGCAAAGGAAACGTTATAGCCTAAATTATCAATATCAAATCTACTCATCACATTAGGAATAGAAGCTTACATTAGTCTGCAAATCCGATGATAGAGGCATGCAAACTTCTGTTTTAAAGGTGCATTTTTATGGTGAAAAATAGCTTCCCCAAAACTTTAAACTCACGTGACACATGCTAATTGCTAGACAACAAGCTATCTAGCTAGCTAATATAGGCTAACTTCGTGTTGCTGTTAACACCTGTTTGGCATAACATTAAAACTAAACTCGAAATCGATCACACTTGACTTACCAGTGATGAAATGATCATAGCAGACCCATTACTGACAGCTGTCTGGGTTCAGGTCTTAACGGGCAAAAAGGTTTATTCACTTGTCTGACCGTTCTTGAGTCTTACCTTGGTGTCACCAATGGTGTGTCATGATTGCCGGAAATCTGTAAACATGTTTTTTTCCAGTTGTCTTTCCTTGTTAGAGCAGCCAAATACTCTACAGAAAATGACCGTGGTGATCAATCAACTATTTTTAGGCACTTATCATGCCGTTTGGGGGTAGGCACCTGGCTGTTGTTGTCAGAAGAATTAATGTGGTGGTCTTCCAACATGGCCGTTAGGAGGCGTTGTTCGTCAACTGCAAGCCCTCTATAGGCACGGCTGGGTTCTAATTTTCATCACCACCATACGAAGCAAAGTGCTATCTGACATTTAGAACGACAAAACCCCTCACTGGAATCGTTTGTGTGTGTGTGTGTGTGTGTGTGTGTGTGAGTGAGGGATGGATTAATGGATGTCTAACATAGAAAACCCAGCAAATACACATGAGAAAGAAAAACAGCATGTCAGCAACTAGGTTACACAGTTATAGTCTACAGATTGAGAAAACAAGCATTAGTGTTGCAACCAAATGTATTGGATGTAAGCCTTGATTTTAAAAGCAGCATGCGCAGTCATTTCTGACATTGGATCCAAGATTTTGGAAAACATTTGCCATAAGAAATAAGCAATAAAGCTTAAAGCCAACAGTCAGAAAGCTTGAGAATAACAAGCATTGTGGTTGCATCCAAATGTTTATGTAATGTAAGACGTTTTAGTCTAAAGATTTTGTCCAAGGTATTTTCTCATCCTCTTGAACGTCAAATAAAGAGACCACAATTAAAACTCACTGCTTTAGGTTACCAAGTGGGAGTCACAATTTTTCTTTCTTTTCACTACTTCCCAATCATCTAAATGCATTGATTGGTGGAGACGGGCTAGAGCGAGTTTCCACCATATTTCTTATATCAAACATTTTCTTTCAAATCACTGAAGGGAAGTCATCAAGTTCACACTTTGGGAGGAGGAGAAATACAGTATTTTGGCTGTAGAATTGGTAACCTGAAGCAGTGCATTTGGAGAAAGACTTTAACAACAAGAAGTGAAGTAGTAGAGAGTTCCTTGAAAACAAACATATTCCATCTGCTGATTAATCCCACAAATGTACATGCATCCCTGGATCTGTGTCCTTATGAATCTAATTTCTTAAAGTCGCTAAAGCTTTTTTCTGTGGACGTTACTCATGTGATTTCTTTTTAGTCAACATGACTAATTTGTTGCATCCCAAATGGAACCAGTCTGGTCAAAAGTAGTCCACTATTTAGATAATAGGGCACCATTTGGGATGCTGCCACTGTCAAGTAGTTGTCATTTCAAGGGTTGTCTTCAGCACAAGGGTTGTCTTCAGCACAAGGGTTGTCTTCAGCACAAGGATTGTCTTCAGCACACATGTTTATGTCGGTAGCCCTATAGGTTTTAATCCGGCCTACTGCCCTTTGACACAATCTCTATATATCTTTCTCCACTGTCATGCTCTCTCTTTCTTGGTTCAATATATATATATATATATATATATATATACAATTATGTCACAGAAAAAAAATCTTAGAGGAAAGGATGGACAGTAGGCTACAGTTGCTGTCATTGGGAGACCACATGGCCCTTTGTCCCGCCTCCCGCAACCAAACAATGGTGTCCCACATTTATCAACAAATAAAAACAACACTAATTTACAAAACATGGTTGATTTGTCCTTTATTTCAGTCCGACTTCCCATTCATTTGATGAGAATTGACATTCCAACATGTCTCTTTTGCAGTTACATTGCAGTTATAGCAAGATACTGTATATACTGTAAGGATTTGGTACTGGCGATGTTAAACACTTCCTTAATCGCTGTTGAGATCTAATATTCTGCACAGAGCAGAATGTCATATCATTTAGGCCGGTTGTTCTTGGGCACAAGGTCTATGGTGCTCTGCTTAAAACATGTTGATATTACAGACTCGGACAGGGAGAGGTTGAAAATATCAGTGAAGCGCATGCTCGGAGTACACATCCTGGTAATCCGTCTGGCCCTGCGGCCTTGTGAATGTTGACCTGTTTAAAGGTCTTACTCACATTGGCTGCGGAGAACATGATCACACAGTCGTCCGGAACAGCTGGTGCTCTCATGCATGCTTCAGTGTTATTTGCCTCGATGCGAGCATAGAAGTAGTTTAGCTCGTCTGGTAAGCTCGTGCCACTGGGCAGCTCTCGGCTGTGCTTCCCTTTGTAGTTTGAAATGGTTTGCAAGCCCTCCGACATCCGATGAGCATCGGAGCCGGTGTAGTACGATTCGATCTTAGTCCTGTTTTGACGCTTTGCCTGTTTGATGGTTCGTTGGAGGGCATAGGAGGATTTCTTATAAGCTTCGTTCCCAAATTAAATGGGATATTTTGTCAGGACAAGATGCTAGAATATGCATATAATTGACAGCTTAGGATAGAAAACACTCTAAAGTTTCCAAAACTGTAAAAAATATTGTCTGTGAGTATAACAGAACTGATGAAAAAATCCAATCCGATCCAATCAGAAAAATCCAATCCGGAAGTGACTCATCTTTTGAAAGCCCTGCGTTCCGATGCGTCCCTATTGAGCTGTGAATGCCCTATCAACCAGATTACGCTTCCTACGTATTCCCCAAGGTGTCTACAGCATTGTGACGTAGTTTTACGCATTTATGTTGAAGAATACCTGTAGGCGGCTTCATTGCGCAAGTGGTCACCTGATGCTCCCAGAGAAATTCTCGCGTAAAATACAGAGGTAGCCATTATTCCAATCGCTTCTACTGAGAAACCAATTGTCCCAGTTGATATATTATCGAATAGATATTTGAAAAACACCTTGAGGATTGATTATAAACAACGTTTGCCATGTTTCTGTCGATATTATGGAGCTAATTTGGAATATTTTTCGGCGTTGTCGTGACCGCAATTTCCGGTCGATTTCTCAGCCAAACGTGAAGAACAAACATTGCTATTTCGCCTACAAAAATAATATTTTCGGAAAAAATGAACTTTGGCTATCTACCTGAGAGTCTCGTGAGTGAAAACATGCGAAGTTCATCAAAGGTAAACGATTGAATTTGATTGCTTTTCTGATTTTCGTGACAAGGTTGCCTGCTGCTAGCAAGGCATTATGCTATGCTAGGCTATCGATAAACTTACACAAATGCTTGTCTAGCTTTGGCTGTAAAGCATATTTTGAAAATCTGAGATGACAGGGTGATTAACAAAAGGCTAAGCTGTGTTCCAATATATTTCACTTGTAATTTTCATGAATAGGAATATTTTCTAGGAAGATTTATGTCCGTTGCGTTATGCTAATTAGTGTCAGATGATGACAACGGTCTCGTTCATGGGATGGGGTGTCACTAGAGGTTAAAGTCCGGTCTTTGAAAGCGGCAGCTCTACCCTTTAGCTCAGTGCAGATGTTGCTTTTAATCCATGGCTTCTGGTTGGGGTATGTACGTACGTTCACTGTGGGGACAACATCATCGATGCACTTATTTATGAAGCCAATGACTGATGTGATGTACTCCTCAATGCCATTGGAAGAGTCCCGAAACATATTCCAATCTGTGCAGCAAGACAGTCCTGTAGCTTAGTGTCTGCTTCATCTGACCACTTTTTTATTGACCGAGGCACTGGTGCTTCCAGCTTAAATTTTTTCTTGTATGTAGGAATCAGGAGGATATAATTATGGTCAGATTTGCCAAATTGAGCAGGGGGTTGAGCTTTGTATGTGTCTGTGTGTGTGGAGTAAAGTTGGTCTAGAGTTTTTTCCCACTGGTTGGACATTTAACATGCTGATAGAAATGTTGTTAAACGGATCTAAGTCAAATCAAATTTTATTGATCACGTACAAATGGTTAGCAGATGTTAATGTGAGTGTAGCGAAATGCTTGTGCTTCTAGTTCTGACAGTGAAGTAATATCTAACACTTATCTAACAAATTCACAACGACTACCTTATACACACAAATGTAATTTATACGTACATATAAATATATGGATGAATGATGGTCGTGCGGCATAGGCAAGATTCAGTAGATTGTATAGAAGTGGCATTATTTAAAGTGACTAGTGGCAAAACCTTTTCCCCCTCAGAATACTGAAAAGATTTGGCATGGGTCCCCATATCCTCAAAAGGTTCTACAGCTGCACCATCGAGAGCATCCTGACCAATTGCATCGCCGCCTGGTATGGCAACTGCTCGGCATCTGACCATAAGGCACTACAGAGGGTAGTGCGAACGGCCCAGTACATCACTGGCGCCAAGTTTCCTGCCATCCAGGAGCTATATAATAGGCGGTGTCAGACTGTGTTCTCTGCTACCGCACGGCAAGCGGTACTGGAGCGTCAAGTCTAGGACCAAAAGGCTCCTCAACAGCTTCTACCCCTAAGCCATAAGACTGCTGAACAATTCATAAAACCTCCACTGGATAATTTACATTGACCTCCCCCCCCCTTCCCCCCTTCCCTTTTGTACACTGCTGCTACTCGCTGTTTGTTTGTTACCTATGCATAGTGACTTCGTCCCCACCTACATGTACAGATTACCTCAACTAGCCTGTACCCCCGCACACTGACTCGGTACTGGTGCCCCCTGTATATAGCCTCGTTATTGTTATTCTTATTGTGTTACTTTTTATTATTACATTTTATTTTAGACAACTTGGAAAATATTTTCTTCTTCTTGAACTGCACTGTTGGTTAAGGGCCTGTAAGTAAGCATTTCACTGTAAGTCTACTGTACACTTGTATTCGGCGCATGTGACAAATAAAGTTTGATTTGATTTTGATTTGATACCTTTATTAAATCCATTTATTAAAATGGTTAAAGTCGCAAGAGATTTTAGTTTGTATGTTGGCAGCATTCACTAGATATTAGTGATGGCTGTTGAACAGTCTGATGGCCTTGGGATAGAAGTTGTTTTTCAGTCTCTTGTTCCCAGCTTTGATACACCTGTACTGACCTTTCCTTCTGAATGATAATGGGGTGAACAGGCAGTGGTTCGGGTGGTCGTTGTCCTTGATCTTTTGGCCTTCCTGTGACATTGGGTGCTGTAGGTGTCCTGGAGGGCATGTAGTTTACCCTCTGGAGAGCCTTGCGGTTGTGGGCGGAGCAGTTGCCGTACCAGGCAGTGATACAGTCCAACAGGACGCTCTCGATTGTGCGTCTGGAAAAGTTTGTGAGTGAGGATGTTCTTGATTGTGCATCTGTAAAAGTTTGTGAGTACATTAGTTTCCCTGCATTAAAGTCCCTGGCCACTAGGGCCACCGCCTCTGGATGAGAATGTTCCTGTTTGCTTATGGCGGAATACAGCTCATTGAGTAAGGTTTTAGTGCCAGCATCGGTCTGTGGTGGTATGTAGACAGCTACAAAAAAATACAGATGAAAACTCTCTAGGTAGATAGTGTGGTCTACAGCTTATGAGATACTCCTCGAGACTTCCTTAGATATTGTGCACCAGCTGTTGTTTACAAATATGCATAAGCCGCCCCTTGTCTTACCAGACGCCGCTGTTCTATCCTGCCGATATAGCGTATAACCAGCCAGCTGTATGTTGATAATGTCGTCTTTCAGCCACGACTCTTTGCAGCATAAGATATTACTGTTTATAATGTCCCATTGGTAGTTTTATCTTCCTCGTAGATCGTCAATTTTCTTTCTCCAATGATTGCATGTTAGCTAGTAGAACTGAAAGCAATGGGGATTTATTCGATTGCCTACGAATACTCAGAAGGCAGCCTGACCTCCATCTTCTTTTGCTCCATCTTCTCTTCATACAAGTGGTGGGGATTTGGGTTCCCAGGAAAGCAGTATGTATTTCAAGTCGGGCTCATCGGACTCGTTAAAGGAAAATAAATATTCTGCCAGTTCGTGGTGAGTAATCTCTGTTCTGATGCCCAGAAGTTATTTTCGGTCATAAGAGAATTATTATTATTATCGGTCATTATGTAAAGTATAAGTTTAAAAAAACAAGTTACAAACAACGCAAAAAAAAATGAACAAAAAAACACATTCGGTTTGGAGCAGGTAAAACTTCAGCCATCTTCTCCGGCGCCATGATACAGTTTCTTTATACAGTGCCTTGCGAAAGTATTCGGCCCCCTTGAACTTTGCGACCTTTTGCCACATTTCAGGCTTCAAACATAAAGATATAAAGCTGTATTTTTTTGTGAGGAATCAACAACAAGTGGGACACAATCATGAAGTGGAACGACATTTATTGGATATTTCAAACTTTTTTAACAAATCAAAAACTGAAAAATTGGGCGTGCAAAATTATTCAGCCCCTTTACTTTCAGTGCAGCAAACTCTCTCCAGAAGTTCAGTGAGGATCTCTGAATGATCCAATGTTGACCTAAATGACTAATGATGATAAATACAATCCACCTGTGTGTAATCAAGTCTCCATATAAATGCACCTGCACTTTGATAGTCTCAGAGGTCCGTTAAAAGCGCAGAGAGCATCATGAAGAACAAGGAACACACCAGGCAGGTCCGAGATATTGTTGTGAAGAAGTTTAAAGCCGGATTTGGATACAAAAATATTTCCCAAGCTTTAAACATCCCAAGGAGCACTGTGCAAGCGATAATATAGAAATGGAAGGAGTATCAGACCACTGCAAATCTACCAAGACCTGGCCGTCCCTCTAAACTTTCAGCTCATACAAGGAGAAGACTGATCAGAGATGCAGCCAAGAGGCCCATGATCACTCTGGATGAACTGCAGAGATCTACAGCTGAGGTGGGAGACTCTGTCCATAGGACAACAATCAGTCGTATATTGCACAAATCTGGCCTTTATGGAAGAGTGGCAAGAAGAAAGCCATTTCTTAAAGATATCCATAAAAAGTGTTGTTTAAAGTTTGCCACAAGCCACCTGGGAGACACACCAAACATGTGGAAGAAGGTGCTCTGGTCAGATGATACCAAAATTGAACTTTTTGGCAACAATTCAAAACGTTATGTTTGGCGTAAAAGCAACACAGCTCATCACCCTGAACACACCATCCCCACTGTCAAACATGGTGGTGGCAGCATTATGGTTTGGGCCTGCTTTTCTTCAGCAGGGACAGGGAAGATGGTTAAAATTGATGGGAAGATGGATGGAGCCAAATACAGGACCATTCTGGAAGAGAACCTGATGGAGTTTGCAAAAGACCTGAGACTGGGACGGAGATTTGTCTTCCAACAAGACAATGATCCAAAACATAAAGCAAAATCTACAATGGAATGGTTCAAAAATAAACATATCCAGGTGTTAGAATGGCCAAGTCAAAGTCCAGAACTGAATCCAATCGAGAATCTGTGGAAAGAACTGAAAACTGCTGTTCACAAATGCTCTCCATCCAACCTCACTGAGCTCGAGCTGCTTTGCAAGGAGGAATGGGAAAAAATGTCAGTCTCTCGATGTGCAAAACTGATAGAGACATACCCCAAGCGATTTACAGCTGTAATCGCAGCAAAAGGTGGCGCTACAAAGTATTAACTTAAGGGGGCTGAATAATTTTGCACGCCCAATCTTTCAGTTTTTGATTTGTTAAAAAAGTTTGAAATATCCAATAAATGTCGTTCCACTTCATGATTGTGTCCCACTTGTTGTTGATTCTTCACAAAAAAATACAGTTTTATATCTTTATGTTTGAAGCCTGAAATGTGGCAAAAGGTCGCAAAGTTCAAGGGGGCCGAATACTTTCGCAAGGCACTGTATATCCTAGATTTAGGGCAGACACTTCAAAGCATTATCTCTCATTATTTATTTTTTACTGTCTTTTTTGCCATTAATGAATGTGATATTCAATGTGTTTCTATGGGCTTTAGTAGTAAAGGCCAAAATAAATATTTATAAAATAAATATACAGTACCAGTCAAAAGCTTGGACACACCTACTCATTCCAGGGTTTTTCTTTATTTTTTACTATTTTCTACATTGTAGAATAATAGTGAGGACATCAAAACTATTAAATAATGATGTAGTAACCAAAAAAGTGTTAAACAAATCAAAATATATTTTAAATTTCAGATTCTTCAAAGTAGCCACACTCTTGCTTTGCACACTCTTGGCATTCTTTCAACCAGCTCCATGAGGTAGTCACCTGTAATGCATTTCAATTAACAGGTGTTCCAATTAACAGGTGTGCCAGGTGTGCCAGTACATTTGTGGAATTGATTTCCTTCTTAATGTGTTTGAGCCAATCAGTTGTGTTGTGACAAGGTAGGGGTGGTACACAAGTCCATATTATGGCAAGAACAGCTCAAATATCCAAAGAGAAACGACAGTCCATCATTACTTTAAGACATGAAAGTCAGTCAATCCGGAAAATGTCAAGAGCTTTAAAAGTTTCTTTAAGTGCCAGTCGCAAAACCATCAAGCGCTATGATGAAACTGCCTCTCACAAGGACCGCCACAGGAAAGGAAAACCAGAGTTACCTCTGCTCCACAGGATAAGTTCATTAGAGTTAACAGCCTCGGAAATTGCAACCCCAAAAAATGCTTCCCAGAGTTTAAGTAACAGACACATCTCTACATCAACTGTTCAGAGGAGACTGTGTGAATCAAACCTTCATGGTTGAATTGCTGTAAAGAAACCACTGCTAAAGGACACCAATAAGAAGAAGAGACTTGCTTGGGCCAAGAAACACGAGCAATGGACATTAGACTGGTGGAAATCTTTCCTTTGGTCTGATGAGTCCAAATTTGTGATTTTTGGTTCCAACCGCTGTCTTTGTGAGACACGGAGTAGGTGAATGGATGATCTCCGCATGTGTGGTTCCCACCGTGAAGCATGGAGGAGGTATCATGGTGTGGGGGTGCTCTGCTAGTGAGACTGTCTGTGATTTATTTAGAAGGCACACTAAAGTAGCATGACTACCACAGCATTCTGCAGCGATACTCCATCCCATCTGGTTTGCACTTAGTGGGACTATCATTTGTTTTCAACAGGACAATGACTCATAACACACCTCATGGCTGTGTAAGGGCTATTTGACTAAGAAGGAGAATGATGGAGTGATGCATCAGATGACCTGGCCTCCACAATCACCCGACCTCAACAATCACCGAGATGGTTTGGGATGAGTTGGACCGCAGTGAAGGAAAAGCAGCCAAGTGCTCAGCATATGTGGGAACTCCTTCAAGACTGTTGGAAAAGCATTTGAGGTAAAGCTGGTTGAGAGAATACCAAGAGTGTGCAACGCTGTTATCAAGGCAAAGGGTGGCTACTTTGAGGAATCTCAAATATAAAATATATTTTGATTTGTTTAACACTTTTTTGGTTACTACATGATTCCTTATGTGTTATTTCATCGTTTTGATGTCTTCACTATTATTCTACAATGTAGAAAATAGTAAAAATATAAAGACAAACCCTTGAATGAGTAGGCGTGTCCAAACTTTTGACTGGTACTGTGTATATAGTTGGGGTGGCAGGTAGCCTAGTGGTTAGCGCGTTGGTCCAGTAACTGAAAGGTTGCTATATCAAATCCCCGAGCGAACAAGGTAAAATCCTAGGCCGTCATTGTAAATAAGAATTTGTTCTGAACCGACTTGCTTAGTTAAATAAATAAATACATGTATATATATTTGTTTTTGATTCCTAAAGGGGTCCTAAAATCCAAACTCAAATTGATAAATGATCCATAGTATGATCATCTTAAAACAATCCCCCCTCCCCCAACATCTTAGATTGAAGAATTTGTTACGTTTTTTAATTGCATAGAACATTGGCGGTCAGATGAGGGAGGGCCATTTTTTTATGAGCATGGTCTTATTTGTATTACAGCATATTGTTGACTGTCATTCATATTCCATTCACCCAGCTCAATGTAACATTGATAGGTTTAATCTACTACATGATACTCACATTTTCATGAGGTTGCTACAACCTAGCCTACGAATTAAAGTTTACAACGTAGGTGCACAGGTCGAGATAATTTTTTTTTGGAATCAACGTGACATATTCAATACCGCCTTTCACACTCTTGCCTGCATCTAACTGATCTAGGGTGTAAACATTAGTAAACAAGAGTTTTAATTGGACAAATTCATGTATGTTTATCTCCATTTTTCTTTTTAACGTTTGTTAAAACGTTTGAATAATTCCTTCACGCAGTGCCAGCTAGCTGTAGCTTATGCATTCAGTGCTAGATTCATTCACTTTTATTGGGTCGACAACATATCAATTAATACTGCAAGGGCTCTGATAGGTTGGAGGACGACCTCCAGAAGTTGTCATAATTACTGTGTAAGTCTGTAGAAGGGCGTGAGAACCACGAGCCTCCTAGATTTGTATTGAAGTCAATGTACTCAGAGGAGAGCGGAAACTAGCTGTCATACACCATAGTGCTACCCCAGAGATTGCTGTTGACCTTCATTGCAAAACAATGTGTTTTAATCAATTATTTGGTGATGTGAATATATTTAGTATAGATTTATCTAAAAAGCATAACTTTTTTAATATTTTCAATATTTACCAATATGGTCCTCTCCTTCCTCCTCTAAGGAGCTTCCACTGGATAGAAATGCAGTAAATTAACAACTACTTTTTTTATCCCCCCAAGATTTTCATAAAACAGCCACGCATGTGGTCTCTTGTTTCTACATCCCCACATTTTGCACGAGGCAAATGAGCAGTCTAAGTGGCTTCAGTTAGCTCACTTGGTGCAGCGGGAGGGTGATATTTGTGGTGTGGGGGGTGCTGCCCCCAAACATTATTCATGTAGGCTACACTGTTCTGCAAAATCCTCCTATTGTCCCGCATTTGGACATTTTAAATGTTTTCATCCTAGCTGTCCTAGCTGTCATTCCAAGTGTTGTCCATTCCTTCAAAAACAGGTCAGAGATGTTTTACATGAAGTGACAATGAGGGTTAGGCTTATTCGTGCTTTTTTCTGACAACTGTGATCTCTTTTCCCTCCTTCTCTGTAGATAGGACTGAATAATGGTTCACAGCTGCCTTTTCCACAGACTGTAAGTTGCAATTATTGCCTTTCAGTTGGCAATTAGAGGCTTTAGTGTTGAGTTGCGTGTGTTGAGAGTGGTAATAAAGGTATGTCTTTGCTTCCTCCTGGGTAGAGAGAGTGCTATAAATAGAGCAGAAGAGAACATAACATATATAACATAACTTTCTCTCAGTAATTACACTCAAATACCTCCCTAACTTTCATCCAGTGGAGCACAGAGAAAACATCAAAACAGACATGCTGTACCTATAGAAAATGGACCCAACCGAAAGTGAAGTGAATGAACTGAAAAATAAGTGTTGCATGTGCATAGAGTAGATGGAGCAAAGAGAAAATAGATACTTACTGAGAAAGCTTTCATCCAAAGGAGCACAGAAAAATATCAAAACAGACATGCCTATAGACCTATAGAAAATGGGCCCAACCAAAAGTGACCCGAATGAACTAAAGTGTTGCATGTGCATACTGTAGATGGAGGGCAGAAAAAAGAGCTACTGAGAAAAAAGCAATACTGAACATAGATACTGAAACAAAAATGAACCGAATGAACCGACAGTGTTACATATATGCTAGAGAAAGTTTCAGGCTGTCTAAGGGCTATTTGACCAATAAGGAGAGTGATGGAGTGCTGCATCAGATGACCTGGCCTCCACAATCACCCGACCTCAATCCAATTGAGCTGGTTTTGTATTTTGTATTTGTATTTATTATGGATCCCCATTAGCTCTTCCTGGCGTCCAGCAAAATTTCGACAGTTATTCATTTTAAAAACATTACAATACATTCAGAACAGATTTCACAGCATATTAAGAGTGTGCCCAGTCTACTACCACATTTCTTTAACACAAAATCCATGTCTACATGTGTGTGTATAGTGCGTATGTTACAGTGCATGTGTTTATGTTTGTGTTGCTTCACAGTCCCCGCTGTTCCAGAAGGTGTATTTTTATCAGTTTTTTAAATCTAATTTTACTGCTGACATGAGTTACTTGATGTGGAATAAGAGTTCCATGTAGTCATGGCTCTATGTAGTACTGTGCTCCTCCCATAGTCTGTTCTGGACTTGGAGACTGTGAAGAGACATCTGGTGAAATGTCTTGTGGGGTATGCATGGGTGTCCAAGCTGTGTGCCAGTAGTTCAAACAGACAGCTCCTCACATTCAACATGGCAGTACCTCTCTTAAATACAAGTAGTGATAAAGACAATCTCTCCTTCACTTTGAGCCAGGAGAGATTGACATGCATATTATTAATGTTAGCTCTCTGTGTACATCCAAGAGCCAGCCGTTCTGAGCCAAATGCAATTTTCCTAAGTCTCTCTTTCTGGCACCTGACCACATGACTTAACAGTAGTCCAAGTGCGACAAAACTAGGGCCTGTAGGACCTGCCGTGTTGATAGTGCTGTTAAGAATGCAGAGCAGCGCTTTATTATAAACAGACTTCTCCTCATCCTAGCTTCTGTTGTATCAATATGTTTTGACCATGACAGTTTGCTCAATTTCCACATTGTCCCAAATACAATGCTTTTAGTTTTTTAAATATTTAACATAACTTATTTCTTGCCACCCATTCTGAAACTAACTGTAGCTCTTTGTTAAGTGTTGCTGTCATTTCAGTCGCTGTGGTAGCTGATGTGTATAGTGTTGAGTAATCCGCATACATAGACACACTGGCTTTACTCAAAGCCAGTAGCATATTGTCAGTAAAGATTGAAATAAGTAAGGGGCCTAGACAGCCGACCTGGGGAATTCCTGATTCTACCCGGATTTTGTTGGAGAGGCATCCATTAACCTCTCTGCGCACCGAACCCGTTAGCGGGATTAAATTCGACAACATACAGTGATCGCTACATAAATAGTCATATTAAACATTCATGAAAATACAAGTGTCTCAATGTTTTGAAAGCCTAGAATCTTGCTAATCCAACTGCGTTGTCAGATTTTAAAAATGATTTACTGCGAAAGAATACGATGCGATTATCTGAGGACAGCCCCATAAAAAAAAACTATTTCAACCAGCACAGGCGTAACAAAATCACAAATTACAATAAAATTAATTGTTTACCTTTGACGATCTTCCTCTGTTTGCAATCCCAATGCTTATTGTTACACAATGAATGGTATTTTGTTTGATAAAATCAATTTTTATAGCCTAACACAAAACATTTTGTGAACCGCTGGTGTCGTGAATTCCGTCTCATTCAATTTTCAACGACACATTCGATGTAAATATACACACTAAACGTGACTTTATCCAGTCTGATACTCCTTCCATTTCTATATTATCGCTTGCACAGTGCTCCTTGGGATGTTTAAAGCTTGGGAAATCTTTTTGTATCCAAATCCGGCTTTAAACTTCTTCACAACAGTATCCCGGACCTGCCTGGTGTGTTCCTTGTTCTTCATGATGCTCTCTGCGCTTTTAACAGACCTCTGAGACTATCACAGTGCAGGTGCATTTATACGGAGACTTGATTACACACAGGTGGATTGTATTTATCATCATTAGTCATTTAGGTCAACATTGGATCATTCAGAGATCCTCACTGAACTTCTGGAGAGAGTTTGCTGCACTGAAAGTAAAGGGGCTGAATAATTTTGCACGCCCAATTTTTCAGTTTTTGATTTGTTAAAAAAGTTTGAAATATCCAATAAATGTCGTTCCACTTCATGATTGTGTCCCACTTGTTGTTGATTCTTCACAAAAAAATACAGTTTTATATCTTTATGTTTGAAGCCTGAAATGTGGCAAAAGGTCGCAAAGTTCAAGGGGGCCGAATACTTTCGCAAGGCACTGTATATCTGTTTATTATACCTGTTGATACAGGCCTCATGTGAAACTATTCTAACTGAACATTTTCTTTCACAGTGACACTGACTCCGAATAGGAGCCCCCAGTGCCAAGATGTCCATCCCCCACTGAAGCTGGTTCATCCAGCCGAACACCTGTTGTCTCAGCGCTACTGGGGCATGGACCGCAAAAAATGTCCCCATTCCAACTTCAATAAAGGACTACAACAAGAGCATGGGAGGTGTGGACCTGTCAGATGCGCTGATAGGCTATTACAATGTTCTCCATAAGACGATGAAATGGTACAAGACCTTCTTCTATCGTTTCATCGACATTGCTGTGGTGAATGCATTCATTCTACACAAGGAGTAAAGCCCCCCATCTCACAGCTAGCATTCAGAGAGCTGCTCATTAAGGAGCTTGCTGGCTACAGCACCACAGCACCACGTTATGGCCCCTCTATCTCTGTCCCTTCTGTATTACCTAAATCAGATCTGTTGTGTTATATTCTCCTACATTTAATTCACATTTACACAAACTTCGGAGTGTTATCTTTCAAATGAAACCAAGAAAATATAATATATCCTTGGTTCTTGGCCTGAGCTACAGGCAGTTAGATTTGGGTATGTCTTCAGGCGGAAATTGAAAGAAGTAGGGGGGTAGCTGACAGAGGTTAAAGAACACTGTTCTGTTAGACAGGTAACTCTTTATCCACAGTATAGCAGGGGGTGTAAAGCCCTAACACATATGTTTTCCAGCAACAGACCATGATCGATAATGTCAAAAGCCGAACAGAAGTCTAACAAAACAGCCCCCACAATATTTTTAGCATCAATTTCTCTCAGCTACATAATTTATGTAAATGCTGTGCTTGAATGACCTTCACTGTAAATGTGCTGCAAGTCTGTTGTCATTTTGTTTACTGTAAAATAGCATTTTACTTGGTCAAACACAATTTTTCCAAAAACTTTACTACGGGTTGGTCAGCTATTTGATACAGTTAAGGGGGCTTTACTATTCTTAGGTAGGGAAATAACTTTTGCCTCCCTCCAGGCCTGAGGACACACATCTTAGCCTTTTGTAACTAGGGGACAGTATTTTCATTTTTGGATAAAAAAACGTTCCCGTTTTAAACAAGATATTTTGTCACGAAAAGATGCTCAACTATGCATATAATTGACAGCTTTGGATAGAAAACACTCTGACGTTTCCAAAACTGCAAAGATATTGTCTGTGAGTGCAACAGAACTGATGTTACAGGCGAAACCCAGGTAAAAATACAATCAGGAAGTGCCGCATTTTTTGAAACCGCCTCATGCCAATGACTCCTTATATGGCTGTGAATGAGCTACGAATGAGCTTACATTTTCTACGTATTCCCCAAGGATTGTGACGTCTTTTTACGCTTTTATGTTGAAAAATAGCCGTAAGGGACCACATTTAGCAAGTGGTCACATGATGGCTCCCGCAGAAAATCTTGCGTAAAGTACACAAGTAGCCATTTTTCAGCCAAACGTGACGAACAAACGGGGCTATTTCGCCTACAGAAATAATCTTTTTGGAAAAAAGGAACATTTGCTATCTAACTGGGAGTCTCCGGAGTGAAAACATCCGAAGTTCTTCAAAGGTAAATGATTTAAATTGATTGCTTTTCTTAATTTCGTGAAAATGTTGCCTGCTGCCAGCAGAGCCTAGCATAGCATTATGCCATGATAAACTTACACAAATGCTTGTCTAGCGTTGGCTGTAAAGCATATTTTGAAAATCTGAGATGACAGTGTGATTAACAAAAAGCTAAGCTGTGTCTCAATATATTTCATTTGTGATTTTCATGAATAGGAAGATTTTGTAGGAAGATTTATGTCCGCTGCGTTATGCTAATTAGTTTGAGGCTATGATTACGCTCCCGGATCCGGGTTTGATAGGATGATCAATGGAAACAGGATGCACCTGAGCGCAATTTCAAAGGTCATAGCAAAGGGTCTGAATAATTATGCAGGTAAGTTTTTTTATTTTCAATAATTTTGATTTCTAAAAACCTGTTTTAGATTTGTTATTATGGGGTATGGTGTGTAGATTGATGAGGGGAAAACATGATTCAATCAATTTTAGAATAAGTGTCACGTTCTGACCTTTATTTCCTTTGTTTTGTCTTTATTTAGTATGGTCAGGGCGTGAGTTGGGGTGGGCAGTCTATGTTTGTTTTTCTATGTTGGTTTTTGTGTTCAGCCTAGTATGGTTCTCAATCAGAGGCAGGTGTCATTAGTTGTCTCTGATTGAGAATCATACTTAGGTAGCCTGGGTTTCACTGTTGGTTTGTGGGTGTTTGTTTCCGTGTGAGTGTTTGTCGCCACACGGTACTGCACACGGTACTGTTTCGGTTTTCGTTTTCAGCACATAGTTTATTGTTTTGTATTTCAGTGTTCAGTTCATTTTTAATAAATCGTCATGAACACTTACCACGCTGCATCTTGGTCCGATCCTTACTCCTCTTCAGACGAAGAGGAAATCTGCCGTTACAATAAGGCTGTAACACAACAAAATGTGGGGAAAGTTAAGGGGTCTGAATATTTTCAGAGTGCACCGTATGTGACCTATTATTATAGGAAGACTTAGGAGAATGATCTGCAACAGACAACGCATTTCAGTATCAGAAGGAGAAATACAGCCAGACTGGCCTGCTACTGTGCCTTTCTAGACCTTATGAACTATCCAGAGTAGAGCCCCAACTGATCCAAATGGAATGAAACATTCTTTATCACAAGGCTTTTGTGCAGTTTTTCAAATGACATTTTCCCTGCAGTCTAGAGTAGAATTGTGTACTCACTTGAAAACAATAATGCAATTATTCATTGCATTGTGGTGTTGTAGGCTACTATAGTCCAGAGATGGATAAAACAAGCACAATAGGGGAGCTTTTTGACCTGTGTGTCTGTCTTTTTCAAATTGTCATTTTTTTATGTCACATGCACAAGTACAGTAAAATGGCTTTCTTGCAAACTCAAAACCCAACAATGCAATAACCAGTAGCTATGTATTACTAGAAAAAACACACACTAGAAATAAGAATAGGAAATATGAATACACAATAAAGTAAGTAAGTAAGTAAGCAAACTATATACAGGAAATATTTAAAAAGTCAGTTCCAATACCATATTTACATGTGCAGGGATCCTGGGGTGATGGGGGTAGATATGTATAGGGGTAAGGTGGCCAATCAACAGGATCTAAGATAAAACAGAGTAGCAGCAGCTTGTGTGTAAGTGGGTGTGTAGAGTCAATATAAATGTACGTGCATATTATGTGTGAGTGAGCAAAATATGGTTTGAGTGTTTGTTGGAGTGAGTGACTGTGTGTGTGTGTGTGTGTGTGTGTGTGTGTGTGTGTGTGTGTGTGTGTGTGTGTGTGTGTGTGTGTGTAGGGCCTTGTGAGTATGCATAGAGACAGAGATTGAAAGAAAAGGTCCTTAAAGAGAGTCCGTGTAGCTATTTATCAGTCGTATTGCTTGGGGATAGAAGCTGTTCTAGAGCCTGTTAGTGTCAGACTTGATGCACCGGTACCATGCGCCGTGCAGCACCAGAGAAAATAGTATATGGTTTGGGTGGTTGGAGTCTTTGATGATTTTCCGGGCCTTCTTTTCACACCTCCTGATTTAGAGGTAGTGGATGCCAGAGAGCTCGGCCCCAGTGATATACTGGGCTGTCCACACAACCTACTTGGTATGTTGATGCCATACCAGGCAAGGTTGCAGCGAGTCAATATGCTCTCAATGGTAAAGCTGTACAAACTCTTCAGGATTTGAGGGCACATGCCAAACCTTTTCAACCTCCTGAGCGGGAAGAGGCACTGTTGAGTCTTCTTCACAACTGTACGTGTATGTTTGGACCATTTTAAGTCTTTAATTAAGTCTTTAGTGATTTCTGCGTAAATTGGTCATAGAATTTCCTCTGATCTTAATCTAAGTCAACAATAGACAAACAGTTTGCTTAACCTCTAGTGACACCCCATCCCGTGAACGGGACCGTTGTCATCATCTGACACTAATTAGCATAACGCAACGGACATAAATATTCCTAGAAAATATTCCTATTCATGAAAATCACAAATGAAATATATATTGAGACACAGTTTAGCCTTTTGTTAATCACCCTGTCATCTCAGATTTTCAAAATATGTTTTACAGCCAAAGCTAGAGAAGCATTTGTGTAAGTTTATCGATAGCCTAGCATAGCATTTTGTCCAGCTAGCAGGAGGTAACTTGGTCACGGAAATCAGAAAAGCAATAAAATTAAATCGTTTACCTTTGATGAGCTTCGGATGTTTTCACTCACGAGACTCCCAGTTCGATAGCAAATGTTCCTTTTATCCAAAAATATTATTTTTGTAGGCGAAATAGCTCCGTTTGTTCTTCACGTTTGGCTGAGAAATCGCCCGGAAATTGCCGTCACGAAAACGCAGAAAAATGTTCCAAATTAGCTCCATAATATCGACAGAAACATGGCAAACGTTGTTTATAATCAATCCTCAAGGTGTTTTTCAAATATCTATTTGATAATATATCCATCGGGACAATTAGTTTTTCAGTAGGATCGATTGGAGTAATGGCTACCTCTGTATTTTACGCAAGAGTCACTCTGGGAGCCATCAGGTGACCACTTGCGCAATGTAGCCGCTTACGGGTATTCTTCAACATAAATGCGTAAAACTACGTCACAATGCTGTAGACACCTTCGGGAATACGGAGAAAGAGTAATCTGGTTGATAGCCCATTCACTGCTCAATAGGGACGCATTGGAACACAGCGCTTTCAAAACATGAGGCACTTCCGGATTGGATTTTTCATAGGCTTTTGCCTGCAACATCAGTTCTGTTATACTCACAGACAATATTTTTACAGTTTTGGAAACTTTAGAGTGTTTTTTATCCTAAGCTGTCAAATATCTGCATATTCTAGCATCTTGTCCTGACAAAATATCCCCCTAGTCACAACAGGTTTTAAACTAATTACACACCAATTATTGCATTTTTCTTGTCTATATTGAATACATCATTTAAACATTGACAGTGTAGGTTGGAAAAAGTATTTGAACACCTATGCCAATGACTTCTCCAAAAGCTAATTGGAGTCAGGAGTCAGCTAACCTGGAGTCCAATCAATGAGACAAGATTGGAGATGTTGGTTAGAGCTGCCCTGCCCTATAAAAAACACTCACAACATTTGCGTTTGCTATTCACAAAAAGCATTTCCTGGTGTGAACCATGCCTCAAACAAAAGAGATCTCAGAAGACCTAAAATTACGAATTGTTGACTTTCATGAAGCCGGAAAGGGTTACAAAAGTATCTCAGTCCACGGTAAGACAAATCGTCTATAAATTAAGCACTGTTGCTACTCTCCCTAGGAGTGACCATCCTGAAAAGATGACTGCAAGAGCACAAGCGCAGAATGTTCAATGAGGTTAAGAAGAATCCAGGAGTGTCAGCTAAAGACCTACAGAAATCTCTGGAACATGATAACATCTCTGTTGACGAGTCTAAGATATGTAAAACACTAAACAAGATTGGTGTTCATGGGAGGACACTATGGAAGAAGCCACTGCTGTCCAAAAAAAAACATTGTTGGACATTTGAAGTTCACAAAAGAGCACCTGATGTTCAACAGCGCTATTGGCAAAAAAATTCTGTGGACAGATGAAAGTAAAGTTGAGTTGTTTGGAAGGAACACACAACACTATGTGTGGAGAAAAAAAGGCACATCACACTAACATCAAAACCTCATCCCAACTATAAAGTATGGTGGCGGGAGCATCATGGTTTGGGGCTGCTTTGCTGCCTCAGGGCCTGTACAGCTTGCTATCATTGACAGAAAAATGTGTTTATCAATACATGTTTATCAATACATTTTGCAGGACAATGTAAGACTATCTGTCCGCCAATTGAATCTCAACAGAAATTGGGTGATGCAACAGGACAACGACCCAAAACACAGAAGTAAATCAACAACAGAATGGCTTCAACAGAAGAAAATACACCTTCTGGAATGGTCCAGTCAGTCCTGATCTCAAACCGATTGAGATGCTGTGGCATGACCACCAGACATCCTAAGAATATTGTTGAACTGAAACAGTTTTGTAAAGAGGAATGGTCCAAAATGCTTCCTGACCGTTGTGCAGCTCTGATCCGCAACTATAGAAAACGTTTGGTTGAGGTGATTGCTACCAAAGGAGGGTCAACCACTTATTAAATCTAAGGGTTCGCATACTTTTTCCACCCTGCACTGTGAATGGTTACACTGTGTGTTCAATAAAGACATGAAAACATATACTTGTTAGTGTGTTATTCGTTTAAGCAGACTGTGTTCTTCTATTGTTTTGACTTAGATGAAGATCAGATCAAGTTATATGACCAATCTATGCAGAAATCCAGGTAATTCCAAAGGGTTCACATACTTTTTCTTGCCACTGTAGGCATTCATCTTATCTAGGTGGGTGAGGGCAGTGTGGAGAGCAATTGAGATTGTGTCGTCTATGTGTGCCATAACCAGCCTCTCAAAGCACTTCATGATTACAGAAGTTAGTGCTACAGGGCGGTAGACATTGTGGCATGAAGGCTTAGAGTTCTCAGGAACAGGAATAATTGTGGTCATCTTAAAACATCTGGGGATTACAGACTGTGACAAGGAGAGGTTGAAAATTACTTTGAATATACCTGCCAGCTGTCCTGCGCATGCTCTGAGAATGCGCCCTGGAATACAGTCCAGCCTTGCAGGTGTTGACCTGATTAAAGACCCTTTTCGCGTAGGCCTCGAAGAGCGAAATCACCCAATCCTCTGGGTCGGTGACAGGCCTCAGACCAGGCACGATGTTGTTGTTGTCAAAGCATGCATTAAATGCATTGAGTTCGTCTGTTAGAGATGCATCGTTGGGCAGATCATGGTTGGGTCTTCCCTTGTAATTCGTAATAGACTGTAGCCCCTGCCCATGCAGTGGGCATCGGAGCCCACTTAACTATGTTAATTATTGCGTAATTAAATGTATCATGTAACAATTAACTCAGTAACCTGGATCACCACGGGAAAAGTTTGTTTAATTTCCCAAATTAACTCAAGAATAAATCAGAATCTCGATATCATAGCAGTCGAGGTCTCTGATGGGTATATCTTTGTGGGCCGAGTTCCACCTAGTTTCTGTCTTCATAAGACGCTCTCTGGGTTCCCTCGGGCGTAGCTCGTTACGAGGCAAGGTATTAGAATTTACTATGATCTCGTTTAGACAACTAAAATCACAGTTCGCCGTGACAAAAACATTCTCTTTAATCTGGATATGTTCTACACAACAAAAAGGATGTAAACATCATATGCACATTATGAAAACTCTTCGAGTTACAATGTCTTTGTTATAACGTCTTCATTTAACTTTAATGACACCGCAAAGTCAACATTCAATTTCATATTCCATCTGTCATTGTTACCACCATTTTGGCTGATGAAATATAATGTCCCAAAGTCCATTTATTGCATGTTACAGTTCTGAGGTAGACTCTTCATAAGGCACACACAGACATTCCAATCCCCAATACTAAAGGAAATAGGATTTGTCTGCTGCCTTAAAATTTACGATAGGCGTGAGGTGTCATCAAATCAAATCAAATCAAATGTATTTATATAGCCCTTCTTACATCAGCTGATATATCAAAGTGCTGTACAGAAACCCAGCCTAAAACCCTAAACAGCAAGCAATGCAGGTGTAGAAGCACAGTGGCTAGGAAAAACTCCCTAGAAAAGCTAAAACCTAGGAAGAAACCTTGAGAGGAACCAGGCTATGAGGGGTGGCCAGTCATAAACCCCCCATCAACCACTCTCCCCCTCTGTGGGAGGGAGAGATCTCTGTAGAGCTGATCCACTGTAAGCTGATCCTCACAGGCCAGTCATAACAAATATGATTCCACCTTATTCCTATATTGTCTTTTTGCTCATTTCATGACTCTGCGGAGGTCATAGTGGGCCTTCTTGTACTTATTCCTGTCTTTGGCCATAGCCTCAGTGTTGTCTACGATAGCTCTACGTGCGGTAGCCTTGTTCTTTAGTTTAGTGCCAACCTTGGTGTTAATACAAAGCTTTTGGTTAGGGAAGCAGCGAACCCTCACCGTGGGTACAACGTTGCTGATACATTTTCTAATGAAGCCAGTGACGGAGGTGGTCACTGTTTTTTGTATCTTTTAAATATGTTTTTTTAGGGGGTACATCAGCTTTAATATTAGAGAGTGTATCTTCCATCAACGTAATTGTAATTGTGTGCATAATTTCCAATCCCCCATATATATTTTTTTGTAAATATACAGTACCAGTCAAAAGTTTGGACACATCTACTCATTCAAGGGTTTTTCATTATTTTTACTATTTTGTATATTGTAGAATAATAGTGAAGACATCAAAACGATAAAACAACATTTTATATTTGAGATTCTTCAAAGTAGCCACCCTTTGCCTTGATGATAGCTTTGCACACTCTTGGCATTCTCGCAACAGTCTTGAAGGAGTTCCCACATATGCTGAGCACTTGTTGGCTGATTTTCCTTCACTCTGCGGTCCAACTCATCCAAAACCATCTCAATTGGGTTGAGGTCGGGTGATTGTGGAGGCCAGGTCATCTGATGCAGCACTCCATCATTCTCCTTGGTCAAATAGGCCTTACACAGCCTGGAGGTGTGTTTTGGGTCATTGTCCTGTTGAAAAACAAGTGATAGTCCCACTAAGTGCAAACCAGATGGGATGGCGTATCGCTGCAGAATGCTATCATAGCCATGCTGGTTAAGTGTGCCTTTAATTCTAAATAAATCACAGACAGTGTCACCAGCAGAGCACCCCCACACCATCACACCTCCTCCATGCTTCACGGTGGGAACCACACATTCCACACGGAACCACACATTCCACACAGCGGTTGGAACCAAAAATCTCAAATTTGGAATCATCAGACGAAAGGACAGATTTCCATTGCTCGTGTTTCTTGGCCAAATCAAGTCTTTTCTTCTGATTGGTGTCCTTGAGTAGTGGTTTCTTTGCAGCAGTTCGACCATGAAGGCCTGATTCACACAATCTCCTCTGAACAGTTGATGTTGAGATGTGTCTGTTACTTGAACTCCATGAAGCATTTATTTGGGCAGCAATCTGAGGTGCAACTCTAATGAACTTATCCTCTACAGCAGAGGTAACTCTGGTTTTCCTTTCCTGTGGCAGTCCTCGTGAGAGCCAGTTTCATCATAGCGCTTGATGGTTTTTGCGACTGCACTTGAAGAAACTTTCAAAGTTCTTGAAATTTTCCAAATTGACTGACCTTCATGTCATAAAGTAATGATGGACTGTCATGTCTTTTTGCTTATTTGAGCTGTCCTTGCCATAATATGGAATTGGTCTTTTACCAAAGAGGACTATCTTCTGTATACCACCCCTACTTTGTCACAACACAACTGATTGACTCAAACAAATTAAGAAGGATATAAATTCCACAAATTAACCTTTAACAAGGCCCACCTGTTAATTAAAATTAATTTCAGGTGACTACCTCATGAAGCTGGTTGAGAGAATGCCAAGACTGTGCAAAGCTGTCATCAAGGAAAAGGGTGGCTACTTTGAAGAATATAAAATATAAAATATATTTTGACACTGTTATGGTTACTACATGATTTCATATGTGTTATTTCATAGTTTTGATGTCTTCCCTATTATTATACAATGTAGAAGAACCCTGGAATGAGTAGGTGTGTCCAACATTTTGACTGGTACTATATACACACACATCTCTTTGAAATATCTTTTTTTTTACCCTACCACCCCTCCCCTAATTGGAGTAAACTAATGAACAACAACACTTAGGCTTCTACTTCTAGCTTATACACACTATATACATTTTACGGACATAATCTATTTTACAATAGTTATATTTAGCTTGTTTTTAGTTTCTCTATCCTCAACCTCTCCCATCTACTGTATATTTTATGTCCATCCAGTTTCTACAATCTGGACCCTCTCTTTCTAAAATGATCCGCCATAATTGTTGCAACCCCTATTACTAGCCTGCTCAACCTCTCTTTCGTATGGTCTGAGATCCCCAAAGATTGGAAAGCTGCCGCGGTCATCCCCATATTCAAAGGGGGAGACACTCTAGACCCAAACTGCTACAGACCTTTATCTATCCTAGCCTGTCTTTCTAAGGTCTTCGAAAGCCAAGTTAATAAACAGATCACCGATCATTTAGAAACCTACCGTACTATCTCCGCTATGCAATCTGGTTTCTGAGCTGGTCATGGGTGCACCTCAGCCACGCTCAAGGTCCTAAACGATATTCTAACCGCCATCGATAAAAGACAATACTTAGCAGCCATATTCATCGACCTGGCCAAAATGTTTTGACTCTGTCAATCACCACATTCTTATCTGTAGACTCAATAGCCTTGGTTTCTCAAATGACTGCCTCGCCTGGTTCTCCAACTACTTCTCAGACAGAGCTCAGTGTGTCAAATCGGAGGGCCTGTTGTCCGGACCTCTGGCAGTTTCTATGGGGGTGCCACAGGGTTCAATTCTAGGGCCGTCTCTTTTCTCTGTATACATCAATGATGTCGCTCTTGCTGCTGGTGATTCTCTGATCCACCACCTTTGCAGACGACACCATTCTGTATACTTCTGGCCCTTCTTTGGACACTGTGTTAACTAACCTCCATACGAGCTTCAATGCAATACAACTCTCCTTCCGTTGCCTCCATCTGCTCTTAATTATTAAATGCTAGTAAAACTAAATGTATGCTCTTCAACCGATTTCTGCCCGCTCCTACGCCCTCGTCCAGCATCACTACTGTGGACGGTTCTGACTTAGAATATGTGGACAATTACAAATACCTAGGTGTCTGGTTAGACTGTGAACTCTCCTTCCAAACATACCCTCGTAAAACTGACTATCCTACCTATCCTTGACTTCAGCGATGTCATTTACAAAATAGCCTCCAACACTCTACTCAGCAAATTGGATGCAGTCTTTCACAGTGCCATCCGTTTTGTCATCAAAGCCCCATATACTACCCACCACTGCGACCTGTCTGCTCTCGTTGGCTGGCCCTCGCTTCATATGCATTGCAAAAACCCACTAGTTCCAGGTCATCAATACGTCTTTGGTAGGTAAAGCCCCGCCTTATCTCAGCTCACTTGTCACCATAGCAGCACCCACCCATAGCACGCACTCCAGCAGGTATATTTCACAGGTCACACCCAAAGCCTATTCCTTCTTTGGCCACCTTTCCTTCCAGTTCTTTCCTGCCAATGACTGGAACAAATTGCAAAAATCACTGAAGCTGGAGGCTCATATCTCCCTCACTAGCTTTAAGCATCAGCTGTCAGAGCAGCTCACAGATCATTGCACCTGTACATAGCCCATCTGTAAATAGCCTGTCCAACTACCTCAGCCCCATATTGCTATTTCTTTTTTTGCTCCTTTGCACCCCAGTATCTCTACTTGCACATTCATCTTCTGCACATCTATCACTCCAGTGTTTAATTGCTAAATTGTAATTACTTTGCCACCATGGCCTATTTATTGCCTTACCTCCCTAATCGTACCTCATTTGCACACACTGTATATAGATTTTTTTTATTGCGTTATTGACTGTACATTTGTTTATTCCATGTATAACTCTGTGTTGTTGTTTGTGTAACACTGCTTTGCTTTATCTTGGACAGGTCACAGTTGTAAATGAGAACTTGCTCTCAACTGGCCTACCTGGTTAAATAAAGGTAAAAAATCTATTCCCAACTATTTTGCAATCTCTTTGGCAAAGCTGGCAATATTTTGGTCCTTAAATGAAACTGGTATATTTTTTTATTTTTCACAATTTTCTTTAACCAATTCTGGTCTTTAATGCAGGGCCGAAAGACAATTCCCCCTTCCACTTGCCTCGTCCATTTTTGCTGTAATGCTGTCAATGTTAACGGCGGAGTCTCGAAACATATTCCAACGTCAGCGTTTCCTCTTGGGTAGCCCGAGTTCAAATAAAATCCAATAACATTTCATTGGTTGCATAGACAAACAGTATTTAGCAGATGTTATTGCAGGTGTAGGGAAATTATTGTGTTATTAGCTCCAACAGTGTATAAATATGTAACAATTCACAACAACACACACAAATCTAAAAGTAAAAGAATGGATTTAAGAAATATATAAATATTAGGAGGCACAATGTCGGAGTCCGGGGTGAAAATATATACTGAACAAAAATATAAGCGCGACATGCAACAATTTCAATGATTTTAATAAGTTACAGTTCGTATAAGGACATCACTCAATTGAAATAAATAAATTAGGCCCTAATCTATGGATTTCACATGACTGGGCAGGAGCGCAGCCATGGGTGGGCCTGGCTCCCCAGTGGGTGGGTCTATGCCCTCCCAGCCAATCAGAATGAATTTGTCCCCACAAAAGGGCTTTATTAATCAAATCAAATCAAAAATATTTGTATAGCCCTTCTTACATCAGCTGATATCTCAAAGTACTGTACAGAAACCCAGCCTAGAACCCCAAACAGCAAGCAATGCAGATGTAGAAGCACGGTGGCTAGGAAAAAGTCCCTATAAAGGCCAAAACCTAGGAAGAAACGTAGAGAGGAACCAGGCTATGAGGGGTGGCCAGTCCTCTTCTGGCTGTGCCGGGTGGAGATTATAACAGAACATGGCCAATATGTTCAAATGTTCATAAATGACCAGCATGATCAAACAATAATAATCACAGTAGTTGTCTAGGGTGCAACAAGTCAGCACCTCAGGAGTAAATGTCAGTTGGCTTTTCATAGCCAATCATTGAGAGTATCTCTACCGCTCCTGCTGTCTCTAAAGAGTTGAAAACAGCAGGTCTGGGACAGATAGCACGTCCGGTGAACAGGTCAGGGCTCCATAGCAGCAGGCAGAACAGTTGAAACTGGAGCAGCAGCACGGCCAGGTGGACTGGGGACAGCAAGGAGTCATCATGCCAGATAGTCCTGAGGCATGGTCCTAGGGCTCAGGTCCTCCAAGAGAGAGAGAGAGAAAGAAAGAGAGAATTGGAGAGAGCAAACTTAAATTCACACAGGACACCGGATAAGACAGGAAAGTACTCCAGATATAACAGACTGACCATAGCCCCCTGACACATAAACTACTGCAGCATAAATGTTACAGACAGAAACACTCCTGTTTCATCAGTTGTTGGGTGGCTGGTCTCAGACGATCCTGCAGGTGAAGAAGCCGGACGCGGAGGTCCTGGGTTGGTGTGGTTACACGTGGTCTACGTTTGTGAGGCCGGTTGGACGGGGCGATAGTCATTTACTTCAGTTACCTTTACTTTCTGGGGTACAGGAACAATGGTGGACATCTTGAAGCAAGTGGGGACAGCAGACTGGAATAGAGATTGAATATGTATGTAAACACTCCAGCCATCTGGTCTGCGCATACTCTTTGGACACGGCTAGGGATGCCGTCTGGGCCGGCAGCCATGAGAGGGTTAACACATTTAAATGGCTTACTCACGTCAGCCACGGAGAACGAGAGCCCACGGTCCTCGTGAGCGGCCTGCGTCGGTGGCACTGTGTTATCAACAAAATGGGGCCAAAGAAGGTGTTTAGCTTGCCGGGGAGCAAGACGTCAGTGTCCGCTGGTTTTCCCTTTGTAATCCGTGATTGTTTGGAGTCCCTGCTACATACGTCTCGTGTCTGAGCCGTTGAATTGCGACTCCACTTTTGCCTGTTTGATTTCCTTATGGAGGGCATAACTGCACTGTTTGGATTCAACCATATTCCCAGTCACCTTACCATGGTTAAATGCGGTGGTTATCGATTTCAGTTTTGCGTGAATGCTGCTATCTATCCACGGTTTTTGGTTTGGTAGGTTTTAATAGTCACAGTGGGAACAATATCCCCACTTGATGAACTAAGTCACCATGTCAGCGTATACGTCAATGATATTCTCAGAGCCAACCCGGAACATAACCCAGTCCAAGAGATCAAACCAATCTTGAAGCATGGATTCCGATTGGTCTGACCAGCGTTGAATAGACCTTAGAACGTATACTTCCTGTTGAGTTTCTGGCTATAGGAAGGGAGGAGCAGAATGGAGTTGTGATCTGATTTGCCGAAGGGAGGGCAGGGGACGGCCTTGTAGCCATCCCGGAAGGGAGAAAGACAATGGTCGAGTTTTTGAGTATGTGAGAGCAAATTTGCAAGATTATGTTATAATACTGTAATTGCATCAAATGGTTGTTTTATGTAACAGAATAGGAGATTCTTATAACACACTGACTGTCTGTGTGTACTGAAGGTGGGCCTCTGGGAGATTTAACACTGACAGGAGATGTACAATTTATTTGGGTGATACCGCATTCCAGAGCATGAGTTAATATTTCTGTTCTATAAGGTTCCAGGGAGAAATGGCTCGGGGCCAGACCCTGGTTTCTACACATTAAAAACATCAGATACTGTCTGCTGTCAATTATAATTATATTTCATACAAATCTTAATCATGTGACCATTTCCATGCATCTGTTGTTTGTCATGTAGACTGAAGGGGGTGTATCTTGGCTATAAAAGACCTTTGTACCTTTGTCTCGGGGCTCTCAACAAATCATCTGAGGCTGATTCGTCGACTAGCCATCATTATCGTAGAGCGCTCAACCGATTCACTTTATATGTGTGTGTTGTATTGACCTGCTCCCTTATTAATAAGTGAATAAAGATTTAGTTTAGGTATAACTCAAACTTGTGTGATACGTTTATCTCTCCTCATTTGATAGTAAAGAAATGAACCACCACAAGTACTACAGGCAATGTGTTGAAAGAGTTTTGAGAGCGTTTTCCTCAGAATTGCGATGGTTAAAACCTGTTAAGGCTAGGCATACTGCCCCCTTTGGATGAATTGCGTGCCCATAGTAAACTGAAAAAAAATCTGTCCAAAATTGCTAATATATGCATATAATAATTATTATTGGATAGAAAACACTCTAAAGCTTCTAAAACCATTTGAATTATGTCTGTAAGTATAGCAGAACTCACAGGGCAGGCAATCTCCCAAACTAGTTTTGGAAGCCTGAAACTTCGGGCAACTTTGACGTCATCGCTCCCACCCTTCCCAACCAGCTATGGATCTGGAGACATTTTCTATGTCTTCCACTAGATGTCCTCATTAAGTAGAGCGTTTAGTTTTGCAAATCCCGCGAGCTTTGACCCTTTGGGAGGCAAAACAGTGGGTGTCGCGAGAAAATACTTGTGCGTTAGGGCGCGAATTGGACACAGACCTTCCTCTGTTCCAGCTTGCCTGAGAAGAAGTATGATTTTCCGGTTGAATTGAGAATTGTTTTGTACGTTTATAACATCCTTAAGCTTGATTCTGCACTTAGTTTGACCAGTTTAGTCGACATATAATATGTAATTTTGAAGTTTTGATGCGCAACTGTTCGGGACCAGAAGTAATTTTGGATGCATTTCAGCTGAAAGTGGTAGCAGATGCTACTATAAGGACACACGAACTGAAACAAAACAATGTATTGGGTAAGTATGACTCCTTCCACTACATTCTGATCGAAGACCATCAAAGGTAAGGGAATATTTATGTTGTATTTTGTATTTCTGTTGACTCCAACATAGAGGAGAAATATTGCTTACGTCTGAGCGCCGTCTCAGGTTATTGAATAGTCAACTAATTCTGTAACGTTAAAAACAAATCTGACACAGCGGTTGCATTCAGAACCAGTGTATCTTTCTAACTATATGTAAAACATGTATCTTTAGTCAAAGTTTATGATGAGTATTTCTGTTATCTGGCGTAGCTTTCCATAATTTCTCCGGACATTTTTGATAATTTTATGAACATGACGTCAATGTAAACCGTGATTTATGGATATAAAATGCATTTTAATGAACAAAACATAAATGTACTGTGTAACATGTCATATGACTGTCATCTGATGAAGATTTTCAAAAGGTTAGTGAATGATTTATTTTTTAATCCTGCTTTTATAATTTTATATTTTCTGGGACAAAATGGCTGCCTCTTGTCTTTGTTTCGGTGGTGGTCTAATATAAATATGTGGTGTGTTTTCGCCGTAAAACATTTAAAAAATCTGACATGCTGGGTAGATGAACAAGGTGTTTATCTTTCATTTGAGGTATTGGACTTGTTAATGTGTGGAGGTTAAATATTTCTAAGAATATTTTTGCATTGCCTGCGCCACCGTTTCAGCTGAACGGGGGGGTGTGGTACCCCCTGGGGAACCTGTACCGTTAACAGGTTTTAAACTGCAGCTACAATAAAGGCAGCCTCAGGATATGTGGTTTCCAGTTTGCACAAAGTCCAGTGGAGTTCTTTGAGGGCCGGTGTGGTATCGGCTTGAGAGGGAATATACACGGCTGTGACTGTAACCGAAGATAATTATCTTGGGAGGGAATACGGTCGACATTTGATTGTGAGGTATTTTAGGTCGGGTGAACAAAAGGATTTGAGTTCCTGTACGTTATCACAATCACACCACGAGTAGTTAATCATGAAACATACACCTCTGCCTTTCTTCTTTATTCCTGTCTGCGCAATGTACTGAGAAGCCAGCTGGCTGTATGGATGGGGACAATGTATCTGGAGAGAGGCATGATTCTGTGAAACAGTTTAAACTGAAAAATATATACATATACAGACATATAGTCTCTGATGTCTCTCTGGAAGGAGATCCAGAGAGGAGATCCTAGCCCTGAGCTTGTCTACTTTATTGTCCAGGGAATGAACATTAGTGAGCAACATACGAGGAAGCAGTGGATGGTGTGCACGCCTCCTGAGTCGGACTAGATTTAGCTCTTCTCCACCGGCTCTATTTTGGAGAAGATTTTTGAATGAGTTCAGTTGCCTTAGGGGGTACGAACAAAAAATACAATCCGGGAAAGTCGTATTTCCGGTCGGAATGCTGGTGAGCTACCGGTGCTCTTTCTGGCTGTATGTACAGTGCCTTGCAAAAGTATTCATCCCCCTTGGCATTTTTCCTATTTTGTAGCATTACAACCTGTAATTTAAATAGATTTTTATTTGGATTTCATGTAACTGACATACACAAAATAGTCCCAATTGGTGAAGTGAAATGAAAAAAAATGACTTGTTTAAAAAAATACTTAAACATTTAAAAGGGAAAAGTGATGCGTGCATATGTATTCATCCCCTTTATTATGAAGCCCCTAAATAAGATCTGGTGCAACCAATTACCTTCAGAAGTCACATAATTAATTAAATAAAGTCCACCTGTGTACAATCTAAGTGTCACATGATCTGTCACATGATCTCAGTATATATGCACCTGTTCTGAAAGGACCCAGTCTGCAACACCACTAAGCAAGGGGCACCACCAAGCAAGTGGCACCATGAAGACCAAGGAACTCTCCGCACAGGTCAGGGACAACGTTGTTAAGAAGTATAGATCAGGGTTGGGTTATAAAAAAGTTTCAAAAACTTCGAACATCCCACTGAGCACCATTAAATCCATCATTAAAAAAATTGAAAGAATATGGCACCACAACAAACCTGCCAAGAGAGTGCCGCCCACCAAAACTAACAGACCAGGCAAGAAGGGCATTAATCAGAGAGGCAACAAAGAGACCAAAGATAACCCTGAAGGAGCTGCAATGCTCCTTGGAGTATCTGTCCAAGGGACCAGTTTAAGCTGTATACTCCACAGAGCTGGGCTTTACAGAAGAATGGCCAGAAAAAAGCCATTGCTTAAAGAAAAAAATAAGTAAACATGTTCGGTGTTTGCTTAAAAAGGCATGTAGGAGACTCCCCAGATATATGGAAGAATGTACTCTGGTGAGATGTGTCAAAAATGTTGCTTTTTGGCCATCAAGAAAAACGCTATCTCTGGCGCAAACCCAACACCTTTCATCAACCCGAGAACACCATCTCCATAGTGAAGCATGGTGGTGGTAGCATCATGTTTTTCATCGTTACGTACTGGGAAACTGGTCAGAATTGAAGGAATGATGGGTGGCGCTAAATACAGGGAAATTACTGAGGGAAGCCTGTTTCAGTCTTCCAGAGATTTGAGACTGGGACGGCGGTTCACCTTCCAGCAGAACAAGGACCCTAAGCATACTACTAAAGCAACACTCGAGTGGTTTAAGGGGAAACATTTAAATGTCTTGGAATGGCCTAGTCAAAGCTCAGACCTCAATCCAATTGAGAATCTGTGGTATGACTTATTAAATATTGCTGTACACCAGCGGAAGCCATCCAATTTGAAGGAGCTGGAGCAGTTTTGCCTTGAAGAATGGGCAAAAATCCCAGTGGCTAGATGTGCCAAGCTCATAGAGACATACACCAAGAGACTTGCAGCTGTGATTGCTGCAGAAGGTGGCTCTAGAAAGTATTGACTTTGGGGGGTGAATAGTAATGCACGCTCAAGTTTTCTGTGTTTTTGTCTTATTTTTCATTGTGAAACAAACAAGAAATATTTTGTATCTTAAAAGTGCTAGGCATGTTGTGTAAATCAAATGATACACACCCCCCAAAAAATATATTTTAATTCCAGTTTGTAAGGCAACAAAATAGAAAAGATGCCAAAGGGGTGAATACTTTCGCAAGTCACTGTAATAACACAAAAAACGTTCTGGGCTAATAATGTAAGAAATAAAAACACAAATATATAATAAATGCTACAAAGTTGTTTCGGAGCTAGAAGCAGAGCTGCCATGTCTGATCACGGCATATGAGTCAAAGTAGAAGCTGGAATTGGGGTAAGTAACCCCCGATCTGATGTTCAAGAGTTCTTGTCGGTTGTAAGAAATAATAGTGGATACATTTTGTGAAAATATAGTAAAAATAAACAAAATAACAAAGTTGGGTCGGAGCTTGCAAAACGGCAGCCATCCAATACGGCGCCATCTTCACTGTTCTTTCATGTGCAATGATGCACCTGGCCTCTCTGCTGCCTGTCAGCTATTCCTATTTGTTCTTGTAGACTCTTGAAAATTTTAAATTTTAAATTTTAAATTGATTCAGCTTTGAATGCTTTTATGTGTGGTATGATTGACAGTTAGCTTATTGCAGATCTAGACAAACAATCCACCTACCACTATTGTCACAATGAATGGTGGATTGAGGGAAGGATTAACAGTTAGACTGGTAGATTATACTGACCTGTGGTATAGTAAAAGTTAGTGCGCAGAAAAGTGTAGTGCGTAAGGGAAGTACCAAAACACCTTGATATAGGGAGGTGCATGTAAGCAGATGAGGAAATTTGGCTAGGATAGAAGAAATTATATAATAAAACCTGCAAAAGAGTGAGTAATAACATTACCTTGTTACACAATCACCTCCTCTGCAACTCTTTTTGGTCTATTATGCCTGAGTGAATGGTTGATCAATTCAGTGGTCGGCCTAAGTGCAGTTGAAAGGCCACTTGGCCCTGTTACTCTCCTGCACATTTTATAGGTCAATTATTTTCATGGTTATTCATATGTGTAATTGGCTTCTTTTCTGCCTTTCAAACTTTTTTTCTGGGTGTTCAAATGAAAGACAAATTGGACTGCCAAAAAGCGCTGAAAATATGAATTCACACTACATATATTTTTATCTCAGTTCCAGACAGTTTTGTCTAAGTTCTGAGGAGAGAGCTGTGAATGGTGAGGAACTTCAGGAAAATGACTAGCTTGTCAAAGTGACACAGCAGGTGGATTTTCAGCCAGTTTTGGCACTCACGATGGGACTGTCACTGTCCGACTGTGTTATCTACTCCCCTGCCAGTACAGAGGAAATAAGTTGTGAGTTGCTGTTTTACAGGGTCCAGATGGACATTGAGTAGGTAGTGAGTAACCTTGCATACCAGGGGTCTTATATAGTATACCAATCATCTCAGGTTAGGAGGGAGGGCAGGGCTCACTGGGGTTTGGAGGGAGGTCAGAGTGTGTATTGAGGTTGCAGAGATTGAAACTGAGGAGTTGTTTTTCAGAAATGCAAAGGAGAATGTCAGAGTTGTAGAGAGAGAGAAACATAGAAAGAGTGAGTGTGCCTGCCTGTCTGCCTGACTGCCCTGCCTGCCTGCCCTGCCTGCCTGCCTTCCTGCCCTGCCTGCCTGCTTGCCGCCTGCCTGCCTACCTGCGCCATGCAAAGAGGAAAAACCCAAATTACTTACAGTGCATTCGAAAAGTATTCAGACCTCTTTCCTTTTCCACATTTTGTTACATTACAGCCTTGTTCTAAAATTGATTACATAAAAATAGTTCCTCATCAATCTACACATAATACCTCACCATAATGACAAAGAAAAAAATATATAATTTTTTTGCAAATGTTTAAAACAAAAAACTGAAATAACACATTTACATAAGTATTCAGGCCCTTTACTCAGTACTTTGTTGTAGCACCTTTGGAAGCGATTACAGCCTCGAGTCTTCTTGGGTATGACGCTACAAACTTGGCACACCTGTATTTGGGGAGTTTCTCCAATTTTTCTCCACTTGAAAGGATCCTCTCAAGCTCTGTCAGATTGGATGTTGAGCTATTTTCAGGTCTCTCTAGAGATGTTAGATCGGGTTCAAGTCCAAGCTCTGGCTGGGCCACTCAAGGACATTCAGAGACTTTTCCGAAGCCACTCCTGCATTGTCTTGGCTGTGTGCTTAAGGTCATTGTACTGTTGGAAGGTGAACCTTCGTCCCAATCTGAGGTCCTGAGCGCTCTGGATCAGGTTTTCATCTCTGTACTTTGCTCTGTTCATCTTTCTCTCTTACTAGTCTCCCAGTCCCTGTCGCTAAAAAACATCCCCACAGCATGATGATGCCACCACCATGCTTCACCGTAGGGATGGTGCCATGTTTCCTTCAGACGTGACGCTTTACATTCATGCAAATCAGTTCCATTTTTGTTTCATCAGACTAGAGAATCTTGTTTCTCATGGTCTGAGAGTCCTTTGGGTGCCTTTTGGCAAACTCCAAGCGGGCTTGTCATGTGCCTTTTACTGAGTAGTGGATTCCGTCTAGCCACTCTACCATAAAGGCCTGATTGGTGGAGTGCTGCGGAGATGGTTATCCTGAGTTCCTGAGTCACATTATCCCAGAGCATGAATAAACGGCTGTGTGAACACACATTGCCCGAATTCCATTTATTCAGATTTTGGATACCATAACTTAAACCCTTTTTTTATTATGATTTATATGACATTTCTATTTCAAACCAGAAAAGGATTCCTCAACAGGTAATAAACTGAAGTAGTGACATTTGTGGACTTCAGGTGAATTAAGTAATAGGACGATTCTAGGAAAAATAGTTTAGAGGTCATCGCTGAACATAGAAAGAGAGCAGAAAGTAATGCCATCATCTGATATCTCATAACAACCTCCTACAAACTTTAGAAATGGTGTCTCTAAGCTTATTCTGAGCATATATCCAGTACTGCGAAACATTGTCCTGGTCTCTCTAATGTAAACTGAAAACATTACAGAGATTACACAGACAGCTGCTACCAACAAAGAATGCAATTAGAGATTGATTAGTCAATAACTTGTTTGGCCAATCAAATTACGACATTGTATCCGAGCATCAAATATACCCATCAGCATTTAGATACTGAGCAAATAGGTATATTTACAACAGAGCAGTAAATTGGGAAGTTGGGCAAAGTTATACATCCTTTTAATGAATGAAAGAAACCAAAACAATTGGGCTTATTAAAATGGGCCTGAATTCCATTGTTTATTAATGTAGCTCCTTCCTGGACAGCATGATTGTGTGTATAGGAAAACAGATGCCTATTGAAATTCCTGCATTACAAATGAATAACTCATGAATCCCTTTTAGTATGTATGGCACAATTAAATTTCACAACCACATGGATATCTGGCTGGCACCACATCTGAAATCATTAGCATTTTAATATTATACATAGATACAGTATCACAATATATATGTGAGTGGGGTTCATGTTGACCTGTTTTAGCACACAGAGCTGAAGTAAAGCAAAGAAGCTGTGTGTGTATGTGTATTAGAGTGAGAGAATGTGTGAGTTGTTTATGCATGTTAGGTTCTCTACTGGGGAAATTATTTTAATGGCCTCACCTTCAGTGCTTGGATATTTTTCCCCAGTTGCAGTTTGGTATCCCAGTAACATTATAGCTACTACAGCACAACTGTCATTGTTCACTGCCACACAAACACAGAGCCATCCATCAAGGTTCTTTTTTGGAACTGGATAAAGGTCTGCAGAAAAAGGTTAAATAAAATTAAAAGGGCCCTTTTGCTAATGAGTTTCACAGCATTTTTTGTTTTGTTTACTATGGTACACAATACATAGCCTACTTTGAGATGACAGTTTCTAGTTTGATTTAAGAGCACACTGCTCCTTTCCCTGGAGACCACAGTCTCTGCTTTTATTCCTCCTTTCTGTTTCCTCTGAGACCTATAGGTCCCTCTCTCCAGCCAGTAAAGTCAATTACTTACATTTATGTCATTCTTATCCAGAACAACAAGGGTTGAGTCACCTAGTCGGCACGGGGATTCGAACCAGAAACATTTCAGTCACTACCTACTGAATTACTTAATTTGTTACTGTAGTCTCAGTGAGACAGGGCAACCAACACCAGCAGCAGATGCAGCAGTCCCAGGGGACTGAAGTTTTGATTGTGTGATGATCTGAGAGGGACATGATTGGACTGAATGGCTCGATTGCACCACCTGCTGGTAAAGAGGGGAGGGGGACACAGAGAGTATGGGTGATGCATGGTTACTTCGGATCTTTCTATAGATCTTATCCAGAAACAACCCCTAGTCTAAGCCCTAGGCACATAAGGCTCGTCCATAGAGAATGATAGAGGCCTCTAGTGGCAAAAAGGCAGTATTAGCATGGGAAGTGCCGTTGAGATTTTTATGTAGTTCACTGGGTGTTCTTCCAAATTCATTGGCTGATCCCTCCTGGTGACCCCGTTTGAGTCATATTGGTAAAACAATCGTGAAAAAAAAACAGACTACTTCAAAATGTAGATCGCCTCAATGGCGCTGCCCATGCTGTCAACGCTATATTGGAACTAATATAAAGAGTCCTTTATCTATCTCTATGGTCCCAGCCAATCAGAAAGCAAAGTGAAGCAATAAGCATCACCTATCCAATCCTCCTCAATAATATAAAATATGCCATTTAGCAGACATTTTTATCCAAAGCAACTTAAAATCATGCATGCATACATTCTATGTACGGGTGGACCCAGAGTAATACAGGCTAGGGGTCGATTAGTAATTCAGCACTAGAGTTTTGGTACAAACCCATTTGTTTGATAGGGAAAAGGAATTTCCCAGCAGCCATTCTTTTGGAAAAAAAGACCCTCTTCAGGTAAATTACTTACTAAACTCATTACTTACTGAGAGATGTAACGGCTTTCCTCCTCCTCTTCTGAGGAGGAGTAGCAAGGATCGGACCAATACGCAGCGTGGTAAGTGTCCATGAAACTTTAATAATAACTGAACACGACTCAATACAAAAATAACAAAGTGAATGGAAATGAAAACCGAAACAGTCCTGAATGGTGACACAAACAACAAACAGGAAACAATCACCCATGAAACACAGGTGGGAAAAGGCTACCTAAGTATGATTCTCAATCAGAGACAACTAACAACACCTGCCTCTGATTGAGAACCATACCAGGCCAAACACAGAACACAACATAGAAAAACGAACATAGACAACACACCCAAAGGGCGATTCCGGCAGCCCCAGAGTGAAGGACGATTCTGGCAGTGCCGGAGTGACGGACGGCTCTGGCAGCTCCTGACTGGCGGGCGGCTCTGGCAGCTCAGGACAGATGGGTGACTCTGGCAGCTCAGGACAGACGGGCAACTCTGGCAGCGCTGGACAGGAAGGAGCACCTGGAGGAAGGAGACGGAGAGACAGCCTGGTGCGTGGGGCTGCCAACGGAGGCCTGGTGCGTGGAGGAGGCACCGGATAGACCGGACCGTGGAGGCGCACTGGAGGTCTCCAGCACCGAGCATGCACAACCCTACCTGGCTGGATACTCACCGTCGCCAGGCCAGTGCGGCGAGGTGGAACAGACCACACTGGGCTGAGTTGGCGAACCGGTGACACCGTGTGGAGGGCTGGTGCCATGTACCCCGGCCCAAGGAGACGCACTGGAGACCAGATGCGCTGAGCCGGCTTCATGGCACCTGGCTCGATGCCCACTCTAGCCCAGCCGATACGAGGCGCTGCGATGTAACGCACCGGGGGCACCTCACGGTCCACCTCTCTCCACGGTAAGCACGGGGAGTTGGCTCAGGTCACCTACCTGACTTAGCCACACCGCCCGTGTGCTCCCCCCAATAAATTTTGGGGGCTGCCTCTCGTCCCAGCCGCGCTGCCGTGCTGCCTTGCTGCCTCCTCATAATGCCGCCTCTCGGCTTTCGCTGCCTCCAGCTCTGCCTTGGGGCGGGGATATTCCCCAGCCTGTGCCCAGGGTCCCTTGCCATCCAGAATCTCCTCCCATGTCCATGAGTCCCGAGACTTCTGCTGCTGCCCGATACCACACTGCTTGGTCCTTTGGTGGTGGGTGATTCTGTAACGGGTTTCCTCCTCCTCTTCTGAGGAGGAGTAGCAAGGATCGGACCAATACGCAGCGTGGTAAGTGTCCATGATACTTTAATAATAACTGAACACGACTCAATACAAAAATAACAAAGTGAATGGAAATGAAAACCGAAACAGTCCTGAATGGTGACACAAACAACAAACAGGAAACAATCACACACCAAACACAGGTGGGAAAATGCTACCTAAGTTTGATTCTCAATCAGAGACAACTAACGAGACCTGCCTCTGATTGAGAACGATACCAGGCCAAACACAGAACACAACATACAGTGCCTTGCGAAAGTATTCGGCCCTCTTGAACTTTGCAACCTTTTGCCACATTTCAGGCTTCAAACATAAAGATATAAAACTGTATTTTTTTGTGAAGAATCAACAACAAGTGGGACACAATCATGAAGTGGAACGACATTTATTGGATATTTCAAACTTTTTTAACAAATCAAAAACTGAAAAATTGGGCTTGCAAAATTATTTAGCCCCCTTAAGTTAATACTTTGTAGCGCCACCTTTTGCTGCGATTACAGCTGTAAGTCGCTTGGGGTATGTCTCTATCAGTTTTGCACATCGAGAGACTGACATTTTTTCCCATTCCTCCTTGCAAAACAGCTCGAGCTCAGTGAGGTTGGATGGAGAGCATTTGTGAAAAGCAGTTTTCAGTTCTTTCCACAGATTCTCGATTGGATTCAGGTCTGGACTTTGACTTGGCCATTCTAACACCTGGATATGTTTATTTTTGAACCATTCCATTGTAGATGTTGCTTTATGTTTTGGATCATTGTCTTGTTGGAAGACAAATCTCCGTCCCAGTCTCAGGTCTTTTGCAGACTCCATCAGGTTTTCTTCCAGAATGGTCCTGTATTTGACTCCATCCATCTTCCCATCAATTTTAACCATCTTCCCTGTCCCTGCTGAAGAAAAGCAGGCCCAAACCATGATGCTGCCACCACCATGTTTGACAGTGGGGATGGTGTGTTCAGCTGTGTTGCTTTTACGCCAAACATAACGTTTTGCATTGTTGCCAAAAAGTTCAATTTTGGTTTCATCTGACCAGAGCACCTTCTTCCACATGTTTGGTGTGTCTCCCAGGTGGCTTGTGGCAAACTTTAAACAACACTTTTTATGGATATCTTTAAGAAATGGCTTTCTTCTTGCCACTCTTCCATAAAGGCCAGATTTGTGCAATATACAACTGATTGTTGTCCTATGGACAGAGTCTCCCACCTCAGCTGTAGATCTCTGCAGTTCATCCAGAGTGATCATGGGCCTCTTGGCTGCATCTCTGATCAGTCTTCTCCTTGTATGAGCTGAAAGTTTAGAGGGACGGCCAGGTCTTGGTAGATTTGCAGTGGTCTGATACTCCTTCCATTTCAATATTATCGCTTGCACTGTGCTCCTTGGGATGTTTAAAGCTTGGGAAATCTTTTTGTATCCAAATCCGGCTTTAAACTTCTTCACAACAGTATCTCGGACCTGCCTGGTGTGTTCCTTGTTCTTCATGATGCTCTCTGCGCTTTTGACGGACCTCTGAGACTATCACAGTGCAGGTGCATTTATACGGAGACTTGATTACACACAGGTGGATTGTATTTATCATCATTAGTCATTTAGGTCAACATTGGATCATTCAGAGATCCTCACTGAACTTCTGGAGAGAGTTTGCTGCACTGAAAGTAAAGGGGCTGAATAATTTTGCACGCCCAATTTTTCAGTTTTTGATTTGTTAAAAAAGTTTGAAATATCCAATAAATGTCGTTCCACTTCATGATTGTGTCCCACTTGTTGTTGATTCTTCACAAAAAAATACAGTTTTATATCTTTATGTTTGAAGCCTGAAATGTGGCAAAAGGTCGCAAAGTTCAAGGGGGCCGAATACTTTCGCAAGGCACTGTAGAAAAACGAACATAGACAACCCACCCAACTCACGCCCTGACCATACTAAAACAAAGACATAACAAAATAACTAAGGTCAGAACGTGACAAGAGAGCTGTAGTATGTGCAAAGAAAATGTGGTTTGGGATATTGAAACAAAACCCCTCACTCAAATTAAATGAATTATGAATAATTGAATTTAAGACTGAATATGTTTTAGTCCTCTTCTGATTGGTTCTATGTGTATTGTACTCTGTAAACGACATTGTTGTAAACAGACTTTCATATCACAAAACCGAACAGAATACAGTCATTCAGTTTCAGATTCCATACCATGTCAAAATCTACTCCTTGCATAATGAATTCATCATTGTTTCAGAGAGAAAGAGTGATGCAAGCAATTCAGACACATTTTTCATCACATCATAAGTGGCTCTGGGAGAGAGTGGCATTTAATAGCCTAGATACACTTCACTTACCTTTCTCCCTTCTCCTGGCTGAGACTATACAAGTGTAGCGGATGGCTAAGTCCCTCTCTACCGCATTATCCTACTTTCAAAAAAGTGATAAGCACAATAATGAGTAATGAACCTCTCTCCTTGTGTCTCAGCAAACCTTACGTGGATCTAAAAAGTAAAGTAACTGTCCAGTGTTTCCAGATTTCCATGAAATGTGACCTATGATTAATTACAGTATGTGACTCGTTTCAGGAAACTAGGCACATGTCGCAGGTCACTACTTCACAGGAGAGCCATTTAAGCATAAACTTCTTTGTTTATCAAAATGCATTTTTTTGCAGAAATGCCTTCTGGAACATGTGAACTTTCATGTGCCTTAATAACAAACTTGTATACCATCTGTAATATGAATACAATTGTTAAATTACAAGCCTAGTTGGTTTAGCCACAGAACAAGACAGCAACCTTCCCTCTAGCCATGATTGGCTGAGATAATGAGTGGGCTGGACATGCCGAGAAATTAGTTTGGATTGGTCTGCCATCCTTCTGTCTATTTGAGCTGGTCAGTATGTGTAGGTAATCCTGTCTAACTCACCTTTTATATATATATATATATATATATATTGTGTCGTAGAACTGCATAAGTGTTGCCCTCCACTTTCTGTAGTTCTGAAATCAGTGGAATTAAAGTTAACTAAGGAGATGGAACAAGAAACACAAGCATTCCGCTACACTCGCAATAACTGCTAACCACGTGTATGAGACCAATCAATTTTGATTTGATTTTATCTTCAAATTAGGGAAACCATGGCATCCGTGACAGAGAGAAGCGTCCATCCATGATGTATAAGATAGTCTAGCTCGCTACATTTTCAGATATTACACATTTCTAATTTTGACAGAAAGTCAATTTCATTTCAAGTTAAAGTGTACTGTTAGCTAGCTAGCTAATGTTATCTGGCTGGCTCGCTAGCAAAAGTTACGTGTATGATCTTATTATTTGTATTTCAGAGCCATTTGCTTTGCTAGTTATAGCTTAATGTTAGCTAGCAAACATTGAACCTGGTTGGTTAGCTACAGTTGAAGTCAGAAGTTTACATACACTTAGGTTGGGGTCATTAAAACTCGTATTTCAACCTCTCCACAAATTTCTTGTTAACAAACTATAAGTCGGTTAGTACATCTACTTTGTACATGACACACGTAATTTTCCTAATAATTGTTTACAGACATACAGTGCCTTGCGAAAGTATTCGGCCCCCTTGAACTTTGCAACCTTTTGCCACATTTCAGGCTTCAAACATAAAGATATAAAACTGTATTTTTTTGTGAAGAATCAACAACAAGTGGGACACAATCATGAAGTGGAACGACATTTATTGGATATTTCAAACTTTTTAACAAATCAAAAACTGAAAAATTGGGCGTGCAAAATTATTCAGCCCCTTTACTTTCAGTGCAGCAAACTCTCTCCAGAAGTTCAGTGAGGATCTCTGAATGATCCAATGTTGACCTAAATGACTAATGATGATCAATACAATCCACCTGTGTGTAATCAAGTCTCCGTATAAATGCACCTGCACTGTGATAGTCTCAGAGGTCCGTTAAAAGCACAGAGAGCATCATGAAGAACAAGGAACACACCAGGCAGGTCCGAGATACTGTTGTGAAGAAGTTTAAAGCCGGATTTGGATACAAAAAGATTTCCCAAGCTTTAAACATCCCAAGGAGCACTGTGCAAGCGATAATATTGAAATGGAAGGAGTATCAGACCACTGCAAATCTACCAAGACCTGGCCGTCCCTCTAAACTTTCAGCTCATACAAGGAGAAGACTAATCAGAGATGCAGCCAAGAGGCCCATGATCACTCTGGATGAACTGCAGAGATCTACAGCTGAGGTGGGAGACTCTGTCCATAGGACAACAATCAGTCGTATATTGCACAAATCTGGCCTTTATGGAAGAGTGGCAAGAAGAAAGCCATTTCTTAAAGATATCCATAAAAAGTGTTGTTTAAAGTTTGCCACAAGCCACCTGGGAGACACACCAAACACGTGGAAGAAGGTGCTCTGGTCAGATGAAACCAAAATTGAACTTTTTGGCAACAATGCAAAACGTTATGTTTGGCGTAAAAGCAACACAGCTCATCACCCTGAACACATCGTGCCCACTGTCAAACATGGTGGTGGCAGCATCATGGTTTGGGCCTGCTTTTCTTCAGCAGGGACAGGGAAGATGGTTAAAATTGATGGGAAGATGGATGGAGCCAAATACAGGACCATTCTGGAAGAAAACCTGATGGAGTCTGCAAAAGACCTGAGACTGGGACGGAGATTTGTCTTCCAACAAGACAATGATCCAAAACATAAAGCAAAATCTACAATGGAATGGTTCAAAAATAAACATATCCAGGTGTTAGAATGGCCAAGTCAAAGTCCAGACCTGAATCCAATCGAGAATCTGTGAAAAGAACTGAAAACTGCTGTTCACAAATGCTCTCCATCCAACCTCACTTAGCTCGAGCTGCTTTGCAAGGAGGAATGGGAAAAAATGTCAGTCTCTCGATGTGCAAAACTGATAGAGACATACCCCAAGCGACTTACAGCTGTAATCGCAGCAAAAGGTGGCGCTACAAAGTATTAACTTAAGGGGGCTAAATAATTTTGCACGCCCAATTTTTCAGTTTTTGATTTGTTAAAAAAGTTTGAAATATCCAATAAATGTCGTTCCACTTCATGATTGTGTCCCACTTGTTGTTGATTCTTCACAAAAAAATACAGTTTTATATCTTTATGTTTGAAGCCTGAAATGTGGCAAAAGGTCGCAAAGTTCAAGGGGGCCGAATACTTTCGCAAGGCACTGTACTTCCAAAGTTGTGGCAAAATGACTTAAGGACAACAAAGTGAAGGTATTGGAGTGGCCATCACAAAGCCCTGACCTCAAGCCTATAGAAAATGTGTGGGCAGAACTGAAAAAGCATGTGCGAGCAAGTAGGCCTACAAACCTGACTCAGTTACACCAGCTCTGTCAGGAGGAATGGGCCAAACATCTCCCAACTTATTATGGGAAGCTTGTGGAAGGCTACCCAAAACATTTGACCCAAGTTAAACAATTTAAAGGCAATGCTACCAAATACTAATTGAGTGTATGTAAACTTCTGACCTACTGGGAATGTGATAAAATAAATAAAAATTGAAATAAATCTTTCTCTCTACTATTATTCTGGCATTTACCATTCTTTAAAAAAAGTGGTGATCCAAACTAACCTAAGACAGATCATTTTTACTAGGATTAAATGTCAGGGATTGTGAAAAAACTATTTGGCCCAGCTGTATGTAAACTTCCAACTTCAACTGTACCTGCAGATTCATGCAGGGTAGTAACGTATTGAGTTGGGATGATGGCTCATTGTTTACCTAGCTACCATTTCAATAGAATGTCACTGCGACCACTGTTGATAGCTCTGGCTATCTATTTCGATTTCAGAGTACTCTCATCTGAGTGTGCCAGAGCGTAGAATAGGTGACAAATTTACAGTTGCAGCACAGTTGCAATCACCAACGCTGTGGATAACATAAAACAGCCTAACTAGCTCTGCTATGGGGAGTAGTAAAATGGTCAGTTAGCTGTTCTCTCATTTGTGTCTGGAAGTAGCTAGCAAGCTAACCAGCCAGTTAGCTTGGGTGCTTGACTGCTGTTGTTAGGACAGAATGCTAGGATCAACCTTTAGAGACGGGTGGGGCTAAAGCTTAAGAGGGTGTGAACAATGCTGAATGGGTGGAGACAAAGAAGAGCTGTCCAGTAGGTACCAAAACATTCAAAGGCCATTATCTCAAAAGTGAGGTTACAAGTTTATCAACTTTCAAAGCAGAATTACTTTCCCATTGTTCCTCAAATGCAGTGTATGATATACCATTCTGTAGCTCTGTGTCTCTGCTTTTATCTATTGTAAAAAACACTATTTCAAATGTTGTTACACAAGAGAGAATGAAGGCGGTCGGTCACTTGTGAGTGAAATCGTTTTCCTTCCAAAAAACGGTAATTAAACATGTTAAAAAGCTCCTATTCTGCATTGGAATAGTGTGAGTGTATACTGGTCATAAAAAATATTCATGAGAGTAGACCGCTGATTGGCCAGCTCATTCTCCTCAGGAGTATGAGACCATATTCTACGAGGAAAGAGCAAGCATTTTTTTGCACATGTAACGGATGTGAAACGGCTAGCTTAGTTAGCGGTACGCGCTAAATAGCGTTTCAATCGGTGACGTCACTTGCTCTGAGACCTTGAAGTAGTGGTTCCCCTTGCTCTGCAAGGGCCGCGGCTTTTGTGGAGCGATGGGTAACGATGCTTCGTGGGTGACTGTTGTTGACGTGTGCAGAGGGTCCCTGGGTCGCGCCCAGGTATGGGCGAGGGGACGGTCTAAAGTTACTCTGTTACATTTGATGCTGTTGACCCGGATCACTGGTTGCTGCGGAAAAGGAGGAAGGTCAAAAGGGGGGTGACGGTCTAAAGTTATACAGTCTGTTTGAGATACAAGTTTGAGGTGTGTTTTCTCTCATTTAAGTTTTTTTTTCTATCTAATTTATGCTTTGGCCACCAATAGGAGTATAGGATGAGTCAACAATATTATTTGGGCATGACTTAACAAACTATGAACTTTTAAAAGGGAGATTTTCAGTGGACAGTTACTTTGAACAATACAAGAATATCCATATAATCAGTCTGTGGGCTATAGAATATGTTTCTGCTGGCTACACTGACTGATGTATTGCTTTTTTTACACAACTCATGATTAGTATAGAAGAACTGTAGCAACTTCTTGCCAGAATTGATCTTAGTACAGCTACTGCAGCAACTTGTACTTCTTGCCAGAATTGATCTTAGTACAGCTACTGCAGCAACTTGTACTTCTTGCCAGAATTGGTCTCCCCATTGGTTGTTGACATGTTCTGCCAAGGACCGACCATCTTTATTGCCAAGAGAGAGAAACACAAAATAGCTCAACACAAATCCCTACAGTCTCCTGCTGGAAGATCTATTTCCTCCTTGTTTGTCACCTGGGACTTGGCAGTTGCCACTCTAAACCAAACTGAAAAAGATGAAAAATAACACAAGAAGCCCATGAGTATACAATATAAAACTTACAGCTGAAACAGTACAACTTTATCTGTTTACATCTGCTAACTAAGTATGAAATCAATGTTGGTGGTCAGGTCATTCAGAACACACAATATTGTTCAAATACAATTCTCCCATTTGGAGTTTTATTACAGAATCATATTTCATTTTAAATCCACACATTTTGAGATTTGAAACAATCCAGTAGTGTCCATCCTAGTCATATTGAAGAACTGACCAACCATTTTCTGCCATCTCCCACACCTGTAACACAACATATATTGATGTCATCAACATGCGCCACTCTCTGAGGGCGGTCTCCGTCTTAGCAGAAATACATCATCATGCTCCAAGACGTATGAAGTCATTTCACACATACAGTAATAACATTTTCAAATACAAAAACAATTCATGAAAAAAGAGGTAGGAGATAACCTCTGGTTAAGCATTAAGGATACACACAATAGCTTCCATATGAGGACCAAGAGAGCAACACCATAAAATCCCAAAGAACAAAAAGGCAAAATAATAGTAAAGAGACATGAAAGTTTAAGGCTGCATGAATTACTTGAGGACCAACATCATTAGGTATGTAAATTCCTTCTTTGAGTAGCCTTCTTGACTTGAGATGAGACAAATCTTTATCAAGGTGAGAACTAATAAGCTGCATTGCAAAAACAGTGACAGCGGAGAGAAAGAAAGAGGATAAATTAACTAGCATTGGTCCTCCAGGTCAACCCTCATCTTTAGCTGTATTGTCCTCCAGATCCTCATCGCTGTCTACATCACTGTAGACTGTCTTCTTGACCTTCATCTTTCTGCTCCGCTCTTCTTTCTTCATCCTCTGTTTCACCTGCTTTGTCACCGTTTTCACTGAAAAGAGAGGATTGAGAAAGGAACAACATATCGTATATCCTTTTTATAATGACAACCACATAATAGTTTGTTCTGTCATTGATCTTTGAGAAAATAAATCCTTTCAAGCTATTCAAAAAATCTAAATAATTATAATGCTTGATAAGACTCACAATGGTTTGGGTGTGTAAAAGTGAAAATGGTCTTCTCATTGTTAACTGAACTGCATCATCTTGATCTTACTATTGGGGTTTTAAAATAATGTGTCATTCAAACAGTTTATTTTGAGATCACAAAGGCCGGGTCTCTCACCTTCTGATGAACCAAACTGATTGTCTCGACCTCCATCGTCACAGATGGCAGTGCTGTCCTTTTTCTCCTCATCGTCAATGACGATCCTCTGTCGTGCACTCTCAAAAACAGACTTGAGAACGATTGAGTCCTCAAATATCTAAAGCAAACACACACATATAACATAACATGAACCAAATTAGCCACCGAATTAGCCTCTCACAATCAAGAGCTGGGGGCATCATGGTATGTGGATTTCATGTAGAAACGGTAGGCAGTGGTGTGAACTCCAGCAGGCCTAGATCACATCCCTGAGGCAAACCTGAGATCCCTCCAAGTTGAAGGTCTGGGCATTGTGACACAGCAGTATGATGTCCTTCTCCAGATCTCCCACACTCCGGTACTTGTGATTGCGCACACGCTCCTACAAAAAAACACACATGGACAGAAAACATGTACTCTCACATAAATACAATGCACATTATACTGAACAAAAATATAAATGCAACATGCAACAATTTCAAAGATGTTACTGTTCATAGAAGGAAATCAGTCAATTGAAATAAATGCATTAGGCCATAATCTACGGATTTCATATGACTGGGAATACAGATATGCATCTGTTAGTTACAGATACCTTTTATTTTTAAAGGTAGGGGCGTGGATCAGAAAACCAGTCAGTATCTGGTGTGACCACCATTTGCATCATGCAGCGCAACATCTCCTTCACATAGAGTTGATCTGGCTGTTGATTGTGGCCTGTGGAATGGTGTCCCTCTCTTCTTCAGTGGCTGTGCGATGCTGCTGGATATTGTCGTACACGTCGATCCAGAGCGTCCCAAACATGCTCAGTGAGTGACATGTCTGGTGAGTATGCAGGCCATTTTCAGCTTCAAGGAATTGTGTACAGATACTTGCAACATGGGGGCCGTACATTATCATGCTGAAACATGAGGTGATGGTGGCGGATGAATGGCACGACAACGGGCCTCAGAATCTCGTCATGGTATCTCTTGCATTCAATTTGTCATTGATAACATGCAATTGTGTTCATTGTCTGTAGCTTATTCCTGCACATACCATAACCACACCGCCACCATGGGGCACTTTGTTCACAACGTTGACATCAGCAAACCACTCGCCCACACAACTCTATACACTGGTCTGCAGTAGTGAGGCCGGTTGGACGTACTACAAAATTCTCTAAAACGAGGTTGGAGGCAGCTTATGGTAGAGAAATGAACATGAAATTCTCTGGCAACAGCTCTGGTGGACATTCCTGCAGTTATTATGCCAATTGCATGCTCTCTCAAAACTTGAGACATCTGTGGCATTGTGTACATTTTATAGTGGCCTTTTATTGTCCCAAGCACAAGGTGCACCTTCGTAGTGATCGTGCTGTTTAATCAGCTTCTTGATATGCCACTCCTGTCTGATTATCTTGGAAAATGAGAACTGTTCACTAATAAGGAAATAAACACATTTGTGCACCACATTTGAGAGAAATAAGCTTTTTGTGAGTATGGAACATTTTTGGGATATTTTATATCAGCTCATGAAACATGGGACCAACACTTTACATGTTGCATTTATATTTTTGTTCAGTATAGTACCTGAACATCAACAGAAAGGTTTGCTCGGATGATGCTGGGAAATGCTGTATATTAATTTGTTAATGACAACCACAGGGTTGTGGAAGGACAGTTAGACAGATGAAAGGTTAGCGCTTTCATCTATGACTGCGTTAACAGGCTTTGGTCCAGTTGGTATGTGGGAAGATTTGGGGGAAGAGCAGATCAGTTGGTGGGTTAGTGGTGAGCCACCAGTAGGCTGAAAGGCTGAAATTGGTGCTGTGGTAAGATTTGGGTGGGTTGGTGTTGTGCCTATAGATGCAGTGTAGATGGTCCGCAGGGCCTACCCTGATCCTCCTGAAGTCCACAGGCTTGCGGATCAACTCGTAGTACTCTGGCACCTCCTTCCTAGAAGGCAGCTGGACAAAGCCTTTGCTGATCTGACGGCCCAACCTGGAATTAGTATGCACAGGCACTGTTACCAACCAACAATAGTATTTGTTTTATTTCAAATGCTTTGAGCGTTTGATTGAGACTCCCTGGAGAGGCAGATTGGCCAGATTTAGTTCCATTGTTCCAGGCAAGTCTAATCAAGTGCAACTAAAGAATTTGAAAGAAAACATGCTATTTTTGAAGTCAGGGCTGGTCCTCTCTGTCTCATCATTTCTGCAACACAATGCTTACACTGTGAAATAGAGGCACAAAATATAAGTAATTCATGTCTAACCATTCCCTACATGGTCTGACATCAAACACCATTGCCCTTCATATCTACACATCGCTAATAAGTAGTTAATTAATATTGTGTGGATATAATTGCATTACCCATTAATACATAATTACCACAGCGCCCCCAATTCTCCCTGGTAATCTCACCCGTCTTTGTAGTTGATAACCATGTCCACCAGTGTGTTAAGCTGCTTGGTGAGCTCGGGAGGGTTGGGGGGCAGTTTCTTTGCCGGAGGTCTACCTCTGCGTTTCTTGACCTTTTCACCTCCAGCCTCCTGGCCGGAGTCTCGGGACTCAGAGTCTTTGTCGCCATGGTGATCACCTTTCCGTTTCTTTAGGCTGATGTCCTCCTCCATGTCCTCCAAGGCCCCGTTCTCCTCCACATGGGGGGAGGTCAAGGAGGAGGAAGAAAAGAAGGGGAGAGGATTTGTTTGTTTATTTGGATCTCAATTAGCTGTTACTTAAGGAACATCTACACTTCCTGGGAACCACAGAAAACAAAGGATGGATATAGGAATGCACAAGCTGCTGGAAGTGGGAAAGGGGATACCTAGAAAGTTGCACAACTGAATGCATTTAACTGAAATGTTATTCCACATTTAACCCAAGCCGACTGAATCAAACCGGTGCAGTGTGTAGCCTTGATCGATGTCATTGGTGCCCGGGGAGCTGCTGTTGTTGGGGGTTGATTGCCTTGCTCGAGGGCAGAACAGCAGATTTATCCACATTGCCGGCAGAGGGATTTGAACCAATCAACCTTCCGGTTACTGGCCCAACGCTCTTAAGCGCTAGGCTACCTGCCGCCCACCTCTAGGCTACCTGCCGCCCGGAATGTACCGATTAACAAATATTTGAGTGGAGAGAGAATTTACACACATTAATCAGAGTTGTGTACAAGTTATCTTCTTATTCAAGAGGAGAAAGATTGGCCCAATAAAATGTAAATGCAATAGGACCAAATTTGGATTTGGAAATAAGTTTGGGGATGGGATAAGAAACAACTGTGCTCTTGACAGTGATTTGACCCCTGTAACTCCTGTCAGCTACACTCCTGACAGTTTAGTGGTTCTTAAATAGCTGTTCAATTGATCTCCTCTCTGAAGAAAGTCTAGCAGTTAGATGACTTAACGATTTAGACAGTTTGACCTTGAAAAACAATTCAACAGCCTCTTCCAAAAACTATTTCAAAGAATGAACTAAATGTGCATAGATTATTGATTTCACTATTAAATTATTCATTAACCTAGAGTTGATGTCTGCACCCCACAGAAATCACATTAGCATAATTGAAAAATCCCCATAGAACTCAATCTGTTTACGCTAGAGATATGTTTTTTTGCATGTGCTCTTCCCCTTCCGCATTTGCTGTGTTTATTATACCAGGAGACATCCCAAAAATCGGTCTTCTCGGAAATGTCTGCAGCCTCTGAACGGTTTGGCCTACAAACTAATATGACCCCTCTGGAAAGATAGGACCCTTACAAGTCATTACCGAAGATCTGCTCATTTCTGTCTGTAGCGTCCGAACAGTTTGGTCTATACACTAATATGACCCCACCATGGAAAGGTGGGACTCAAACGAACATGTACATGTTTTGCTCTAGGACACCCACAAGCCTCACAAGACTTGCCTGAAGGCAGCCTGGCACCAGTTTTAAAAAATGAATGTACGCATATATGGAAGTACTTTAGTGCCTAAAAAAAGGGTTAAATACAGGTCAGTTTCTTTGTGAGAAGGTGTTAACTGTGGAAGGTGTAAACCCATGTTCGCAGTTAGCCAATGTTATGTAAATGCTGTTATGTAAATGCTGCCTTGGTCCCAAGTCAAAGCAGGTCCACTGAGGCTATGGCCCAGGAACCAGGCCGTGGAGGTGGAAACACTAAAGTCTGAGGCAAAACAATGGAGATGGAGATTCACCATGGTGGTGTCTATCTTATTTTAATCTCTCATAGCTGCAAATGTCTGCAGTAAGCAACTGCTGTATTTTACACAAAGGCAATTAAAGTAGACGTATGCATGCAGCATTACTTGTCCAGGCTGGCAGGGAGGGAGGGAGGGAGGGAGAGAAAGAGAGAGAGGAGAGAGAAAGAGAGAGAGAAGGAGGGAGAGAGGGAGAGGGAGGGAGGGAGAGAGGGAGGGAGAGAGGGAGAGAGGGAGGGAGAGAGAGAGAGAGAGAGAGAGAGAGAGGGAGAGAGGGAGGGAGAGAGGGAGGGAGAGAGGGAGGGGGAGAGGGAGGGGGAGAGGGAGGGAGAGAGGGAGGGGGAGAGAGGGTGTGAATATGTGTTCACATTCAGCAGAGACTGAGGAATGCACTCCAATCTGAACGGAATATTGATGTATGAACCATACAGAAATGCAGCCAAAATAGTGCACACCCACGTCATATTATATTGTATTAGAATGTGAAAATCTACAAGGAAACAGAGATGAAAGTGCATGCAACTGTATATTTAAATTAATATGTAATCTGTGTTTATGAATGCATATACGATCAGTCAACCCCCCTCCCTCTCACCATAAACACAGACACACACAGACAAACACACCCTGGGGGACCATATCGAAAGTGGCCTAATGACCATCATCAATGACGAAGGATCTGTATGACATTACCAACGGTGGAATATGCATGTGCACTTCCACACACGTACACTTATAAACACTTGCGCACACACACACACACACACACAGTGAAAGCGAGAAAAGCATGAACAAAAGAGAATGATCGAGCGCAAAAAGAACAGTAAAAAGGACAACAAAAGACATCATGCGGATAATCGTTCAGGTTATCATTTAAGGTTATCATTATAAAGCCTTCTCTACAGGGCTACAGTGGAATGCAATGGGATACAGAGTAATCCTAAAAGATGGATAAAACAGCTAAACACCCTGTGTGTGTGTGTGTGTGTGTGTGTGTGTGTGTGTGTGTGTGTGTGTGTGTGTGTGTGTGTGTGTGTGTGTGTGTGTGTGCGTGCGTGCATGTGTTGCTCTATGCTTGTACCATCATCACCAAACAAGCCTGCCTCTTCCTTCCCCTCCTCGACTGGCAGACGATACCCCCTCATCTGTTACAGCTCACACCTACACACTCACTTCCTCTCCCGCTCACACAGACACTGCAGACACTTACACAGACAGACAGACACTCACACACACGCTCTCTCTCTCTCTCTCTCCTGTCTCCCTCTCTCCCTCTGTGCCGGTCTGTGCGATGCAGCCTGGCTGAATCCTATCCTCAGAATAAATAGAGGAAGCGAGGGCGAATGAAGGAAGACAATGAAAGAAGGAAGGACAAATATTTACCTGGCTGCAGTCTGCAGTCTGACTCTGTGGATCAGAATGGGTTGTAGCTGGATGGGCTGCGGCTGCAGCTGGAGGGGAGAGAATTAGCAAACCAGCATAGCGGCGAGCTGCTAGCCTCTTCATCAGCTGATCACTCGAAAAGCAGAAACCCAGAAGGGGGGCAAGCATGCAGGAGTAAAAGAAAAGCGCTAGGTTTTCATACACAAATCAACGGGTAGCTGAGCGGGGGAAAATAACGTGATAATACTAGTAGTCATCTGTCTCTGACTCTGTGTGGCAGGCAGGCTGCAGTAGGCAGCTCTCCCTCTCCTCTCCCCTCTGCTGCAGTCTCATTCCTCTCAGTAAGGCCCCAAGCTCGTCTGCCTCTGCATGTTTTAATATCGACTGTTGCCAGACGCTTTTTTTCCCCCGATCCTGTTAAAGTTATCGGGTCCATTTTTTTTTCATGAACGATTTTTGCATTACGTTTCAGCATGTGGGGATTAGACTCTATGTGGAGGCTGAGTGTGTGGTCGGGGGAGGGGTGGTCTATAATGTGCATGTTACACACACATGGCTCAGTCTGAACACAAATTATTCAAGCTCAGTGCTGCCACGATGATGTCATGCTGGTGGTAATTCAAGGTTTTAGGTCATGTAGTGTGTGTGTGTGTGTGTGTGTAGACACAATTCATTCCAGACATTCTGAAGCTCTGATTCAGGGACTCCAATAGGAAACCTGATGCCAACCAGAGATGGGCAGTATTCATGTTACATGTATTTGAATATGTATTTCAACTAAATACTTGAGTATTTTGTCATTTGTAGTGCACTGGGCTGAACTACACTCCAATGTATTTTCTAACAAGATACATTCGAGAGCTGTAATTTGTATTTTCAAAATACAAATTACTTTTCTAAAAAATATATATTTTTTTTTATTTTAGAATATATATATATTTTGTGTGTTTCACAATTTTGTGGCCCCTTTTCACCCTTTATTGGTATCAAAAGTCTACGGTGTGACACTATGGTGTGATAAGAGCATCTGCTCAATAAAATAATATCAATGTAAACTCAGCAAAAAAAGAAACGTCCGTTGTTCAGGCCCCTGTCTTTCAAAGATAATTTGTAAAAATCCAAAAAACTTCACAGATCTTCATTGTAAAGGGTTTAAACACTGTTTCACATGCTTGTTCAATAAACCATAAACAATTAATGAACATGCACCTGTGGAACGGTCATTAAGACACTAACAGCTTACAGACGACAGGCAATTAAGGTCACAGTTATGAAAACGTAGGACATTAAAGAGGCCTTTCTACTGACTGAAAAAACCCAAAAGAAAGATGCCCAGCGTCTCTGCTCATCTGTGTGAACGTGCCTTAGGCATGCTGCAAGGAGGCATGAAGACTGCAGATGTGGCCAGGGCAATAAATTACAATGTCCGTACTGTGAGACGCCTAAGACCGCGCTACAGGGAGACAAGACAGACAGCTGATCGTCCTCGCAGTGGCACACCACTTGAAACAACACCTGCACAGGATCAGTACATCCGAACATTACACCTGTGGGACAGGTACAGGATGGCATCAACAACTTCCCGTGGTTACACCAGAAACGCACAATCGCTCCATCTGTTATGCTCGTTGATTGAAGTATCGGACCAAGGTGCAGCGTGGTAGGCATACATCTTAATTTTATTCAATGAACACCGAAAAAACAACAATTACAAACTAAACGTAAAGATTAGTAGGGCTAAACAGCACAGTACCAAACCAAGATCTCACAAACAACAGGTGGGAAAAGGCTGCCTAAATATGATCCCCAATCAGAGACAACGATAGACAGCTGCCTCTGATTGGGAACCATACCAGGCAACAACGTCACCTATGGGCACAAACCCACCGTCGCTGGTTCAGACAGGACTGGCAAAAAGTGATCTTCACTGACGAGTCCCGGTTTTGTTTCACCTGGGGTGATGTTCGGATTCACGCTTTTTTGACGAAGGAATGAGCGTTACATCGAGGCCTGTACTCTGGAGCGTGATCAATTTAGAGGCGGAGGGTCCGTCATGGTCTGGGGCGGTGTGTCACAGCATCATCGGAATGAGCTTGTTGTAATTGCTGCCAATCTCAACGCTGTGCATTACTGTGAAGACATCCTCCTCCCTCATGTGGTACCCTTCCTGCAGGCTCATCCTGACATGACCCTCCAGCATGACAATGTCACCAGCCATACTGCTCGTTCTGTGCATGATTTCCTGCAAGACAGGAATGTTAGTGTTCTGCCATGGCCAGCGAAGAGCCTGGATCTCAATCCCATTGAGCACGTCTGGGACCTGTTGGATTGGAGGGTGAGGGCGAGGGCCATTCCCCCCAGAAATTTCCAGGAACTTGCAGGTGCCTTGGTGAAAGAGTGGAGTAACATCTCACAACAAGAACTGGCAAATCTGGTGCAGTCCATGAGGAGGAGATGCACTGCAGTACTTAATGCAGCTGGTGGCCACACCAGATACTAACTGTTACTTTTTATTTTGACACCCTTTTGTTCAGGGACTCATTATTCAATTTCTGTTAGTCACATGTCTGTGGAACTTGTTCAGTTTATGTCTCTGTTGTTGAATCTTATGTTCATACAAATATTTACACATGTTAAGTTTGCTGAAAATAAACACAGTTTACATTAGCTGAGTTTCTAATTAAAAATGTACAGTTGCAAAGCATTCTGTGTATTATTGTAATGAGCTCTACCCCGTAACACGGCCAATTATAATACCCAGTGTGCTTTGTGGTTCATTTTGGTATGTTCACTTTCACATTTCGGTCATTTAGCAGACACTCTTATCCAGAATGACTTACAGTCAGTGCATTCAACTGACGTAGCTAAACAACAACATATCACAGTAATAACAAGTAAGAAGTTTTTGTAACCGTTGGTGAGAATGTTGTTTTTGTTCGGGCAGACTACTTGCAAATTCATTTCTGTATTTTAAAATGCAAGTACATGCATTTTGAAATGTATTTCATTAAAATAAAATTATTTTGTAGTTTATTTTTTAAACATTGATCTTTATGGTATTATTATATTGTAGGTTGTAATTTCAACAACCAAAAACAAAAACAAAAAAACTGGGGTTGGTGAACCATTTACATAAAACTGAAATTACCTTGCTCTCAAGGTAGTAGTTGATCAGAGGCTGTCCGAACAGAGGCTATGAAGCATTCTGAAAGACCTTGACCAGGGACCTGTTGATATGAATTCAGCAAAGTATGTCAGGCATGTTCTAATGGAAATATTAATATTTGAATTGGACTTGTTTGATTACATTTGTACTTAAATTTTTCTGCATGATCTTCATCCTAGTCATTGTCCTCGAGTCTCCTGTCCCAGGAATTATCTGCTATTCCAGCCATGTTCAGGCATACTGTCTGTGTCTGTCCTGCATAGAACATGACATCATTCGGCCAATACGCCACTTCAGGCTAATGTTCTTATTATTGCTCCATCTTGAAATTACATTTTTTTTGTGGTAATAATCCCTCATGGTCCTGCCCTCACCATGGCAACAGGGGCGATTAAATAGGAAAAAGAAAAACCTCTTGGTTGGACCTTTGATGTTAGCGAGACGATCGATATCAAATCAATGTTGTGAAGAGTTGATTTTATTTGCAAATATTGATTTGGATGTATGAGTAACAGTGTCTAGACATGTTCATTCCATTGAGACAGAAATATAATTTTATTTTCATCTCCCCCAAGAACGCTACTTGCTCAAAACATAATTTCTGCTGCTGCTTGTTACCATAGCAACAGCACATTTTGATGGTGGACCTCAGAGGCAGTTATGCTTCTGTATTCCATCACTGACTTGGGGAATCAAACAAAAAATCTAATCATCAAATCTAATTATATTTGTCACATGCGCCAAATACAACGGGTATAGACTTTACTGCTTGCTTACAAACCATTCCCAACGATGCAGAGTTTTTTTTTAAAATCTAGTAAAAATAGCAACATGAGAGGAATAAAATACATAAGAATGGAGTTATATCCCAGTTGGCATACGATGTGATAAAGACGTATTTTACTGGTTGATATCTGGTCAGAACGTTTTGCAACCAGATTGTGGATTAAAGGATTAAAGATGGTGCCGGAGGGGATGGCTGCCATCTTATCGGCTTTTAACCAACTGTGCTATTTTGTTTGTTTTTTAGCATTGTTTGTAACTTGTTTTATACATAATGTTGCTGCTACTGTCTCTAATGACCGAAAACAGCTTCTGGGCATCAGAACTGCGATTGCTCACCTCAGATTAAACAAAAAGTTTTTCTTCAATGACTTGGACGAGAGGGATATACTACAGACACCCGACCAGACCCAGATCCCCATCATTCGATGGAGAAGGAAACTGAGATTTCGCGGAAAAATAACAGGGTGCCTTGTTAGGATCAGATGACGAGTGGCTAATCTGCCTTTGCCTTCCGTCCTGCTAGCTAACGTTCAATCGCTGTAAAATAAATGGGTCAAACTGAAAGCACCTATATCCTAACTACGGGACATTAAAAAACTGTAAAATCTTAAGTTTAACCGAGTCGTGGCTGAATGATGACCCTAAGAACATCCAGCTGGCGGGTAATGCACTCTATCGGCAGGATAGAACAGCAGCCTCTGGTAAGACACAGGGCGGGGGCCTATGCATATATGTAAACAACAGCTGGTGCATGATATCTAGGAAGTCTTGAGGTTTTGCTCGCCTGAGTATCTCATGATAAGCTGTAGACCACACTATCTACCTAGAGAGTTTTCATCTGTATTTTTCGTAACTGTCTACATACCACCAATGCTGGCACTAAAACCACACTCAAGGAGCTGTATACTGCCATAAGCAAACAGGAAAACACTCATCCAGAGGTGGCACTCCATGTGGCTGGGACTTTAATGCAAGGAAAGTTTAATCAGTTTTCCTAATTTCAATCAGCATGTTAATGTGCAACCAGAGGGAAAACAATTCTAGACCACCTTTACTCCACACACAGAGACATGTACAAAGCTCTTCCTCGCCCTCCATTTGGCAAATCTGACCATAATTCTATCCTTCTGATTCCTGCTTACAAGCAAATATTAAAGCAGGAAGCACCAGTGACTCGGTCTATAAAAGATGGTCAGATGAAGCTAATGCTAAACTATAGGACTGTTTTGCTAGTACAGACTGGAATATGTTCTTCCGATGGCATTGAGGAGAACACCACATCAGTCACTGGCTTTATCAATAAGTGCATTGAGGGCTTCGTCCCCAAAGTGACTGTACATACATACCCCAACCAGAAGCCATGGATTACAGGCAACATTCACACTGAGCTAAAGAGTAGAGCTGCCGCTTTCAAGGTGCGGGACTCTAACCCAGAAGCTTTAAAAAATCCTGCTATGCCCTCCGACGAACCATCAAACAGGTAAAGCGTCAATACAGAACTAAGATCGAATCGTACTACACCGGTTCCGATGTGGCAGGGCTTACAAACCCTTACAGACTATAAAGGGAAGCACAGCCGAGAGCTGCCCATTGACACGAGCCTATATAAATAATATATATATAAATAACTTCTGTGCTCGCTTTGAGGCAAATAACACTGAAACATGCATGAGAGCATCAGCTGTTCCGGACGAATGCGTGATCACGCCCTCTGCAGCCGATGTCAAATCGAATCAAATCAAATATTTTTATATAGCCCTTCGTACATCAGCTGATATCTCAAAGTACTGTACAGAAACCCAGCCTAAAACCCCAAACAGCAAGCAATGCAGGTGTAGAAGCACGGTGGCTAGGAAAAACTCCCTAGAAAGGCCAAAACCTAGGAAGAAACCTAGAGAGGAACCAGGCTATGTGGGGTGGCCAGTCCTCTTCTGGCTGTGCCAGGTGGAGATTATAACAGAACATGGCCAAGATGTTCAAACGTTCATAAATGACCAGCATGGTCAAATAATAATAATCACAGGCAGAGCAGTTGAAACTGGAGGTGGACTGGGGACAGCAAGGAGGCATCATGTCAGGTAGTCCTGAGGCATGGTCCTAGGGCTCAGGTCCTCCGAGAGAGAGAAAGAAAGAGAGAAAGAGAGAATTAGAGAGAGCATACTTAAATTCACACAGGACACCGGATAGGACAGGAGAAGTACTCCAGATATAACAAACTGACCCTAGCCCCCCGACACATAAACTACTGCAGCATAAATACTGGAGGCTGAGACAGGAGGGGTCAGGAGACACTGTGGCCCCATCCGATGACACCCCGGACAGGGCCAAACAGGATGGATGTGAGTAACACCTTTAAACAGGTCAACATTCACAAGGCCGCAGAGCCAGATGGATTATTAGGATGTGTACTCCGAGCATGCGCTGACCAACTGGCAAGTGTCTTCACTGACATTTTCAACCTCTTCCTGTCTGAGTCTGTAATACCAACATGTTTCAAGCAGACCACCATAGTCCCTGTGCCCAAGAAAGTGAAGGTAACCTGCCGAAATGACTACCGACCCATAGCACTCACATCTGTAGCCATGAAATGCTTTGAAAGGCTGGTCATGGATCACATCAATATCATTATCCCAGAAACCCTAGACCCACTCCAATTTGCATACCACACCAACAGATCCACATCTGTGGATCACAGATGATGCAGTCTCTATTGCACTCCACACTGCCCTTTCACAGCTGGACAAAAGGAACACCTATGTGAGAATGCTATTCATTGATTACAGTTCAGCGTTCAACACCATAGTGCCCTAAAAGCTCATCACTAAGCTAAGGACCCTGGGACTAAACACCTCCCTCTGCAGCTGTATCCTGGACTTCCTGACGGACCGCCCCCAGGTAGTAAGGGTAGGTAACAACACATCCGCCACGCTGATCCTCAACACGGGGGGCCCTCAGGGGTGCGTGCTCAGTCCCCTCCTGTACTCGCTGTTCCCTCATGACTGCACGGCCAGGCACGACTCCAACACCATGATTACGTTTGCTGATGGCACAATAGTGGTAGGCCTGATCACCGACAACGATGAAACAGCCTATAGGGAGGAGATCAGAGACCAGACCGTGTGGTGCAAGGACAACAACCTCTCCCTTAACGTGATCAAGACAAAGGAGATGATTGTGGAGTACAGGAAAAGGAGGACCGAGCACGCCCCCATTCTCATCGACGGGGCTGTAGTGGAGCAGGTTGAGCGCTTCAAGTTCCTTGGCGTCCACATCACCAACAAACTAACATGGTCCAAGCACACCAAGACAGTCATGAAGAGGGCATGACAAAACCTATTCCCCCTCAAGAGACTGAAAAGATTTGGCATGGGTCTTTAGATCCTCAAAAGGTTTTACAACTGCACCATCGAGAGCATCCTGGCGGGTTGCATCACTGCCTGGTGTGGTAACTGCTCGGCCTCCGACCGCAAGGCTCTACAGAGGGTAGTGTGTACGGCCCAGTACATCACTGGGTCCAAGCTTCCTGCCATTCAGGACCTCTATACCAGGTGGTGTCAGAGGAAGGCCCTAAAAATTGTCAAAGACTCCAGCCACCCTAGTCATAGACTATTCTCTCTGCTACCACATGGCAAGCGGTACCAGAGCGCCAAGTCTAGGTCCAAGAGGCTTCTAAACAGCGCCTACCCCCAAGCCATAAGACTCCTGAACATCTAATTAAATGGCTACACAGACTATTTGCAAAGCCCCCCCCCCCTTCTACACTGCTGCTACTCTCTGTTATTATCTATGCATTTTTTCATTGCAAGATGGCGTAGCAGTCGGACGTGTGTTTTCTCTCTTGTCTCGTCCTGTAAATATCGATTTCTTCCTTGTTTTTTAGTATATATTTTGTATATATTTTAATCTCACTTTCCATCTACGGACTGAATATACTCTCTCCTGCAACCCGCCTCACCCAATGTGGTACGGATCTGCTATTTTCATACTTTAGAACCAGAACCCCCATCAGAAGCAAGCCAGCAAACTAGCTACTAGCTAGTAGTCAGTTAACCACTGCTAGCGGTCTTCACCATTAACTCGGACACCAGCAAGCCTCAGCTCAGTCAATACCTGCCAGTCTGCACTGGGCGATATCAACCCAGAGCATATCGGACTGCTTTTTCTCTTCCACATCTCTGGATTCCTAACGCAACCTCTGAACCTTTACACCGGATCATCGCAGCCAGCTAGCTGCAATCCGAGTGGCTACTCCTGGCTAATGTCTCTGTCCAGAAGAAAGCATTAGTTAGCCTTGAGCTAGCCTCGAGCTAGGCCCATCTCCCTGCTAGCCGAAGAGGTCCACCAGCCAATTATTGGGCTACAATACCTCTTTTGCCAATTGGCCTGAACCCTTTACTGCAGACACGGAGCCCCGCCGCTCCATCACGACAAGTCTGTCGACGTAATCGTCCGAGGTGGTTTCAACAGGTTCTTCCGTTGCGACGTCCCCAGAGGCCCATCTGCTAGCACCAGCCCGCTAGCTGTCTGAATCGCCGTGTCTCCAGCTCGCCTAGTGTAGTAGTGACTACTGAATCGGCTCCCTGACTCATCTATTGCTACTCATTGGACCCTATGATCACTCGGCTACACATGCCTCTTCCTAATGTCAATATGCCTTGTCTATTGCTGTTTTGGTTAGTGATCATTGTCTTATCTCACTGTAGAGCCCCCAGCCCTGCCCAATATGCCTTAGATAGCCCTTTTGTTCCACCCCCCACACATGCGCTGACCTCACCTGGCTTAAACTGGTGCCTCTAGAGACAAAACATCTCTCATCAATGCCTAGGTTTACCTCCACTGTACTCACATCCTACCATACACTTGTCTGTACATTATGCCTTGAATCTATTATTCCAAGCCCAGAAATCTGATCCTTTTACTCTCTGTTCCGAATGCAATAGACAACCAGTTCTTATAACCTTTAGCCGTACCCTTATCCTACTCATCCTCTGTTCCTCTGGTGATGTATAGGTTAACCCCTGCAGCCCCAGCACCACTCCCATTCCCCAGCCACTCTCATTTGTTGACTTCTGTAACCGTAAAAGCCTTGGTTTCATGCATGTTAACATTAGAAGCCTCCTCCCTAAGTGTGTTTTATTCACTGCATTAGCACACTCTGCCAACCCGGATGTCTTAGCTGTGTATGAATCCTATTTTAGGAAGGCCACCAAAAATCAAGAAATTTTCATCCCCAGCTGCAACATTTTCCGACAAGATAGAACTGCCAAAGGGGTTGGAGTTGCAATCTACTGCAGAGATTGCATTCAGAGTTCTGTCATACTATCCAGGTTTGTGCCCAAACAATTCGAGCTTCTACTTTTAATAATCAACCTTTCCAGAAACAAGTCTCTCACCGTTGCAGCTTGTTATAGTCCCCCCTCAGCCCCTAGCTGTGCCCTGGACACCAAATGTGAATTGATTGCCCCCCATCTATCTTCAGAGTTCGTACTGTTAGGTTGACCTACACTGGGTTATGCTCAATTAACACACCGCCGTCCTACAATCTAAACTAGATGCCCTCAATCTCACACAAATTATCAAGGAATCTACCAGGTACAACCCTAAATCAGTAACCTTGGGCTGACCAACTTGCCCTCTAAATACACATCTGCTGTATTCAACCAGGATTTCAGCGATCACTGCCTCATTGCCTGCGTCTGTAATGGGTCCGTGGTCAAACGACCACCCCTCATCACTGTCAAACGCTCCCTAAAACACTTCAGCAAGCAGACCAATCTAATCAACCTGGCCCGGGTATCCTGGAAGGATATTGACCTTATACCGTCAGTAGAGGATGCCTGGTTGCTGTTTAAAAGTGCTTTCACAATCTTCAATAAGCATGCCTCATTCAAAAATGTTAGAACTAAGAACAGATATAGCCCTTGGTTCACCCCAGACTTGACTACCCTTGAGCAGCACAAAAACATCCTGTGGCGTTCTGCATTAGCATGGAATAGCCCCGCGATATGCAACTTCTCAGGGAAGTCAGGAACCAATATACACAGTCAGTTAGGAAAGCTAAAAATAGCTTTTTCAAACAGAAATTTGCATCCTGTAGCACTAATTCCAAAACGTTTTGGGACACTAAAGTCCATGGAGAATAAGAGCACCTCCTCCCAGCTGCCCACTGAGGCTAGGAAATACT